>NC_089045.1:5110000-5727500 GCF_034140825.1 Oryza sativa Japonica Group
ATCTTAAGGGGATACCACATGCACCATTTCTCTCTTTTTTGTGGGGACTTACCCCACCTTTTCATAAACAGACGGAGACTTGTATGGTTGCCGTCCGAATGACCTTCTGATGGGACGGCCCATACCTACCTCCACTTCCGCCGGAAGCAGGCGCGACGTGGAATCGTGGCTGTCTGCTGACGACATGACCGGTATCAGACCAGTCACGTCGGTCATTCTTGTCCACCACGTGTCAGCTTAGCAATCTACATGCTCGCCCTTCTTCACACAACATCTTGCCTGTAATGGTTTAGGATGAAGCCTGGCATATATCTGACCAGGACTAACGTGCCATCTCTGGGAGGTAACACGCTAGCTCTAGCTGGGGACGAGCGCCTAGAAGCCCTCGTCCTGACGGGATGGGGCGAGGCGTGCGTCAGATCGCCTGTCGCCACCTAACCCGCGATCTGACCGGTCTGTGACTGGTCACAGACCGGATAAACGAGTGCACTGCACTGCGTTACATGCGGCGTGACACGCTCAGCCAAACCGCAATAAATGTGGTTAGGTGAGCCCCACTGTGCTCACCTAACCCATACACGGAGCAAAAACCCACGAGGGGTCGGGGCGCCTCGGCCCTCGGGGCCGAGGGGGGTGCGGCCCGACCCCCTCGTGGGGACTAAGAGGAGGGCGAACGCATCACCCTCGGGCCCGACGTCCCTCGGGGGTACCAGGCCACGTGTGCGATTGTGTCTGCCTCAAACCTCTAGTCATGATACTCCTGATCCCATGTCACCGACAGAGTCGGTTTTTTAAAATCGTTCGCTTTTAGAAATACGTATCTGTATTTGAGTCGGGTTTTAACTTTGTTCGCTTTTGGAAATACAGAAGGAGATATAAGAAATCTTTTTAAAAAAAGCTCGCGTGCTAACTTGAATGATTTTTTTAGAAAAATATATATTCAAGCGAATTCTTACGGTGAATTTCACATTAAACAATAATAATATTAAAATAGCCTTCACCCGTTGCAACACATGGGTATTTTTTCTAGTAGATCAAAAATATTTCAATCTTTAAAAAGCTGAAACACAGCCAAATCACCTCTTGAAACATTTTTCTACAACGTATGAAACAACGGTTTCTAAACAATCGGACGTTAGTTCACCCTAAAAACAATGTTTCAGCAAATAGCGAAAAAATGTTTCAATTATTTAAAAAAGTGAAACACGGTCAGATCGCTAAATGAAACAATTTGGTTCAACGTATGCAATAAACGATTTCAAGCCATTGAAACAATTAAACTCGTGTCAATCAACAAACCATGTGTCCATCAAGATAAAATTATTAACAGTATAAAAAATCCACTGTAACATTTGATCCATACATAGTGAAACATCACGAGTACACTAGCTGAAACATTGTTGGTGGAACTGTTCACGAGTACGCATCAGCTACGGGCTCTATCAGCTGTTATCTACATCGGCTGACGCCGGATTGGATAGAGGGGAGGCCGATATAGCCGATTTTGGCAAGATGTTTATGGAATCATTGTTGGGATTGGTCAGAGTGTTGTACAAGTATTTTCAAATATGGATTGAGTCTAGAGAAGACAATAATATCTATTAATTAGGATATTCTAGTAGTTTTCCTTATGGATATTTTTGGTAAGAGTTCGTCTAAGGGACTTGTTCGTATGTTCGAGTTATAATAGAAGTAGAGTCGTGTCCGGCAAGGACATATTATGTATTCTGGGTACAAAAATGTGATCCGATACCTTGTAAACAAGGACGACATCAGTTCAATACACTCTCGGCGCATCACCACCATTTTTACTTTTCTTTATTTTCGATGAGTTCTTGCTTTCGAGTTGGGCTGCATTGGGTTCGATCTCCGACAAGAGGTAAAGCCTGTTATGTGGTTTCCGTTCTCGGAACTAGTGCTTACATCGTTGCAACACTCTAGTCTTGTCTATGAAAACCGCCGAGTTATCATATATGCTATATAATCTAGATCGATCTTACCATCCGATCCCGTCGGCTAGCCTCTATCGTCGAAATGACTGACAGGACTATATGCTATCGTCGAGTTAGATTATATAGCATATCTACCATTTCGAAAAAGCTTTCATCGACTTGTTTAGATCTTATGTTTCTTTTTATGCTTAATGCTGCATCAGTTCAGTTTGATCTATGAAGTAATATCTAGAAGCGTAATATTTAGCTCGTTTTATGATCACGAATAGAGATAGTATCGGGGTTTCAGCCGATCTTATCTGGTTTAGTTATCTTGTTTTTCGTTCCCAATTCACTCGATACGCTAAATCTACCCTTTATGTTGGGATCTCACTCGGGTGAAATATATTAAGCTTGACATCGATCTGCTGAGCCATCCTGGCTTTAGATTGATTCTCGTTTAGCATATTTAGTATGTATTGACATCCCAGCATAAAGCAGTGTTGGAGTACAAGCCAATACACGTTGGGTTTGCCTATCGGTTATGCTATGAGCGTTCATAATCCTTGCTTCAGTGTAAATTTAGACACAAGTGATTTATACTATCTCGGTGTGCTGTCCGATCTATCACTTAGTTTAAATATACCCTGAAGCCTAGATTACGTACTGCTAATATCTACAGCCGATAGAGCGGATCTAATACTTTACTTACTACACCCTTCATTGCCGATCTGATCTACGTCACATCGCCTTGGTATAGACGATATGTCATTGGCAGCCCAGCCGATCGATTATCGCTGATGGATTTAACTTTGTTTTCTTGGCTTCTTGTTGGTTGCAGGATCAAACCAACTAGCACACCCCAAACCCGAAGGCAAGATTTTTGGACCTGCACTAGAGTAAAACAAATCTCTCAGGCCAGTGCGTGTTTTTCGTATCGACATGAATAAAAAATGAAACGAATTCCCCTTAATAGAACGTTTCCGTTATATCCAGATGGCTGTTACGATGGGCGCACGTGGTGAGGGCGCAGAGGCGTGGCGTGGCGCGGGGCGCCCGATTTTTTCTCCCCCTCGAACGCCCGACGTGGGGGGGGGGGGGGCGCTTATCCACGACCAGTCACGCGGCCGCGCGCGCGCGATCAGCTGCCCCCCTCTAGTCTGATCTCTTATCTTATATGGAGTACTACTATATGTATATACATATGTATGTACTATATATACATACGTATAAACTTTGTACGTATGTATATACATATGTGTGTATATATACATAATTTTTTTATATGTATACACTTTTAATGTATAAAAGATATACACATGTATATAAAGTTTGTGTGCGTATGTATAAAAAACCTAAAAAATACGTGTATACAAACTTTATATAAGTTTATACAAACTTTGTATACGTGTATACAAAGTTGATATACGTATGTACGTATACAAACTTTGTATACACGTATACAAAAGTTTACATACGTGTATATAAAGTTTATATACGTGTATACAAACTTTGCATTTGTACGTATACAAAGTTTACATACATACGTATTAAAAGGGGAAAACATAAAAATATATGGGAAGAAAAAAAGAAAAAAAAGAAAACCGGAAAAGGTACGGAAGAAAAAAAAACAGAAAAAACAAACAAACAAAAAAAGAAACGGTACGACAAAAAAAAAAGGATCGTACGTGCCGTCCGCCTCCTCCTCTCCACGCGCAACACGTGTCCAGTCACGTCCGGGAGGGTGAGCACGACTAGTCGCGTATTAGCCTCTCGTCCGACGTGGAGGATTCACAGAATTACTAGGCAATTACGGGCTGAAATTACCAGAAGCTACGGGTCAAAGTTACCAGCACCTATGGGCCAACCTAAACACCATTGCCGAGGGCCAAAATTAACAGCAAAGATTAGAAAGTAGGAGTAATTAATGGGCTAGGCTGGCAGTAATTGGGCTTTCTTTGGGTAGTTATCGCTGGGCTTAATTATGTTTGCATGGTGGGCCGCTTTCACCAGAACAGAGTTGATTTTTTTTTATTTTTAAATTTTTTTCTTTTAATATTTACATAAATAATCCATCGGCGCAAAAAATTACAAAAATAGACCCTGCCGCCCTAGTGGAGAGCGGCAAGCTGACGTGGCAAACGGCGGCTCGACGGCGTCGTCTGCCGCCGTCTGCGAAAATTGCATTTAGCCCCTTGCCGTCCTTTGGGGCTAAATGCAATTTTCGCAGCCCTAAAGAGCAAAGGGCGGCAAGGGACCCAGATAAAAAAAGTACGAGCCAAAAAGTACTAGGCCCGGGCTGGCTTTTTTGCATGGGGCCCCTTGCCGCCCTAACAGAGGAAGGCAAGTGTTTTCGTGCAAAAAATCCCTCCCTCTCCAGTCTGCCGTCATCGCCCATCCCTCCCCCGTTTGCCACGTCAGCTTGCCGTTCTAGTGGAGGGCGGTAGGGTCTATTTTTGTAATTTTTTGTGCCGATGGATTATTTCTGTAAATATTAAAAGAAAAAAATTTAAAAATGAAAAAAATTCAACAGAGTTTTGCGTCTTTCTTACGGGGAATTTAACTATTTGTCACTTTTAGATTGGACAATTATCCAAATGCCCCTTTTAGATTTGCACATAATTTTTTGCCACTTTTACGAGATGCCTTCTTAACTATTTGCCACTTTTGCCCACATGGCATGCCAACATAGCAACGGAGGGTAGAAACCGGTGTGGGACCCACTAGTCAGCCTTTCCTCTCTCTCCTTCCTCTCTCCCTTCGGTCCGATGTGGCAGCGGACGAGGCGGAGCGGCGGCGCCGGCGGAGGACGAAGCAGAGCGGCGGATAGGCTCCTCGTGGAGGCGAGCAACGGCGGCGGCGGAAGAGGAGGTGTAGCGGCGGTGGACGAGCTTCTCGCGGAAACGGAGAAGGCGGAACAGCGGCGTCGGTGGAGAAGGAGTAGTAGCAGCGGCACTGGTGGAGGAGAAGGCATAGTGGCGGCGGACGGAGCAGCGGCGCCGACGGAGGAGCGCCACCGGAGGAGGAGGCGTGGCGGCGGTTAAATTTCCCCCACCACGGTGCTCGCCGACCACGCCCTCCACAACATCCTCTGCCGCCTCCCTCCGCCCGACCTCATCTGCGCCGCCCTCGTCTGCAACCGCAGGCGCTGCGCGCTGCTGCCTCCTCCTCCGCTCGCCCCCACTGCTCGTCCATGCCGCCGTCACACGCTCCCACCTCGTCGCCGTCTTCGCTCCCACGATGACCGGCGCATCTCGCCGGGGGCTCATCCTAGCCAGTGACTGCGAGGAACCCGTTCGCCGCCGCTCTGCCTCGTTCTCCGCTGGCGCCGTCGCTCTGTCTCGTCCTTCGCCACATCGGACCGGAGGGAGAGAAGAAGGAGAGAGAGGAGAGGCTGACAAGTGGGACCCACACCGGTTTCTACCCTCCGTTGCCATGTTGGCATGCCACGTGGGCAAAAGTGGCAAATAGTTAAGAAGGCATCTCATAAAAGTGGCAAACAATTATGTGCAAAACTAAAAGGGGCATTTGGATAATTGTCTAACCTAAAAGTGGCAAATAGTTAAATTCCCCCTTTCTTACAGCCCATATAACAGGGTGACCACGCCAGTGAGCAAGCGTACACTTCACACTGCCATCCGCTCCATCGACCAGCGGTGGCCGGCGACGCCGCCACGGTGCTCGTCCCCTACCAGAAGCGGCGGCGGCCGGAGCGACGGAGAGCGTGTGTTCCGGCGACTGAGTTGAGGTGAGTGTGTCTTCTCGTTTCTTCTCTGTGTTCCGTGATGAGTTTTTTTTGGCGTCTCACCTCTCTCTGCTCTGGCGCAGGAGGGGCGCTCGCCACCTGTTCGACGGAATGGCTACGAGGCGCGACGGCAGCAGCAGACGCGAGGGACTCACGGCCGAGGAGGACGGCGGCGAGGACTGGCTTAGCACCCTCCCGGACGAGATCCTCCACAATGTCCTCTCCTTCCTGCCAGCGCACGAGGCCGTGTGGACGTGCGTGCTCTCCCGCCGCTGGCGCAACCTCTGGAGGTCCGCCCCCGTCCTGCGCATCAGAAACGCAAAGAGATGGGGTGGTATGGCTAAGTTCGACAAGTTTTTCAACAATCTACTGCTCTTGCGCGACCCGGTGCCTCTTGATGAGCTCGAGTTCCAAACCGTATTGGGCATTTGCAAGTTGCATCCACTACAACCTTCTTTCCGCTTGCTTAAGTACGCTAACACATGGATCAGGCATGCGCTAATGTGCAATGTTCGGGTTCTCAGAGTCCTCGTTCAATATCAATATGATCTACCCCTGCTGAAAGTCAACATGCCTCTCATCTCTGAACACTTAAAGACCTTAGAGCTTAGGCGTGTACTGCTGGACAAGCGTGCTCTGGATTTCTCAAGCTGTCCTTCACTGGAGGAACTTGAGATGAATTTTTGTGGGAATTCCACCACCAACAAGATTTTCTCACAGTCACTGAAGCGTCTTTGCATCACCGATGGTCGGTTTACTGACGATCTGTCAAGCTTACCTGCATTGCAAGACCTTGAGATGGAATCATGTGGAATTTGCACCGAGAAGTTGGTGTGCCAGTCACTAAAGCATCTCTGCTTCACTCGATGCCACTTCGAGGAGCCCACACATATTTCTGCCCCAGGTCTTATTTCGCTACAGCTGAATGATATATGGGGCTGGACTCCTTCACTTGAAACCTTGCCATTGCTAGTAACAGCATCTGTCAAGCTTGGGAAAGAGTCAATGGGTTGCTGTTCGGAATGCACATTTCATCCTGGTACATGTGCTGATTGTGATGGTGATCCTGATAGCAGTTTCAAGTGTGAGTTTCTCAGAGATCTGTCCAATGCTGTGAATTTGGAGTTAGCAGCTGAAGATGGAATGGTACATTCGTGTTCATTTCTGACTTGTCTTCCAGCCAATTTTTGTCATTCATACTATCAAACACTACATATTCATTAGCTTTATATTTAAACAGAATTCTATGTGTTACCATGGATTTCTGTTCTGCCTTACCATGTTTCAATGAGGACATCCTGAACGTTGGTTTGTGGGGGTGGGCGGGGTGAACTATTGAATTATATGGTTTTGAAGCTTGTGACATCAATATGTTTTCTAGAACTTGAAAATAGTTCGATTTGTTGTGAGCTCTGTATAACTTCAACCAGTATCGTTAACACAAGAATATTTCTTTGTCAACACAAGAATATTTCTTTCAGTAAAGAGAACCTTATAAATCAAGTAGTGATCTATTGGCATGTCTCCTTATGTCTTCATTTTGCTCTAGTGTTCTGTCTAATGTCCATACCTTTGTATGTTAAAATGATATATTCCATCTTACTTTGCACAGTGTATGTTCAAACAAGACTTGACATGGTGCCCCAGATTCAGCAAGGTAAAGACTTTGCTTCTTGATGGGTGGGTTGTTGGGCATGATTTCTATGCTGTTGTTTGCTTTCTCCAACACACACCAATTCTGGAGAAGCTCACCCTTCAGCTTTGTGAGGTATATACATTCTAATGTGATAGTGATGGCTTATCAAAGTTATCATGCATGATTGATTGAGCTGAGTTTTTTTTTTTCTTCCATAGGGACATGAACGTATGGTGGAAATTGAAGAAAGTAGCAGATCAGTGGGACGTATGGTTCAGTTTGAGCACCTTCAAACAGTCGAAGTCAGATGTTTAAGGAATGATGAATGGGTTCACAAGATTTTGAAAATCTTGAATACCTATGGGATTACTCCAGACAAAATCACCATCCAGATCCAGGTTTGAGATGACTCAAAATCCATCCTACATATCCAATCTACCTACTTCTCTCATTACTATATTTATTTATAACTAGAGGCATTGGATGAAAATGAAAAGGTTTAAATGGCCCATATGAGTGAAGAAAATTTTATGTAAAGTAATATGCATTTATTTTAATTACAACTGTCGTTCACTATTGTATCTATAGATGTCATGTGGGGACTACATATGACTGGAGACCAGTAGGTGCTGTGAGAGATGTATCAGCAACAGTTTTGGCAGTGGAGAGTATAGTTAAGCGTTCTGATTGCAGTTCTTATAGATAGATTTGTGCCTAGTGAGTTTGTAACGAGAATTGGAGATGTGTACACTGATTGACTTTGATTGTATCCATTCTGGTTTTTAGAGTACTAGTAGTTTATTAGGAAGTTGAACAAATAAATGAATCATTGGCGACTTGAGTACATCCCTCCTGAACTGGCCCGTACTTTGGCATTCATTATACCTATACTTTCAACATCATACTCTTCAATGATTCTGTTAGGAGAAAACACAGCTCATTTAGTTCTCGGGAGCAAGTGATAATTTCTACAGTATATACTTTTATCAACTGCAAAGTCCCTTATCATGCAATTCAATGTTTTTTAATATATGCCAAAGGATATCTGAACTAATATGCTCTTCGTGCTTGTGTAGGATTCAGTCTGAGAAGTTCAGAGATCTAGCAGATGATTGATCGAGCTGACGACGTCCATGCTGAAGTCCTTATCTGAATTCTGAAAGTGTGTGCTTTGGGTCTGCAAGAATTAATACTAACACTGTTGCTTGCTGAAGCTCATAGAAATACAGCTTTGATCGAATTGGTTACAGAAAACTAGCACACGGTACTTCTCAATTGGTTATCATACTGGTTGTTAAAACTTATCTCGACTAGCTAGTTTGTTTGTTTACGATACGGTTTTCGTTGCCGACTCGGACAGAGACTCATGTGTCCCTTTGTAGTTTGTATATCCATGTGAGATTTCTGCATAATTGCTGCATTCTGTTCGATCTCGATCTTCCAAGAAGGAACTTGAATCGATGGCCACCGGGGGGAACTCGCTGCCGTCGCCGTCGTGCGCCGATGACAAGAAGCGGCGGGTGTGCTACTACTACGACCCGGGCATCGCCCACATCAAATTCAGCGACGACCATGTCATGGTGCCCGCCCGCGTCGCCATGGCGCACAGCCTCGTCGGCGTCTACGGCATGCTCGGCGACATGAGCCGCCTCCGTACGAGACCCGCCACGGAGGCGGAGATCCGCCGCTTCCACTCGCCGGAGTACGTCGACCTCCTCCGCGACCTCACCCCGGAAAGCTACTTCAACGACGCCGCGCTTCGGCAGAAGGCGGAGGATGACCACGGCATCGGCGGCAAAGATGATTGCCCCGCCTTCGACCGCCTCTGGAAGTACTGCCGCGGCTACGCCGGCGGGTCGCTCGCCGCGGCGCGCGCGCTCGTCGACGGCGCCTCCGACATCGCCATCAACTGGTCAGGCGGCATGCACCACGCGTCCGCCTGCAAGGCCACCGGCTTCTGCTACGTCAACGACATCGTGCTCGCCATCAACGAGCTCCTCGGCACCTTCAGGCGAGTCATCTACGTCGACATCGACGCGCACCACGGCGACGGCGTGCAGAACGCCTTCTTGGACTCCAACCGGGTCATGACGCTGTCGTTCCACCGGTACGGCAAAATCACGCCCCACAAGAACTTCTTCCCGGGCTCCGGCGCCATCAACGAAATCGGCGCCGGCGCCGGCGAGCACTACAGCGTGAACGTGCCCCTGGACGCCGGCGTCCGCGCCGACGTGTACCACACGCTGTTCAAGCCGATCGTGGGCAAGGCCATGGAGGTGTTCCAGCCGGAGGCCATCGTGCTGCAGTGCGGCGCCGACTCGCTCTCCGGCGACCGCCTCGGCGGCATGGAGCTGTCGGTGCGGGGCCACGCGGAGTGCGTCGGCTTCCTCCGCGGGTTCAACCTGCCGCTGCTCCTCGTCGGCGGCGGCGGCTACACCATCAACCACGTCGCATCCACGTGGTGCTACGAGACGGCGGTCGCCGTCGGCAAGGAGAGGGAGCTCCCCGACGACATAGAGATACCCAGCCACGGCTACGAGCTCATGTACAAGAACCAGGGGGACAAGCTCCATTACCAGAAGTCGACAGCGACGGCGGCGAGAAAGAGGTCGAGCAGCGCGGAGGTCACCAAGGGGAAGGTGCTCGAGCACCTGTCGCAGATCGAGCGCGCGCCGAGCGTGCAGTTCCAGGAGCGACGCGGCGGCAACAATGCCGCCGGAGTTGAGCTCTACTACGACCGCCCTCCGAGCCTGGAAGACGACGAACCCGCGCAGAGGCTGCACCGGCTCTGCTTCCCCGGCCTGACGAAGCGTATTAAGCTTAGGTGGTGTTTGGTTGAGGTCAGGAAATGCAAACGTAAATGGGATCAGCTACAGCGGTAAGGGAAGAAAATGTATCACTTTACAGGTTTTGTTTGGTTGGCCGCTGTAACGTCTCATGTTTGCATTACATTGTTTGGATGGAACATGGTAACGGGTAACGGCTGCTTCCGAAGCAGGGAGCGCTTAGAACGTGACGCAGCTCAAAGCTAAGGCACATTACAAGCTACATAGCAGCAGTGTTCTCAAACACGTGTAGCACATCAAAGCTATGTAAAAATATTCACAATTTTATAACATGCAACTGTTTGATACTATCACACATTGGGAAGTGTATACAGTCTTGAAAATGTGAACATCAGTTTAATAATCTCAAGTAGAAATTATGGATAGTGGTCATATAATAATGAACAAGCTCCAAATATTGTGACTGAGCTAATACATCGGTTATTCTTCATTGCTTCATCTGTGGTAATAATGAAATAATTCAGAAATTAGTGACCGAACAGTTATATGCAATAATTTAAAAAAAAGTCTAAAAACACCTTAAAGGAGTCTAGCACAAACAGTCTTCAAAAGTGATCCAACAACAATCTAAAAAGGCAGTGATTAAGATATGCAATAGTAGCTCTCATATAGGGCAAACTCCTAAATTTTGTGACATGCTTCCTGGCCCAAAATAAAGAAAAGAAGGGAAATGTGTATTTTTTAATACCTGATAGCACTCTAGCTAGGGCATGTACAGGAATAATTCAAGAAAAGGTCATGTGGCTTTAGAATTCAAGTGATATAATTGGACAACATGCATCCAGAAACTACTGAAAGTGAATAATCGGGCAGGTCCTCGCTTCATTCTAAAAAGGGCATTGACTCCAAAGTTAAGAAGCACACATGCATGTAAATATGTTCTCATGCTCAAACAAAGATGCAAGGAATCCAATTTATAATGTTACTTCTACATTAAAAGAAATAAAAGATGCCACTGTGAGTTTAAAGGAGAGCACGAAACCCAAAAATATGTGTTCCACTTATGCAATTGGTAACAAGTGGAATAGTTTATATGGTTTCCAATCATACACTTTTCATGAAATATAAGTTAGCTCACCTGCAAATTTACCCTCCATTTGCTTCTGCAAAGTGAATTTTAAAAGAAAATGGAAAGCAGGGCCATCTGAAGTCAACTTCCTGGACAAGAGAAAATTAAATGCTAATCAGAAAGTAGAGCAAATATTTGTTGAACAATGTCAACAGCAGTTGCAAAAAAAATATTTGCTAACAAAGTTTTTGGAATATAACAAGTAAAGAAATAAATTGCCCATGGGACAGTTATGCACATACCAGATATATTGGCAGTTAACCAACAAGTAAATAGCTGCACCGCGAGACTAATTTTCGCAGCAGTCATGAGATAAGCAATAATTGGCACTTGAATCCTTGTGGAAGGATCACGATGAGAGCAGTGAAACTCCAACAGTTCAATCTCGATCCAACGATCTCAAGCTAGGGTGGTGTTTGGTTCGGAATACTCAAGAGTAAATATCGGATCCATTTTGACATGCAAATATTTGAAAGCAGCTAGTTTTTTGAATTTGTATCTAATATCAGCCTAGCATCATCCTGGAAGATCTCTGAACAAGATCTTGTAGATGTAGCTTCCGAATACTCAAGAGTAAATATAAGACCCATGCTGGGAGTGAGAACTTCAGAAGTTCAATGAACTAAACAACAAGAGGATACATTGTGATCTATCTAAATAAAGTACTGAGGAAATATATGGATGAACAATTGACATGAGTGAAACTACTAGATTAGTAGACTCAGATTCAGCAAGTAGATTGGTTTGGAACAGTCCATGCTGCGAAACATAAGTAAATTGATTATATATGTGCAAGATGACAATTCTGTCGAAAAGGCAATGCACGACAAACCTTTTTTTTTTCCAATCTGACACTGCAATATAATATATCACCTGGCAGTAATGAAAATCAAAATTCTCAAAATCTAGAGAGTAAAATGAGTTGGTCCGATAAAATTTCGGAACTTACCTACACTCGAAAACAAATATGAAAGAACCATCAACTACTATTCCAGATTTTTCCTGCAATCGGGAAAAACAGATTCTACAAAACTCATGTAAACTTATAAAGCAAACAGAACTGAGGCAGGAATACATGCAACCAATCAAGAATACAAATGATTCACTAGTATAAACTACTTCATGATTTGTTAATGAAAAAAAAAGATCATCAATCATCAGCATCACAAGTATATCATCATAAAGAGTGGTGGTATCAGTGAGGGGAGGGTTCTCACTGGCGACGGCGGAAACGACAGAAGAACCTCCTTGGTGGCTGGTGCCTTCTTCGTGTGCCTCAAGATCTCTGCCATGCCTTCTTGATGCTCAACAGCCTCGTCCTTCTCGCAGATCCAGTCGTCAGGGATGTGGAACTCGAGGGAGATGGAGGAGGGACTGAAGGTAGCAGAGCAGTGGGTTGTCGGCCTTGTCGAGGCGGGCAATCTCCGGGCGGTCATGGAGCGTGCGAGGGGAGGGGCAGCGGCGTCGGGGCAGGGGGCAGCGGTGTCGACTACGCACGCCGGGCAGGGGGAGCGGCGCCGGCGACGGTGCGCTGCAAGGTGGCGGCGCTCAAGGCTAGGTCACGTTCGCTCCGCTCCGCCTCCGTATCGGTAACGCGTAACGCCCGATCTGGAGCGTAATCAACTTTGTATTGGGCTGGGATTCGTTTGCGGGCTAACCGATTACAGTCCATCTAAAACAAACAGATGTAAGGGAATCAATTCACGCTGGTATCTGATACGGGCCGAAAACAGCCCAACCAAACAGCTCCTTAGTTAGTACGGAGTACTCCCTCTGCGTGTCTGACGCCGGCGTCGAATTCGCCGGAGTTCTGCCTGTTGAGTAGTCAAACCTTCGGTTGGTGCTTCATCTGCTTCGGAATAACTGATACTTTTTCCATGTCATTTTGACCCTAGACTTAGTTTTAACTATTAGATTATTCTTGCTGAATAAATGTTGTTTGTACAGTTATACGAGAAGTTTCACGCTCTGATAATAAAATACTCTCTCCATTTGATATAATAAGGTGTATTAACTTTTATCCTAAGTCAAACTTATCGAGGCTTATCTATTTTTTAAAAAATTACCAACATTAACTAGTGGACCACCGAATCTAGAGCTAGCTTGGCCGTTTTGATTGCCGATCCGATCTTAAAAACTATGCCTCCAACCCTCTAATTCAGTTGTTGTCACCGCCTCGCCTTCTCCTCCGCGAGTCACCTCCAACCCTCTAATTCAGTTGTTGTCACCGCCTCGCCTTCTCCTCCGCGAGTCACCGATCCGGTCTTTTCGTAGGCCTATCCAAGGGACGATGACGGTGGAGGCCGCCCCATCTCCTTTTCCACCTTCAAAGCCTCCATCGTCACCAATTTAGGGAGCTTAAGATTATGAGAATCTGCTGGTTAGAGCAAATTTAATAGTATAGCCTACTACTAGCTCCAATTCATCTATAGCCGATCTAATAGCCAATTCATACAATAGTTGCTTACTATACTATTGATATATGGTCCCATCTGTCATACACACATTGCGTCTTGGAGTCCGTGCTACAGCTGGCTACAGATCTGTAGCCCGCTGCTCTTCTCTCTCATCTTTTATCTCATTAAAATATATTTATAGCTGGCTAATAGGCTGCTATTGTACCTGCTCTTGTAGCCAGCTTCTGAGAATTTGGAGAAGCTGGGTTTTCAGGTTTCTGGGTTCTAATTCATTTTCTGGATTCTACAACTACAGATTCTCAGAATCTGGGTGACAATCTAGACTGTTTGGGGAGCTGGAGTTTCTGGGAGAAGCTAGAAGCTCCCCCAAACAGTCCCTTAGACAATGCTGGACTTGCGGCCTACTTTGTGATGACGTGCCAAAAGTTCTATTTATACTTTCAACTTGTAGCTTCCTTCCAAAGAATTTGAACTTTCAACTTAAGGTATAATTCGGCACAGCTTCAGACTTGAGATTTTTTAGAAACGGGTGTTGCTAGCCCCACAAATCCATGAATCTCTAGATCTACGATTACGTTGATAATATTTGAGTAAATTTCACAAGACTACATATTTAAGAGCTTGTTTTACAAAACTATAGATTTAGTGTCTCCGTTTATCCCAAAACTACATGTACTTTGTACAGTCTATCACAAAACTATAAATTTAAGAACTTGTTTCACCAAATTATAGATTTAGTGTATTCGTTTTTTCACAGAACTACATATTTAGTGTTAAAACATGTAGTTTTGTGATAATGGAGAAACTAAATCTATAGTTTTGTGATAAATGAAAATCTGTAGTTTTGTGATATATTGTGCATATTACATGTAGTTTTTGATAAACGAAGACACTGGATATGTAGTTTTATGAAACAAATTCTTAAATCTATAGTTTTGTGATAGATCGTACAAATTATATGTAGTTTTATGAAAGTTACTCAAAATATTTAGATAAATCGTTTTGTTTTATTTAATATATATTTATCTATTATAAAATTTAAAGATGATTACGTACTCATCGTATTTTCATCTGTCGTCCCTTCGTTCCAACTTCCAACAAACCTTTGTTTCATCTGTCCGTCGTCCCGTTCCGATTCATATCCGTTTCAGCATTTTTCAGCAGGACGATATTCATGTTTTCCTCTTTTTTTTTCTCCACGTCCAATACGTTTCTGCACATATGGGCCTAAAATTGTAAAAGGGCCCACTGTCTATCACACGCTGTCTCCCTATTTTGGTCTGTCTCAGTGAAAAATATAGCCCATCTTCTAAGCGTATGATACATACTATTTATTTCAGATTTGTTTGTGTTTATTTCAATAATGTTGTACACATGCAAATGCAAAACATAATGAATTTCGTATGGGCGGCTTGCATGCATGTCCGTTTATTTTGTGAAGGATTCATCTACACATGATTCTTTTCAATGTCATTTTTTCAACATTTGATTTCGTTCGGCTATTTAGGATTAAGTGATTTATATTATGAAAAATTGAAGATATTTTCGTCAATAGTTTTCGTACGTCGTCCATATTTTAGTTGGTTTTTAAATTTGTTTGCTTTTGAAAATACAAGGGTTTCGAATTGGATATCATCTCAAAATAAAAATCCCATATACTTTTTAGAAAAAAAATATATCTAACTATGATAAGATTAAAATAGCCTTCACCCGTAGCAACACATGGGTATTTTTTTCTTAGTAAATATAAAATTTTAAACTATAATTTAACGTACAACTTTAAATCTAGTGTGTATTTGAGCTCCATCTGCAGTACCAAACAGGCCTAAATTGCAAAATTACACTCGCCTATCTCTAGCAGGCCACACCTGGGCATTGCTCACTTAAGAGTGTTGCTCGGTGAAGCGTTCACTGCACACACACATACGCCTTTCAAAGAAATTTTAGGAATAAGAATTCCGGTAAAAGTAAATTAATCACCCAAAGTATCAAACAAAATATTAGCACTAGTAGACAATGGGTGTAAAAAATATTATTCATGATAAGTACTTCATAAAATGTCTAGAGATAGTTCATACAATTGAAGATATTAAGGCAGAAGTTTCTACAGAAATGTCTGGAACAAAGAAAATTCACAATCAGTTAGCTTATAATATTGAAGTATACATTAATGGAACAAAATATATAATAGATGAAATTACAATAACGGATTTATCTATGATAAATGATGACATCATAATTGGTATAAGGGTTCCTTCAATAGGCAGTACAAACCACAGTAATACATCAACAAGGAATTACATTTATACCATATCAAGACAATGCTTCATATATTTCAGAGGTACGAAAGCGTGGTGGAACCTCCAACTCCAACCTCGAGGCGTCCAGTTCTAATCCTAAAGAAAAGAGTATAGAGTATGAGCTTAGTGTAAATATAGACGGATATTACATTTCAAATTCCAATATAGAGTGCATAGGACTACAATCATTTGCACCAAATTGGTACAAAGATATTAAGTCTAAAAAGGACATAGAGAGAATTGTTCAAAGATTAGAAGACATTCAAAAATAGGAGAAATCCCAATGAAGCACTGGGAGAAAAATTTAATTATCTGTAAAATCAATATAATAAATCTTGACTATATAATTCAAACATGTCCAATAGAGACGACCCCAAAGGATATAGAAGAATTATTAAAGTTAGGAGCAATAAGGGAAAGCAGGAGCCCTCATAGATCGGCTGCATTTATAGTAAGAAATCATGCTGAAAAAGTTAGAGGTAAATCCAGAATGGTCATCAATTACAAAAAGGTTAAATGATAATACAATTGAAGATGCTTATAACATTCCTAATAAGCAAGAATGGATCAATATGATACAAGGTAGTAAATATTTCTCAAAATTGGACTTAAAAGCTGGATTTTGGCAAGTAAAGATGGCAGAAGATTCTATAGAGTGGACTGCATTTACCTGCGCTCAGGGACACTATGAATGGCTAGTGATGCCATTAGGCCTAAAAAAATACACCTGCCATATTCCAAGAAAAATGCAAAATATATTTAACAAAAACCAAGAATTTATATTAGTCTATATAGATGACTTGTTAGTCTTTTAAAAAATTTACAAAGAACATATCGCTGATCTGGAAATATTTTTTAGAAAGGTAGAACAAAATGGGTTTAATATTATCCAAAAATAAAATGGAAATATGCAAGGAGAAAATCAGCTTCCTTCGTCACGAAATAGGAGAAGGCAAAATACACTTACAAGAACACATTGCTAAGAATATTTTACAATTTCCTGATGTTATGAATGATAAAAGAAATTACAACAATTCTTAGGAATCGTAAATTATGCTAGAAATCACATTAATAATTTAGTAAAGCTAGCAGGATCATTATATGCTAAATTAAGAAAAAATGGTCAGAGATATTTTAATTCTGAAGACATTATATTAGTAAGGTTAATAAAAGAAAAGGTGAAAGAACTAAAACCTCTAGAATTGCCTTTAGAAGAAAATTATTTTATTATTGAAACAGATGCATCGAAAAAGGTTGGGGCGATGTATTAAAACAAAGACCTACTTAAATACTCATCTAAATCAGAAGAAAAGTAATATGTAGATATGTTTCTAGAAGTTATAAATTAAAAACAACAAACAATATAGATCGAGAAATCCTAGCAATAATCAACGCGATACATACCTTTAGGTTATATCTAAGGTTCAAAGAATTTACGGTTAGAACAGACCGCGAAGCGATATGTAGATATTATAATCAACTTAATAGCAAGAGTTCTACTAGGAGGTGGATCTTGTTTGAAGATGTCATTACTGGAAATGGATACAAAGTTATATTTGAACATATTAAGGGAAGAGACAATCATTTACCTAACCTGCTCTCTCGCTTACCTTTGTTGTAGGTATGAAGAAATCTATGAATTATAATGGGATTGAATTCTTCACCTTTGGAGAAGACAACAAACTAAAGTATTTCCATCAAATACCAATAAATTTAAACCAAAAACCCACATAATATTAGATGAAGTTCAGGAATACATATTGGATAATTTCTGGTACCAGTATAATAATAAGAGAGAAGAAAAGGGTTATATGCTGTCAATATTAAACAACATTGCTGAATATTTCCATCTATTCAACGATTTAATGCCAACTTTAGAAAACAATGAAGTAATACAGCAGAAGCCTACTCCCTCTGTCCCTAAATAAAGCAAACCCTAGCTTCCCAAGGAGCTTTTAAGGAGAGAAACAAAAGACCACAATGCCCTTAATTAATGTGAATGTTGTATTGAATGATGGGTAGGTAAGGGGTATTGAAGTAATAAAATTTCTCGTTTTGCGGATTAGTGGTAGGTAAGATAGTAGAAGTTGGTTTATTTTGGGACAAATTTGAAATCTAGAAGTTGATTTATTTTGGGACGGAGGGAGTACATACGTAGCATTTGATGGATAGCTCCTAGGAGTTTATATATCTTTTGAAGAAATAATAGCCCAAAAAAAAAGATGCAAAATTAATGATCGGCCGATCATGGAAAAAACATATGGATATTGATGAAGTTTTAAGCCAAGCTAGGAAAATATTGGGAATAAATTACTACTTGGAGCCAGCTGCAAAAGAATACATACAAAAATGCAAAAGAGCCAACAATAATAAAGCTCTAGAAACTTCATACTATGCAAATATAAAGGTCGAAGGGTCATCTAAAAATCCTACATATAAAGAATGCTTGAGTAAGGGAGTGGATTCCTTAGACGGTGAATACATTGATTGGAAAATAATTGAAAATTTTGAAGAAGCATATCCTCAATTGAAAAAACAATTAGAGGAAGAAATACTTAAGGAATTAAAGCAAGAAATGAATGACAAATTTGAAGAAATGAAGAGAGCATATGATGAAAAATTTGATGTATCCTTTTCTGATGTTGATACTATGGATATGGGTGGTCATGGGCAGCCAAATCCCTATTTGTGTTAAATAACACCTAAATAACTACTGATATATAAATCACCGGACACTAAAGTAAATATCCGGTTCACAATCCCTAATCTGTCCTAAATAAAACCTTAATAACAAGTTAACAACTAACATAGGGATCTTGGATTGCTATATTCCCTAATGTGACTAACAACGTATATGTGCAAACCACATGCATAACTATGTACCATAATATTTCATTATTATTCTAATGTGGACAACTATGTACCATAATATTTCATTATTGTTTTAACGCGAAAAACATCTAAACCTCTCTAGGTTCCATTTAATCCTGTAAGTAACTACAATTTTGACTTATCTTAGCATAATATTGACAAAAACAAAATTATACCCTCACACTTAACAGGAGTCTGTCACTCCGTCCACACCAGCCACTAGCCACCCATCATCGCCAGCAAGCCTGTTCCTGGCCGCTCGCAGCCCCTCGTCATTGGCCTACTCCCTCCGTCCAAAACATCCCCTCCTAGGTTAGCTTTTTATTTTTTTAGACGGAAGGAGTAGAGGTGTAGACTGGTGCTGTCTCTGGCCCCCATTGTTGTGTCGCCATCAGTCGAACCAGTAGAGTTCGGCATGACTTGTTGCGGGCCTTTAGTCAAAATGACTAACGCAACAGGTTATGCCAATCGTACTTTTCAATTGAGCACTCCACAGGGGGAGATTGGTGGAATCCAAAGTAGAAAAGGTCCAGCTCCTGAATCATCCTTAGGCTCTGTATATTCAATTATTCATCGTTGTTATTACCGTTAAACATCAGAACTGAAGTTGGAGACTAAGATGGTACAAGTGTCAATAGCCGAGTTACCTTCAGAATGTATCACAATTCACTGGATATAGATTTGCTCAATATTTAAGCCATAGGCACTGAGATCATTATAATTTTGTGAACTCTTGGATCAAACTTTGCAAACTTGACTTTAATTACTTAAGTTGCTTAAATGCAAACAGATTTTCTGTTAGCTCCCTTCCTGTTCCATCCAATTGACAGGTGGCTGTATGAAACAACATAGTATAAATTCAATGACTCATAATCCATGAATGATATCTTTAAATAGAAATATGCACAATATCCGCTGCTGCCCCCATTAGCACCACAACTGTCACAGGCATTATAGTCACATAAACCCCCAAATTCTTCTTTACCACAATGATCATCACAGTAAGTGAGTTCTATAGATTCCGTTAATAAAGATGGCATACTTTCCAGAACAGGAGTATTCTCCTGAGGTCCAGTTAACTCCAGTGCAACAAGACTTGGGAGAAAAATTCGTACTCGGGGATATGAATAAAATGAACAGTCAACTGCAGTCAGCCGTTTCAGGGATTCGGATGAGATTTTGCGAGCTTTAATACAGCACTTCCTCATCAATAGCTCCTTCAGTACTGGGCAGCACAAAAAATTGAGAAAGTAGTCTTTTAGCACCACACTGCAAAGGTCCAACCTCATCAAATGCTGGGAGACAAGAGCCACATCTTCCAGTTCATAGCTGTCGCTATCAATGCTTAGATGAACCTGTAGAGCTTGAGTTTCGCACAGAAGGGCATGACGAATCCATAGGTTGATACATGGATCATCCTGGCTCCAGATCGCACCGAGATTTACCTCACACGCATTCAGGCATGTGCTACGGTCACGGAGGAGCAACAGGTGGTTCACAAACCTGTTCAGTCTCCTGACTCCGCGCCGGTTGAGCGTCCTTCCCACGTTCTTCAGCCACCATGGTTTCTTGCAGTTCATGATTGCCTTTCTCTGTCGTTTCCACTTCCATGCTTCCCACATCACTAGGAATAATTGGTCCCTCGTCATCCCCCATGGCCACATCCTATGTGTTCCCCTTCTCGTACACATGAACAAGAATAGCAAGTGGCCAACAACGTTCGCATGCCATCTCCACATATCTTCTCCATATATCGGTGCAATCTATAGGCATTAGTTCCCAAAAATAGCCTATGGGTTCACGGCTAACCATAGCATAAATTGTAAGGCCATGAGTCTGTGGATCTATTCTAAAGCCTCTTATCAACCAGTTGCATACAGCCTCAAAACTCCTTTTGGCAGCCCTAGCAATGCCCCTAGCCATACACTTGAACTCAGACAAATCTACCCCATTCTGACCACATCTAACATTGCCTTCACCGTAATAAAAGTCGAATATCAGCTTACTTGACATATCTGTTCACACATTAAAGTCCTGTTAAAATGCATTAAACTAAACACAATTGTTAACTATGTTGCTACATGTATAATAACTAAATAAACTTGTCATAAGGGCTACTACAACATATATACATACTAGATCTATACCACTAACTTCGTATTTTACTACAAACATAAAATTTATATATTGATTAGTAACTTGCAGCAATATTGTCCCTACTAATACCAATGTATTGAAAAATCAATGTTCAAAAGAAAAAATATTTACCTCTAGTCGAGTAACCAATCCGGCAGGGCTCCGCCACTTCCTTCTTACCCTCCCCTTACCCCTCTTTTTTTTAAACTAGATTTTAAGAAAATGGGATTTTCAAAGGGGAGGGGAGGCTTTTATAGCTGGGGCGAATAAATCGCCCTCCCCTATGGTGGGGAATGCCATTTTGCAGCCCCCCCCCTAGGCGGCCCCTTCTCACCCTTCACTAATGTGATTTATCACCAGTAGGGGGCCGCTTGTAAAATATGCACGGAGCGCCCCTCCAGGGGGACCCCTCTTGTCGGGTGCCACGTCACATTCCTCGCCCTACCATAGGGCGATTTATATGCCAAACCCTATGGTAGGGCTGGAGAAATATATTCCTGTAAAATTTTCATTTTGTAATTTTTTGTAAATCTTTTAAAAAAATATAAAAAAAATTCCTCTGCACCATTACAGTTACATATGAAGAAACCACCATGTCACTTGCAATAAGGTGCTAGAAACCACCATGTCACTTGCAATGAGGTGCTCTCTTCTAGACTAGTATCCCCAGGCAATACCCTCTTGCCATTGTGGTGCTAACAAACTTCCTCCAACTCACGGTACATATGGTCTCCACTAACATCCACTTCCATCCATATTCACCCCTAACTGGCCACACAACTTTCACGACAAACTGTTGGACCATAAGATCAACATGTTGGACCGTAGGATCAACACCAAACATATTATGTAACCAACGTAGCACATCATACATAATCAATTGTTCTGGTGAATTAAAACTAATAGCGACATATGCATAGACGGTTAAAACTGCCCCATTGTCACAATACTACACAAGAGCATCATCGTAATAAACCCTGATTAACACATCACCGGACGTGACTGATAGAATACAACATGAAAAAATGTCCTATGTTATTATTTTTTATACGTGCGGACAATATACTCTACAGTGTGTAACCAAATCCAATTGGAGTCCAATGCAATCAAGCATGCCACGGCCTTTATTATCTGGATTAGGGATGGCAACGGGGAATTCCCCGTCAGAGGATACTACATCAGACCCGCCTCCATGGAGCCAAAATTCCCCCGTCGCTGCCCCCGTGAAATACAACGGGGCAACATTTGTTCCCATCCCCATCCTCCGTGCGGGGAATTTGTCCCCACGGAGCCTCCGTCCCCACTGTCAACAACTCAGCATGTACATTCAGCTAAAGAACGAAACATAAATCCTGGATCAATAGTAAACATCCACACATAATATGCATAAGCTCACACAAGTTCACGAGGATCGACAAAAAACATATTCATGAGTGGCAAAGCTCACAGCTCACATATAGGATGCAACAAACAGTAGCAAACTGCAACAACACAAGAATACAAAGGGACAAGCCGAGCGACGGATTGAATAGATCAAGCTGTAGAGGGAGGAGGCCGACGGCCAACATGAGCGACCAAAGGATGCTGACTGACAACGCCATGTCTACAACCTGGCAACAAAGGAGAGGAACCAAGGGAGCCGGGGAGCGAGGGCGACCGGGCAACTCGAGGCCTACCGCTTGCTCCTACCAGAGCATCACCGTGTCGGAGTTCCTTGGCAGCGGCAGCTTCGGGCGGCGCTAGGCACGGCGCGTGGGCTGCAGCTTCGGCCGCCGTTGCTGCGTGAAATCGATTTGGGAGTGGGGATGGGATCACGGGAGATGTGGGTGGGTGGCTAGGGTTAGCAACTAGCCATTGGCTTATATACTCAGTGATTGGGCCTAGTTTTTAATTGGGTTACCACGGAGAGTGGGGACAGGGGACGGTGAATCATACCTGCCCCCGCCAAACCCGATGGAGGCTAGTTTGTCTCCATTTGATTCCCCATGGAGAGAAAATTAAAACCATCCCCACCTCCTAATGGAAGAATTCTCCACGGGGAAACGGATAACGGAGACCCATTGCCATCCCTAATCCGGATTAACGCGGACTTGAAGTCTACTTAGCGTTTTAATATTGGGGCAATTGCATTCCTATTCCTGTTTTTAACTATGTGATTTTGTCCTCATTCTTTTTGACCGAAGATTGTGTTTACCCTTATTCTGTCAAAAGGCCTTAACGGAGTTAAATACAATGTGAAAAACATAAACACGATTTATGTCAAGCTGGTTTTCACCCTTATTTTATTTAACTAAATATGTGAAACACGTCAAAATCAGGGGGAAATCCTTCTCTAAATGGTTGATGTCAAAACACAAGCTAAATCACAAAGTCCTCTAAATAGTAAGGACAAATCTACAGGGGAATACATATTTTTAATACCGTTAAAGTCCTCTTGACGAAGTAGGGGCAAAATCAACTAAAGTGGATTTTCTGATATTCCAATTGAATGGATATGATTTTTTTTTCCTTTTCACCAACTAATGTGGGAATTTCTCAAATTTTCAATTAATTAATGTGGTACTTTCCATATATTTTTGCCTCCTATAGGATTATTGTAGAGGCCATGGTTATTGAGGTGTCAGTATAGCGTCGCCATAGTGTCGCGAAGGCATCGTGGCGGTCGGTGGCCTCCAAGGCGTCCTGCCGCCATGGCCGCAAGTATGGCGTCCGCCTTAGGGCTAGGGTGTCACGATTGCACTGTGAGGCGTCGGAGTGGCATGAGGCGCCGCTACATGAGGATCGCGTGAAATTTTCGGGGCGGGACATGAGCCCGCCAATCCCAGGCGTGCTGGAGCGTAAGTCTAGCCAAGTGGGGGCGAAAATAAGCCCGTGAGGCCCTAACAGTGGTAGAGAAATAGAGGGAAAAGGGAGAGAGTGCGCCCTGTGTAAACCCTAGATCGATCCATCACGACGGCGCATTCAGGACCATCTCGTGCGCAGCCCTCGTCATCACGCGTCATCGCCGGCTCCACCACAACACCATCTCATGACTCTGTCATCACGGTGCCTCTCCATCTCAAGGTACACTCCTTCCTCTTCAATCTCTCTCTGCTCTGCGTTGCTCTGCTCTTCCTTTTCCTTTTCAATCTTCAATCTCTCTCTCTCTCTCTGCTCTTTGCTCTGCTCCTTCCTCTCAATCTCTTTTTTTCCTTTTCACCCTTTGCTCGGCGCTGCTCTCTCCCCTTTCTTCTCCTTATCTGCTGCTCTGTCTCCCTCCTGCTCTGTTTCTTTACAGTGCTCTGCTTTCCTCCCTTCTCTACACTCTTTGCACAATCCCCTTCCTGGCTTTCTTTATAGTGCACCCGAACACCTAGCTATGCAATTGGAAAAGGGAAGATGGCAGCGACAAGGTATGCCACTATGCATACTCTACTGAATTTCTGATTTAATTTGAAAACATAGGATGTGTGTATGGCGTTGCCACGCCATACGCCTTAACGCTATGGCTGTAAGGCCGTGGCGGGTCGCCATACCGCCTTAAAAACAATGGTAGAGGCTTTTAAGAGAACCACTAATTAGTACTCCATCCATCCCAAAATATAAGAACATAGGACTGGATGAGGCATATCCTATTACAAGGAATCTGGACAGGCTATGTCACATCCGATCCTAGGTTCTTATATTTTGGAATGGAGTATAAGTATAGATAACAAATATACGGTTTGCAATCCCTAATTTGTGTTAAAATAAAACCTAAATAACAACTAATGTATAATCATAGGGCAATAAAATAAATATTAGCAACCCTTAATTTGTCCTAAATTAACAATTAACACATTGATCCTGGCTTTCTATATTCCCTAATGTGGACTAATAACCTAAATTTGCAATCCACATGCATAATTTTGTACCATGATATTTCAGCATTATTCTAAGACAAACTTTACATCCTATAAATAATTATAATTTCACTTATCAGATGTTAGGAGCCGGCCTGTAGCCGTGCTTGACGTGATGGCAAGGCTGCACACCTCGCCGCCCCAGAGTCGTGGTGGAAGGAACTAGGGTTTAGGGATAAACTTCTTTCTTACTTTATTTCTCTGAATCGAATGGCATATATAGCCTTACAATAGAACTAATATGCTAATCAAAAGGAAATAACAACTTCTTGCTAATCTAAACTGAAACTCCTAACTTGATGCAAACTTATCCATGTGGCATGCAATCCCACGACGCCTGCTCCAGCTTCTCCTTCCGTCCTCTTTTCTTGTACGTTAATCCCCACATAACATCATAGCATAACATTGACAAACAAAATTCTACCTCCACTGGACATCCATCCCCACTGGCAGCTTGCCGACCCAATGGTGTAGCAGGGTTTACCTTAGCGGGAAAGGGGGTTACCGTATACTAGCAGCAAGCCCTATAACCGCGGTAACCTAGGAAAATATATGGTGGAAACTACATATGTAGTGGAAACCTAGAAACTAACGTTGGATCGAAAAATAGACGTCTAAGATTTGTCCACGTCATCACGAGTAAAAATTTTACTCGTAAGTTTACTTATGAGTAAAAAGTTTACTTGGAGCAAAATTTTTACTCATGGTGACATGGACGAATCTTAGACGTCCATTTTTCGATCCAACGGTAGTTCCCAATTTTCCACTACATATTTTCCCCGGTAACCTTGCAGCTAACAATGGGAAAACCGGACAAAATTTATTGATTTTTTTTTTAACTTGATAGGGTTACCGAGCACTTACTGTCACCATACTCTAGAGATAAGCTTGATTATCGCGGTAAGGGAAATCCTGTAGTGTAGCCTGGTACCGATGTCAATCCCCACTGTTGTGCTCCGCTGCCTCAAGCCCCCAACCCACCGCACACAGCCACCGATCACACCAAGACCGCCCCAACTACCTCTGTCTATGATGAAAGCGAAAGCCACGAGAGCGCGCGGTCCCTATCCATGCTTTAGTTGCGCCATGTCATACTCGTTGGGTGTGGCAGCACATGCTTGGGCCTAGTCGCACGGCCCGTGTGAAAGGGTCGAAAGTTCGACCACCGAGTTCGACATGACCCATTGCCGGGCAGTCGAACCGACCTTGTGCGATAGGCTGTTGTCCACCTATGTGGCACCAAGATGTCCTATGTGGCACCAGCCTGAACAGCTCATCAGTTGCGACCCGTATGATATGCCCATGTTGGCCTGGCTAGTTCAACATGACATGTATTATAATTACACTAAATCTGCGATTTTGTTCAACCGATTGACATTTCTGCAATTTTCCATTTACAGATAATATTTCTAAAAATAGGGTTTGCCAAAAAGGTGCCAGAACTACTATTTTTCAAAAATGAAAACTATCTTAGCGATTTGCCCTTAAAATTATATTATTTCCAGGAAACAAATCACAGGAAAGTCTCCAAAATAGTGGCAAATGTCCAGAAACTAACAGGAGCAGAAGAGTAAAAGTTCTACAGATTCAAGGAGTAGGATGGGTGTGAGACGGACCTGAAGGATAAAGATTAGCTTGTGGAGGCCTCTGAGAAATGGGAGGAGCAGCATATTTCGAAAGCTGGGCTGTGATATCACAGAGGATCTGCTGCCGCCGCTGCAACTGGGATAGGAAATGCTGCTGTTGCTGTTGCTGTGCCAGTAACTCCTGTTGCTGACCTAACATTTGATCAATCGTGATTTTCAATTGAGCATTCTCCGACGTGGAAATTGGCGGTGTCCGAACCCGAGAAGGTCCAGCACCTGAATCATCCGTAGGCTCTGTAGATTCATCGTTATTATTAGACCTGAAGGTACAGACTAGATGGTACAAGTGTCAATAGCCGAGTTACCTTCAGAATGTACCACACTTCGCTGGATATAGATTTGCTCAATATTTACGCCATAGGTACTGAAGATCATTATAATTTTGTGAACTCTCAGATCAAACTTTTCAAACTTGACTTCAACTACCTTAAGTTGCTTAGATGCAAACGGATTTTCTGTTGGGTCGTAGCTCCCTTCATTTTCCATCCAATTGACAGGTCCCTGTACCAAACAACATGAAACATAAATTAAATGACTCAGTTCATGCATGATACCTTTAAATAGAGATATCTACGAGATGCACAAAATGTATACCTCGCAAAGTTGAAGAGTCAGCTTCTCTAGAACAGGTGTATGTTGCAGAAAGCATATCAGCTCAACAAGATCAATTGCCACAGACCACTCATTGAGTAACAACGTCTTCAACTTACCAAATGTTGGACACCACATCAAATCACTTCTGAATATGAACTGGACAATAATAAGAAATAGCAAAGTATTAGACAAACGAAGAAATAATCATTTAATCACAAACGGACCATTGACTACCTCACTAAACTATGATGGTATCTGGTTCATGAAATGCAGATGAGCTACTTACTTAAGTTCGAAAGTGTCAAGAGGATATAGATCATGTAAGGGAAATAGTTGGGCAGAAATAACAAGAAATGTTAAGATGAACGTGTCAACATACCACTCTAGGTTTAGCTATCAGCTCCAAGCTTTTAGCCTCTGATAAACCATCAAGTAGCACGCAATCTCCGCTGCTCCCCCCATTAGCACCACAATTATCACAGGCATTATCGTCGCATGAACCCCCAAATTCTTCTTTACCACAATGGTCATCACAGTCAGTGAGTTTTATAGATGCCGTTAATAAAGATGGCATACTTTCCAGAACAGGAGTGCTCCCCCAAGGCTCAGTTAGCTCCAGTGCGACAAGACTTGGGAGTGAAATTCGAGTCCGGGGATAGGAAGAAAATACACAGTCAACTGCGGTCAGCCATTTCAGGGATTCAGACAAGATCTCTTCAGCTTCAATATGGCAATTCCTCGTCACTAGTTCCTCAAGTGCTGGGCAGCTCGAGAAATTGAGGAAGTGGTCTTTTAGCACCACATTGGAAAGCTCCAATCTTGTCAAATGCCGGGAGACTAATGCCAGGTTTTCCATTTCAAAGCTGTTGTTATCAATGCTTAGATGAACCCGAAGGTCTCGAGCTTCACACAGCAGCACGTGGCGAATCCACAGGTTAATTTGTGGATCATCCTGGCTCCGGAACGTACCGAGGTTTATCTCACACGCATCCAGACGCGCGCTGCGGTCACGGAGGAGCAGCAGGTGGTTCACGAATCTGTTCAGCCTCCTGACGCCGCTCCGGTTGAGCACCCTCCCCTCGCCGGTAATGCGCAGGACGGGCATGGACTTCCACAGGTGGCGCCAGCGCCTCGCGAGCGCGCCGGTCCGCACGGCCTCCGGCAACGGCAAGAAGGGCAGCACGTGCTGCAGGGCCTCGTCCGGGAGGGCGCCAAGCCGATCACCCCCGCCTCGCGGTCGCGGGTGCGGCATTACGTCGAACAGGTGGCGAGCACCAAATCTGGAGAGCACGCAATGGGGGGAGTAAAGAACATGGAGGAAGAGAGCACAAGAGATGGATTCCTCGCTGCATCCTCCGAAAACCGAACAAATCTTTAGCTCATAGATTTGTTTACCTGTGGATCTTGGATTTGAGGCCAGGGCGGAGTGGTTAGCAAATGGCGCCGCCTCCTTCCCCGACGCGGCGGCCGGCGGCCAACTCTTGCCGGTGCCGCCGGCTGGTGGGAAGAAGCAGGAGTGGAAGACTTGGCACGGTAGATTGGGCTCCCTGCCTAGGTCCTTTATGTTCTAGAAGCTTCTCGAAGAGTAAGCAAATCCAAGACGAAGCCGAGAAGCAAGTCGGTGAAGAGGAAGGGGATATAGAGGTTTTGGGGATTTCCGCGACCGGTGAGCGGCGATTTTTTTTTATTTTTTTTATTTTGTGACGGTGGAGAGCGGCGATTTTTTTTTTTTTTAATGGGAGGATTTGGGTGGATAGCACATGGTGATGGCGCCTATTTTTTTTTTAAGGTGTTTGATTACTCGGTGAAGACTGGATAAAGAGTGGCCCGAAGGAAGAATATTCTACTCAGATGCTGGCCGCCAGAGCGACGGATAAGTGGGATGAGCGGTCGCGTCACCTCCATGGAGAGAGAAGGGGTGACGACGACGCCAATGCTTATCCGGTGACGACGACAACGAGACGTTGCGGTTGGTGAGCGTCACGTTGGCGGGAGGAGGGAGTGGCAGCGAGCTCGGAGATCCAGCGCGGGAGAACTTATAATTTTTCTCTGTATTGAATTATTTATAGCTAAATAAGAATAATAGGATCTAGTTATATAATTTTCATGATATTGAATTATCGTTCCGATCAAAATTAATTGTAGTTTCATGTTGTTATTTATAAGATTATATTTCCTTTATCATTGATGCCAATTATAATATATGGTTTAAAATTATAATTTAAGTCAATGAATGTTATTTAGAACAAAACATTATCTAAAAATGTTTGTGCGTATCTAAAAATCCCCGAAAAAAATATTATCTAAAAATATCTAAAAATTTTCCCAAAAGTATAATTGGCGTATGACGAATCGATGGGACTATAGCCTATAGCCGCCTTACCTGTTGGTTCTCCCGGTGGGCTGTGTATTTTGGGACGATTTAAATGGCGTACTGGGCCAGACTACTCACGAGCCGGTGGGCTATAACCAGAAAATCGGCCATTAAAAATTCGGTCCAAAATACCCCCTCATTCCAGCTAGCGTCTTTGGGTAAAATAAAGTGAAATTTGGTTAAATTTCCAAACCTACAAAGTTTTGAGGGTATCCCGAGTTTTGAAAAAAGCCGTAAATAAAAAGCTAAGCATGAAACTGTCCTAGACCGGATGCAAGAATGAAAAGACAATGCCAAGTTCATAAATCGCCTGAACATTCAATAGCTTACTCAGCTTCAGTCTTCCATAAGAAACAAAAAAGAGAAAAACACAGCTTCAGTCATGGCACAAGATACTGCCAAGATATCTTTGCAAAAGTCGTTAACAAAATCTGGATCAAAACTTGAGAGCTAATAAAATCTAGGTCCAGCCACATCTAGTTATCTACACAAAGTCGTATTACCAAGCCTCACCAACAGGTTTGGAACAGATTTTTAACACTCCCATTGGTTTCAGACAGCAACACCTGGTGACTGCAAACTTGCTCTACATCCATAGCAAATTAAGGAGACCGGATATACATGGACAGCTCGGATGCTTGGTAGCTCTGCCTTGGGATGAATCCTGTCCAAACGAAATTAAAACCTGTTGGAAAAAGATGAAAAAGCCGCAATGCATTCAGAGGTGTCATTTCCTCGGGGGAAAAAAAGAGGAATGTGATTACGATAAAAATTCAAGAAACTGGTAAGTCTGTAACATGTACGCAAGTTTAATAATCGAAGTGTGGTGGCAAGATAGAAAAGGGGACCCATATATTCACTAGAGAATCAGATCTTCACATGTTTTTACGAAATAGATCAGGCTGGCAGCAAATTCAAAAAAAAAACTATATATTGAATGCTGCAGAAGTAAAAAATCATAAACATTTACAATAATGTCAGTTGGCAACAATAAAATGGTGTGCACAGTTATATGACATGCAGCCTCGCAGATGAGGGACTCAGATCAACTGAATGTAAAATGTGATTGTCAGATTGTGATATGTTGTATGTAATTCAACGCAAATACTTATTGTGCATCTGAGGGTAAGTCTGCCGATTAAATGCATCCAGTATATTCTGTACCTTTTTCCCTTCATCAAATATGAGATTCTTCTGATTCATTCGATTGGTTGTTTGTTATATGAATAGAACCCCAGGTAAAGTTGGATATTGAATGATTCTTTTGAAGGGAAAGGGCAGGAGCACTGTTTAATCAACAAAGAATCAAAAGAGGTTTTGTTCAGGCTAATTTTGCAAGTGCTTGGCTCTTAAGCCCCATGCCCCCATTCCCGAAGGTCTACACTCTCAGTGGCAGTAATGATACAGTGGAAAATAAATTGTGCGTAAATTCATATTGGAGATTCAAATCAAAAAAGGTTGGCAACTTATCTTGTGTCAATGAGATCTAGATTGTCGGAACTTTGTCAAAATGAAAAGGAAGAGATAGATAGAAGCCCATTTAGATAAAAGCAAGCGTAGATAACTTCATATCTTTCTACACAATATTAATAACCAGCATGACATTGGAAAAAAAATTGGGGAAGCAGAGGCACATTGTCATAATGGCAGTGATGCCCAAGAGAAGGCGCATGGCTGGCAGAGGTGGTAAGATAAGGTATAGACCTCTTTCTTTGCTTCATCATCTAAGGATATGACGGTTGGCTCATGTGCCTGCTCTCCACAGTAATAATAGTCGATACTAAAAATACAACTACTAATAGGTAAGATACTCACGCAACTGAAAAGTCTAACTTAGTTTATGTTCCAACAGTCGTGGCAGTAGCATTGATAGCTGTAGCCTCATAGTTACTCTAGAATTTCTGAATTTCAAATCAAAATATAATATTCTCAAAAAAGTCAAAATATAATGGAGTTGAGTATGTGTTACAGTTTTACTTTAACATATATTATACCTTGGTTAAAAATAACATTTGCAATTACTCAAGTAGAGAATAAAATATTAAAATGTATAAGTATAAGTTCTCTCACCAACTGTGAGGATTTCCAACTTTTCATTACGCACCTAACATGAATGTGCCCAACTTATATATATATATATATATATATATATATATATATATATATATATATATATATATATATATATATATATAGGAAAATGCAGATTTGCACTCGGGTTCACATGTACCTATAATCTACACTGTTGATGTGTTCCAAGATTCGTGTTGCAAAATGTACCTAACCTTAACCAAATGAATGCTTACTATAGGGAGAAAAGATGATTAGGATTAGGTTGGTTCACAATATGTATAACATGTATGTTGCATTTTTTACCAAATAATTTTTTCAATAATAATCATATATGACATTTATATATCTAGTGCATTGTATTTCTCTAACCCTTATTTTGTTTATAACATGATATCTAGTCAAAATGAGAAAACAATATATCTACTATATCATAAAATTGTCATCTTGCAAAAATGATATTTTCAAAATGATATATATCCTACCATCAATAACTACATAAACAAGATAATTTATATAAACAAGGTAAACTACATAAACAAGTTTTGCATACAAGAAATACAAAAATTACATAAACAAGGTATTTTACACTTGTAAAAAATATAGTATAACGTAAATATCATGCATGTTACATTTTGTTAGCACCTAATATACTTGCCCTAAGATTCGTGCAAGCTACATATAGGGTGTAGATTGTGGGTACATGTGAACTCGCGTGCAAAAAATCCAACTCCTATATATATATATATATATATATATATATATATATATATATATATATATATATATATATTCTACAGTTTAGGAGTTTCTCTGCTTAGTTTTCAGATATATAAAAGAGAACAGTAGAAAAACAGGATGCCTGAAGATCGGGTATAGAAAACTTACACTCATATGATTCATTTGTTTGTTGAATATTAATTTTCTCAGGTGGAATGCCGTAGCTGTTCAAGGACATAATAAGTTTATGAACTTTCTTGTCGATATCTTGACATTTAACTTCAACTGTCTTAAGGTTATCTGATGCAAATGATTTTCCCATCGAATTGTAGATTGCTCTTGATCGCATATTGATGTCAGGTTTCTGCAGCAAGAAAAATATTATAATAAGATAAATCATCCATAGATGGTAAATTTGATAGCATACAATTATCTATGAAGAAAATAGATACCTTAGAAAGCTGAAGAGTGAGCTTCTCTAGAAATGGTGAGTGTTGAAGAATGCAAATTAGTGCACAGTTTTCAGCAGACTCAAACCACTGAATGAGTAATAAAGTCTTCAGTTTGGTAAATGTGGGGCACCATCTCAAATCCCTTCTGAGAATAAACTGGACAGTTTTTTAAAGCAACATCAACTCAAGGTTAATTTTGAAGTAAAGTTGTAATATAATGAAACGGTTAGAAGTTTTTGGCACTTAGTTATAGTAGATATGAATTATAGATACTCAGCTAAACAACGTACCAAACAATTAAATACAGCCCATGCCATATTGTACAAATTTCTTTAATTTACAGATTAACTCATAGACTACAGATATTGCATGAAGTCGTGAGAGAATTAACAACAATCAGTAACCTTTGTCAAAATATTTTGAATATACAGCATGCTAGTATACACTGAATGATCATATACAGAAACTTCATATTTTTATGGTATATATGGACTGTCCAAACTCCAAAGTGACACTTGGAATTTAAAGCTCAAACTAATTTGACATATGCAACTTATTAAATGTAAGCATTTAAATATTTACTGATAAAATATAGTAGTAGTAGTAAGCGTACCACTTTAGGATCAGCTATCAACTCCAAATTCGAAGCATCAGCCAAACCTTTCAGAAGCACACAGCCTGCACTACCATCATCAATGCCATAACAATGCGTACAACCAATAGGACAATACCCAGGGTCACTGCTGTAACACTAATCCTTACAGTGGTAGCCAGACAGTATAACTTTTGCTGTTACCAACAGTGGCATATCTTCAAGGAAAGGAGTTCTACCCTTGAAAGCTATTAGTTGCAGGAAAAGGAGACTTGGTACAGAGATAACTGTCCTCCCGTCTGACTTTAGCTTGCATTCACAGATGCTCAGACGCTTGAGTGATTGGGAAGAGATTTTGTCAGCAGATATGGTGCATTTGGTCATCTTCAGCTCTTCCAGTGCCGGACAGCTCGAGAAATCAAGAAATTTGCCATGAACACTCATACCACCAAGCTCCAACGTAGTCAAGAATCCAGAGACTACAGGCAGATCGATGAGCCGAAGCCCAATGATATCAAGAGTGAGAACCCGAACTTGGCACGACAAGACATACCGAATCCAGAGGTTCGCGAATGGCGCGTCGTGCTTGGAGTATAAACAGAAGGCGAACACGCAAGCTTCCAGGGGCGATCGGTCTCGGAGGAGCTGGAGATGGTCCATGAACTTGTGGATCGCCTCGTCGGCGCCGGTGACGCGCAGGACGGGCACGGACTTCCAGAGGTGGCGCCAGCGCCGGGCGAGCACGCACGTGCGCACCACCTCCTTCGACTGCAGGAACGACAGCACGTGCCACAGGAGCGCGTCCGGGAGCGCGCCGATGTGGTCCCCGCCGCCGCCGCCCTCCACCGCCGCCTTCTTGCTCTTGGGAGACATTCCGTCGAACACTCTGCGCGCCTCAGGCGGTCAGAGCAAGAACGAAACCTGCGGGACGAGACCTCAGCAATCTCACCGACGCACACGCAGCGCACGCACACGCTCGCGCTCGCAGTGAAAGAGATCGGCGAGACACGGCGGTTGAGCGCCGTCGGCGAGCCGCGGGCCGGCGGGCGCCGGCGCACGCGGTGGAGGAACCTAGATAGGCATGATCATCACTCGTCGGAGGAGGAAGTGTAAAAAAATGGAGAAATACGGCCGTACGTGCCTACGTGGGTCCTCTGGGAGACTGCAACACATCATTTAGCAGAGTAAATTTTAGAAAGCTACAAATATTTTTGTTAGGCTACACTCTTTTCGCTTATGCTTATATTTATCAGTTAAAATTTGAATTTTTAATCTTAATTAAATTTGGAGTTGATTTTGGGGTTTTTTCATCGAAGTTTATTTTTCAGCTTTTAGATCGCTAAAACACGTATATAAAAGTTTTATTCATAAATTATATTTTGTTTGTAAATATGCCGGTTGGGGACCCTAAACTATCAATATGACCGCAACTATAATTTACAATTTACAAATACTTTGTTCGTCTCATGTAATTTCATTCGTTTCATATTATAAGTCGTTTGATTTTTTCTTAGTTAAAAATTTTTTAGATGTAGGGCGCTCTGCCCAAAACTGTATATACAAAACTAATATCTTGCTAACTCCACCAGATGAACAAAACAGAGTTACGCCCAATAAAAAACAATAATTTTCCCAAGTACTGCTGAATATGTATATACCGATAGATTTCTTAATCCGATACCTGCCTGATTCTTGCTTGGTATCATACCTGCTTTACAAAGTAGTTCTTTTTTTTTTTCCAAATTCCGCAATAGTAATCCAGCTTGTGCGTCGGTCCAAAATGAACTGAAATTTGATCAAATCTCCACAAAATACACAAAGGAAAGCATAAAACTGTCCTAGGGCATCGCAAGTTTATAAATCGCATGAACATTCAGTTCCAGTTCAGTAGCTGATCCAGCTTCAGTCATCACGAAAGATACTACCAAGTCAGGCCGTTAACGAAACATGGAGTAAGACTAATACCTAGTAGGTAGCTAATAAAACCACGTCCAGACACATCCAAGCAAATCGTATCAATAAACCTATGTTTCATTCCCTCAGTTGGAACCGATTTAAGAATATCCCCATTGGTTTGAAGCAGCAATACCAGATGGCAAATTAAGGAGAATTTAGATACATCGACAGCCCGGGTCTTCCGCAACTCTGTCTTGGTATGAATCCTGTCCAAACGAAATTAAAACCTGTAGGAAAAAAAAAAGAAAAATGCGTGCAATGGATTCAGAGAGGTCCTTCCTTGAAAAAGAAAAACAGAAGTGTCAACACGATTAAAAAAAAGGCAAAATAGTTCACCTTACAATAACAACACAAGAAATACCTGTAAGTCCGTACACTACCTTTTTTTTTATCAGGATCTGTACACTACCTGACATTGTTGACTTTATTCAGTCTTTCTTAGTTATGCAACTTTGTTCACTATTTAACATGTTGATAATATCTCCCCGCAAAAAAAAACATGATGATAATATCTAACAAAATTATAATATTATAGAAGTACATGTAAAGAAAAAATTACACATGGTTTTTATGTTTTCAAACTAAAAATTTACACATGTCTATTACTGTTCAAAGTTTCGAAAGGTTGACCAACTAAAATCAACAGTGTATATATTTAAATTCGAACGGAGTACATGATAATAGTTGAAGAACGGTACAAGAACAAATAAGAGAAAGCACAGATCCACTAGAGAATCAGACCTTGATACGTTTGTATGGAATAGATCATGCTGGCAGCAAATTCAAACAAAATTAACTCATATAGAATGGTCCAGGACTAAAAAGTAACAGATATTTACAATAATATAATGTCAGTCAACAACAATAAAATGATGCCCATAGTTATACGATTTGCAGGTCAGGGACTCAGATCAACTGAACATAAAATGTGATGGTCAGATTTGTGATTACTGTAATAGTGCAATTCGAGATAAATGCTTATTGCACATCTGACGGTAATTCTGCCAATTACGTGCATACAGTATAACTCATTCACTTAATCACTTCAACTAATATGAGATTCGGTCCCTTCTTCTAATTCATATGATATTTTCTTCACTTCTTTAAAAAAATGTAAATAAAAGAACAAAAAATGGTTTGTGCATAGCAGGGTAAGGTTCATGAACCATATTTGATGGCATTCCATTAATTTGTGTTTGGTCCTTCATAATACGAATGAAACCCCAAGTAAAGTTGGATACGAAATATTTAGTTTTTGAAGGAAAATGCAGGAGTGCTGCCTAATCCATTAAACAGCAAAAGATATTTGTGTGCCAACAGTCTTGGTAGTAGCACTGATAGCTGTAGCCACGTGCACAGTGAAATAATACTAGTTACTTGTAGAATCTCTGAATTTCAATTTAACATAATTGGGGTTTATTAACTTTAATACATCTTATACCTCAATTAAATCTATACTTGCCATTACTTCACTATGGAATAATAAAATGTACAAATTTTCTCACCAACTGTGAGGACTGGGGACTCTCCCACTTTTCATTTCACACCGAACATGAATGTGCACAGCTTTTATAAAAATATTTTTCTACTGTTAAGGAGTTTCTCTGGTTTATTTTTCAAAGATGTAAAAGAAAAGTGTAGGAATACAGATTGTCAATAGAAAACTTACACTCAGAAAATTGATTTGTTTGTTGGATATTAATTCTCTCAAGTGGTATTCCATAGCTGTTCAAGGACTTCATAAGTTTGTGAACTCTCTGGTCAATATCTTGACATTTAACTTCAACTGTCTTAAGGTTTTCTGATGTAAATGACTTTTCCATCGAATTGTAGATCGCTCTTGATCGAACATTGATTACTGATTTCTGCAGCAAGGAAAATATTATAATATAAGATAAATCATCCACGGATGATAGCACACAGTTATCTGAGCAAAACAGTTACCTTAGAAAGCTGAAGAGTGAGCTTCTCTAGAACCGGTGAGTGTTGAAGAATGCAAATTAGTGCACAGTGGTCAGAAGACTCAAACCACTGGCTGAGTAATAAAGTCTTCAAGTTAGTGAATGTAGGGCACCACCTCAAATCCCTTTTGAGAATAAACTGGACAGTTTTAAAAGCAACATCATCTCAATGTTTAATTTTTAAAGTAAAGTTGTAAACTTATTGATACGGTTAGAAGTTTTTCGAACTTAGCAGATAAGAATTATAGATACAACATGCAACCAAACAATTACATATCCCAATGCATATTGTGCAAATTTCTTTGATTTACAGATAAAACATCCAAACTCTACAGATTTTGCATGAAGTCATGAGAGATTTCTTTTTTCTTTTTGCATGGAAGAAGTCATGAGAGATTAACAACAATCAGAAACTTTCCTCAACATCATATTTTCGATACACGGTATGCCAGTATACATTGTATGATACACAGAAACTTCAAATTTTAATATATGAAAATGGAGTTATGGACCATCCTAGGTGACACTTGGTATTTAAAGCTCAAATTAGTTTGAGGTAACTTATTAAATGTAAGCATTCAAATATTTACTGATGGAAAGACAAAAGTAGTAGTAAGCATACCACTTCAGGATCAGCTATCAACTCCAAATTCGTAGCATCCGCCAAACCTTTTAGAAGCACACAGCCTGCACTACCATCATCAATGCCATAACAATGCGTACAGCCAGCAGGACAATACCCAGGATCATTGCCATCACAACAATCCTTACAGTAGAAGTCGAGCAGTAAAACTTTTGCTGCTACCAACACTGGCATGTCTTCAAGGAAAGGAGTTCTACCCTTGACAGCTATTAGTTTCAAGAAAAGTAGACTTGGTACAGAGATTCTTGTTCTCATCTTCGACTTAAACTTGCATTCACAGATCCTGAGACGCTTGAGGGACTTGGAAGATATTTTGTCAGCAGATATCTCGCAGTTGGTCATCTTCAGCTCTTTCAGTGCCGGACAGCTCGAGAAATCAAGAAACTTGCCATTTACACTCAGACGACTAAGCTCCAACCTTGTCAAGATTGGGGAGACTACAGGCAGATCAGTCAGCTGATGTCCACCGATGGCGAGAGTGAGCACCCGAACTTGGCACAGCAAGACATACCGAATCCAGAGGTTCACGATGGGCATGTCGTCTTTGGAGAATACATTGAAGTCGAACGTGCAAGATTCCAGGGGCGACCGGTCTCGGAGGAGAAGAAGATGGTACGTGAACGTGTGGAACGCCCGGGCGTCGCCGGCGCCGGTGACGCGCAGGATGGGCATGGACTTCCAGAGGTGGCGCCAGCGCCGGGCGAGCACGCAGGTGCGCACGACCTCCTTCGCCTGCAGGAACGACAGCACGTGCTGCAGGAGCGCGGTCGGGAGGAAGCTGATGCGGTCGTCGCCGCCCCCCTCCACCAACGCCTTCTTGCTCTCCGGAGACATTCCGTCGAACACCTTGCGAGCGTCAAAGGAGGAAAGAAACCTGCGGGATGAATGAAACCTCAACAATGTCACCCCGCACACGCCTGCACACGAACAGGACGAAAGATTCGTGGGCGCGTCGCGCCATCACCTCACCTTGGATCACCTCTCACCTGGCCAAGAAATTCACAGACCGGCTGAGAGGAGAGGAAGAGAACGAATCGATGATCAATGTGTATCTCTGATCGCGCGGGCTGGCTGAGAGAGAGAGAGAGAGGAAGAAGACGACTCGATCCTCGCCTCTATCCCCGACCAAGGGCCTAAGATCCAAGGCGCGGCGACGGCGGTTGATCGCCGTCGACGAGCCCCCTGCGGCGGCGTGATGGAGAAACCTGGATAGAAATGGCCACCTGGACGAGGTTAAAACCGCATTTGCAGATTTTTTTTTTCGAGAATTACAACGCGGACACTGACAACGGTACGTACACTCACCCCTACAAATACACGCATGCAAATCCTACCCCTACGAACATCTTCGAGAACTAAACCGGCAAATTTGAAAATTACCTCCGTTTTAAATCGTTATTTCAAACTTATACCACTAAAAATATATAAAAAATGTCACTATGATTATCACTAGAATAGCAATTTGCGAAACATAAAAAAGAATTAATGGCAAAATTTGTAAATGTTCCATGTTAAAAATGGAGGAGAAAGACCCAGCATGAATTTTGGAGGATTTTTTTAGCTATTCAATGGTAGTTGGAGTTTTGCACGAATTGGTATTTTTTTTGTAAATTATGAATTACGGACAAGTCTTGAGAAAAAAAAAGTTAAATAGATTTTGGTAAGTTGTGAATCATTATTTACGTAAATTCTAGTTTCGTAAATTGTCCCTAATGTAGCTACTTCACAGTTTCCAATCTCAACTAATCACGATACTCTTATTTAATTTCTTCTTCACCTATATTCTTATCTTATCTCAGTCAGTCACAACTATTTCTCCAACTTAATCCGTCTTTAAAAAACAGGAAGAAGTAGTTATGATTTTTAATTCTTTTATTATTGTTTTTACAATAGGACTGAAACTGGAAAACCGATAACAGAAACCTAGCTACAAAGGAAAATGTTACCTACTCGTTCTAAAAAATGTAAGTTGTTTTAGTTTTCCTAAAGCCAAACTTCTTTAAATTTGTAGAGCAAAAACGTACCAAAATTTTCAACACCAAACAATTATGTGGATATAATGTAGATATTACTATATTTTAACCTAGTCAAACCAAACAAGTAGGTGGATATAATGTGGATATTACTATATTTTCAGTAAATTTAGTCAACATTAAAGAAGTTTGATTAAGATGAACCAAAACAATTTACATTTTAAAACTTACAGTTTAGGACTAATGTAGTTATTACTCCCTCCGTCCCAGAATATAAGGAGTTTTAGAGTTGGACACGACTATTAAAAAATATGTAGAATTAAATGGGGGAGATATTGTGATTGGTTAAGAAGTGGAGGTAAGTGTAAAAAGTGAATGGTGGAGAGTTGTGATTAGTTGAGACTTGGGAAGAGAATGTTAGTGAAGAAGTTGTTATATTTTAGGATAAATCCTCAGTTCTAAAAATTGTTATATTTTAAGACGGAGGGAGCAAGTTTTAGTGATTAGGATGCCTTGCTAGCATGGTGGTAGGAGTGTGTAGGTTCAACCCCACAAGTCCACAACCACGTTCAACTCTCGGGAATGTTTTTGCAGCAATACTCCTTGATTGTTGAAAGTCAACATACAACATTTTCTTTTCTACGTGGATACAATTCCTAATTTTCACCCAAGAAACCCTGTTTGCTACAGTTCAAAAATTGGTGAAATACAGTGCTTACTATATTTTTGGTCTCCAGCATCAGCATGGAAAGAAACCAGGCACCAAGATGGATCTTCGTCCGACATCTCTTTGTTCCTTATATGTCATCAATAGTTATAAAAAAACTTAAAAAATGACAAGATATATTAATATGAGATATATCAACCCACAACACATGTAAGATCAAATTCGATTTCTACATGTTATGGTAAAAGAAATAAGTTAAACTGAAACTAGTTAATTAACATATATTCACGGTTATACTTGTAGAAGCTAATTAGAACTTATAGTTTTGTGGAATGATATACTGTCCTGTCAATTTTTTAAAAGAATCTTTTGGTAACTACATATTTAGGTGATATGAAAGAAACGAGGGAATATGAAAACACTTTCCTGACCAGACACCAACAACCGCAAAGAGATCATAATTCATAACTAGCAATGTATCCAACTTAAGTAGTCGATCTGTAGCAGTGTGCACGTACGCTTGATACAAAGCCATCTTGAAAAATATAAATGAGCTAATAATGCAAGATATTTTCTGTAATTTCTAGTTCATTCCTACTTCCTACAGATGAAACTGACAAGCATATGCCCAAGGTTGTAATAGGACAGCAACTTCACAGTTCACAGTTGGGAACATAACAATTTCGTAATCCATCAACTTTTCTGGATAACCATCAGATAGTCCACAGACCACAGATATCAAAAATCTTGTTATGGTCTATGCTTGAGGCTGAAACCTGCCCAAGGTCCAGGCATAACTGAAACCTGAACAGAAGAAATTGCAATCAAGGAATTAACAACTCAGCCTGTACTGGAGTATTCAGTGATGCTTGACAGAAAAAGAAGCAACTTGAAGAGCAATCCGATGTATGGTGAGGCTTTGGACAATTTTAAGCTTTCGGCTGCTTTGAATTGGCTAGGTTTTTGACAATTTAATACTCCCTCTATCCCACATTATAGGGCGTGAAAATCAAATTAAGTAACTTCTGACTAATAATCATACTAACCATATATATACTAAGTATTATACATGTTATATTACTATATTCATATTTTGAAGTATTTTCATATGATGTTAATTCCATATTCATTGGAAATATATCATGGAATAAATTAATGGTCAAAGATGGATATCCAATCAGAGATGCATTTTCATTCCCTTGAGAAGATATCCCCACGTTTTTTTACATCTCATATAAATTGTTATCTAAAAGTTTAAAAAATGATAAGATATACTAGTATGAGATGTATCACTTCATAATCATGCAAGGATAAATTTGTTTTCTACTAACAAAAAAAAAATTAAACTGAAACTAGTTAACACCCATTCACCGGATATTTGTTATTTTTGTTACAATAGAGATCGAATTTAAACTTGCATGTTTATAGAGTGATATATCTCATATTAATTCATTTTCTTTTTTTTAAAAAAAATTATAACTATTTAGATGTCATGTAAGAAACGAGGAGATATTCCCTTGAGGGATGAAAGCACTTTCCCTGTCCAATCATCATAAGATTTAGAAGAGACGAACCGTCGTTAGCAAGACAGCAACACATATACACTTGGGATGAACTTAAAACTATCCTGCAAAATTGCACAGCGGCAAACATACTCTACATTGCTGAATAATTAATAAATAGTAGTTGCATGAACAGCCCAAATCTTCTCCGGTTTATGAAGCAGATAGAAGAGGCAAGACCGCAAGAGAGAAATTGCAAGATGGGCTCTGGATGATTCCTGACTTCCTGCATAGTATTAGGGACACCAGTTTGATGGATATTGATCAATGGATACTGTAAAAAAATCCGTTTGATTATAGGGATTTGTTATTGTTTTCCCTTTACAAGACTGGATACAGTAAATTTCTAACTTATATATTTTCAACCACCGTAATTCTAAAATTTATTAGGAATCGCTTTAGTTTAGCTTATCTGCATAAGCACGGATTGTATAAATGAAAGTGTAAAGAGTCTCAACAATTAACTTTGTGGCAGCCAACTACCGGATATTTTCAAATTAACTACTTTCAGTATGCGATCAACAATGAACAACTTACTTCAAATTATCCATAAAGGTATCTTTCAAACAGTAAATGTTAAGTGATCAATTATATTGAAGAACTTTGGTCTTTCAAGAAATATAGTGGAGAACTTTGTATCAGTCAATTTTATTCCTTTAGTAAAGCCATCGCAAATAAGACTAATAACCGAAATGAATCTAAAAGATAATAGGTACAACAGGCCAGATGTTCTTACCTCTGCTTGTAGCTGAAACCTGTATAAAATTGAAGACAAAGAAATGCAAGACTTGTAGATATGAATGGGGAATTTAAGTTACTTGTGATTAATAATTAAGAAATTTATTTAGATCAACATGCAGCTTTATAAAAAAAGTCATTCATAGGATTCCAATTCCCATAGGAAATGGTACTGTTCATCCATTCGGAATGGGGGGTCCTTGCGTAGGAAAACTGGAGGAAACTTTCCTACAATGCTAATTTCGTAGTCGAACTGCAGAGAAAAACATCCAGTCTGACATCTTTGTTTTCGTTCTTATTGCGTAGGATGGAGGCAAATGCTTTGATGCTACTAATGCAAAGTTTAAGCGTCATCAAGCTTCTCCTTACATTATCTAAAATCAAGCTTCTCATTTAGTTTGCTCTTAAAAAAGCTTCACCTTTTTATTTAGTATTTGTTATTTAGGGACAAGAGCATTGGTTAACTCTCTAATCAACTTTGTATGCACTGTTGTTTCATGTGTTTTTCCTATGGTTTATCCAAACATCCATTCCTGTGAAATTCTTGCATTTTCAAATACTATGTTTTGTACATGCATTCCTATCCTATCCCTATGTTTTCCAATTCCTGTGTTTTTTCAACCCTGCATTCCAAACACCGCGAGTTATGCATTGGTAAGCAAAAATTATTAGCCACAGCCAATCAGATATGTGACATATAATACACGCCAACCACATGAAGAAACACATTCACTAAATAATCATGTGATCAGATATGAGCACGTCTGAACAGGATGTAGATGACTACAAATGCCATCAAAGGCTGGATAAAGGATGATATTTGCCTATGAGCATGCTTGCTTACAGTTTGCAAGAACAGAAACTGCACAGAACATCGCCAAGTGATGTCATCGCTTTATACAACTCGAAACTACTCGAATGTATAATTTGATCATGTGATATTCTTATGCATAATGCTTGATAATTAGATCCATGGATTATGGTGTCTTTCACTTTCTGTTCATGAAATATGGGGAGTTTCTACCTCTCTCAAACAATTGCTTCCCAAATATTTTCCTCACTGCATGGTTATAATATATCGATATTTTGACAAATTGAAGAAAAGAAGCATGAGGAGTATGATTAACTCACATCTTATTCTCACATTAACTTGGAGTGGTGTGACATAGGTACTCAGGATCTTGGAAATTTTGCGAACCCTGTCATCAACCTCATCACACATGAATTCAACCTTCTTAAGATGGTCAAATGCAAATGACTGTTCTCGTGGCTTGTATCTTTCAGTTGTTTGTAATGAATATGTTCGTACCTATCAAAAATGATACTCAACTGAATCGATCATGATGATAACTTGATAACACCAGCTATCCAAATAAGATATTTGTACCTTGGAAAGATGTAGTGTAAGCCTCTCCAGAATCGGTGAGTGTTGGAGAAAATAAATTAATGCGTGCAGGTTAGAAGTCACACACCAATCATTAAGTACCAGATTCTTCAATTTGCTAAATGTAGGGCACCACTTCAAATCTGCGTTCAAAATACACTAGAAAAGGTATGGAGGAACAAGATAAAATAAGGTAACATGTTAGGATCTTTAAGAATAAGATGCACTCATATTGTACTGAATATGCTAACATGCGCAGGCATAACGCTTATTACGCATATCACATGTCAATGGAATTGTAATGATAGAGATGAATATGAATATATGATACTAGTAAAAATCGAAAGATAGTGAGGATCACAACAGAGGAAGCAGTTGTAAACCTACCACTCGACGATGAGCTAACAAACACAAGTTTGTAGCTTCTGACAACCCTTGGAGCAAACGGCTGATGCTTTTATCATTATCAGACCTAGTATAGCCAGTCCAACCCCATTTATCACCACAATCACAATGCAGTGACACAATTGCTGTCTCTAACAATGGCATGCTTTCAAGAAATGGAGCCCTGCCCGAAAGCAGAGTGATCTTCAGGGCAATGAGACCCGGCAACGACATCCGAGTGCGGGCATCCACCAAGAACGCGCAGTCTGTCATGATCAGACGATTCAGAGATTGAGATGACATCTGCACAGCGTCGATGTAGCAGCGGTGCAAGATCAGATCCAGAAGCGATGGGCATGAAGAGAAATCAAGAACTCTGTCGTTGACACGGACATGGGCGAGCTCCAATGTCGTGAGGTGGTGGGAGACGAGGGGGAGATCCGGTAGCCGCAGGCGTTGCTCGGAGGTGAAGAGGCGGAAGCGGAGCACCCGGACCTCGTGGCGCGCGGCGCGCCAGATCGCGCGGCTCAGGTGGAGGTGGTTGGAGGGGAGGAGGAGCCCCGCGAAGCCGAAGTTGATCTCGTTGAGGTCGAACACGAACGACTCCAGCCGCGGCGACGCGTCGCCGGGGCGGCGGCGGCTGCGGAGGCGGCGGAGAAGGCCGTCGAGGAACGCGGTGAACTTGGCGGCGCTGTCCCATCCCCCGGCGCCGGTGACGCGGACGGCGGGGGCGGACCTCCACACGTCGCGCCAGCGCCGGCCCAGCGCGCACGTCCGCACCGCCTCGTGCGCCGGGAGCAGCGAGAGGAGGGTGTGGAGGATGTCGTCTGGGAGGGCGCTGAGGCGGTCGGCGTCGCTCGCCGCGGCCGGCGCGTCTTCGTCCCTGGCATAGCGCCGGCGCCGCTTAGCCGGCGGCGGCGGGGACTGCATTCCGTCGAACGGTTGGTGCGCGCTCGTCGAAGTAGGAGACGTAGTGCTGGTTACTGTAGTTGTTAGTTTTAGGTTAGAAGATCAAACTGATTTAAGTTTAATCAAGTTTATAGAAAAAAATTACCGAATTTTTTATTTATGGTAATTATTATCCTTGAAATTAAATAAGTAGTAAATCATGGAGGGGATTTAGGAAAATAGGATGGACGTTATCTACTAGGACGTCCAGTGATGGACGCTGCTGGGAACAACGTCTGAGTGTGGACGCTCTTCCTAACCACGTCCACCCATGGTGCAGCCTAGCAGCTTCTTCCCGTATGTCTTGACTGCCGCGGTGCTTCCTAGCTTACCGCACTAACGCTGTCTCTAGTGATCTGAGCAGGCAGCCAACCAGGGGTGTGGCGTGTGCCCTTCTCATATGCTCGCGTCAGGGATAGGTAATGGCGCTGCAGCCTTTTCAAATGTACAGGGGTAAGACAATCGATCGCCATCCACCTCAAGATTTCAAGAAGAGCTACGTTACTTGTAGAAGCCAGCGTTATGTGTGGCACACTTACACTCGGTGATGACATCCCCTTCCCCCAATCTCCTCCATTTTGTAGGCGCCCTCAATAGATTTTCGTTTTTCTTATTCCAAAGTGAATCCATTAGCAAGATTCGTATATACGTATATGTTCATGTGCTGCAAAACTAAAGCAGATCAACTGACTATTTGTCTATTATGCACCCCTATTACATGACTAAACATTAACTTGTATGAAACATGTGTTCCTAGCTATATATGTCCGCATGGATGCTATTGTCAGGTTCTTCTTACTACATGTTAGTTTGGTATTTTAATTTGGTTTACGACACCCGTGCTGCTCCAAATGGCACATCATCATTGTTCATGATAAGCCGATCGATGAGCATAGTCACTTGGAGTGATGGAGCGAGGACAGCGCTGCCGCGATGAATTGATAGAAGGAGAGGAGAGCTTGGACCTCACCGAGAAAGCCCACGACTGGTCTCGCCAGACCACACCGCCGGAGACACAAGGGATGTGACGAAAAACAACGAGGGCGGCTAGTTGCGGCAAGCCTCAGCGGCGTACTGAGACTATAAAGGTCACGATTTGAACGAGAGAGGAATTACGAGGACTGCTGTAGGCAGCGAAGCAAGCCCAAGCTTATACGACAGTCTAGCTAGTCGGCGATGGAGCAGCATGCAGGTCGTGGACGCCGTTACAAAGAGTGTCCTCAGCCAACGTCCATACATGGACGTTTCACAAAACAGCGTCCTTCTTATTTTCATAAATATCAGTTTCCATTTACTAAGTATTTAATTTTGAGACTATTAGTTACTATAGTAAACAAATTCGGAAAAAAATAGTAATATTTTTAACCCAAAACAAATTTATTATGAAAATATATTCAATTATTGATTTGATGAAACTAATTTAGTATTATAAATATTACTATATTTGTCTATAAACTTAGTCAAACTTAAAACACGTCTTATAACATGAAACGGAGGGTGTACTTATTACTACTATATATGCTGATGGTCATAATGGAGTGGTAAAATACTACCTCCGTTCTATGTTATAAGACTTTCTAACATTACCCACATTCATATATATATGCTAATAAATCTAGATATATATGTGTGCCTAGATTCATGGACATTTATATGAATGTGGGCAATGCTAGCACCCATTTTATTATTGCTCATAATTTAATTTTTTAAGTTCTATAATTTTTAAGTCTATTACAACTAATAAAGATGGTCGATGATGATGTAGTGTACTTATCATACGTTCCTAAATTATGGTGCGGCCATTAAATTTGGATCTAGTTTACAATAATATGCGCAGCTCCATCTCCTCCTCCTAAGAGCAGGTACAATAGGAGACTATTAGCCGGCTATAAAAATATTTTAATAAGATAAAAGATGAGAGAAAATAGCAGCGTGCTACAGATCTGTAGCCAGCTGCAGCACGGACTCCAATACGCAATGTGCATATGACAGGTGGGACCATATGTTAATAGTATAGTAAGCAACTATTGTATGAATTAGCTATTAGATAGGCTATAGATGAATTGGAGCTAGCAGTGGACTATACTATTAAATTTGCTCTAATGTCGCAGTGATCATCGCCTCCTATACCATTGGAGTCTCTCCTCCTCTTTCCCTCACTCAGTGGGTTTGGTGTGTCACCGCTTTTCTTTACTATCAAATAATTATCCCCTCTTTCCTTCTAGGTGACAACCCTGCTCAGCCTAGGGTTTGTTGTGTCAGCACTTCCCTCTACTATTGAACAATTATCCCCTCCCTCCCACAGGATCACCTAACTTAGTTGTCTGGATTTCAACCACGCTCACTCTCTTTACTCTTCCACACGATCGCCCCAATCATTTGTCTATATTTCAACCATGCACTTTTTTAACTCAAACTCTTTATGTTCTCTCTATGTTATAGGATATTCTAAGAGGTACCAATGTCTGCTTGTAAAAATAGCTCTATAAGGATCATGAGACGTAAGAAAATGCAACAATATAATGATCTGACATTTATCTTTCTATGTTTCGTGGATACAATGATACAATTCCTAATTTTTGCTGAAAAATCTTGGCGAATCCAGTGCTTAATTCTGCAATTGTAACATCTGTTATATGGAAAGAATACGCAATGACCAGACACCAACAAATGAAAGTGATCAAAACTAGAATGTATCCAAGATACATCAGGTTCAGAAGACGAGTACTCTCTGTAGCAGTTGATACAAAGCCCAACTTGAAAACGAGGGAAAAAAAAGGCAAAAGAGCAAGACAAATGGAACTGACATATTTGCATATGCCCATGATTGTAATAAGACCGCAACTCCTAGATTGGAACATGATCCACGGTACATTTTTGGATAACCATCAGGGATAGTGATCCTTAAATATCGACGATCTTCGTATGATCTGAGCCATAACCATCAGATAGTCGTCCTTAAATATCCCACATCTTCTTGTGATCTAAGGCTGGAAATCTGGAACTTGTCCAAGGTCCGGAACCTAGCATAGGAGAAATTGCAAATAAGGAGGGAGCAATTCAGCTTATACTCAGATTTGATCATTGAGACATTGATCATGCATTATTAAGGCATGTGTAACAGAAAAAGATGCAAGTTCCTAGAGCAATTCGATGTATGGTGACATATTGGAAGCATTAATTGGACACTTTGAAGTGGTTGTTTATATTGTAATGTTGTGACACAAGATCCTAGAGCAATTCATGCAGCTTTGGCTTCTTCAAAATGGCTTGGTTTATGATAATTCAAGAATTTACTACGTTCAATCAACAGTACATCCAATTGGCATAAGATCTGGAAGAAATTAACTGTCTTCGGGTGTACCTAAGATGAAACAAGACTTATTTTTGCAAAATTACACTGCAACTATTAGAATACAAAATGGATGAACAGTGAAAGTGTGAATTCCCTCTAATTTCATTGATCTCAAATGTCTCCTTATATAGGGAGATTTAGTGTGTTACAATGCCTGGATTCTCCCAGGATTCAAGGAGGTTTTATGCCTCTAATGTGGCTGTTACAAAATACTAATTCTCCTCTTAATATGGCTGTTACAATTCTTGATTGCTACCCTTGATGAGATCAAATATTGGCCAAGTAATGGCCTTTGTAACACTCCCCCTTTTGATCAAGTCCATCTTGAGATCAAATTGTTCTTTAATTCCTTTAAAAAACCTGTAGGAAAAAAATAGGAATAATATGATTGATGATTGCTCTATCAGAAACCTGCAAGGTTTAAGGAGCAATCCATGCCTTGTTTTATCTGTAGAAAAACCATGTGGGGAAAACATGAGATAAAGCATAAGCTTGTATCTATCATTGTCTCATTAAAAACTTTGTATGGGAAAAACGAGATGGTGAAAACTCACAAAAGGAAAAAGAGTACAATGTGAAGCGTTTCAACAAGGTCCATCATTCAGAGAGTCTCCCCCTGAAGCTTGCAAGTCTCTGAGCAGTCTCATACCAATTCCCTTAACACATCTCTCGAAAGAGGAAGTAGGTAAGGATTTAGTGAAGAGATCTGCTAGATTATCATAAGACTTTGTCTGTAAGATGTTTATTTCTCCACTTTGCTGAAGCTCATGGGGATAAAACAACTTAGAAGCAATATGTTTGGTGCTATTGCTCTTGATGTAGCCTGTTTGCATCTGTGTAATACAAGCAGCATTGTCTTCATAGATAATGGTAGGTGATTCTGTGGAACCAATACCACAAGATTGCTCAATGTGGTTTATCATCCTACGGAGCCACACACATTCACGTGATGCCTCAAACAATGCGATGATTTCAGAATGATTTGTGGAGGTAGCCACTAATGTTTGTTTAGATGACTTCCATGATATGGCCGTTCCTCCATGGAGGAATACAAAACCTGTTTGTGATATGGTGTTGTGGGGATCATATATATAGCCAGCAACAGTGTACCCAACCAAGCTAGGATCAGCAGTTTTCTGAAAGAATAAGCCAAGATCCTTAGTTCCATTTAGGTACATGAGGATTTGTTTTCCTCTGGTTCAATGACGCTTAGTTGAAGCAGTACTATGCTTGCTAATAGATTTACTGCAAATGCAATGTTTGGCCTAGTACTATTTGCAAAATACATAAGTGCTCCAATGAGACTGAGATAGGGATATTCTGGTCCTAATATCTCCTCTCCTTCCTCCCGTGGTCGGAAAATGTCCTTTTCTTTACAGAGAGATCGAACAACTATGGGGGTTTTATTTGGATATGCTTTGTTCATATTGAATTTCTCCAATAATTTTTGGACATAGGCAGATTGACGCACTAAAAATCCTGAATGAAGGTGCTCGATTTGCAAACCTAAGCAAAATCTGGTTTTACCCAAATCCTTCATCTCAAATTCCGCCTTAAGATTGTGACGGGCTTCATTAATATCTTGTGTATTGCCAATGATATTTAAATCATCTACATACACCGATATAATGCAAAATCCTGTGGAGGATCTTTTGATGAATATGCAGGGGCAATCATCATTGTTGGAGTTACCTTTTTGCAGAAGGTACTCACTCAGTCGGTTATACCACATTATACCCGACTGTTTGAGACCATAGAGTGATCTTTTGAGCTTTACACAATACATTTTTCGTTTTGCGTCTTCATTCGGTATAGGAATCCCATCGAGGACCTTCATATATATGTCCGAATCTAGTAACCCATATAAATATGCAGTCACGACATCCATCAATTGCATAGATAGATGCTTTTGAATTGCCAGTGATATCAAATATCAGAACAAAATTCCACTCATGACTGGAGAATATGTTTGCAGTAAATGAGTTTGGCAAATCGTTTGCAGCTACCTGGAAATCAATGATCCTTTTAACCTGAAGTTCAGATTCTGTGGTACGAGGATCCTCCTTTAGGGTGTCTAAGGCATCCCAATTTATTTCCAGGCATTTAGTGTGATACTTGAATTCTCCCCCTAATGCCAGAAAATGCTCTTCATTGAAGATACAATCAGCGTACCGGGCTGTGAGTAAATTCCCTGTAAGGGGCTCCAGGTATTCAATAATCGACGAAGATAAATATTGCACGTAGATCCCCATTTTCCTGTGAGGGCCCATTGATGTACGCTTTGGTGGTGAGATCGGTACGTATATAGCGCAACCGAATTTCCGCAGATGGGAAATATTAGGAGGATCACACGAACCAATTGCAGCGGGAAGTTGTATGGTATGCAGTTGGGTGCAATTGTATTAAGTCAACAGCGTATAAGACTGCGTGACCCCAACATGACGTTGGCAGCTTACAATTTTGCAATAATGGTCTGGCAATGAGTTTTATTCTCTTGATAAGAGATTTGGCTGAAGCATTTTGTGTGTGAACATATGGTACAGAATGTTGTACTACTATTCCTAAAGCCATACGATAATCATTTGAAGCTCTGGAAGAAAATTCTGCAGCGTTGTCTAATTGGATTGATTTTATCAAGTGTTCAAGTTGACTTGCTCTAAGTCTGATGACTTGTGCAGTCAATTTCGTGAAGACATGGTTCCGTGTAGATAACAGACACGCATGGGACCATCTTGTGGATGCGTCTATTAGAACTATGAAGTACTTGAATGGCCCAGACAATGGTTGAATGGAGCCACAAATGTCACCTTGAATACGTTCAAGAAAACTTTAGTGGCTCAGCCTTTATTTTAAGATATGAGGGTCTCAAAATTAATTTCCCAATTGCACATGAGGTGCACACAAAATCTGAGGATTCTGGGAATTTTCTATCGCTCGTATCATGTCCATTTGAATTGCTCATGATTTTTCTCATCATTCCGATGCCGGGATGAGCAAGGCTTTCATGCCAAGTTTTCAATGCATCCACATTCTAAAAAATCACTATATATGCAACATGTGGTACAAGTTTGATGTATGTGTAGTACAATCTATACGGGAGAGAAGACACATTTTCAATTGTTTGTTTGCCATATCTAGTATCTTTGGTCAAGAGGAGAAACTCCTCATTGTTTTCTTCATATGTTTCCACATGAATTCCATTTTTCTGGATATCTGTATAACTTAGTAGGGTATGTGTTGAATCAGGATACAATAATGCCACCTCGATATTTATTTGGGTACCCATTGGAAGTATGATAGTGGCCCTACCTGTACTGACAATCATAGCATCGCGTCAAAACTTGTCCTTCCCTCTTAGAGAGAGTTTGGAAAATTTTGACTTCCCTTAGTGTTAGTGGTACAACTGTCCACTAGGCACATCTCTTCTTCCATTGGATTGATTCCCATAATAATCTATATAATGCAAAATTTAAATCCATAGGGATAAAAGCAAAAAAATAGAAAAACACGCATGAATATGTGTGATTATTACAATTATAAATAGGAGTAGCAACGTCATGTCTTTTATTACAATGGTTACTTTTGCAAAATTAAGCATTAAAGTTATGGTGCCTAATTAAGGTCTCCATAATGTCGTTGGAAGCATATTCCACGAGCATGTCGTCGATGTCCAAAGAGCCTTCCTCTTCACTTCACAGAGTCTTGGTTTTGCTCTATCCCGCTCCTTCAGGAATAGGGTCCATAGCTCCAGTCTCCAGCACTTGAGAGGTGAAGTGTGCTTCATGCTTTTGGTTGTTCTGTGTACGACCCATAGACTTCATGTCTTGATCAACAAGATGCTTAAGGGTCCCGCATTTCTTAGCAATATGATTGTAGCAACCACACCTGAAATAGGCGATTTTGTTGCCGCTATCATTATTGGGCTTAGAATTGCCTTTCCCCTTTTTGGTGTTCCCACGTGGCTTTTTGGCTCTCTTACGCTTGCCCTTGCTAGAGGAATTTCCAGTAATTGTATTCCCATCCAAAACATTTTTCTTCTCATTCGCATGTACTTCAAGCAGAGGTGCAGTGCCCAACGGGAGCTGGTTTGAATTCCATACAGTGAGCTCATGGTTCTTTTCTACCTGTTTGAATGTCCGAATGATTGAAGAATAAACTGTGAAATTTTTCTCACGGTATTGTTGAGTAATGATCCTTTCTGATGGAAGCATTGTAGACTAAGTCTTCTCAATTTTCTCCGCTTCAGAAGGTTCATTCTCACAAAACCGGAGCTTAAGCATATCTTATGAACAACATGGTTGAACTCGTTTATAGTTTTAAAATCCTGTAGACGCAAATGGTTCCACTCATGCGTTGCCTCTGGGAGGATAATCGCTTTATGCTGTTCATGTCCAGAAAGCTCGTGGGTCCTCCTCTAACATGTATTCCATTTTCAAATCCGGATAGATATGATTCCTTATCACTTTTAAGGCGGAGAATTTTGACATATTAGAGGGGGTAATGGTTCCATCAGTTGTTTCATCTATACATCTGTATAGTCTGGTTGACAGACTAATTTTGAGATCCATCGCCCAAATAGGGAAATTGGAACCATCAAGAGCGAGGATATCGAACTCTTTGGTTGCCATTTCACCTACATTGTGATAGCCAGAATTTTGAGAAATTATGGCATATTTGGAAAAGAAAAATAAAATAGGGCGAGAAGAATAAATTTGCAAAGTAATTGTATAATAAAGGACATGGAAATGCTGAAACAAACCCATATATTTACAATAACAAAGAATAGAGAATTACAAGGTACTGATTGCAAATGTAAAATCCCTCATTATTTTCTAAAATTAAAATGACCGAAGGTCAAGGACTATAATGTAACTGCTAAAAATATTAAGATAATTGGGTAGTGGGCCGAAATAAGGGTTTCGGCCCAAGACCACTTTCGGTCCATGGAGGCCGGGGGGGGGGGGGGGGGTGGCGCGGGCACGGCTTTGCCCAGTCGGTGGGCACGGGGGGTGGCGGCTCATTATCGTGGGCGGCTAATGGGCTGGCCTGGCCCAGCCGGCTTAAGGGAGTGAGGGAAGGTGCGGTTTGGGCAAGCCCTAACCCGTCCTCCCCCTCACACAGCCACTGCCGTCTGCCATGGTGAGGAGGGCGGCACGCCGCATCAAGAGCTGGCATTGGAGATGCGTTGCCGCCGCCGCCGGTGGTACGCCGTCGCCCGCAGCGAGGCCGGTGCCGTTGTCGTTGGGTTACCATGGAGGCGGGCCGCTGATGGGGATGACACAGCCACCGCCGTCGGGCGCCGGCACGACTGGGCCCAGCTACCGCTTTCAAGGCCGCTGCCGTCAGGCACCGGCGCTGCTGGGCACTGTCGCTGCTACCGAGGACGCCCCTGCTGCCGTCACATGGACGCTGCCACCACTGCCGCCCTGCCCCTCCCTCCCCCCAACCTCCTGGACCTTTCCCTCCCATGCTCAAGCCTCCCATCACCAGAGGGTGGGGGTGGCTAGCCTCGCCACCGCTGCTTGTCTTGGCCAGGACATGCCCGGTCTTGATGATGCAGTGGGGGGTCGGGGAACGGAGGGGTCGGTGGAGGGGCGGAGAGCTTGCTAAAGTCCCCTGCCGCCATGTAGAAGGGAGGGGCTCTGCGGCATGCAACGATGGTTCCTCTGAGGTGGAACTCCGGCGGATTAGCCGGTGTCGTTGTGTGCAGTGGCATCTCCGGCGAGTAGTCTGGCGACAGTGATGGAGAAATGGCGTGGCGAAGATGCTTTGGCCAGCCGTGGTGAGGATAGAAGGACGTCACCATGTCGAGCATCTCCTGCTGTGGCCGTACCCTCTCTGTCCACCCATGGGACTCGCAGTGATGCGGCAACTCCACCAGGATTCATTCTGGTGCAGCGCACATGTCGGGCACCACCAGAAGCCCTCGGTGAGTCGCGAGGGTGCTAGAGTTGGTGCTGCCGGCTCTAGTGTTCCTTTGGGCAACAACGCCGTTGACGAGGCATCGTCCTCCACATCCGGCGATGACAGCACCACGGCCCCTGCCGCGTTGAGAACGGCGGCTGTGGACGGCGACGGCGAACCGCCGGCGGCGGCGGCAATGCACCACCAGCGCCAGTGCTCGGTGCGGCGCGCCGGCCTCCTCACCATGGCAGGCGGCGGCGGCGGCTATCTGAGGGGGAGGACGGGTTAGGGTTTGCCCAAACCACACCCCCCTCCCTCCCTTAAGCCGGCCGGGCCAGGCTGGCCCATTTGCCGCCCACGCTAATGGGCCACCACCCCCCGCGCCTGCCGACTGGGCCAAGCCGTACCCGCGCCACCCCCCCCCCCCCCCCCCCCCCCCCCCCCGGCCTCCATGGAGAGAAAGTGGTCTTGGGCCGAAACCCTTATTTCGGCCCACTACCCAATTACCTTAATATTTTCAGCATTTACATTATAGTCTTTGACCTTCGGTCATTTAAATTTTAGCAAATAATCAGGGATTTTACATTTGCAATCAGCACCTTGTAATTCTCTGTTATTGTAAATATATGGGTTTGTTTCAGCATTTCCATGTCCTTTATTATACAATTACTTTTCAAATTTATTCTTCTCGCCCTATTTTATTTTTCTTTTCCAAATATGCCATAATTTCTCAAAATTTTGGCTATCACAATGTAGGTGAGATGGCAACTAAAGAGTTTGCTATCCTCGCTCTTGATTATTCCAATTTCCCTATTTGGGCGATGGATCTCAAAGTGAGTTTGTCAACCAATGGACTATACAGATGTATAGATGAAACAATTGATGGAACCATTACCCCCTCTAACATGTCAAAATTCTTCGCCTTAAAAGTGATAAGGAATCATATCCATCCGGATTTGAAAATGGAATATATGTTAGAGGAGGACCCATGAGCTTTGTGGACATCTTTCAAAAATCGATATGAACATCATAAAGCGATTATCCTCCTAGAGGCAACGCATGAGTGGAACCACTTGCGTCTACAGGATTTTAAAATTATAGGCGAGTTCAACCATGTTGTTCATAAGATATGCTCTAAGCTCTGGTTTTGTGAGAATAAACCTTCTGAAGAGGAGAAAATTGAGAAGACTCTGTTTACAATGCTCCCATCAGAAGGATCATTACTCAACATGGTTGAACCGCTTCACTCATTCAGGCGTGAGAAGAATTTCACAGTCTATTATTCACTCATTCAGACAAGGAAACATGCAGAAAAGAACCATGAGCTCACTGTATAGAACTCAAACCAGCGCCCATTGGGCATTGCACCACTGCCTAAAGTACATGCGAATGAGAAGAAAAATGTTCCGGATGAGAATACACTAGCAAGGGCAAGCGTAAGAGAGCCAAATGCCACGTGGGAACGCCAAAACAGGGAAAGGCAATTCTAAGCCCAATAATGATAGCGGCAACAAAACTGCCTGTTTCAAGTGTGGTTGCTACAATCATATTGCTAAGAAATGTAGGACCCCTAAGCATCTTGTTGAACACTTCACTCTGGAGACTGGAGCTACGGACCCCATTCCGGAAGGATCGGGACCGAGCAAAACCAAGACTCTGCCAAGTGAAGAGGAATGCTCTTTGGACATCGACAACATGCTCGTGGAATATGCTTCCAACGACATTTATGGAGACCTTAATTAGGCATCATAACTTTAATGTTTAATTTTGCAAAAATAACCATTGTAATAAAAGGCATGATGTTGCTACCCCTATTTATAATTGTAATAATCACACATGCTATTTTCATATATTCATGTGTGGTTTTCTATATTTTGCTTTTATTCTTATGAATTTAAATTCTGCATTATATAGATTATTACGGGAATCAATTCAATGGAAGAAGAGATGTGCCTACTGGACAGCTGTACCACTAACACTATACTTAGGGAAGTCAATTTTTTCCAAACTCACACAAAGAGCTAGGGACAAGTTTTGACCATCGCGGGACGCGATGCTATGATTGTTGGTTCTGGTATGGGCATTATCATACTTCCAATGGGTACCCAAATAAATATCAAGGAGGCATTATAGTATCCCGATTCAACGTACCCTACTAAGTTATAGAGATATCCGGAAAAATGGAATTCATGTGGAAACATATGAAGAAAACAGTGAGGAGTTTCTCCTCATGACCAAAGATATTGGATATGGCAAACAAACAATTGAAAAGGTGCCTTCTCTCCCGTCTGGATTGTACTACACATACATCAAACCTGTACCACATGTTGCATCTAAGTGATTTTTCAGAATGTGGATGCATTTAAAACTTGGCATGAACGCCTTGGCCATCCCAGCATCGGAATGATGAGAAAAATCATGAGCAATTCAAATGGACAATGGTATGAGCGATGGAAAATTCGTAAAATCCTCAGATTTTGTGTGCACCTCATGTGCAATTGGGAAATTAATTTTGAGACCCTCATATCTTAGAATAAAGGTTGAGCCACTAAAGTTTCTTGAACGCATTCAAGGTGACATTTGTGGCCCCATTCAACCATTGTCTGGGCCATTCAGGTACTTCGTGGTTCTAATAGACATATCCACAAGATGGTCCCATGTGTGTCTGTTATCGACACGGAACCATGTCTTCGCAAAATTGATTGCAAAAGTCATCAGACTTAGAGCAAGTCAAGTTGAACACTAGATAAAATCAATCAGATTAGACAACGCTGCAGAATTTTCTTCCAAAGCTTTCAATGATTATCGTATGGCTTTAGGAATAGTAGTACAACATTCTATACCGTATGTTCACACATAGAATGTTTTAGCCAAATCTCTTATCAAGAGAATAAAACTCATTGCCAGACCATTATTGCAAAATTGTAACCTACCAACGTCATGTTGGGGTCACGCAGTCTTATACGCTATTGACTTAATACAATTGCACCCAACTGCATACCATACAACTTCCCTGCTGCAATTGGTTCGTGGTGATCCTCCTAATATTACCCATCTACGGAAATTCGGTTGCGCTGTATACGTACCGATCTCACCACCAAAGCATACATCAATGGACCCTCACAGGGAAATGGGGATCTACGTGCAATATTTATCTCCGTCGATTATTAAATACCAGGAGCTCCTTATAGGGGATTTACTCACAACCCTGTACGCTGATTATATCTTCAATGATGAGCATTTCCCAGCATTACGGGGGGAATTCAAGTATCACACTGAATGTCTGGAAATAAATTGGGATGCCTTAGACACCCTAAAGGAGGATCCTCATACCACATAATCTGAACTTCATGTTAAAAGGATAATTGATTTCCAGGTAGCTACAAACAATTTGCCAAATTCATTTACTGTGAGTAAAAGTGTCACAAAATCATACATTCCTGCAAGGAATGTGCCAGAAAGAATAGAGGTACCAAATAAAACTATTCAACTCCCTTCCTCAAAAGAGAGTGGGAGAAGTACGGCAAATTCTCGCAAGCGCACGAGGAAACAAAGGAGAGAATCCTCTGACAGAGTAAATGAAACTCAACCTCAAGTTGAGAGACACCAAGTGGATTTATCCATTCCACTTCCCACATCAACAGTGCACTCAATTTCTGATGATGGGACATTGGAATGCCCCGACGCGGTCATATTGGGAAATACTGAGCCGTCAACTGGGGTATATGAAATTTCCATAAACTATGTTGAGTCTGGAGAATCATTCAACCGTAAGACTACAATTTTCAACATATACTTTGCATCATCAGTTGCAGGTATCATCCAAAATGATCCAAATCCAAAATGCATGGTAGAGTGCAAGAAGCGCTCGGAAGCGTTCGGACTGGAACAAATAGAAGGAATCAATTGAAGTAGAGTTAGCCTCCCTCAATAAAAGAGAGGTATTCTCATCAGTAATACCTACACCTCCAAAAACCTTCCCCGTGGGTTTCAAATCGGTTTTCATCCAGAAGAGGAATGAGAACAATGAGGTGGTGAGATATAAGGCGAGGCTAGTAGCACAAGGGTTCATGCAGAGACTTGGCATTGATTTCAATTTAACATTCTCCAGTCATGAGTGGAATTTCGTTTTGATATTCGATTTCACTGGCAATTCAAAAGCATATATCTATGCAGTTGATGGATGTTGTGACAGCATATTTATATGGGTCACTAGATTCGGACATATATATGAAGGTCCTCGATGGGATCCCTATACCGAATGAAAGCGCAAATCGCAAAATGTATTGTGTAAAGCTCAAAAGATCACTCTGTGGTCTCAAACAGTCGGGTGAATGTGGTATAACTGACTAAGTGAGTACCTTCTGCAAAAAGGTTACTCCAAGTCTCAAACAATGATGATTGCCCATGCATATTCATCAAAAGATCCTCCACAGGATTCTGCATTATATCAGTGTATGTAAATGATTTGAATATCATTGGCAACACACAAGATATTAATGAAGACTGCCACCATCTTAAGGCGGAATTTGAGATGAAGGATTTGGGTAAAAACCAGATTTTGCTTAGGTTTGCAAATCGAGCACCTTCACTCAGGAATTTTAGTACATCAATCTGCCTATATCCAGAAATTATTGGAGAAATTCAATATGGACAAAGCATATCCAAACAAAACCCCCATGGTTGTTCGATCACTCGATAAAGAAAAGGACATTTTCCGACCACGAGAGGAAGGAGAAGAGATATTAAGACCAGAATATCCCTATCACAGTCTCATTGATGAAGACATAAGGTATCAAATTTCAAATTAACTATGTTTCAAATTGCAATTACCAATAAACAACTTACTTGATGAAGGCATAAGGTATCTTAAAATAATAAAGTGTTGAGTCATGAACCCAGGTCAATTATATTGAAAAAAAATCTGTATCAGTCCATTTATCCTTCTAGTAAAATCATCATGAATTGGGTTCATATGTAACTAATAATCTCAATGAATAGAAAAGATATACATGACAAACCAGATTATCTTACCTCTACATGGAGATGAAACATGTATAGAACTATAGAACTGAGAGGAAAGAAACAATTGATATTGTGATCCATGACTTCTAAATTGAATGGGGAATTAGAATTACTTGTAATTAATAATTAAGAACTTCACTCTGATCAACATATGGCTTTATGGAGACAATATAGAGCCTGATGATATGTTACAGTATCTGGGTGACTACAAGTGCTATGCATCAAAGGTTGCACAGAGGAAGATATTTGCCCATGAGGATGCTTGCTTACAGTTTGCAAGAATAGAACCGAGAGAACAGCGCCAGATGATGCCATCACTTTATACAACTTGAAACTACTGAATGTATAATTTGATTGTACATTGTAATTCAAACTGAACTCATTTTATATGCTTATGGATAATGCTTAACAGCTAGAACCACGGATTACGCTGTCTTTCACTTTCTATTCATGAAATATGGAGAATTTTACCTCTCCCAAACAATTTATTCCCTCTAATTAGCAAAATATTTTCCTCACTGCATGGTCATATTTTTTTATATATTTTTTGACAAAATGCAGAATAGAAGCATGAGGAGTGGTATGATTAACTCACATCTAGCATTCATATAAACTTGGAGTGGTGTGACATAGGTACTCAAGATCTTGAAAATCTTGCGAACCCTTTCATCAAAAAACTCATAATGGTTGATTTCAATCATTTTAAGACGGTCAGATGCCAATTGACCCAGTGTCTTGTAACTTCCAGTTGTTTGGAATGAATCTTTTCGTACCTAAAAAAGATGATATTTAACTAAATCAATCATGGATAATAACTTGATAACACACAGCTATCCATATGCAAAATTTGTACCTTAGAAAGATGTAGAGTAAGCATCTCCAGAACAGGTGAGTATTGGAGAAAATAGAATAGTGCATTGAGGTCAGAATCCACACACCAATCGTTGAGTCTTCAAGTGAGTCTTCAGCTTGTTAAATGTAGGGCACCAGTACAAATCCCTATTGAAAATAAACTAGGAAAAGTGTGGAAGAACAAGATAATTAAAATAAGGAACATGTTAGGATCTTTAACAACAATATGCACACATTTTTTAGTGAATATGAATCTCCGCTATGGTCGACGACATTTAGAAGAAAAACAGAGGAAGTGAGCAAAGATGTTAAATCCCATATCTATAAGTATTTTGCATGCTTAATTTAGTTACCAAAACTATAAGCTACTGTATTTTTCCAACAGCATAGCATGACCATCATTGATAGACTCGAGTCGATAAGTAGATGATTTGGAAGAATAAACTCTCTGTTAATGCATGCAAGCAACCTCTTACTCATTGTGCATCATATCTTAATGCAATTGTAATGATAGAATGCACATTACTATTACAGAAGAAACAAAGGAACTCAAACGCGGCAATTAAAAGAGGAAGCAGTTGCAACCTTACCATTCCAGGATGAGCAAACAAACACAAGTTTGTAGTTTCTGACAGCCGCTCGACCAGGCTGAAGATTTTCAAGCCATCAGACCTATTATAACCGTAGCAACCCCCATAAGACCGAATACCACAATGATCAGACATACAATAAAAACACCGATCATATCACAACCAGAACGTAGCGTGACAGTTGCCGATTCTAGCAATGGCATATGCTCTCAGAAAACAATTGTGCCCTGCCTGAATGCAGGGTTATCTCTAATGAACGGGGCAACATATACTATGCACACAGGCCCTCACGTGTACACACGTGCACACCAACTAAAAAAAGTCACCAAAAAAATCTTAACGTCAAATTCATTATATTTTAGCCGTAACAAAAAAACAAAAAATCTGACAGTTTTAAGGTTACAATTTTATCAGAATTTTATCTTTTTTGTTATTCTCTATGTAGAATGAATTTGAAGATGCGACTTTGCACGTAGATGTAATACTATTGAAAGTACATGTATGAATTTTTCTAGAATTTTTTGTGATAATTTTTAGTTGGTGTACATGGTGTGTACACGCGAGGGCCTGTGTGCATAGGATACGCTCCCAATGAACGGAGACCCGGCGAGGGCATATAAATGCACATATCGCACAACACGCAGTCTGTGATAATTAGGCGATTCAGCGATAGAGATGAAATTCGTGCGACGATGTAGCAGCGATTGATGGACATTCCGAGAAATCAAGAATTCCGGAGGTCACACTCACATGGGTTAGCTCCAATGTCGTGAGATGCCGGGAGACGAAAGGCCGGTCAGGTAGTAGTAGTACCAGCAGCATCCGTTCTTGGAAGGAGCGGAGGCGGAGGCGGAGCGCGCGGCTGATGTGCTGCTCGTTGACGGTGCCGGGGAGGTACCCGGGGCCGGGAAACCGAGGTCGAGCACGAACCACTCCAGCCGCGCGCCGTCGTCGCCGCCGCGGCGGCCGCGGAGTCGGAGCAGGCCGTCGAGGAACACGTTGAACTCGGTGGCGGGGTCCCCCCCCCCCCCCCCCCCCCCCGCGGCGGCGGTGACGCGGACGACCGGGGCGGACCTCCACACGTCGCGCCAGCGCCGGGACAGCACGCTCGTCCGCACGACCTCGTGCGCCGGGAGCGCGGAGAGGACGCGGACGGCGCGTCTTCGTCGTCCTTGGCCTCGCGCCGGCGCCGCTTAGCCCGCGGTGGCGAGGACTGCATTCCGTCGAACGGCTTGCGCGCGCTCGTCGGGGATGGCGGAGATAGGAGATTGGAATTCGAAGTAGGAAGAGGGAGGAGTTGCTCGCCCGCGTTGCCTTCCGCCGGCGCCGCCCTTGAGACTATTAGAGATCAACGAGAGAGAAGTTTGGGCTCGGGTTAACGCTTAACACGCCCTAATTAACCCTATTAGTAATTGAGGATTCCAAAATTTTGGCAGTACATGAATTTGTGGGTTATTTTAAACTACGCTTATTTACCTTGTTTGCAGTTCGTGGAGAGAATGACAATTTGACCTTTTGTTTCTATCGAATTTGCCTTGAATATAATTTTTGGGTTAAGTGTATACTCTAGATTGCTAAATTTTATTTGCAGTTCTCGGAGAGAATAACAATTTGTCTTTTTCGTTTTTCAATGTGTGAATTGAATTTGAATATGATTTCTGGTGAAGCTGTAGATGTTATTATACTCTACGTTACCATTTCTTTTCTAAAGTTTTTGACAATTTAATTACACTAGTAATATGCCCGTACTAACGCTACGGTTATATTTTGTAATGAAAATCAAGATATACTCAGGCAATATGAAAAAGAATTATTATACTGTTGCTAATTAGATACCAACGAGAAAACTCAAATTGCAACTTTTTTGCATGTTTGAAAACAATCTAATTCCTTATGCGCTTAGGAATACAAACCAAACATATTGCGTAGAAGTAATACAAACCAAACTTCATATTACAAGCAAAAGCATTTTTATTATTTTATAAACTATATTGATCACAGGAGACAAATTTGAGTTGGATAGAAAGTTACAATTATGCAGAGTTTATCTTCTAAAGACTCACAAGTCATTGTCTAACTCGTCTGATCATAAAGAACAAGAACCCTATCTGGACCAACCTTCATGTCTTCACAAAGCATGTTAGAGAGTGTAAGAGCAATTTTCCCCACTCTGCATCATGAAAATTGAAATTTGTCCTTTATAGTTTAGACTTGTTAATCTGTTTGACCATATGAATTAGTTTACAGAACATGCTGTAAATTTAAACTGCAGATGTATAGGCTATACAGATATTCCAACAAATCCCATATATCCTGAATTTTTTCAAGTGCAATCCTATAAACCAAATACTCGTAGAGTTGTTAGTCTATCAAAAATTTGCTACTCTGTTTATCTAAAAATTCCGTGTCAAACACCAGCACCACCAGATCACCGTCGCCCATGAAAAATACATCGTTCATCATCAGTTTCTCAGCTACGCCCCTGGTCTCGAGGACCCACACCAACACGTACGGATATCCAAATGCGAATCTAGCTCATACAAGTACCACCCAGATTTAGTACCAAGAAGCTTAAACAGTTCTATTGCATCCACAATTGATTGCCAAGAAGCTAAACGCATACTGAAATACAGGTCAAATAAGACAATGAGATAGTCAGACCTTCTTCCCATGGTCATTAGTTTTCCACCTTCCACTTTATCTCCACCAACGCTATTGGCAAGGAGAAATCCTAAAAAGAGCATAGCATTATTAAATTTAACATTCCTAGGGGAAAAGGGCAAGAGATTTTACATGCATGACTGTTTGCGAACACCTAAACAGTACGTGAACAGAGAATGGTTAATTACTTAAACCATTTGCAATGAAAGAGCATGTCAGAAAGAAAAACCACATGTTAAAAAATAATTAGCACAACTTAAGACTGACGCATCACACACATTACTGTCCACCACCCCACCCATAGATGAACTCCATGAAATTGCTACTGTGCTACAAATTCCTAAGAAACCAACAAATCAATCCATCTCACCAAAAAAATAGCCAGATTTTTAATCGATCAATCAATTTATCATTCATACATATTGTGACCCAGGGCCCATCGTTTTCCATCCAACCCATTCAGTTGGACCACACCTACACTATCCTCGCTTCACACAAAAAAAAAACCAGAGTCAATCTCGGGCATTGCATCCTTATATGCTGGTGCTCCTCAAGCTAGCTAGGCGAGGTGGGACTAAACTTGCAACTGCTGCTGCTGCTCGGCACTGCTCAGTCGCCATGGGCTAGGCCCAAGGACAGCTGAGCTGCTGCTGCATGCACGGTAGCTAGCTTGCTTAGTTGGCTCAAGGAACAAAGTGGCCCATCTTCTGTTATGTCATCTCTTTTTTAAAAAAATTTCTAATTAATCCAGCGCATCACATGTACCTTGCCAGAATGATAACCAAGGAATGGATGAATGGTTTAAACAAGTAGTCAAGATAAAAACTAAGTATTTTCTTCGCTTCATCACTCGACAATATTTAATTCAAAGCTGAAAAAATAAATAGAAAAGAGAGTTAATTCGATCTCTTTCAAAGCTGGCAATAAGGTTTTAGGTTGCTTGGAGCTCGACCTCCTTGGCGGCAACTCCGTCCCGCCTAGAGCGCGCCTCTTAATTAGCAATGGATTCAAAAGAGATAGCAGGTTTTATGCACATGGGATTAATGTTAAAAAAAACAAAATGCTAACATCCATATTATTTGATCCACTTGGTTTGGGAATATTGTTTATGAAGATGTCCTGGAGTGATGGATTAATGTAAAAAAACTAAAATGCTAACAGATTACTATGTGGCGGTTCTCCTATATTTTCTTTATCACATGTATCAGCTATTTGAAATATATTGATTTGGAAAAAAATGACTTTCTTAAGGATTTGGATGTATTCATGGTCAATTCATGTAACCTATATTTTCCTGTCACTATTGAAAATGCTAACAATTTTAAATGCCTATTCACCCTTAATTAAGCATATGCTATGTAAACAAACCTGAGTGAAATATAAAATATATTTCTTCAAATTGAAGGAGGATGCATACCTTTGAGCTTGACTTTTGGGGGATATTGTCTGAGAAGAAGGCATATCACGGGCTGTCAGTGAGCAACAAGAGACTTGAATCAGGAAATTCAGTCCACAGGAATCAATGCAACAAACTCTAATTACTTTGTCAACTACAGTACAACAGTAACTACCTCATCCTGATGAACAGATGAAGGCATGAAGCAGAGAAGAGAATATGAATTTATTCAGACATTAAACATCTGATTTTTTTTCATAAGTTCACTAATTAACTGAAAAAATGTTCCTTTAGGCAATACATCGATAAGTGCTTGCACATTACTAATGCACGATATGTACATATTCAGGTGTCATGAATAAAAATGTAAACCACATTTGACATTTTAAAGGAAAAAATAACACTGCACAAATCTAACATTTTAAGGAAGTTATCACTGCACAAATCAGAAGTTATCACTGCACAATTCCAGCATTGAGGTAAATTCTCATTCTGTATATAACCTTCGGTACACATCACAGAATAATGTATACAACTAAAAGTAAAAGAAGCTCTGAATATTGGCATCATGATTCAGATAATTAAATGTCTTCTTTTAACTTGGATGTCAATTCAGATGATGTTCTCTTAAAAGAGCACACAACATGTCTATCAATTTAATTGGTTTCCTGGGCTATGTTGCTGACCAAGCAATGAAGTTAAAAAAAATTAGCATTGTATGAGTTCGATCAGAATTCATTTGTTGCAGCATTCCAACGCTGCTAATTTAAGCGCTTTCTCTGAATTTTCAGATATAAACATCCCAATCATGAGAGAAGTAAATAATTTCACAATGCAGATGATAATCAAGTTAAACAATTTGCATTATATAAAAAGATGCAGATGCTAATGAAGTTGATTAAACCATGACATCGTCATTGATAGTTTAGTAGTGGGATATGCATACACACATAAGAAACATGAAAGTTGCATTATTAATCACATCCACTGATATAACGATTTTGCATTTCTACAGTAAAATGCAAAATCGCGATGGTTACCTAATTACTTTGTTGGCCGGCGGGTTCGATGACCTGCGATGGCGAGGAGTCCTAGGGGTGGCGCAACTGAGAGTGGACGACAAGAATCGATGACTACCTGACTTGCGACGCGGTGGGGTGGAATCCGGTGGCAACGCGCGAGGGATCGACGAACTGATGGCGGCACGGTGGAGAGGGCGCCGGTGGCAGCGCGCGAGGGATCGAAGCCGACTTGACTGGCGGCGCTGTGGAGAGGGCGCCGGTTGCGGCGCAAAAGAGATTCGGTGGTGAGGAGATCGGAGGAGGCGAGGCGAGGGCGATGACCCGGTGTAACGTTGGTCACCGGCGATGAGTTGAGACGACGGCTGCGCTCCGGGAGAGAGGGAGCGATGGGAGAGAAGGAGCGGAGATTGCGCGTGGAGGGATGGATGGGGCGCACGGAGATGATCGATCGGCGGCGGCAACGGCTGCACTCGGGAGAGAGGGAGCGCAGATTGTGCGTGAGGAAACGGATGGGAAGCAGCGATTTCGATCGAGGGGCGCGATTTGGGGGCGTGGATGACGGGAGACTGGGAGAGGGGACGAAGCGGTGTGAGGAGATGGTGGGAGCGATTTGGGACGTTGGATTCGAGCGAGACAATCCTGACCGATCAACGAGGAATGAGGATGTAAACATCAGTTGGTGAATTATAGGGTAGATTAAATTTGAAAGCAAAAGTTAAACGAGCGAGCATCCACTTAGGGATTAGAATCGTCCCCGGATTTCTAGTCCTAGTTGAGACGGTGAGAAAAACATAATTATCATTTGAAAAGTACATGAGGCTCGAAAATAAAATGTTTTATAGGAAATTTAGAAAATATATTAATTTTAATCGTAATTCTTCTACATGTGTTACATGTGCAAAATAACTAGTATACTAGTAGCATAATTTTAAAATTATACTGAGCATTTTTTTTACAACACAACGTATGCATATTCATCCCTATAAACAGATACTCTACCCCCATACGAAACGCGTGCATATTCATCCCCCCTACGAACAGATATTATACCCTCTCATATGAATCTCAAAGACTAGACCAACAATATTGAAAGAATAATTAGCCGTAAAAACGAACATGTGCCAACTTTATAAATAAACTCAAATGGACAGGTTTTTTTTTTAAAGAAAAAAAGTTGAGCCTATCTCTACCCTCTCAATATATCGTAGTACGAACACCTACCTAATTAAATTCCAATAGCACCAAATTAAATTGGCAAACTTCAGTGCGAATTTATCAAAGTTTGACAGGGCATCAAAGTGCAAATATGTGTATAATCCAGATTCCAGAGCGCTGATAAAGTGTAGCTCACTGCAATCATATCATACGGTACATTTGCCTTTACCTAACAAAGTACTATGTTACATATATCTAAATCAAATACATTTGGCTTGACAAAGTTTGTAAACCAAACAGTCCTTAACATCACAAGTGTGTGTTGGCGAATGGCGATCACTGATTAATTAAGAAAATTAAGCAGGATGATCCATGTCGTAGGCACACATCGACGACGTGTCTCTCTTGGAATAGTAGCCGATGAACCTGACCTCCATTGTCGCCAAGCTGAGCTCGAAGAGGCAGCCATGGTAGAGCCGGAAAAGCACCGCGCCGCTGCTCTCCGCGAAGCACTCGAGCCGGACCTCCTCGCCCGCCGTCAATGGCGGCAGCATCTCCTCCGGCGCCGCCATCCTCGCCAGGTCCACCACGGCGCGCTGCGTCCACCTCGCCGCCGCCGCCGCCGACGACAGCGTCCAGATCGATATCTCGTGCCGCCTCGCCACGGCGAGGCCGAGCGTCCCGTCGGACGGCGGCGACACGAGGAGCATCTCCAGGCTCGGCTTGGCGACGCGCCCGAGGTGCGAGCGCGGGGGGAGCTCGATCTGCGCCGCCGCCGGCGACGACGACGCGTCGAGGCGGAGCGCGAGGACGTAGCAGCCGAGGTCCGCGGCGTTCGACACGCACAGCCAGTAGGCGGCGCCGCCGACGACGAGCGGGGCCGGGCGGATGAAGCTGCTCGTGGGGAGGTACGCGTGGGTGGCGACGACGGGGCCCCACGCGTTCGTCTCCGGCGAGAACGTCTGCACCTGCAGCACCTTGTGCCTCAGGAGCTCGAGGTTGACGACGTGGATGATCATCTCGCGACGGGGAGGATGGCCGCCGCCGACACCGCCGTCGCCGGAGAAGAGAAGCACGTGGGACTCGTCGTGGATCCCGGGGCGCGGGAGGAAGAAGCGGCGGCCGGCCACGGGGTCGCAGACGCAGAGGTCGGAGGGCGCCGCCTGCCGTCCGCCGTCGCTCACCCGCGCGCGGCGGAGGACGACGAGGCCGCCGCGCGACGTCACGGGCTCGTAGCCACCATCTCCGTTTCCATCGGACCGGGAGAAGAAGCGGGCGACGGCGGCGGCGATGGCAGTATCCCTATGCCGCGGCGAGGCGGCGCGCACGAAGCGGATGCGCCCGCCCCAGAACCCGTACAGGGCGCCGATGAGGAAGGATGGCGGCAACTGCGGCGGCGCCGCCGCCGGTTAGGTCGTCGTCGTCTCCGCTCACCCGACACATGGCCGCTCCGGATCACGCCGTCCGGATCGATCTATATCCAAATCCAAACCCCGCGGGCTAGGGTTTAGCTGACGTTGTGGAGTAGAACGGGGCGCTTATCTGATTTGGACTGAACTAGCTAAATTAGCTCGATCTTTTGATATTTATAGAAATACAATAATTTTTTTCTGGAAAAATATAATGATATGTTAGACTTTAAACATACTCCCTCCATTTTTAAATATAATTAAGTATTGGATTGAACATATCTTTATTACTTTGAATCTGGACAAAAATTTGTTTTGATTTGTAATACTAGGATGGTTTGTCTAGATTTTTTATAATAAGATATATACAGTTCACTACTAGGTTGGTATGTTTTACGATGACAAAATATTTTTTTCATCTTATTAAACATTATTAAAATTTTATGACATGCATTTTAAATATATTACATTTTTTATTTTTACGTGCATTCAATTATTTGTTTTATTTAAAAAATAGGATAAATATACAAAATATATGTCATGCATAAATTACTTTTAACAGTACACAAGTTAAAAAAAATGGTGCTTACATATGTTTTAATAAGATGGATGGTAAAATGCCATGTCAAGAAGTCAAAAATGTATTTTTTAAAGAAAATGTCATAGTTCAAAATGGAGGAATTATAATTTTGGAGTACTATTACAATTATTTAAATTATTTTACTGGTGGTAAAATAAACCATGTGCAAGAGTTTTGGGGATGGAATGAGAGTACAGGAGAGATTATGTATTTCATGAAATTTCAACACAAACCAAGAGGAGCTTGATAAAATTTAAACATAACTCGAATGGAATTGTGAATCCATGAAGTGTGGCCTCGTTAAAATGAATCTTGAAAAGAAGTCATGAAAGAGACAAATATTGGCATACATGACTGAACCGCTAGAACATTACATGCGAATAGCACACGAAACATTTCATGTTTCACCAACATTCTGTACGCTTCTGATTACTGAAACCAATTTAAGGGAACTCTAAACTCTCCATAGTACGGGAATACAAATCCTGACACATAAGCAAAATGGCTCCAGATTTAAGAGCAGAGCACACGAACCTGAATCATATTCAGGACAGATAGTTGCCTTCAGCAGCGCTACAACGTACACTCCTGAGACAGTAGCAGTCTTACAAAACAATGCACAGAGCATCCAAAAGTGCAAGAGAAAACACAAGTAGTTCAAAAACTGAACCCGACTGCATCTAGGACAAATCAGTACGCAATCTAGAGTCATCCCCACCAATGGAACAGATATAATTAAGCTCCCATTTCTTAGATTTAACGTCTGGATATACAGACCATAACAACATCACGGCTAAAAACTTACTCCACACGTTCTGAAACATCAATCATTTGCAACCCCCATTTCTTCATGGGGAGGAAACCAAATCCTGAAAAGTAACAATAAACTTGTGTAAGGCTTCTTTTCAGGAAAAAGAAAAGGAAAATCTTAGTGGCTTATACAGTAATGACTCAAAACAAAGAAGTTAAATTAGAATAACATGAGTCTTTATCTAATTTACAGAACATATCTTATTAGCTACTAGTATAAGATGGCAAAATAATTGTGTTGGCTATCTGGAAGACAATATATCTGACATTTGAACATTTCCTCCTACTAAGCAAAACCAAGTGTGCTTTAGGCTAGATTGTTGGAATCGAAACGTATAAGCATTTGACACAAAGTTCTTGCCTCTGTATAAACATGATACTTATCAGTCTATACATGATGATAAAGGAAAGAAAAAAAAGTGTCTCGTACAAATTTCCTTATTAAATAAAGGTGTCAAACTTTACAGAGCTGACTGGACTAAAAGGACAAGACGAACCAGTACTGGGACAACAAATTGTCCAGTACTTAGAATGCCAAACTATTAGCTGGTAGCTTAGGGAAATGGATAGCTTTTATTCAAACAATTATCTCAAAATTGTTTCTTCGTTTTTAATATTAGTCCAAAAATTAAGAAGTGGACATACTAATCACAAACTAAGATACTACTGGTGCAATTTGTTTACTAAATAAAATCTCGGATATATTTCTTGCACATATCAGACCTAAAATTTGCTTACCAACTAGCAGAGCTCAAAAAATAACACAGACGAAACCTAGAAAGTTACCCAATAAAAACTACCTAATCAAGATACACATTAATTACTGGATTACATAAAGAGAAAAGAGGTTTAACAAATGTGTGTGCAACTAATACATTTCTTAGACTTGCACGTTTTAGTTAGCTTGATAATTTATTCACATCTTATATACCTAAACACAGAATTATGTGAAGCAAAGTAAGATAACTTACATCTAGGACGTCTCTTAGTCTGTAGGACGTTAATCTTTTCCAGAGGCACGCTGTTTTGGCTCAGGATCTTTAAAACTGTATTAACTCTTTCATCACCTTCATGACATTTGATTTCAACAATCTTGAGGTTCTTAAATGGGAATGCTTGTTTCAATGGCTTGTCACTATCTTCAATTTCCACAAAATTATAAGGTTCCTGTAGCAAGTAAACTTGTTGCTAACACAAACCAAGAAATAATTATAATTGTACAAAGCAATCTATCAGGAAGATATGTACCGTAGAAAGTTGAAGAGTGATCTTCTCTACAAGTGGTGCGTGCTCAAGAAGGCAAGCTAGCTCTGACATATTAGAATTCATGAACCACTCATTGACTAACAAAGTCTTTAACTTGCTAAACATGGGGCACCACCTCAGATCCCTTCTGAACATAAACTGGACAAGATGCAGTGGAGAAAGATGAAGTCAAGAATTACTTTGGAAACAAAAGGGAATTGTGCATCTGAGAATTAACAGCCAAAAAAGTACAAGTGATTATTTTTTTTTATCATATAAGCTCCTCTAGCTTATAGAAGTATGTCTAATTATATATACATTGGCGATTGGCCATATTGGATATGTTAATAAGATATACTATACTGAACTCCATCTAAGAAATTTCTTTAACATATCAATATAACTTTTCAATTGAACTAAAATTTAAACTGCAAGGGGGTATGGAACATAGTATGAAAAATTGAAAACTGTATTGAACTTCTTTTCTTAACAAAATATCAACCGCTTGGAATGCCATCAATGAAACATGATAATTTACAAGTATTTGCCGATGGAAATGTAGAAAAACACCTTATCTGAAAATAAATTAATATAGGGACATATGACAATGGATGCAAATATTGCAAGATAAGTAGTTGGATAATAAGAAGCAAAACAGCAGGGATGTGCCAGAAGTTGAGACATACCACCCTAGACTCAGCTTTCAACTCCAAAGTCGAAGTGCCTGATAAACCTTGAAGAAGCACACAACCGTCACAATCAATGACCTTATTAGCACCGCAATCAAAACATCCAGGATCACCACATTTCCCAAATTCAGTGTTCACACAACGATCCCTACAGTCATCACTTAGACTAACAGATGCTGTAACCAACAATGGCATGTCTTCGAGGAAAGGAGTAGCGCCCCAGAAGTGCTTTAGTTGCAGTGAAATAAGACTTGGGACAGAAATACGCGTGCGGAACTTCCGATTAAAACCACACCCATCCATAATCATATGTTTCACTGATGGGGACGAGATCGTGTGAGCATGTATGAATCCACCCCAAAACTTCAGGTGCTCCAATGCTGGACAACCCGAGAAATCAACCAAACTGTCTTTGATCTTCACATATTTAAGCTCCAACACCCTCAGATGCTTGGAGACGAGAGGCAGGTCAGGCAGGCACAATGGATCATCCTCCACATAGATCTCGACTCTGATCCACTGAGCTTGGCACGACACGGCGTGCCGGAGCCACAGGCCGACGTCCGGATCGTCGGGTAAATCCTGGTAGGATTCGAACTCACAGCAGTCGAAGTTGATCACGCAGGCGTCCAGCAGCGCCGCGCGGTCGCGGAGGAGGAGCAGGTGCTTGGCGAACTCGTTCAGCCCACGCACCGTCCGGAACCCGTCGTTGGGGAGGATCTGCAGGAGCGGCGCCGACCTCCAGAGGTGGCGCCACCGCCGGGAGAGCGCGCTCGTCTGCACGGCCTGCCGCGCCGAAAGCAGCGAGACGACGCGACGGAGCAGGTCGTCGGGTAGGTCCCCGATCTTTACCCTCCCCGAGCTCGCCGCCGACATTTTCCTCATCTTGGCTCGGGGAAACATTCCGTCGAACAGGGCGGCTGCACTGCGGATCACGAAACAGAGCGGCGGGTTGGAAAGCCAGGAGAGGAGGAGACCCGGAGAAGAGATCAGCGGTTGTTACCGGTGAGCTCCACTCGCCGTCGCCGGTGGCGGGGGGCGAGATTGCGCGGTGGAATTGGCGCGCGCTCCCTTCTCTTTTCCCGCGCGAGGGCGCGTTTTAGGGTTTCTTTTCACAGCCTTCGGCCCAATCCGAAGCCCAACACCAAAAGCCCAAATTGCGTCGTGCTCCGCTCAACTTCGCTGATTTCGGGCCGGGTAGCCTTCAATTCTGAGAAGCAGCTGTTTGTTAGCCAGCTTTCGAGAATCTGGAAAAGCTCTGAAACTCAGCTTCTCCAGCTTCTGGCTTCTTAGTTCATTTTTCAGAATATGTAACTACAGATTCTCAGAAGCTGTGAACTGTTTGGGGCAGCTTCTAACAGAAGCAGCTTTTAAAAAAAGCTGCAGCTGGGACAAGTTCCCCTAAATAGGGCCTTCATTACAATAGCATGTAAGTATTCTTGAGCATTCACCCATCTTAGAAAAGCTAGTCCTCCAACTTTTTTCCAATGTATGCAAAATCTCTGAATAAGCAGTTCTTGTGTTGTCCAGTGCTTCGTATACATCATCGATGATCATGGTGAAACTTTTTGTCTATTCAAGGGACCTAAACATAAAGTTGGAAATGAATGGAAGTCGTTATCAATCAGATGTATCAGCTGCAGTGTTGGAACATCTTAAGATTGTGGAAATCAAATGTGAAGTGGTTGATGAGAGAGTTCACGAAGTTTTGAAGTTCCTGAGTACACTAAACATATGTAAGATAACCGCCGGTGCTCATGCTTGTTATATTTATTAAACTTCAGTGACACGTGGGACAGAAATTCAAGAAAGTAAGAAACTCCTGGTTAGTTAGAGAAGTAATGAATTTTCGGGATGCCAAATCAGTTGAGAAACAAGAACTTTGCAGTTTGTACTTCGTTTTCTGAGGGCAAAGGGATAACACCAAATGAAACTCTGATACTGTGTTCATTGAAATAGCACCAAATGTTATCTTTTCTTATTACATTTCATAAATCTCACCCTCAATACTAAAGTTTTCCATATTTTATTCATTTTCTACAAATAGTTTTATTTAAAAACCAAAAAGAGGGATGGTAGCGATCACAAGTTTAATTGTTTCTAACAAATTGGAAAGAAATAGTACTGCCTCTCAACCATCTTTCCGGAGAAAGCTAAAAATAGTTTATAAATTTGCAGGCTCTTTACGAAGCACTTATGTGGCACTGGTACATATGATTGAATACTGATTTTCTATAATTCCCAACCGATATATATTAAATAAATTGGTGAAGTTAGCATAGGTCAACCGGTTAAGGTTTTCTTATGGAAGTAGATCATTCGGATTAAAGTTTTAGATTTGATATATATATTTATATTTACGACTAATTTTGTTTAGTGATAGATAACGTACTTGTCAACAACAAGAAGTCCTTTCTAGGGTGATCATAAGCATAGTATGCATGTATATCTTCATAAGGCAATCATAGGTGTAGAGTATGCATGTGTGTTTATAGGGGTGAGCATATACGCACTGTGAGTTTCTACGTTTCTTAGAAAATCACTTGAGGATATATATTATTAACAATATGGAGTAATAATTATCGTTAATTATTTTTGATTTTTTTCCCATTTGAAACTGCAAAAGCCTTTTCTTCTGGCCCGGTGCTCCATTTGCGAATTTTTTTTCATTTTTAAATTTTTATTTTTTAATATTTACAGAAATATTATACCATCTAAAATATTTACAAAAATGTCCCCTGCCGCCCAAGTGGAGAGCGGCAAGGTGTGCGCATTTTGCACTGAGATCCCTTGTCGCTCTCTGTAAGGGCTGAAGGGGGTAAATGCAATTTTCACCCGGCCAAAAATGTATTTTGCTAGTTTTTTTCCATCTTGTCCGTCCCTCACGTTACACTGCCGCCCTTGGTCCTGCCGGACGGCAGGGTCTTCTTCTGTAAATATTTTCGATATAATATTTCTGTAAATATTAAAAAATAAAAATGTAAATATGAAAAAAAAATTCCTCCATTTGCCTTCCGAAGTCCAACAGCCATAATAACCCAACAACCCTTTTTCTTGCTTTTAGGGCGTTCTCTGCTCCTCAACGGCTCAAGCTCAACCCAACCTCCCCTCCTCCGTCCAGGGTCCAGCCAGGCGAGGCGATTGGAGCCATCGGCGGCGAGGTGAGCTGAGGCGAGGTTGAGGGAGTGATCAACGAGCGAGACGCAAATCTTTCCCTCCCCTCCTCACCACACTGGGATGATTTCTTTGTTCCGCAGGTGCTCACCAGTCGTTCGACGGAATGCCTCCAGCAAAAAGGGCCAAGAAAGCGGCCGCGGCGGGCGGAGGCGACCTCATCGGCGCCCTCCCGGACGCGATGCTGCACCGCATCCTCTCCCTCCTCCCGGCGCACGAGGCCGTGCGGACGTGCGTGCTGGCCCGGCGGTGGCGCCACCTCTGGAGGTCCGCCCCAGGCCTGCGCATCGTCCGCGCCGCCGGCCGGCCGCCGGCGACCGTCGAGGAGCCCCAGGGGTTCGTCGACCACCTCCTGCTCCTCCGCGGGGGCTCCCCTCTCAACACCTGCGAGCTTTCCTTCGATCAGATCCGCAGACAACACATTCCCCGCGTGAACCTCTGGATTCGTCACATTGTCATGTGCAAAGTCCGAGTGCTCGTGCTTCACCTCAATCCTTATTGTCATGAATTGGACGAACTGCCTCTGGTCTCGCAGCACCTGACGAGGTTGGAGCTTTCTGGTCTGATCTTAAACGACAGCTTCCTCAATTTCTCGAGCTGCCTGGCATTGGATTATCTAGAGATTGTCCAATGTTACTTCTCTTCTCTGACAAAGATCACATCGCAGTCGCTAAAGCGGCTAAGAATCATTAAATGCTATACTGGTTCCCGCCCTCATGTGCATGCCACAAATCTCGTTTCACTGCATCTGGATGCCATAACAAGGACTCCTGTGCTTGAGAGATTGCCATCATTAGTGAAAGCAGACATCAAACTTAATAGTCAGTGTCGCGATTTCTGTAGTTTTATGACTTTTCTGGGGGTTGCAATCATGAATTCTGCAGCGGTTGTCGTGGCGTACAAGCTGAGAACTGCGTGCTTCTGCGAGGTTTATCAGAAGCTAAGAATCTGGCATTGGTAGCTGAAACTAAAATGGTACGCCACATGATCATATTCACCTTTGCATTTTATTTAACAGTGAGGATCATTGATCTTTTCCATATGCTCAGTTTGTTTTCAGAAGAGACTTGAAGTGGTGCCCTATCTTTAGGAATTTGAAGACTTTGTTACTCAATGAATGCTTGTGTGTGCCTTCCGATTTGAGTGCGCTAGCATGCATTCTTCAGCATTCACCTGTTTTAGAAAAGCTCACTCTTCAACTTTTTTCGATGGTATGCAGATTTTACGAATGAGCAGTTGTTGAGCTGTATAGAATTACTGTGCATCATTGATAATATTGTTTTCTGTTCATTCCAGGGACCTAAACATAAAGTGGAAATGAAGGGAAGCCGCCATCCATCGGGGGTGTCAGCTGCAATGTTAAAATATCTTGAGATTGTCGAGGTCAAATGTGAAGTGGTTGATGAGAGTGTTCTCGATGTTTTGAAGTTCCTAAGCTCACTTAACATATGTAAGATAACTACTGGCACTCATGCCTTTTATATCATTCGATTTGCATTTAAATGTGGAATAGAAAAGCAAGCAACTAAGAAACTCCCAGGTTAGTAAAAGAAGCAGTGAATTTTTGGGATTCTAAATAAGTTAACAATTGTCATATGGAAACATATATGTAGATAAGAGTCTTTCATGTTTTCCATGTGGGAATGAATGAAGAAACTATGTCATTGGAATAACACTGAATGTTACATCAATTGGAGAGAAAAATTAATACCCGCATTACATATGGTGGGTACAGAACAAAAACAAGTGTTAATCCTCAAAGCTGTACTTGATAAGTCCTCAAAACTTGCTGCATTCATGAGATGTTGACATGTGATTAGTTCAGATCATTATGTCTGAATTGAGTTGTTTCGAGCAGCAGCAGTGAGCTTTGTTATTGTTTTAACTGACCTTCTTATAAGAGAAAATCTAAGAAATGCCATTGACAAGCGTTCAAATCCTAGAAATGCCATCGACAAGTATGAGTTTCAAGAAATGCCATCGTATAAACAACTTTGTCCCAAAAATACCATCGCCGTTAGGGTTCCGTCCATTTTGCGCCGTTAAGTTCTATAGGATGTACAGTGTATATAACGGCGCAAAATAGACGGAACCCTGTCATGTTTTCGTATAACGTATGTCAAGCTTTCAAGTGAAATTGTTATGCGCTGAATCTTATTTCTGCCTCTTACGTTTCCTCGTCATGTTTTTTTCTACTCAGGCTTCACTTTCAAGAAATAGAAGGGTTGGGAAGAAGATGGACGTACTGCTCGAAGGAAATGGAATGCTCCATCAGGGAAGCACCCACAATACTTGAAATTACGTGTTTTATCTGTGGGATTCTGTTGAGATCTGCGTGTAGGAACAACATAAGTCAGCTATGAGTTTGTAGTTGTACCGTTTTATGTGGGCATGGATTACCGTACTACTATCGTATCTAGTCAATACCCCAGTTTATGCCTTGAATCCGTGGTTCTATTTTTCTTAAGCCATGATTCATTCCTTGATTCCCATAAGCACAAAATTTAACATGCTTCAAAGTTGATGTCCCATAATATAATATGGCATGTTGATTCCATCTGAATCAAACTGAACTTACCAAAGGTCGACTTCCATCAAGTTTCACATCAAAAGAAACCGGAAAGGTATGGCCATGGGTCGTAACAGAATTAAACAATGCACCTTAATTTCTTTCCAACCGGAAACTGTGAAAACTTTAGGACCGTAACACGGTAACAGAGGCTGTGTTTAGTTGTTTTGGCAAAAAAAATTTGATGTATACGGATACACATTTGAAGTATTAAATATAGACTAATAATAAAATAAATTACAGATTCCTTATGTACACAGTGTGATAAATTTATTAAGCCTAATTAATCCGTCATTAGCAAATGTTCATTGTAGCACCACATTATCAAATCATGGTGTCGCAATTTACATGCAAACTGTGCAATTGGTTTTTTTGTCCATATTTAATGCTTCATGTATGTGTCCAAACATTTGATGTGACAAAAAAATTGAAAGTTTAAAGGAAACTGAACACAGCCTGAATTAAACAGTGTACCTTAATTTCTTTCCAACCCAAAACTGTGAAAACTTTAGGCGTCCAAAGTGATCATTAGATTTTGCGAGTTTCTCCGCTTAGCTTGTAGGATAGTATCATCTAACGTAGTAAACCTGGCAAAGATGAAAATCAATAAAAGGACTTGAACTGAGCAGCCATTCCTTTCAAAGACAAAGACCACATTCTCCAAAGAATTACATCTGGATGACACATGCTACTAATCAGTCATACAAGCAGCATTAATTAGGACTGCATAGTCAAAAGAGCAGAAAGTATACAACATATACTTGTGGAAACCACTTCTTCAGTTCAGCGTAGAGAAGACGTCCCTGTGGCCTCAGAGATGTTTCGATTGCCCCTCATATACCGGGCCTCACACCACAGTTACCACTTCTCATCAATGATACTCCTTAGAGAACCAAAAAGAAAAACATATAAAAAAGAAAAACATATAAATAAAGAGAGAGAAAAGAGAAAGGGGAAAACTGAAAAAGAGAAAAGAGAAAGGGAAAAACGGAAAAGAAAAAAAATTGGGAGAGATTGGATTCGAAGAGAAAGGGGAAAACTGAAAAGAAAAAAAATTAGAACCCTGGTACATGGGGTTACAGCTGAAGCCTATAGGTGGTTCATTGGAAATGAATGCACAATAATTTAAATCGTCAGGACTTCAGTGCCAAATTAAGCTATGATGACTACCAATCCATGCCACCTCGGATTAGAGCTTAGTGCCAATGACGTTGGTGCTGAGACGTTATAGATCAACGCCAAGATCCATGGCGCTGAGTCGACGGCCTATTTTTAATTGAAGTTTTTTTAAGGACTAGTTTCAAAATAAGTTTTTGAGAAGGATCAATTTGTAAAAAAAAAGGGTACTCCTTCTGGGAGAAAGTTCCACGTCTTCTTTCCACCATTTTATTCCTCGCCTCACACCACAGTTACCGCTTGCGGCTTTGCCATCACATCACTAGTTGCTTGGGAGCTCTAACAGCATCAACCTATCATGAGTCATGAACAAGACCTGCATATAAACCTCCGACGTTTTGAATAAAAACCCCCTACATTACTTCCTATTATCGGGCATGATCATAGCATCTTTCTCAGTATTTTGTTTCACTGGTGAGAAAAATTGCTAGCAGAAACCTTTTCTCGAAAACAAACACATGGCAACCACAGATCAATTAGTGATTGGCTGCTCTTCAACCTACGGAAAACTCCGAATTATTATCAGTTGGACAAATTGCATCGATTTCCAAATCTTTAAAACCGATTTCAGGGACCAAACTCTACCTTACTATTGGGCCACGTGGAGCTCTGTAAGTTTGCCAATGCCCTAGCCAAGAATCTGACACGTGTCCATGTGGAGGAAACACTGGTACTAGGTGGGAACCGGAAGTTTCACCGTGAAATTGAAAAAAAAATGCATTGGCGTGTACAGCCCAATCGCACATGCCTGCCCTAGGCCTGGTCGTCCGGCGCCGTTGTTGCTACATCATTTTGCATTGTTGCGTTATCAGGCTAAGGGTGCACAGAGGACCAAGCAGAAATATATTTCTACAAAATAAATAATAAAAAAACTAAATAACAGAAATAAGGTGAAAGATTAGATGAAAATTTGCAATACTAAGAACCATTATTTCTTCAAATGTGTGAAGTGAGTATAACTCAACTGGATAAGTTACTCGTGGTGAAACCAGCCCAGACGACGAGTGCTCGTATTTACGGCTAATATTTTTTTTAGTGATAGGCAACATATCCATCAACAACGATGCAACTATGAGCCGTGCTGACTTTATCAATCTCAAAATATACCGACCTAGTCTTTTTAATATGCTCATATGGGTATGGTTCATAGGCATGAGTGTATGCGCGTTGTAGGCGTCTATGTTTGTACCGTGTTTAAAAAAAACAAATTTCTTTGAATGTGCATTTTACTATTTTACCTTATACACCATTTTTTGGTTAATAAAATTGCCACAGTTTTGAGGAAACATAATATTGCCGCATCTCATTATTTGATATGAAGTTTGCTAGAGTGATAAATATACCTCGATAAGAGGTACGTAAATTTTCTACATTCCAAATAAGCACTAAATAAAATATACATGTTATAAATTTATCGGTGCGCCAACAGGCGCGCTGATTTTTCTAGTGATTCTTGCAAAGGAGAACCCAGTAAAGGCTCTGTATCAAGGTTCATGGTGCGCCGTTTCCCAAGTGAGGAGCCTCTGTTTTTCAGCTGCTGTACAAGAATGAACGAACCTATTGCAAATAAACCAACGGTAACCCTGCATATTAGTCATTTTGTCACTGTCATCACCATCAGCACTGCAACAGCTATCCATCCACATACTAATAATAAATCATGCCATGATTATACTAGATAGGTCACCGAGACATCCAACTAGAACATATAGGCCTCGGTCGAGGACTGAGGTGATTACCACGTAAAGATAGGTCCATGCTACATGATCCAGGCAAGTTTACATTACCAGTCCTAAGCTAGAGGTGATTAGTAAGGTGAAGCCAGGTCCATAATACTACATGATCCAGGCAAGTTTACATTAACAGTTCTAAGCTGGAGGCCAATGGTGCAGGCGCACTGTGCATCTTTCTGGTAGACAAAATACAGCAACCTCGTTTTCCATGTTTTCCCTTCTGCTCGAAATTGAACCCTGTACAAGCATGAAAAGCACAAATAAGCACTCAAGAAGGGCCATCTGGGCCCAAATGGAAATTTCTTAAGTTTCAACTGTTTTGCAAGAGGAAATAATTGCAGTTATCAAATATGCAATGGGTAACCAATGCCTTCTCTTCTCGAATACATCTTGTGCCCCAAATGCGAGCAGAAGTGGCACAATTTCTTGTGAGCATGTTATCCATCATAAAATTCTCTCACACATGGTCTACTCAACCAATACATTCTTGTCCGAAGTTTCTCCCCTAACTGATAATCGAAGGCGCTGCACCCCAGAGGCCTGCCCACTGCAATCTATGTGAGCATAGCAACACATGAACACAGGGGTGGTACTCCTTGCCTCCTTGGCCATACTCCTGTGCTGTTTCGCTAATCTGCCAGATAATTTTGGCATTTTGATTGTCCAATCTAATCTGTAATGTGTACTGTCACATAAAACACAACTGCTGCTAAAGATGGACGGATGGATGGAAAGAGTGATGGTAGTGTTGTCAAGATATTTGGTCGTGACTTTTCCTGAATGCAATTTCATATTCACATTGATATTTGTCTTTTCTCTAAATCCACATATTTTCATATATACCAATCTGTTAACTCAAACCACCGGAGATAGAAAGGACTGACTGCACATCATAATTAAATTTAAGAAAATGTTGTCTCAACTCAATCTGCTTTCCAATGTCACTAAAATGAAAAATCTGGTGTATAATGTTTCTAAATTTTTTACCTTTACATTTAGATTAAGTATATAGTTTCTTCATTGCTTGGGTATATCTAAACATAGGGCAGTTGCAGAAAAAACAAGGTTCACGAGAGCGAGCAACTAATTACCTTACAATGGAATCATGGCTCAAATGTCAAATTAACCTTTCGATATTAAATTGCACAATATATCTCCCCCAGGTAATCAAGATCTTCCAAAGTTTGAAAATCTCTTCTTGAACAGATACTGGGCATTTAACTTCAACTATCCTAAGATGCCGCAGTACAACTGGTCTTTTGAGATAGCTGGATATATCCACAGTAGGGCCATGTATCTGTTCCAAACAAAATATTCTATACAGATCAATTATGCGTGTGATATACAAGGTAACACCAATTCCTATCTTATTTGGAAGGTGTATATGGCACATACATACCTTACGGAGTTTAAGTGTGAGCTTCTGTACAACAGGTGTCTGCTGAAGAAAGCAAAGTAGTGCATGGAAGCCACCGTCCAAATTATAATCACTGAGTACCAACGTTCTTAAATTACTAAATGTGGGGCACCATCTTAGATCCCTTTCAAAGGTCAACTGAAGAAAGTGCAAAGAAGTGAAATCAGTTCAATATTTGTACTAGTATCGGATGCAACAACAGCAAAAATGAACACAAGTATTAAGTATAGAAAGAAGATCACATGTATGAATAGAGGTGGAAGCAATTGCTACCATACATACCATCTGATAGGAAGGTGACAATTCCAAATATGTGCATCTTGACAAACCCCTGAGAAGCAGACAGGTACCACTGATGTTGTCATTATCACGGCAGTTCGCACACAGACCACATAGTGCATCATAATTGTCCTGATCAGAACAGTTGCCGTTATCACTACTATTGTTATCAGAACTGTTGCCATTGTCACTACTGTTGTTTTCAGAACTGTTGTTGTCATTATCACAAGAGTTTTCACATGGACGATGACATTCCCCACAAATACCTTCAGTACAGTGGTCCACAGCAAACCATCCAAGCCTGACAAATGCTCTTTCTAAAGATGGCATGCTTTCAAGGAGGGGTGTTTGACCATCACAATCATTTAATACCAACACTGATAAAGATTGGGAGAAGATCTTGCCAACACTGATAAAGCAAGCACGCAACTTCAGATATTCTAACGCCCGCACAGCACGAGAAATCCAGAAATTTGCCCTTGAACTTTGCCTCGCTAAGCTCCAATCTCACCAAGTTCTCCGAAACGAGAGGCGTGCCTGCAAGCTTAACGTGAATGCTGGTTCCAAGATTGATCAGTAGCACTCGAAGCTGCCACACATTGTCCAGAACATATCGGATCCACATGTCGACTTGGGCACCATCCATGTCCTTGAAACCATCAAAGCTGAACCTGCACTCATCCAGAGGACCCTGCTTTCGGCTGAGCAGCAGGTGGTTGACGAACTTGCTCAGCTTGTCCACAGTGGCCGGCGAGCTCCCCCCACTGCCGGTGGTACTAAGAAGATGGGGAGACCTCGATAAGCCCGCGATGCTCAGGCGACGGGTGGACTTCCAGAGCTCGCGCCAGCGCCTGGACAGCAAGCTCGTCTTCACAGCCTCGTGGGTCGGGAGGAACCACAGCACGCGGTGGATTACCTCGTCGGGGAGGTCGCTGATCCGGTCGCCGCCACCGCCGCTCCCCACGCAAGCTCTCTTGCTCCCGCCCCGTGTCGGAGCCATTCCGTCGAACGGGTGGCGGGCGTCGGCCGACCGCTGCTGCAGGAGAGGAGGGGGACGTGAAACGTGAGCACGAGGAGCTCCAAGCGTCGAACAACAGGTTGGTTCGCTGCAAGTGAAGTGCTCACCTCCCGTCGTCCGCTTCGCTCGCCGGCGGCGGCAGGAGGATCCATGGAGGGAGAATGCGTGGCGCTCCAGTCGCCGGCGACGAGGTGTGTGCGTCCCGGGGAGAATTTCGTGCGGAGATTGGAGAGAATCGAGAGGGGATATCGATTTCGGTCGAGAGACGGAGACGGGTGGGGAAATTATTAGGGTTTCATCAAATGCGGCGGTAGGCCTTTCCACTGGGTTAGTTCAGCTACAGGTCTTCAGTGGTGGTTGGTTCACACCAAAATTAAAAGTTTGGTTAAATTAGAACGATACGATGAAGAAAGATAGAAGTTTGTGTGTGTAGAAATGTTTTGATGTGATAGAAAAGTTAGAAGTTTGAAGAAAAAGTTTGGAACTAAACTCGGCCCTTGTTTAGTTCCCAAATTCCAAAAACATCACATCAAATCTTTAGATATATACATGAAGCATTAAATATAGATTTTTTAAAAAACTAATTATGTAGTTTGAATAGAAATCGCAAGACGAATTTTTTAAGCCTAATTAGCCATGATTAGCCGTAAGGGCTATAATAACCCACATGTGCTAATAACAGATTAATTAGGCTTAATAAATTCGTCTAGCAGTTTTTAAGTGAGTTATGTAATTATTTTTTTATTGGTATCCGAAAAATCCTTCCGATATCCTGTTAAACGTTCGATGTGACACCTAAAAATTTTCTTTTCGCGAACTAAACACACCTAAAACGCACCCGATCCCCGGTTGACTGTTGACACTTGACACGGCCGGGGTCAGTCAAACAGTCACCCACACAACACATTTTTCTTTATCGCCCCCTCAGAGCAAGTTTATAGTTTAACACATCATTGGACTCGTCAATCTTCAGATGTTCCAGCACCGAGCAGCTCCAGAAGTCGCAGAATCTGTTGGTTAGCACTATGCGAAACGAGCTCTAGCCTCTTCAAGTGCCGGGAGATCGACAAGAGGCAGGTTGTCCACCTCAAAGAGTCAAAGTCCTGCAAGTTGTTTTTGGAGCAAGAGAGCCCGAACCCGGGACGCAACGGCATGGCGGATCCAGAGACTCACCCGGCCGGCGAGCGGCGTACGTCGTCGTAGTCGTGATCTTCAAACCAGAACCTGAGCTCGCGCGTGTCGAGCGGCGCCGGCGCGCAACCCGCGGAGGAGGAAGAGGTGGTCCATGAACTCCATCATGTCTTGCACACGCGCCATCTCTCTCCGTCGTCGTCGTCGTCGTCGTCGCCGTCGCCCCCAATCCTCAGGCCCGGCCGTGGCGGACTTCCAGAGTTCGCGCCAGCGCCGGGCGAGCACGCACCGGCACGTCTGCACGGCGTCCCGCGCCGGCAGGAACGAGAGCACGTGGGTGGAGGTCCTCGTTCGTCCGGCAGCGCGCCGATGCGGTCTTCGCCGCCGTCCGGATCCGCCTTCTTTGCCCCTCTTCGCTGGAGGCATTCCGTCGAACGGGCGGCGTGCGCTAGCTAGCTCTCTGCGCAGAGCAGGCAAGAAACTCCTCAGCTTCAGACGACGAGAGAGCTAGAGAGAGAGAGAATGACGGCGCACTCACCGGAGCAACGCCGCGTCACCTCGCCGGAAGGGTTCAAGCTTGCGCGGCGGGGCTCGCTGGCGACGGCGATGCGCGGGGCGAATTGGTAGACAGACGGTAGGGTTTGGCCGGTTTTGGAGATGGAGGCGCCGAGGCTGGCAGCATATCCTCTGAGCTGTCACTGACATATGGGCCTGGGCCTCATGCCAATGGGGTGATTCTTTTTTAAAAAAAAACTTTATTTTTCTTAAAAAAACAATGGTGTGATTCTCTCTCTCTCTTTTTTTTAAAAAACAATATGCTGTGATTCAAAACCTACATGCAATGAGTCATACCCTATCATAGGAATTGTATAAGATTTGAACAACTCCTATCATAATCAAAAGATCAAATAGGAAAATTTCTTATAGGATTTCAATCCAATAAAATTCCTCTAAATTCTTTAATTAAAAGGGACCCTTAACGTACATTCGCAGTTACAACTTATAAAACTTGAATTTAACATTGCATGTTTATGAAGTTATATGTTTCATATTAACACATCTTATTATTTTTTTCATATTTTTATAAATATTTAAATGACATATGCAATAAACGAGGAATGAAAACACTTTCTCTTGTGTATGCAATGCACCCATATCAACGTGGAACTCGAGATTATTTTTATTCAAATGATAATATATTACTATGCCACATGATTTTTAGGCTTATCTGGATTGATAGACAATTTTTGGCCATACCCAAATGTTGACAACTTTTTAATACAGAGTAGTACCAAATGAATGTTTTGTTTGGTATCAATTTTTGTCATACTAGTTTAAATTACATACTAATAAATTTGATACGGTCACTTGTCAAGGATTCGACACTACCAAAATTTGGTACAAACCAAACATGTTCTTGATTTTTTTTTTAAAAAAAGGACTACAATACTAACACTTAATTCAGAAGAGCATTTTGACTATCACTGATGGCAGCTTAGAAAACGAGATAGATCATTAGTATATAATTAATTAAGTAATAATTATTATAAATTAAAAAGTTAGTTTATTTGATTTTTTAAAAAAACTTCTACATAGATTTTTTTTAAAAAAATAAATACATTGTTTAGCAGTTTGAGAATTGTGCTCACGGTAAACTAGGGAGTAGCAAAATCTAAACTCATATATGAACTCAGCCTAAATATAGCATCCAGTAAGAGAAAAAAAATCTAGCTATCATCTATTTTCATCTAGGGCTTAGCCTAGCTGGGGAAATAGTAAATTTCCTAGAACCAAATTAGTTTTGGCATGTGGCACATAACTTAGGTATTACGGTCTTAATATTTCATGAAACCACATCGTTGACTAATTTAACTAAACATTCGAGCACAATGAAAAATAATTAACTTAGATGTCTACAACATTTATACAATGGATCAAACAAGATATAAAAGTCTAGAATTTATATGTATAATATATAACAAAAAAATTGTTTAATGGTGTGGCTTTGTGAAACTATTGAACCATAATGCATATGGTTGTGTAACACGTCAAAACTATGCAACATGAACTTAAAGTATATGGGTTCAAATTTACTTGGGGAAAATCAAAGAGGAGGAGTGTGGCCCTTACAGGGGCAAAGTGTCTATCTGAGCTTATAACTTAACTTTCTTTGTACAACTCTTCCTTTTTTAGGACATGTATATGCTGTTTTTAAGGCTCCGTCTTCGGCCGGTTCATTAAAAAAAGGAACATATGGACGAGGCATGGCAACTTTGTAACATCAAACTTAATCCCTCCATTACAATTTATAAATAATCCAGTGATAGTAAATCTGTCGACAGTCCAAAATTTGTCCACCCCTTCTAAAAACTGAATCCTGTAAAAGAAAAGGAAAGGCACATTAAGTTCAAAATCAAGTATTATCTAGAGAAGTACTCCAGTGTTCAGTAAGTTGACAAATAAACTTTATGGAACAGATTTTGATCAGTATAAATTTTTGCTTGCCCACCATACAGCTTAATCTCATCGATATGTTACTTATGCAACATGAAATGACAAAATGTTATGGACATCAATTATCATGGATGGAGTAAGGGTCCAAAGTCAAGGATAAAGACAAGATAGCTCTCATCCACATCGGCCTTGTCCTGATGGCTACGAGATCTTTTAATAAGCTAGATCTAATTTTATAATCCTATACAATTAATTTTACAATCCTGATGGCTACGAGATCCTTTATTGCTTAATTAATAATGGGGTACATGGGGGAGGGTCTTCCTGCTACAACACCGCACATACTACTTTCCTAAGAAATAATATCTGTAATTATTAATTAAACCAATTATTTTCTAATCGTATTGTTAGTTGTTAACGTGCATTGTATTGGTCATGCTACAATTCCAATGCCCATAACAACTGATGTTTTTGTCATCAATGGGAATGTGAAGTTTCAATAAAACACAATCAGCTAAAGGTTTGCGTTCAAGGATAAAAGAAGAACCAAGAAAAAGCTAAAGGAAAAATATACATGTGTAAAAAACTCCTAACAGAAAGGGGTGACTGAGTGAGTACTGTGAAAATAATGTACTGGAGATGTTATTCATTGGCAATGCAAATGCATACAGTTAGCTCGTATAAAAAAACAACCAGATGATGCAAAATTCATTTCAACAAAGGTGTGCAACCATAACAATTCTTTAATAAATGTGAGGCATATTGTTTTATCGAATTGCTGCATAGAACGACCAATGGAAAATCGGTCAAGCATTCATTAAATTTCCCCTACAAGGTGTGCAGTTGATGATTTGCTACTTCTTCCGTTGCAATCGAGGATTTGTAACCACCAAGATGTAACTAGCTGAGATTTTGCACTCTTGGTGTGTAATTGTATTTTTACTTAAAACATGAACATGTAAAAATGGAAATGCTCATGTACCAGCTATTTTGTAAATTTTATTAATTCCAAAGCCAACCTTTTGTAACATGTATTCAATGCAGTCGTTCTTTAGGTGAGAACTAATCAGGAGTACAATATCCAGAACTATTAAACAAATCAACATCTTGGCATATACTATATATGCAACCCTGTTATACTAAATAACCCTATCCATGCATTTGTGGATATACCAGCCAGTTTATACCCGTGACCCACCAAATTATCTTGTAGTCCTACTGTACTATATCATTTTCCGGATAGACACAAGAAATTGCTGCTTTCATTCAAACACATAAAGGTGAAGACATTTTTTTAGATAAACCGAAAGTGTAAGAGCAGTTCTTAGTTAGCTTACGTAAGTTAAATGCACACAGGAATTTCAGAACTTTGGAGACATTCTCATTGACCTCTTCGCATTTGACTTCCACTATATTAAGGTGCTCCGGTATTTCAGCTGGTCTGTCCATCATACCAAAACTCCCATTCATTTCCACTTTATGTCCAGGTCCCTGAAGAAAACAAGGGCATTATACCAAGCTCAATCAATAGTGTATAACAACTTTAATCTGTTAAGAGAATACATACCCAGGAGAAAAGATGAAGAGTGAGCTTCTCAAGAACTGGCGAGTGTTTGAGAATGCAGCTTAATGCGTGGAACTCAGGAGCCACACACCAGTGGTCATTTAGCAATAAAGTCTTCAGCTTGCTAAATGTAGGGTACCATTTCAAGTCCCTGTTGAAAATAAACTAGACAGAAAACAGGACATGCAAAAGATCAACTAATATTACACCGAATACTATGTATAATCCAGTTAGTGGCATTGCATATGAGAATTTTTGTTTGAGACTTTGAGCACCTTTGTAAGTGTACAGCAGTGGATATAGAAACTACCAACAGAACAATGGGACTATAATACGTACTACGTAAAGGAGTTGGGGACAAAACAAGTGTGTAATCATACCGTTCTGCAATGAGCTACCAATGCCAAATTCTTTGCTTCTGATAAACCTTTCAGAAGAACACAGCTTCTGTCATCATTTATAGGGTAACAGTAGTTACAATCCTCAAAACCACAATAACCAGAGCCAGCATTTCTACAAAAGTCGGAACATCCAGAGTTGACCGTGATGGTTGCCTCCACCAATGATGGCATGCTCTCAAGCAGAGGAGTCATGCACCAATAGTCATCCAGCTGCAGTGAAACAAGACTTGGGACACAAATCCGAGTGCGAAAATTCCTAACGGCCCCAAAAGAGCAGTGACTGATGCTCAATTGTTGCAGTGACCCGGCAGATGAGCTAATCATGGGGCATGATATCATGGAGTCGGAAATCTTCAGATGTTTCAGCGCCGAGCAGCTTGAGAAGTTACAGAATCTGTCTGTTAGGTCGAGTTTAAAGAGCTCTAGCCTCGTCAGGTGGCGGGAGACAAGAGGCAGGTCGTCCAATTCAAAGACTCCACCGGCAATGCTTCTGACCACGAGATGCCGGACCTGCGAGGCAACAGCATGCCGGATCCAGAGATTTACCCGGCGGGTCTCGTCGTCGTCGTCGTAGTAGTCAGACCAGAACCTGAGCTCGCACATGTCGAGAGGCTCGCATCCGCGGAGGAGGAGGAGGTGGTCCACGAACTCCCTAATGTCCCGCACACGCGGCTTCTCTTCCACTCGCCACCAAACCCAATCCTCACTCTCGCCCCCAATCCTCAGGCCTGTGGCCGACTTCCAGAGGTGGCGCCAGCGGCCAGCGAGCACGCACGTCTGCACGGCGTCCCGCGCCGGCAGGAACGACAGCATGTGGTGGAGGATCTCGTCCGGGAGCGCGCCGATGCGGTCTTCGCCGCCGGCCTGGTCCTTCTTGGACCTCTTCGCTGGAGGCATTCCGTCAAACAGGCTGTGGGCGCGCGGGCGCTCACTGGCGCCGGAGAGATACGGTTCAGCTGCAGATGACGCAGGAGAGAGATGCGCACTAGCTCACCCGAACAACGCCGCCTCACCTCCCCGGAAATGGTTTGAGCTTGCGTGCCGCGGCTCGCCGGCGTGGGCGACGGCGACGGCGACGCGCGGGGGTGGGGGAGAGGTGTTTTGGGCCTTTGGAGATGGAGGTGGCGAGGTAATTCTAGTAACGGGGTAAGTAGCCGAGGAGTAGCTGTTGTTTTTTTTTCCTAAAAAAAAGCCTTTTAGTTTCTGGTTTCTAATTTACTTTTTTTTTAATTCTATAACTGTATTCTCTGAATTTAGATGAGAATTTAGATATATAAATATGTAAGAGCAGGTACAATAACCATGTTCATTAGGCTCCATGAAACGCCACATCAGACTTCAGATGAGCTAGAAGAGAGATTTAGAGAGAGAAAAAAAATGTCGGGGACAAGGTGGGTCTCCTGAGTTACAGACTTTCTCGTGAGATTTATATAAACTCTCCGGCACAATCTTCAAAGCAAGGTGGGTCTCGTGAGTTACAGACTTTCTCGTGAGCTATAATACAAATCAATGTGTGTGTTGCTTATTCAGATTCGTTGTATTTGGTTGTATCAAATTATCTCGTACGATTCAGATTCGTTGTATTTGGTTGTATCAAATTATCTCGTACGATGGAGGGGTACCTAATAGAGAAAAAAAAATAAGAGAGGAAGTTGGGACCCATCATATAATAAAATAAATTTTCTACATAATATAGGAGACAGTAAATTCTATTATATATTGTAAAAGTTATCAGTTAAGATATATACAGGTGACATGTCTAAAATTAGAGCCAGCAACTGATTGTACTATTCAACATCCATTAGAATCAACTGAATCTTTTACATGCATTTGGTATGCACCCCATGATGGCATTACCATTACCTACTCAGATAATTATATAAAATTTTAGAATTATAATAATATAAATTATATGCCACAAGTGTATGCACGAAATTAGTACAGGGCTAAATATAGTGTGCATTTGAATAAAAAAACATGCGAGAATAGTAATGCACAGTACAAATACATTTTTTTTTTATTTTGTTTGTCCGAGTGTTAATGGAATACTTGTCTTGATTTGTTTATCCGAAAATTTCTCGAGACCACGAAGTGAGCGTAGGTGACATATCCATTAACAACGAGACGCCCATAATGGCTTTATCAATCTTAAGATATGCGCAGCTTAATCTTTCAGAGGTGTTCATAGGATTGGGTGTGCGTGTATGCGCATGTTGTAAGCGTTTGTATTTATACTGTGTTTCTTAAAGACAATGCCTAGACTGTGCACATACATATATGCAAATGATTATAGATAAAGTGTTCAATAACGAGACATTCGTTATGACTTTGTCAATCTCAAGTTGTCTCCGGCCCAATCTTTTAGAGGTGTTTATAGGGTTGTGAGTGTGCATGTGTGAGCGTATGCATTTGTACCATGTTTTTCTTAAAAAAATATCTCGAGACCAAGGCGCACACATATATGCAAATGATTATAGACAATGTTGAACACTACAAATGGAACCATTGAAGGGGTCTAACAAACATATAAAAATATCGAAGGAAGCAGTTAACATCAGTTGACTGAAAACTTCAATTTCAAACGCCAAAATGACATTTCAAATTCCAGTATAAAATAACGGCTGATATTGTATGGAGTAGCTTGCTTATAGGTTACGGCCATTAGCTAGCATTGCCCCAGTGACCTCCAATTTCGGTCAAGCAACATCTTGTTCAAAGAAAGCTAGCTTGTCAGAAATGTCTGTCATTTATGAGTAGTTGAGAAATTATAAGTTTCAAGTAGAGTAAATATCATTCAAATAACTTAAGATGCTTTTTATGTATTTGCAACATTTGTTTAGGTTAAGTTTATTACTTCAAGGTTGGCCTCTTTCTTAATTTGTTTACCGGAATCATGTGTTGGTCATCTTGTTTAACCAAAGAAGAGTTGCAATTCAAGAATGCTTTCTTTCGTATGATTTTAGTTTGATATGGTTTATCTTGATCACCATACATGTTGTACACCACTAGATTATTTATCTTTCTTCCTTAAGCACACTTATCTCCGATATTTTTTACAAACTCTGGTTCAAATATTCAAACATATCATTTCTGTTAGTATGTATTGTACAAAACAATACTGCCACAAAGTTTACCACAAAAGCAAATAGTGTGCCTTAAATAGCTTTTGTACAAACCTAGCTAAGGTTCTACTCCCTCCGTTTTATAATGTAAGTCATTTTAGTATTTCTCATATTCATATTGATGTTAATGAATCTATATAGATATATATATGTCTAGATTCATTAACATTAATATGAATGTGGAAAATGCTAGAATGACTTACATTGTGAAACGGAGGAAGTAGTTGCATTTCCTTCCTTGGCAGTTGGTCCATAACGTGCCCTAAGTTTGAGCGGAATGCAAGTGTAACAATAGGCGAGCCAATTAAGCTGATCAAGATATGCTGAAGACACACTAGTCTATTAAGAATTTCAGATAACTGATCAAATCCGCACACAACAGAGGTTTACATCTGAAACAGCAAGGCATGATAAACAAGGAACAACTAGATGATCTAGAGCTGTAGAAAAGTGATATTGTCCACTCTGACTTAAAGAAATTGTCAGCAATAACTGCAAATGAAAGAAAAAAATACATATAGCTGAGACATGGCAACTTTGTTGCATCAAACTTAACCCCCTCCACTCTAAATATATATATAATTAAGAGATAGTAGACTGGTCGACAATCCAAATTTATCCACCCCTACAGAAAACTGAATCCTGTAAAAGAGAAGGAAAGGCACACAAAGTTCAGAATCAGTTCTCATATAGAGAAGTTTTCAATGTGCAGTTTAGTTGACAGATGAAATATGAAACAGATTCTGATGAGTATAAATTTCACTTGTCCGCCGGGCAGCTAAATCTGATTAATATGTTATTTATGTGATACGAGGTGAAAAAAAATGTTATGGACGTTAATTCATGGATAGAGGGTTCAAAGTCCAGGATTGGCAAGATAGTTTCATCTGCAAGGGCTAATCCTGGTGGCTGGGAGATCTTTTGATTAAGATAGACCTAGTTTTGTGATTCTTTATCTGCTTAATTAATAATGGGGTACATGGGTATTTTATATGGAGGGTCTTCCTGCTACAACAACGCAGATGCTACTTTCCTAAGAAACCATATCTCTAATTATTAATTAAAGCAATCTTCTTTCTAATTTTGTTGTTACTCTATTAGTACTGTCCTTGCTACAATTCCAAAGCCCATGACAACTAATGGTTTGTCATCAAATGGGAATATGAAGTTTCACTAAAAACAATCAGCTAAAGGTTTGCTTTCATAGATAAAAGAACCAAGAAAAAGATAAAGGAAAAATCTATGTCTAAACAGGGGTGACTAAGTAATGAGAAAATAATGTACTGGAGAAGTGCTTCATTGGCGATTCAAATGCATGCAGTTAGCTTTATGAAAAAGAGAAATGGATGATGCAAACGTCATTTCAACAAAGATGTGCTGCATTACGACCAATGGAAAATTGGATTCATTCATTCATTTTCCCCTAGAGGATTTGTGCAGTTGATGATTTTCTACTTCTTCCAATGCAATCAAGCATTTGTAAATTATTTTAGCTAGAAAGCTAACTTTTTGTAACACCTATTCAATGCAGTTATTCATTGATAGAAAACTAATAAGTCCAATATCCAGAATTATTAAACATATCAACATCTTGCCATACTGTGTATGGAACTCTGTTTAATGAAATAACCCTCTCCATGCATTTGTGGATACTACCTGCAAACAAAATGGCTTAGATTTTGTTCGTGCTACGTACCCACCAAATAAGTGCGGTGTATTCATTTCACAATTTATTTAGTCCTATTTTATTTATTTTTTCTGATAGACACAAAATAATTGCTGCTTTCATCCACACAGAGTTGAAGACAAATTTTAGATAAACTAAAATTAAGCATTAGAACAGTTAGTTAGCTTACGTATGTTACATGCACACAGGAACTTCAGAACTTTGGAAACATTCTCATCGACCACTTTGCATTTGACTTCCACTATGTTAAGGCGCTCTGATATTCCAGTTGGTCTGTCCATCAAACCAAAACTCCCATTCAATTCTACTTTATGTTCAGGTCCCTGAAGAAAACAAGGACATTATACTAAGGTCAATCAATAGCGTATAACAACTTTTAATCTGTTGAGAGAATATATATACCTTGGAAAAAAGATGAAGAGTAAGCTTCTCGAGAACCGGTGAGTGTTTGAGAATGCAGCTTAATGCATGGAAGTCAGGGGCCACACACCAGTGGTCATTTAGCAATAAAGTCTTCAGCTTGCTAAATGTAGGGCACCATTGCAAGTCCCTTTTGAAAATAAACTAAACAAAACACAGGACAAAAGATCAACTAATGTCACACAGAATGCAATGTACAACTCAATCATTCGCATTCTATATGAGATCAAAATGCTGTTTGAGATTTAGCTCCTTTGTAAATGTCCAGCAGTAGACACAGATAGTACCAACAGATGAACACAAGAATTAATGGCTCTATAACATATACAGGAGTTAATGTTAAAAGCAAGAATTTAAGCATACCGTTTTGCATTCAGCTGTCAATGCCAAATTCTTAGCTTCTGATAAACCATTCAGAAGCACACAGTTTCTGTTGTCATCGATGGGATAACAGTACTTGCAATCCTCAAAACCACAATACCCAGAATCAGCATTTCCACAAACGTCAGAACATCCAGCGGTGACTCTGACAGTTGCCTCTGCTAACGATGGCATACTCTCAAGTAGAGGAGTCTTCGAATTGCTGTCCAGCTGCAGTGAAACAAGACTGGGGACACAGATTTTAGTGCGGAAGCTAGTACCGACAACGAAAGAGCATCGAGTGATGATCAAACGGAGTAGTGACCCGGTGGATGATGAGATAATCCTGGGACATGATACGGTGGAGTTGGCAATCTTTACATGTTCCAGCGCCGGGCAGCTCGAGAAGTTGCAGAATCTGTTGGTTAGCTCGAGGTTAAAGAGCTCTAGCCTCGTCAGGTGGCGAGAGACAAGAGGCAAATCATCCAGCTCAAAGCTTCCACTGCAGATGTTGTTGAGCACGAGATTACGAACCTTGGAGGCAACAGCACTCCGGATCCAGAGATTCACCCGGCGGGCATCGTTCTTGCTCTCCTCGTCCTCCTCGTCGTCGTCCTCGTCGCTGTCAAACCAGAACTTGAGCTCGCACATGTCGAGAGGCGCGCACCCGCGGAGGAGCAGGAGGTGGTCGACGAACACCCTGATCTCCCGCACGCGCGCCGTGTCTTCCTCGTCGCTCCCAATCCTCAGCCCCGTGGCGGACTTCCAGAGGTCGCGCCAGCGGTGGGCGAGCACGCACGTCTGCACGGCGTCCCGCGCCGGCAGGAACGACAGCATGTGGTGGAGCACCTCGTCCGGGAGCGCGCCGACGCGGTCTTCGCCTCCGCCGCCGTCCAGGTCCATCATCCTCCGGCCCCTCTTCGCCGGAGGCATTCCGTCGAACAGGCGGCGTGCGCGCTGCACTGCGAGCGCATGCAAGAAGCAGGTTCAGTACGACGCAATGCAAGAGAACGGGAGAGAGATCGAGAACGACGGCGCACTCACCGGATCACCTCCGCCTCCGCCTCACCGGAAGGATTTGAGCTCGCGCGCCGAGGCCGACGGCGAAGCAGGGGGCGGTGCGGCGGGCGAGGCGGCGAGGTATGAACCAGGTTAGGGTTTTCGGGGATAGAGGCGGCGGCGAAGGCGATCGAAACGTCCGTTAGAATAGACTGGGATATTCTACACTTGTCTAATCTGCTGTGCATCCCCCGATTGCTGTAGTTGGAGACTTGGAGATAAAAGGGGTGAAAATAGTCGCGGAAATTTCTAGCGATATTAAATACTCCCTCCATCCTATTATAAAGGATTATTTTCTTTTGGATAAATTTAAGGATAGCAAATAAATACTACAATGCTCACATTAAATGATATTTGATTATAGGTGAGTGAGTAGTTGAGAGTTAAAATAGATAAAAAATTGAATTGGAGTTTATTGATGTGACAAGTAGTACACCAAAATCTCTTATATTATGGTACAACTAGAAGGGTAAAATCCTAGGACGGAGGGAGTATGCTCGTTTCCGATTTTTTATACGTTGAGCAATATGAAAATGGTTGGCAACAAAAAAAATAATTATGGAAGTGGAAAAAAATGATTTTACAGATCGTTTTCAAATTTTATCCTTACAACAAAATTATAATTACCATATTCCTAAATACGTTAATATTTATGATCCATTTCTTTATTTGACTCGTAGTTTAATTAGAGACTCATCAACAACTCAATCCACTTCCTAACTTGTGTACAAAGTTAAAAAGAAGATAATTTGTAATTAACATAGTGTAACCTTGAATTTATTTCGTTATATTGTATAGTTATGCAAAATTATATATTATGATTTTATGGTATAATATTTTCGATATGTATTACGCCATCCATCTCAAAATATAACTACTTTAGCCTTCAGAATTTATCTCAACATATAATAACTTTTTCACCAACATTATCTTCCCAACCAATCGTAACCTTCCACCATTCAATTTTCTACCTACTTCTTTTCATCCAATCAAAACCTTCTTCCATTCAACTCAACATACTTTCTTAATAACCATGCCCAACCCTATAAGTAATTATATTATGGGATAGAGGTAGTATATGGTTTCAACCATACTAACATGTTTCCACCAGTATGGTTTCCATTCCCTATTTTTGATATTTTCAATACTGTTTTCATTTATGGCTTTGTTGTTTTCGATTATATTTCTAGGAAAAAAAATATGGTTATGGAAATGGTAAGACATTTTCCGACCGTTTACATCCATAGTTTAAGACTTCGAGTTTACCTTGCAATAAGCCTTGTACACCCTCCAATTCAAAATGCATGTATGACGCTGTAGATTAATGTTGACGTAGGTTTTGACATAGATTCGGGAAGCGGAAGCATGAGACCAAGAAAAGGCATATGGATAGTGTGTAGTGGCAGCGTAAAAGTATCTACCATATATTCTCGATGCACCAATGGTGGAGGCATATGCTTTGACTTTGAGAGATGGCTTACTGTTGGCCCTAAGCTTGGGAATCAATAGGTTTGTTATTCAGTCCGATTGCATGCATGTTGTAATACCATGTTCAATGGAGTATTTTCGACAACGATGACGCTAGCTTGATATAAACGAAGAATGTAATCTACTATGGAGAGATTTTTATAGCATTTCTATTGAACATTTTAATAGGGAAGCAAACAAAGTTGCTCATGAATTGGCCAACGTAGCTTTTAGTAGAAAAGATTTTTGTATTGGGTCCATGAACCTCCTGACTTTATTCTAAGCACTTTAGTTAACAATGTAACTATGTTGTTCGAACAATAAAGCTACCAAATGACATTCTCTCTAAAAAATAGTAAATTTCACTTTAGGCCACATTTTATTACCAATGTTTCACTCTGAACCACCCTTTCACTAATGTTTTTATTTTAGACTGGGTAATGTTGCATTTGTTGTACTTTGAACCACCCGATTCTCTTTCATGCATATAAACGATCTCGAGTATGTTGGCTACTATTCGTCAATAAACTCTCATAACTACGTAAGATTATTTCTTTAACATATAACAAGTTGAATGTAGATGAATAAAAGAGTTGAAGGTGATCCAAAGTGCTACAAAGGTAAAGATACCCGGTCGAAAGTGAAAACATTAGTTAAAGGGTGGTTCAAAGCAAAATATCAGTAACAAAAAGTGATCCAAAGTAAAATTTACATTAAAAATAACTTGGTTGAGAGTTATTGCCTTATTGGACTTCTTTTTCCTTATCCTGGCTGTTTGAGGGAAAGAAATGCAAAGTATCTGCTTTGCACATCAATTTCGGATCAAAGCATTAATTTGGAACTAGATAGACACTAAGAGTTATTTGTATATCTCAAATTACACTAAGAGTTATTTCGGATCATGAAAAATGTTAAGCTCAAATCATGAAAAAACAATCCTCTAAATTCTATCATAATTTTAGTTTTTTTCCTTGTTGTAACGCACAACCACTTTGCTAGAATAACTTAATAAATCACATGGTTAAATGTTGCCAATGAAATATAACTTACATGTTGTGAAAAAAAAATCGATGCTCCGAATTTTGATAGATTGACTGGCCAAGGTGGATTAACAAATAACCGACAGGCATTCCTAACAAATAACTGACATCATTAAGTAGGCAAACTTCTTCAAAAGTACGTTCGAATATAGACAGCATTGGACATAGTGTTCATCCTATTTCTGCAAATTTAATATGTGATTTACTGGTAACTATTCGGGGAATTTGCAAATTTGCCATTGGTTTTTTCAATTTTGCAAGGATACCACTCGAATGACAGTTTCAGTGGCATTTTTATAATTTTCTAGTGGCAGTTTTGCAATAACGATTCAAAGTAGTGGTAATTTGGAATTGCCGCTAACTATTTAGTTTAAGGATTAATAATTACAATAAATAAAAAACTCTGGGCGGACGAAGAGGTCGTCGACGTCAGGGGACCGAGCAGCACTGTGAGGAACCAGGCATGGGTAGTCCCGTACCAGTTTATCCATCGTGCAGAGCTTTTGATCCAATAAGAACCCATAGGCACTAAAATGCAAAGCATTCTCCGAACATATCTAACTCCAATAGAGTTTTCACCTATGGGTAAACTGACAAACAGGTACCATTGCCATCCCTAATAGCAACCAGTTACGAATCCAGAAGTCTGCCCTTCAGGCTACTCACGGAGAAAAACACATCATGTTATCATCCTTGTGGTGTCAACCTTCTGAATAATCAAAAGGTGGTGCATCAATCATCTTCATCTTCGTCATCCTCTTCTTCCTCTTCCTCCTCCTCTCCATAAAAGTCGTCATCATCATCTTCCTCATCCTCTTGGTCATTGTCATCACTGTCATCTTCTTCAGAAATCTTGACTTGCTCAAAACTGAAAACTGCATGAATATGAAAAGCGTTGTAAGCTCCATTCACAAATTCACTTAAAGTTATAATTACTTCAAAAAGAGAACTTCAAATTCATTGACAAATTTAGTCCATTGGATCAGTTCTTCAAAATACAAATTGACATAACTACTTCACTATTTCTCCAGCAATAAAATCTGATTATATCCACTACTTATTCAAAGAAGAGAAACATAATAAAATGCCCTCCCTTAGAGAATGCACTGGCCCTTTACAGCATGGTTGCATCCTATACTGCAGAGTTGATGGATTCTCTATAGCCTAGCACATGATAATAAAGAAAACGACATGGTCCACGGACTATAACATGATAATTCTGGTAATTAGTAAACAAAGATGCTTACACTCCAGACTTCATTAGACATACGCTGTGGTCTCACAAATATAATATGGTGATGCCAAAAAAACATTGAGATATCTTGGCCAAACAAAAAAAAGCTAAGCAATCATATCTAATTATTGGCAATCATAACTAGCTGCTCTGACTAGCAAGATGGCAAAGTGCAGCCGTCTGGCATACTCGACACCTCTGGTAGGGTAAGCTTTAGCACTATAGAAGAATAGTATTTTTCTCACATTAGTAGAATTTGAAAAGGAGATAAGCAGCCTATGAGGTACTTTGTTCACATGGTAAATGACATGCGAGCGAGTTGTAAGAGCAAGACAACAAGTAATAAACTGGAATTCAAGACGACAGCATCGATATCTCAAAAATATATAACTGATGGGAAACAAAATCAATCAAATGTTTGAAACATATAATTAAAAACATATTACAAACATGTCATATTGGTTATGTGATGCAAGAAAATTTTAAGAAGTATTTGTATAGCTTGTGGATACTACCAAGAACCAACCAAAATGGTACATTAGATAATGTCTTCCAATGAGATCAAATACAGAGCATGCTTTCATTTCCCATTTACCCTGTTCATAGCATACATTTCCATCTAATAGTTGGAATACTGCTTCTTATGTTTCATGCATATGAAGGTAAAGGAAAAATTCTGAAATATAGAAAGAATGAAGTATGTTATTTACGTATGTTAAATGTAGACAGGTACTTCAAAACTTTGAGTACTCTCTTATCAACCACTTCACATCTGATTTCAACTGTCTCAAGGTGTCCTGATATTGCAGCTGATCTATCCATTGGATGACAGTTTCCTTTGATTTTCATTGTATGCTTAGGACCCTGCCAGAAATACAAACATTTTTTTCTAATATAAAAAAAATGTTTAATGACTTCAACAAGGTACTAGTTGTCCAATTAGAGAAGGTATACCTCGGAATAGAGCTGAAGAATGAGATTCTCTAGAACTGGTGCATGTTCAAGAATGCAGGCTAGTGCACTAAACTCATCAGGCACACACCAGTATTCATTGAGTAATAAAGTCTTTAACTTGCTAAATGTAGGGCACCATTTTAAATCCCTATTGAAAATAAACTGGACAATAGAAAAAGAAAGGATAAACAAGTCTCATACTGAATAAGATAATTCAAAAGACAATAATTGACTAGAATGGATGTGAATAAGATAATTCAAAAGACATCTTCATGAACATCCAGATGTTGATATAGAAACAACAATAGAAATAATGGGAAATATAATTGAATTAACATGCAAGCATACCGATATGGTTCCATCAATCAATGCCAAAGTCTTAGCTTCTGATAAACCATCCAGAAGAACACAATTGTTGTCGTCCTTGATGCCATGACATGACTTACAGTGCTCATTACCACAATCACCGGAGTTAATATAATCATACCCACAACAATCATAAGTCCTGTGGACAACTCTGACAAATGCCTCAACTAATGATGGCATCCTCTCAAGCACTGGAGTACGGCGATAAAAATCATCAAGCCGCAGTGAAACAAGACTTGGGACACAAATACGAACCCGTGATGTTTGACTGAATTTGCAGCGAGTGATGCGCAGAAGTTTTAGGGACTCTGATAAGATCTTGTCACATGGCAACTCACAGCGGTCAAATTCTAGATGTTGCAAAGCCGGGCATCTGGAGAAATCAAGGAAACTTCCCACCATCCGTACACCGTGAAGCTCAAGCATCGACAAGTGCCGTGAAACAAAAGGCAGGATGCCTAGATTAATCTGGTGATAGAAGGCTGTATTCTGCCGGATGGAGACCTGGAGAAACTGAACCATACGCAGCAGAGCATGCTTAATCCAGAGGTTTAGCCGGGATGTCTCGTTGAGGTCTTCGCTGAACACGATGAACCTGAGCACACATGTGTGGAGAGGCACACTTTCACGGAGCAGCAGAAAATGGTCCACGAACCCCTGGAGACCCTTCACGGTCCACAGCTTCCTCTTGTCACGGTCACCAATGCGCAATGCCGTGACAGACTTCCAGAGGTCGAGCCACCGCTTGGCGAGCACGCACGTCCTCACGGCATCCTGCGACGGCAGGAAGGAGAGAACGTGGTGGAGCACTGTGTCCGGGAGAGCCCCAATGTGGTCGGCGTCGGTCGGCAAAGGCTCTTCCATCCCCTCCTTCCCCGTAGGCATTTCGTCGAACAGGCCACGGGCGTTAGCGCTCTGCGAAACAGAAACCGATCAGACGACTGAAGAAGGGGGCGTGGATGGCCCGAAGAGGCTGAAACACGGAGGACGCCTCGCCAGTGCGGGCACAGCCACAGAGCACCTCGCCTCGCCTCGCCGCCGGCACCGTCTCCACCGGCCGGAGTTACAGCAGCAGCAGCAGCAGGGAGACGCAGCACGGCCCGCTACCAACGGCGGCGACGCTCGCTGGGTTCGAGGCGATCGGATCGCGCGGATGGAGGAGAACCAGGCGAGGGATCACCGTGGAATGGAAGAATCGGGAGGAGCGCGGCGGCGGCGGCGCGACGACCCCGAGAAAAGGAGGAAGGCGGTGGTTAAAGAGAGAGAGAGAGAGACGTGTGACACGTGTCCACGTCTCACGGAGGCGATAGGCCTTCACTTCACTTCGGCCTTGTTTGGATGGGCCTAGGCCCATACACGTTCATGGGCCTGTATGAAAGCCTATCCAAACGAGGCCCTCCTTTTTTTTTTTGCGAAATAAGATCACAGAGGAATTTTTTTTTAAGGTAAAGAGAGATTTCATTAATGACTATACAAAGGATTACATCCTTGGTTCAGGACTTCAGGAGATCAAGAATTTCTGCAGGAGCACATAATCTTCATTCCGCATCAATTCCTGAACCCATTACCATTTGGGCTAAAGCAATGAGCTATCTTGTTAGAATATCTCGTTATCTTGTGCATCTGCATCTGTGTCAAACACTGTGACGGAGCGTGGGGCTCCTCACCGGGAGACCGTGCAGGCCCCCTTGCCGGTTCGGCCGGGGGCCCTGGGTGAGATTCTAAGCTCCTAGTCTGTGTGTGGAAGGTTCGCGAGAATGGAAACACACAAGACACGGGCGATGTATACAGGTTCGGGCCGCTGAGAAGCGTAATACCCTACTCCTATGTTCTGGTGGATCTGTGTATGAAGAAGCTACAAAGTGCGAGCCAGCCCCCGATCGTTCTGGGATCGTTTTTTTCTCCTCTCTCTAAGTGGGCAAGGTCCTCCTTTTATATCTCAAGGGGATACCACATGCACCATCTCTCCCTCTCTTTCTTTTGTGTGGGGACTCATCCTCTCTTCCCTCCAACTTCACTTCTCTTCATTAATGGATGGAGATTTGTATGGCTGCCGTCCGAATGACCTTCTGATGGGACGGCCCATACCTACCTCCACTTCCGCCGGAAGCAGGCGCGACGTGGGAACATGGCTGTCTGCTGACGACATGACCATTGTCAGACCGGTCACAAATCGGTCATTCTTGTCCACCACGTGTCAGTTTAACAATCTGCATGTTCCCCCTTCTTCATACAATATCTTGCCTGTAATGGTTAGGATGAAGCCTGGCATATATCTGACCGGAACCAACGTGCCATCTCCAGGAGCTAACACGCCGGCTCCGGCTAGGGACGAGTGCTTGGAGGCTCTCGTCCTGACGGGATGGGGCGAGGCGTGCGTCAGACTGCCTGTCGCCACCTAACCCACGATCTGACCGGTCCGTGACTGATCACAGACCGGATGAACGAGCGCGCTGCACTGCGTTACATGCGGCGTGACGCGCTCGTCCAAACCGCAATAAATGCGGTTAGGTGAGCGCCGCCGCTGCGCTCACCTAACCCATACGCGCGGCGCAAAATCCACAAGGGGTCGGGGCGCCCCAGCCCTCGGGGCCGAAACGGGAGCGGTCCGACCCCCTCGGGGAGACAAAGAGGAGGGCGAACACATCACCCTCGGGCCCGACGCCCCCCGAGGGTGCCAGGCCACGTGGGCGATTGTGTCTGCCTCAAGCCTCTAGTCATGATACTCCCGGTCCCATGTCACCGACAGTAGCCCCCGGCGTTATGCCAGGGCGATCGCCCTCCCCGAGGGAAGCGGTCGGGCGTGACGCCACTTCTAAGGCCTGGTGACAGGTGGGGCCGGTTCCTACAGGTGCCGTCGAACTACATCACCCAGAGGGCGGTGTGAGGCAGCTGCGATGGGCTCGAGCTGGCCTCGGGGGCGGAGACGAGCTCGGGAGCTGGGGTCCACTCCACCACAAAGTCGGCGAGGGCCTGGCTCTTGATCGCGTGGCTTGGTTCAAAGCGCAAATCGAATTCAGAGAGTTCGATTGCCCATTTCACCACCCGTCCAGTACCCTCTCGGTTATACAAGATTTGGCCGAGGGGATAAGACGTAACCACCGTGACCCGATGCGCCTGGAAATAATGGCGCAACTTCCTCGAAGTTATCAGGATAGCGTAAAGCATCTTCTGGGCCTGAGGGTATCGGGTCTTGGCGTCCCGGAGGGCCTCACTAACAAAGTAGACGGGCCGCTGCACCTTTCGGTGGGGCCGATCCTCTTCGCTAGGGGCCACATCTCCAGGGCGCTCTCCATCCGAGAGGCCACGCGGGGCGCACTCGGCTTCTGTGCCGACGACCTCGGGGTCAGAGGGCGACAGGCGCGGCCTTCCCACAGTGGCCTCGGGGCCATCCTGGGGGTCGGGGGCGCCTGGCACCGTCGGACAAGCAGGCGGAGGGCCAGCTCCGGCCGTCGGGGGCCTTGGGCCGCCGTTCGGCTCGGGGGCCTCTCCTCCCTGCTCTCTCTTCGGGCAGAATCCCGGCGGTCGCAAATCGCGCGCATCAGCAAGGGAAAACCGACCGACAATAATGAGCGGCCCCTCGGCTCGCGTTTGCCTTCAACTCCGACGAGGAGTGCGGTGACGACGGTGCGGACGACAGCGACGGCGAGGCCGGCTACCCGGGCGCGTCGGAGTGAGCCCCCAGGCCTCCGCCAATCTTAATAGCTTTTCCTTCTTCTTCCGAGGCCTTCGGGCCCCCTTCTTGTTATAGGCTGATTTAATCTGCAATCAAATAAAGAGGAAATTTTTGTGTCAATTTCATTTGTTCTGTGTATGAGACGAGGATGGTCTGTGCCACGGTCCTTCTGTGTCTTGGCTTGAACAAGGGCTCGTGCCTAGGTCCCAGCCTCAAACGGCGCGGGTCAAGGCTAGTGCCTGGGGAGATCCACATGTCGAGACTGGCCAGGCCGGGAACGTGGTGACCGAGGGTTATGGGTGACCCGATTGTGGGTTTTTGCCGATTCCCTCCCGGAGTTCACCACGTCCCGGGGCACGGCTCGGTTCTGGGCCCCTTTTGGCGATTTTAGCCGACCCGAGCCCCCGAGGGTGGGATTGAGCACGAGTGACCTATTTCAAGTCAAGATTCTTCAAAAGGAAACAAAAGCACAGACACAGCCTTTAGGAAATCGAAAATGCTTTTATTGAAATACGGAAGAGAAAAAAGATAAGCCCCCGGCCAACCTTGCACGCCCGAGGGGGTGCGGGGTTGGCCCGAGCCCAAGACCTGACACCCGACCCCCACTAGGGGTAGAAGCGACGAAGGTGTTCGATGTTCCACGGGTTAGGCAGCTCTGTGCCGTCGCCCGTGGCCAGCCGAACGGAGCCCGGCCGGGGGACGCCGATCACTCGATACGGACCCTCCCACATTGGTGAGAGTTTGCTCAGTCCAGCACGCGTTTGGACACGGCGTAGGACGAGGTCGTCGACGCAGAGTGATCGGGCCCGGACGTGGCGCTGATGGTAGCGCCGCAGGCTCTGCTGGTAGCTCGCGGCTCGAAGGGCCGCGCGCCACCTTCGCTCTTCCAAGTAGCCGAGGTCAGGGAGCGTCGGCTTCCTTCTTTTTGTCGCTCGCAGGCCTCCCCTTTCGGGTGGCCAGCGAAACGCCTTCGACGGCGAGGACATGACCCTCGTCGTCGGAATGGGCTGACCTCTTCTTCCTCCTCCTGTCACGCCGCCCTGTCCGAGCAGCAGATCCGGGGACGGCCGAAGCTGCCACACCGGAACCGGAGGGGTTCCAGGTCCATGCCTCTTCCTTACGAGCCACTCGGTCCGCGAGCTGAAAAAGCTCCGCGGTAGTCTGGAGCTCTTTGGAGGCGATCTTTTCGATCATGCGGTTGTGCCGCACACCCCCCCTGAACGCGTAGATCACCGCGTGTGCAGGGATGCATGGTATGGTGTTGCAGACTTGACAGAACCGCTGAATGTATGAGCGAAGTGACTCATCATCCCTTCGCTGGACTGCATGTAAGTCCGCTTCTTCACCTGGGCGCGGATATGTGCCTTGAAAGTTCATGGTGAACTGTTGGCACAAATCCTCCCAAGAGTGGACGGACGCGGGTGGCAAGTTCATTAGCCAACCCCGTGCCTGTCCCTTCAGGGCCATGGGAAAGAAATTCGCCATGACCCTGTCGTCACCCCCGGCGGCCTCGATCCCGGTCGTGTAGACTTGGAGAAACTCGGCGGGGTTGACGCTCCCGTCATATTTTTCGGCGATGGTGGGCCGGAACCTTGGGGGCCAACGGACGTTCCGAAGGCTCGCCACAAAGGCTCTACAGCCGACACCACCAACCGGGGGCACGAAGGGCTGATCCCCGCGTCCGTGTTGATGTGACACTCCGGACGAGGAGGCGCCCTCCGTTGCGTGGGCAGCACGTCGACCATTACGCCGGCGCTCGATACTGATGCGGGCATCCGGCCCCCCACGCAGATCTTCCTGGGTCGGAGGCGCTGACGAAGGAGTGGCGGCCGAATGGCGAGCAACAGCCGCCGCTCGCCGCGCCCTCCGCCTTGACGACACGGAGCCGGTGGTAGCAGCGCCAGAGGTCTTGGTGGCGGAGGACCGCCCACCAGCACCTAGGCGCTGCCGTGCCGTCATGACCAAGTTGGCCACGTCGTCCAGCCAACGTTGGGCTGGAGACTCCGGGTCAGGGACAATGGGCGGGTGACGTAGGAGCGCGCCCGCAGCTTGGAGCGCGCCCTGGGGCGTGCTGCCGTCGCCGTAGACGAGGAGGCGACGCTCCCCACCTCGCCGCCCTTCCCCATCACCCGTGGATGTCGAAGTCGCGGATCCTTCGACCCTCTCGAGCGCCTCCTCCCGCCTAGGACTTTGGCGTGGAGGGGGCGGTGGAGTACGAGCTCGACGGCGTGGGTTTGGCTCCCCGTCGTCACCGCTAACACTCGGAGAGAGGTTGTGCGCCTTTGCTTGTTCAGCCATTGGGCTGAACAGGAAAAGCTTGGCGCACACGAAAGAGTGCGAGAGCTTAGAAGAACACACGCAGAACCCCCTACCTGGCGCGCCAGATGACGGCGCGTGGGGCTCCTCACCGGGAGACCATGCAGGCCCCCCTTGCCAGTTCGGCCGGGGGCCCTGGGTGAGATTCTAAGCTCCTAGTCTGTGTGTGGAAGGTTCGCGAGAATGGAAACACACAAGACACGGGCGATGTATACAGGTTCGGGCCGCTGAGAAGCGTAATACCCTACTCCTGTGTTCTGGTGGATCTGTGTATGAAGAAGCTACAAAGTGCGAGCCAGCCCCCGATCGTTCTGGGATCGTTTTTTTCTCCTCTCTCTAAGTGGGCAAGGTCCTCCTTTTATATCTCAAGGGGATACCACATGCACCATCTCTCCCTCTCTTTCTTTTGTGTGGGGACTCATCCTCTCTTCCCTCCAACTTCACTTCTCTTCATTAATGGACGGAGATTTGTATGGCTGCCGTCCGAATGACCTTCTGATGGGACGGCCCATACCTACCTCCACTTCCGCCGGAAGCAGGCGCGACGTGGGAACATGGCTGTCTGCTGACGACATGACCATTGTCAGACCGGTCACAAATCGGTCATTCTTGTCCACCACGTGTCAGTTTAACAATCTGCATGTTCCCCCTTCTTCATACAATATCTTGCCTGTAATGGTTAGGATGAAGCCTGGCATATATCTGACCGGAACCAACGTGCCATCTCTAGGAGCTAACACGCCGGCTCCGGCTAGGGACGAGTGCTTGGAGGCTCTCGTCCTGACGGGATGGGGCGAGGCGTGCGTCAGACTGCCTGTCGCCACCTAACCCACGATCTGACCGGTCCGTGACTGATCACAGACCGGATGAACGAGCGCGCTGCACTGCGTTACATGCGGCGTGACGCGCTCGTCCAAACCGCAATAAATGCGGTTAGGTGAGCGCCGCCGCTGCGCTCACCTAACCCATACGCGCGGCGCAAAATCCACAAGGGGTCGGGGCGCCCCAGCCCTCGGGGCCGAAACGGGAGCGGTCCGACCCCCTCGGGGAGACAAAGAGGAGGGCGAACACATCACCCTCGGGCCCGACGCCCCCCGAGGGTGCCAGGCCACGTGGGCGATTGTGTCTGCCTCAAGCCTCTAGTCATGATACTCCCGGTCCCATGTCACCGACACACTGCATCGCCGCTTTAACTTATGAGATTATGCCACTCCAATATACTCTTGAGACACTTGTTGCGTTTAAATCAGTAACAACGCTGTCATTGTCCGATTCTGAGATCACAGAGGAATTATGAGATCACATAAACAAGTTACAGAAGGAAGTGCAAAGCATACCGATAGCTGTGTTCAGTGGTGATTGTTGGGAACCTATCATCAACGCAAGGAAAAGAGCGATCCATTAGTGTATGATTAATTAAGTATTAGCTATTTTTTTAAAAAAATGGATCAATATGATTTTTTTAAGCAACTTTTGTATATAAACTTTTTTTAAAAAAAACACACCGTTTAGTAGTTTGACAAGCGTGTGCGCGGAAAACGAGAGGGGGAGTTGGGAACTCCTGTATCAAACACGAGAAGGGGGAGTTGAAAAACTTTTTAAAAAACACACCGTTTAGTAGTCTTGAGTATAGTCGAGAACCCTAACGAATGCATCAACTAATGCTGGCATCCTCTCAAGCACTGGTGTCCAGTCACATAAGTCATCCAACCACAGAGAAACAAGGCTCGGGATATCGATATGCACACGCGCAAGGTCTCACTGAAATTGGAATCAGTAATGCTCAAGAGCTTCACGGAGCTAGATGAGATCTTGGCACACTCAAGTATACAATAGTCAAACACTAGATGCTCCAATGCTGGACAGCTCGAGAAGTTGAGGAAGATGTCGTTTAGCTTTTGTACCGTGAAGTTGTAGCCTTGTCAAGTGCCGGGAGACAAGAGGCAGCTCATCGATCGGAACCGGGTCAAAATTGACATCATTCTGGCAGACTCCCGAGCTCGAGGAACCGAACCTTGCGGAGCAGAGCATGCCTGATACCAGAGGTTCAGCCGGGCAATGTCGTCGATGCCCTCGCACTCACGGAACCTTAGCACGAACGTGCCGAGAGGCGCGCTGTCACGGAGTAGCAGCAGATTCTCAATGAACCTTCGGCGTTCCTTGATGCTTCCCAGGGTTGATCTCCGCCGATGCGCAGCCTCGTGGCGGACTTCCAGAGGTGGCGCCAGTAGGAAGGAGAGCACGCGGTGGAGCACCTCGTCCGGGAGGGCCCCTATCCGGTCGACGCCGGTAGAACAAGGCGCTCTCTTGGCCTTCTTTCGCTGACGCATTCCGTCGAACAGGTTGTGGGCGTGGGCGTGGGCGCGCCCCACTGCGATGCAAGAAGCCAAGAACCCGCTCAGGCGACACAAAGAGCGGAGATACCGGGGGGAAACAAGCAGAAGTGGCCTCTCCGGGTCGCCGTCGGCAGCTTCGCGTGAGGCGACGGCGCGGCGGCAGGAGTACGTGTGAGGATGAACGGAGGAATCGCCGGATCGGAGGAAGACGATGGGCAAGGGCAGTGAGGAGATGGAGCCTGACAAGTGGGCCACCCTGTTTTTATGTTCAAAAAGAGAATCTGAATTCCAGCACAATTAGGGTTGTTTTAATCGCATGAGTGAAAAAAAGAAGGAATGTGAAAAACACATTATTCTAACAGAATACAAATAGAGGATTATAAAACGTAAAAAAAAAACTCATGAAACACCGTTTGATTAGATTAGCAGGAAAACACACAAAATCGGATAAGAGAGATACACTCGAAAAATTTTTTTCAAGAAATTAGAGCTCTTGCTAAGTTTTCTTCAAAATCTCTATAGAACTATCCATTTCATAGAAATTTCAAAGGATATGATAGTATTCTTTTCTCTATTTCAAAGGTCTTCATAGAAAAAATTTTCCTTCCAAAATAAAAACCTCCAAAATTTCTTGGTTTTTTCTAGAAATCAAATGGATCCTTGGTATGTGAAAGGATAGGATGCTTTTTTTTTCTGAAAATACTCTTATTCTTGGCTTCGAAGAGAAAAAAACAATGCTATCATCCTTGTGGATTAGGGCAGCACCACTGTCTGAACGATCAATCCATCAAATATAACTAGGCATGCAACGAACTAACTAGGCTATTGACATGTTAATAGCAGCTCAGCTATTGATTTGAGTCACAATGCATATAGCTTAGATCAGTCAAGAAATCTAGCCAAAAAGAAAGCAAACAAACTAAAACATGCATGATCCAGAGAGGAAAACAGCATAAATGTAGCCACTGGAGCCATTCTTAAAAGGGATAAATTAGCACTACTTGGTGAAATAGGTCCTTTTACAATCAATTTCAAACCATCCGCATATGAGAAACCCATTTCTAGGTAGACACTAGACAATGTAAACGGCCCATTACAAGGCAAAGCTAAAGTTCTTTGAAGAAACACATAGAGGAAAGATAACGTAGTTCCCAGCTCAAACTTCTAATTGTCAAGAACTTGTGCATCAAGCCTTTTTCGTCATCATCATGATCATCTAACTCTCAATCGTCGCTTCCTCCAAACTGAAATCTGCACAATATGAAAAGTGCCATGCATTAGAATTAAGTTCATAGCCATCCAAGGAAACCTGAAATGCACTAACAGACTTCTATTTAAGTTCATAGCTACTCAAACCACAAATTAACATGGCATTTTGTTACATTCTAGGAGTGACAGCTAGCAGTAGTAATGCACCAGTTCATGGCAAGAAAAATAATCCAGTGGCTCCTCAGAACAGAGTTACAGCCTAAATAGCAGAGTGGCATTCAGTGAAGGAAATTCTCAAAACTGTAAAAGAAAAGGTATGAAGATCTTACATATTTTAAATGTTGACAGGTACTTCAAAACTTTAAGAACCTGACCATCAATCGCATTGCATTGAACTTCAACTATCTGGAGGTGTTCTGATATTCCAGCTGATCTCTCCATTGGATTGAGAATTCCTTTAATTTTATTTGTACGTTTATATGCCTGTAGCAAATAAAAAACATTACACAAAGATAAATATAAAATGCGTGATGCTAAGTAATAACTTTACGAGGCAACAGTTGTCAATTTAAATAAAATATACTACCTGGTAACCAAGCTGGAAAACGAGTTTTTCTAGGGCTGGCGAGTGTTCAAGAATGCGAGCTAGCATGTGAGAATCATCAGGCACACACCAGTACCCATTGAGTATCAAAGTCTTTAACTTGCTAAATGTTGGGCACCATTTCAAATCCCTTTTGAAAATAAACTGAGCACCATGCAAACAAGAACATAAACAAATCCTCAGGGTTCAAATGGATATAAGCACCGTAGAAAGAAATAATTGGATAATATAACAGACTTAAAGATGGAAGTGCAAGCATACCGATTCATCTTCGTTTATCAGCACCAACATCTTAGCTTCCGACAAACCTTCCAAAAGCACACAATTTTTGTTCGTGAAACCATAACAAGATTCACAGCCGTCACGACCACAATCCCCAGAGTCAGATTCACCACAGAAGTCTTCACTAGAGCTTGGGACACTGACAAATGCATCAACTAATGATGGCATCCTCTCAAGCACTGGCTTACGGTCATAGATGCGATCCAGCCGCAGAGAAACAAGACTCGGGATATCAATACGAACCCGTGAGGTCCCAGCGGGGAAATTGGAAAACGTGATGCTCAGATGTTTTACGGAGTTAGATGAGATCTTGGCACACTCAAATACGCATGACTCAAACACTAGATGCTCCAATGATGGGCAGCTTGAGAAGTCAAGCAAGCCGTCGTTTAGCACTATACCATAAAGCTGTAGCCTTGTCAAGTGCTGAGAGACAATAGGCTGCTCATCTATCGGAACCGGGTTGCCAAATTCCTCTTCCTGCCAGACATCGAGTCGAAGGAACCGAACCTTGCGGTGGATAGCATACCTGAACCAGACGTTCAGCCGGAATATGTCCTCGAAGTCATCGTCGTCATACCAATTGAACCTTAGCACGCAGGTTTCAAGAGGCGCGCTATCACGGAGTACCAGCAGATGGTCAAGAAACTCCTGCTGCTCCTTCACACTCCCCAGATTGCTCTCGTCCTCGCCAACGCGCAGCCCCGTGGCGGACTTCCAGAGGTGGCGCCAGCGCGGGGCTAGCACGCACGTCCGGACAGCATCCTGCGCCGGTAGGAAGGAGAGCACGCGGTGGAGCACCTCGTCCGGGAGGGCCCCTATGCGGTCTCCGCCGGCCGATCCCTTGGCCTCCTTCCGCGCAGACATTCCGCCGAACAGGCGGCGGGCGTCGGCGCCACCCTGCGGAGCAACGAGCCAAGAACCGATCAGGCGACACAAGAAGTGCAGAAACTAGCGTGTGCGAGCAGGAACGAGGCCTCTCCGGGTCAAACCATTAGCATGCAGCTCACCCACCTCGTGAAACAGGAGCGCGCGCGAGGAATCGCCGGCGCCGCCGCCAGCGGAGGGAGCTCGGATTTGGGCGGACGAGGAGACGAAGAGGCGAGAAGACGACAGGTCGAGGAGGAGATGAGAGAGGTTGGTGCGTTTTCAATGCGGTGACGCCGACAGGTGGGCCAGCCCCATGGCGCCGTTTCCACTTTCGGAAATTTGGAGATTCCCGCTCGTTGCGTTCTGCATCAACAGAAACCAATCAAACCAATATGGTTTTGTGTGAAAAATTGTACTCATTCCAATTTTTACATATAATAATTCTGATGTGATTTTTTTTCTGAAAATACTCCAATTTACATGCTATGCAGCTCCTTTAAATCAATTTAAACATATAACTGGTTAATTACTCTCTCTAGTAAACTAGCGTACTGAAACAAGTTCGGATGACGGTGGTCATTATAGGTGAGTACGGCGGTACTTCCAGATGAAATATCTAGACCCCCTTTGTGGTTATTTTGATGATCAATGATAATATGATCATCGGAAGTGTATGATGATCCATCCGTCTAATTCATAAAATCGTTGCACTTAGCTTGAGTGCAAACGGCTGCTGCTTGTGTTGCTGGGAGAAAGGGAGAGAAAACCTCTCGTTTTTCATGCCGTTTTCTGAACTACTAAACAATGTGTTTTTTTTAAAAGTTTCTATAGGAAAGTTATTTTAAAAAATCATTTCAATCCATTTTTAACTTTAAAATAATTGATACTTAATTAATCATGCATTAATAACTCATAAGGATCTTCCCAATCTTCCCTTTCTCTATCCCAACGGGATTGTTTCAAGGTCTCACGGACAATCCGATTTATTGGTGATTGAGTCGGATTGTCATACCAGCATTTTTTTTTCCGGAGGAGGACGGACGAAAGGATCCTTGCTCGGATTGTCCGGAGCAGTCAACAGACAATTACGGTAGAACAGTTCGATGCTTATTGGATTGTCCGACCTTTTCAGGCCAACACCTATAACGTTAGTTACCGTTACTAAAGTATAAAGAGGTGGAATATCCGCTCAAGTGTTGCTGATAGCAAACAGCTACCCCTCCGCCCTATAAAACATCAACATCTGGGGATGAACCTGGACAAGCATTTGTCCAGATTCATTTCTAGGAGTTGTTTTCTTTTTGAAACGGAGGGTGTAGATGACTTGGTTTCGGGTATAAGGTGGTGTTTGGATTTAGAGACTAAAGTTTAATCTCTGTCACATCAGATGTTTGGACACTAATTTAGAGTATTAAATATAGAATAATAATAAAACTAATCGCATAAATGAGAGACGAATTTTATAAGCCTAATTAATCCATAATTAGCACATGTTTACTATAGCATTATATAGGCTAATCATGGATTAATTAGGCTCGATAGATTCATCCCGCGAATTAGTCCGGGGTTATGGAATGGGCTTTGTCATTAGTCTACATTTAATACTTCTAATTAGCGTCAAAACATCCGATATAACAGGGACTAAAAATAGTCCCAGTAATCCAAACACCACCTAAATAGCTTATGTCCTTGTCTCTTGGAACCCTATACAACCTGAGAACCTTAGTGGAGTATCCAAGAGCACAAAGAGTCATTCAAGAGTCTACTTTGTGAGAGGATTACCACTAGAGTGTGTTTTACATCTTGTTGATCTAGTGTGCATCCACCAAAAAAATTGTGCTTAGAACTCTATGTTTTTTTAAAACTGCTTAGAACTCTAAGTAAAGACTACATTTTAATAATCTTGGCATCTTGGCGTGCCTAGCAATTCTTGCATGTGAATCTGGTGATCTCTCAATTCTCAATAAGCTTGTGGGAGAACAACTAATTATTTTGACATGTATAACGGCATACAACCTCATTGTTTGCTTATTGGCTTACAAGTGGCAACTAAAAATTGAATTTTTTCATATACTTGAATTTTACTCTACTCTTAACGCTTTAGAAGCCAAGGCCCAAGGTTCCAAGGTATTGTAGTGCAAATCTCCACACATGGCTTCTTCAACCTTTTTGCTCTTTCTCACAATGAATAATGTATTAGAAAGGACTATTACAACGTAAATTTGTTCGGTGCCTCTGGCGAATTCAAATTTACAGCTAGGTGAGCTCAAAACTGATATTATCTGCAATATCACCTACTTTTCCCCCTCATGTTTTTGTCTCGTAAAACAGTCTAAAGTTCCAAATCACATGGTTCGGTATTTATTTGCGTTTTCTCGGATTTGATACATCTAAATGGTGCATCCATAGAGCACAAATGCTTTCAAGGATTATATGATGTTTGCAGTTACTGTACTGTAATATTGGGCTTTATCAGCTGCATGAGGGATACTAGGCGCCTGTTTACCAGACGATGTAGGTTTATCGGTACAGAGGACTGCATTGTCAAAAGAGCAAAAACTAAAAAAACGTCGAACAGCAGGTAGAAAGTAACCCGCATTACAAATCCAAAAGTCTGCCCTTTAAGCTACTCGGAGAGAATAAAACACCATGGCATCATCCTTGTGGTCTCAACCTTCTTAATAATCAAAACAGTGGTGCATCAAACATTTTCCTCTTCCACTTCGTCTCCATCTTCATCGTCGTCTTCATCTTCATAAGGGTCTCCATAAGAGTCTTCATTTTCGTCTTCGTCTTCATGAGAGTCCTCATCTTCATCTTCCTCCACTTCGTCCTGGTCATTGTCATATCCTTCCAAAATCTCGATTTCCTTAAAACTAAAAACTGCACAAAGAAACAAATAAGAATAGCACAGTAAGTTTCAAGAGGTCCAACCTGAAAATTCACTCCAAAATAAAAACTTCAAATCCATTGACAACCCTTCAAAATACAAATTGACATAAAGACTTCATTACTTCTCCATAACTAAAATCTGATTATGTCCACTACTTCATTCAAAGAAAGGAAATATAATAAAATGCCCTCACTTGGAGAAGCATTGGTCCTTTATAATATGGTTGCATCCTATGCTGCATAGTTGCTGGTTTCTCTATAGCCTAGCACACGACAAGGAGAAAATTGCATGGTCTAGGGACTATACGGATACTTATGGCACTTCGTAAATAAGATTTTTGGACACCAGGCCACACCAGGCGCTGGACATAACAAATAAAATCTAGTGTCACCGAAAAAGACTACCTTAGGCAAACAAAACTGCTAAGCAATCTTTCCCAATTATTGTTTTCTAGTAGCTGCTATGATATAACCAGGATGGGTAGTGCAGCAAGCTGTCACACTCAGCACCTCTGGTACGGTAAACTGATAGTTACAGCAGAACAAAGTTTTCTCACAATAATAGAGTTTGACAACGAGATAAAATGGTATGCGAGGTAGTACTTGTGTACATGGCAAATGACATGCAAGTTATAAGATGGCAACATCGACTTTCACAAATATACAACTGATGGGAAAGGAAATCAAATCAAATGATTGAAAGATATAATAACATACATCTAACATACATGTTGACATACTAGTTATGTGATGCAAGAAAATTTTAGAAATCTTAATATGTTTTTGTAAGTAATACTAGCCAAAAGAGTAGTCTAGATAATGTCTTCCCAATCATACCAAATACAGTGCATGCTTTCATTTCCCAATTAATCCATGGTCCTAACATCCGTTTCCCAAGAACTTACAGTTTCGATACTGCTTACTACATTTCACGCGTATGAAGGGAAAAGAAAATTTCAGAAATGTACAAAAAATGAAGAATGTTACGTATGTTAAATGTAGACAGATACTTCAAAACTTTGAGTACTCTCTTATCAACCGTTTCGCATTTGATTTCAACTATCTCAAGATGTGCTGATATTACAAGTGAACTATCCATTGAATGGCAGTTTCCTTTGATTTTCATTCTATGTTTAGGTCCCTGTCAGAAATTAAACATTTTAAGGTCAATAGAAAAATGCCCAAAAATATCAACAAGTAATCAATTGGCCAATTAGAGAAGGTATACCTTGGAACAGATCTGAAGAATGAGATTCTCTAGAACCGGTGCATGTTGAAGAATGCAAGTTAGTGCACTAAAATCATCGGGCACACACCAGTATTCATTGAGTAACAAAGTCTTTAGCTTGGTAAATGTTGGGCGCCATTTCAAATCCCTTTTCAAAATAAACTGCGCGGAGTGCAAAAAAGAAGATAAACAAAAACCACAGAGTTCAAGTGGATATAAGCACATTAATATAAATAATGAGATAATACAAACAACTTAAAGATGGAAGTGCAAGCATACCGATCCACGTTCACTTATCAGCCCCAACGTCTTAGCTTCCGATAAACCTTCCAAAAGCACACAATTGTTGTCCTTGATACCGTAACAAGATTCGCAGTTCTCATGACCACAATCCCCAGAGTCAGACCAAATGCAATAGTCTTTAGTCCAGTTGAGGACTCCAACAAATGCATCAACTAATGATGGCATCCTCTCAAGCACTGGAGCCCTGTCATGGAAGCCATCCAGCTGCAGAGAAACAAGACTCGGGATAGCGATACGTACCCGAGATATCTCACTGAAATAGGAATTGGTTATGCTCAAACGTTTTGCAGAGCTAGATGAGATCTTGGCACAGCCAAATTTACATGACTGAAACACTAGATGTTCCAATGCTGGACAGCTCGAGAAGTTAAGGAAGCTGTCGTTTACCCTTATATTTCGAAGCTGTAGCCTCGTCAAGTGCTGGGAGACAAGTGGCATCTCATCTATCACAAATGAGTGGTAGTATCCGACGTCGAGCCAGAGGAACCGAGCCTTGTGGATAAGAGCATGCCTGAACCATAGGTTCACCCGAGCTGTGTCCTCGATGTCCATGTCGCCGTAATAATCGAACATTAGCACGCACGTGTCGAGAGGGGCTCCATCACGGAGTAGCAGCAGACGGTCGAGAAACTCCTTCTGTTTCTTCACGCTTCCCAGATAGTCGCAGTCCTCGCCAATGCGCAGCCCCGTGGCGGACTTCCAGAGGTGGAGCCATCGCCGAGCCAGCAGGCACGTCCGGACAGCCTCCTGCGCCGGTAGGAAGGAGAGCACGTGGTGGAGCACCTCATCCGGGAGGTCCCCTATGCGGTCTCCCCCGGTCGAGCCAGGCGATTCCTTGGGCATCTTCCGCGGAGACATTCCGTCGAACAGGTTGCGGGCGTCGCCGCGGCGCCACCCCTCCCCTCCCAGCGTAGCAAGAACAGCTCAGGTAACAGTAACACCAGGAGCGAGGGCTGTAAGGGTCAGGACCAAGCTGCCCACATCGCCACCGGCAGCCTCCCCCCGGCCACCGGACACCGACCAGAGAGTGGAACGCGCGGCGCCCGCGTTGCAAGGATACGGATACGCCAATGGCGCGGCGCGACGCTGGAGAGGAGAAGCGCGACACGAGCGCGGGAAGCGGACGGAGAGCTCTGGATCGGAGGGGAGGAAAGGGTGGGATGCTGTGCTGGGTGGAGAAGACGGAGAGTTTGTAGTCAGTTTCTATCTCTACTGAGGTGAGTCATGACTGGGGAGAGCCTGGGAGTCAGTTTGCTGTGCATATAGTTTTATTTTATTTTTTTGTTACTAGCATGAAAATAAAGTTAGGACGCGGGAAAAAATATTACCGCATTATTAATTGAGTTTTCATTATTATAAACTTACAAATAAATTTATCTAATATTTTTAAGCAACTTATATAAAATAATTATTTCATATCAAGCTTATAGCCTTAGGTTGCGTTCGGTAGTCCAATGCTGCCCTCCAGCACAGAAAACGGAGTGGTCCATTAGCGCGTGATTAATTAAGTATTAGCTAATTTTTTTCAAAAAGAATCAATATGATTTTTTAAACAACTTTCGTACAGAAACTTTTTTTAAAAAAAGCGCACCGTTTAACAGTTTCAAAAGCGTACGCACGGAAATTGAGACAGGAGAGTTCCGAACCTGGACTAACGAACGCAGCTTAATAAGCCAAAATAAGTTATTGGGAAATAAAAATTAGTTTCTAGATAAAACTTTTATATATTGGTTCATAGCGATTTAAAGGGCAATGCTAAAAAGAAATTACGTTGAAATATCTTAAAATCAAGTTAAAAATTTAAATTTTGGCTTTTGCTTTTACTTATTAGGCTAATTGATGGGGCTCTCAGTTTAGAGCTCATTTAAAATATATTTCCTCTGTCCCTATATAAATGCACTCTAATACAGGATGTGACATATCATACTACTACGAATCTGAATATAACAGATAAAAATAAATTACAAGACAGATGATTACAAAATAAAAAAATATAAGAATAATCGTTTAGCAGGATAAGATACAAGATGGATGAGAGATAGACTTAAACTAAAATTCCAAAAACGTTAGAGCTCTTGGTAACTTTCCTCCAAAGTCTTTATATGATTGTACATTTCATAGAATTTCAAAGTCTTCATAAATAAAACAAATTGATTTAACCATTTGTTTTAAAGGTCATTTCAGAATTTTTTCTACAGAATTAAAATCCTTAAACTTTTTATGTTTTTCCTATGAATTAAAAAACCCTCGGAAGCAGGGGCGGATCTACCCATTAAGCAGGGTAGGTCGACTGTCCCAGCTACGACTCGTGTTGCCCCACACCCTCAAACCCCCCCTAACCCCTTATAATAGTTGTGGACCATCAAAATTAGGTATAAGAAGGTGTAAGCACTCAATAGATGTTCGTTTCTTCACAACATACGCACGCCGCAAACAATGATTGAGACAGTTATATGCGATTGAACTATAAATACGATATGTGTTGTGTTTAATTGCTCTTATCGAGTGAACATCTCTTTTCTCCGCCCCATCTATATTTTGAAGTTGCGTCCACCACTGCTCGGAAGCCCAGGTAGTGAGCACATGGAAGCTTAACCTTCTTAATAAATCAAAACAGTGGTGCATCAACCATTTTTCTCTTCCTCTTCCTCTTACTCTTCATCTTCATCTTCATCTTCGTCTTCGTCTTCATCGTCATCGTCTTCGTCTTCGTCTTCATTGTCTTCGTCTTCATGTTCGCCTTTGTAAGAGTCTTCATTTTCGTCTTCAAAAGGGTTTTCATAAGAGTCCTCGTCTTCATCCTCATCTTCCTCCTCTTCATCCTGGTCATTTTCATCTTCTTCCAAAATCTCGATTTCCTCAAAACTAAAAACTGCACAAAAACAAATAAGAAGAGCACAGTAAGTTTCAAGAGGTCTCACCTGAAACTTCACTTCAAAACAAAAACTTCAAATCCATTGACAAACTTAGTCCATTGGACCAATCCTTCAAAATCCAAATGGACATAAAGACTTCATTACTTCTTCATGACTAAAATCTGATTGTATCCACTACATTTAAAGAAAAGAAACAAAATAAAATGCCCTCACTTGAACAAGCATTGGTCCTTTACAACATGGTTGCATCCTATAATGCATAGTAGTTGGATTCTCTACAACCTAGCACACGGCAAGAGAGAAAATTGCATGGTCTAGGGACTATGTGAGTACCCATGGCAATTTGTAAACAAGATTTTTGGACACCAGGCTATAATCACCAGGCGTTGTGAGCTCAACATAACAAATATAATCTAGTGTGACAAAAAAAAATTACCTTAGCCAAACAACACAACTAAGCAATCTTGCCCAATTATTAATTACTAGCTGCTATGATACAACCTGGATGACTAGTGCAGCAAACTTGCATACAGCACCTCTGGTAATGGTAAACTGATTATCATAGCAGAACAAAGTCTGTGAGGTACTTGCATACATGGCAAATGGCATGCGAGCTATAAGAGCAACTAATAAACTGGAATTCAAGATGGCAACTGATGGGAAAGAAAATCAAATAAAATTATTGAAAGATATAATTACACACATACTGGCATACATGTTATCATACCGGTTACGCGATGCAAGAAAATTTTAGAAATCAGAATGGTTTTTTCGAATACTACTAGCCAAAAGAGTAGAATAGATAACGTCTTCCCAATTGTACCAAATGGAGTGCATGCTTTCATTTCTCAATTAATCCATGTTCCTAGCATCAATTTCCAAAGAACTTCAATACAGCTTGCTATATTTCATGCATATGAAGGTAAAGGAAAATTTTAGAAATATACAAAGAATGAAGAATGTTTACGTATGTTAAAAGTAGACAGAAACTTCAAAACTTTGAGTACTCTCTTATCAACCGTTTTGCATTTGATTTCAACTATCTCAAGGTGTGCTGATATTACAAGTGATCTATCCATTGAATGGCAGTTTCCTTTGATTTTCATTCTATGTTTAGGTCCCTGTCAGAAATTAAACATTTTAAGGTCAATAGAAAAACGCCCCCAAAACTTCAACAAGTAATCAATTGGCCAATTAGAGAAGGTATACCTTGGAATAGATCTGAAGAATGAGATTCCCCAGAACCGGTGCATGTTGAAGAATGCAACTTAGTGCACTAAAATCATCGGGCACACACCAGTATTCATTGAGTAACAAAGTCTTTAGCTTGGTAAATGTTGGGCACCATTTCAAATCCCTTTTCAAAATAAACTGCGCGGAGTGCAAAAAAGAAGATAAACAAAAACCTCAGAGTTCAAGTGGATATAAGCACATTAATATAAATAATGAGATAATACAAACAACACAAAGATGGAAGTGCAAGCATACCGATCCATGTTCACTTATCAGCCCCAACGTCTTAGCTTCAGATAAACCTTCCAAAAGCACACAATTGTTGTCCTTGATACCATAACAAGATTCACAGTTCTCATGACCACAATCCCCAGAGTCAGACCAAATGCAATAGTCTTTAGTCCAGTACAGGACTCTAACAAATGCATCAAGTAGTGATGGCATCGTCTCAAGTACTGGAGTCCTGCCATGGAAGTAATCCAGCTGCAGAGAAACAAGACTCGGGATAGCGATACGTACCCGAGACGTCTCACTGAAATAGGAATCGGCTATGCTCAAACGTTTTGCAGAGCTAGATGAGATCTTGGCACAGTCAAATTTACATGACTCAAACACTAGATGCTCCAATGCTGGACAGCTCGAGAAGTTAAGGAAGCTGTTGTTTAGGCCTATGTTCTTAAGCTGTAGCCTCGTCAAGTGTCGGGAGACAAGTGGCATCTCATCCATCAGAAACGGGCTGTGATAGCATATATCGACGTCGAGCAAGAGGAACCGAACCTTGTGGAGCAAAGCATGCCTGAACCAGTGGTTCACCCGTACTGTGTCATCGAGGCCCTCGTCTCTAAACCAAACGAGCCAACGGAACCTTAGCACGCACGTGTCGAGAGGTGCGCCATCACGGAGTAGCAGCAGACGGTTGAGAAACTCCTTCTGGTCCTTCACGCAGCGCAGATAGATATCGTCTTCGCCAATGCGCAGCCCGGTGGCAGACTTCCAGAGGTGGAGCCATCGCCGGGCTAGCAGGCACGTCTGGACAGCCTCCTGCGCCGGTAGGAAGGAGAGCACGTGGTGGAGCACCTCGTCCGGGAGGGCCCCTATACGGTCGCCGCCAGTCGAGCCAGGCAATTCCTTGGCCTTCTTCCGCTGAGACATTCCGTCGAACAGGTTGCGGGCGTCGCCCCCCCCCCCCCCCCCCCCCCCCCCCCCCCCTGGCGTAGCAAGAACCGCTCGGGCGACACGAGGAGCGCAAAGTCCTAGCGTGAACGAGCAGGAGCGAGGGCTGTTCTGGTCAGCACTGCGCAAGCTCACATCGCCGCCGGCAGCTTTCCCCCGGCCACCGGAGACCGAAGAGAAGAGAGTGGAACGCGCGGCAGCAAGGATACGCACGCCGACGGAGCGACGCTCGCTAGCCCGACGAACGGTCAGGTCGCGCGGAGGGGAGAGAGAATTCCGGCGAGGCGAGACGGATGCAGAAACAGCGCTGCGATGAGCGGAGGAATCGCCGGATCGGAGAGAGACGTCGGCTGGGTGGTGAAAGTTTTTTTTAAAAAAAAAACGGGAAAAGGAGATGAAAAAGGTCGAAATTTTTTTAGGCCGTAGGTTTACTTCACGCACATTCTTTTTCTTTTTTTTTACGCTTTTGTTTTTTTATCTGAGGCCGCACCTTTTCATTAGCGTTTGTTTTTAATTGCTTTCAATTTTGTGCTATTACTTCCAACTCAAAATTTAACACTTTTAACTGATATTTGAAAACTTAAAACTCATTTAAATTTTTCTACCCATTTTAAACCTTCAACTCAATTTTTTTTAAACTTTCAACCCAAAATTTTGAAACTTTCAGTCTGAAATTCAAAATTTTGAAACTTTTATCTTAAATTTCAAAACTTTCAAATACAATTTTCAAAAAAATTAAATCATTAAAAACTTTCAACTCAAAATTTAGAACTTTCACTTCAAAATTTAAAACTTTCAACTATAAAATTTAAAAATTTCAACTCAAAATCTTGAATATTTCGATTTCAATTTTAAAACCATTAACTCCAAAATTCAAAATTTTCCATTCTAATATTTTAAAACATTCAACTCTACATTCAAAATTTAAATTTTCAAATACTAATAATCTATTAAAACAAGTCACGGTTGGTAGTAATTGTAATTACAGTTAATCACGTCATTAGCGCTAATCGGGGGCGTCGTGTGCGCGGGTTAATTAATCGGCGCAGCTGCGCCTGCTAGCAACCGTGGTTGAGTTTTGAAGAATTTTTTTCATTTTTATTTTTTAAAAAATATTTACAGAAATAATCTATCATCGGAAAAATTTACAAAAACAGATCCTACTGCCCTCGAGCTGACGTGGCAGACGGCGGCTCGACGGTCGGTGACGGCCGATTGAAAAAGTTGAATGGGCGGCAAGGGGCCTCCACGCAAAAAGCCAGCCCGGAAAGGGCCATTTTAATGGCAAATTGCATTTCGCCCAAAGCGCAAAATGTGCACATGGCGCCGTCGAACCGTCGTCTGCCACGTCGTCTTGCTGCCCTCCACTAGGACGGCAGGGTCTATTTTTGTAAATTTTTACGACGATAGATTATTTTTGTAAATATTTTTTTAAAAAAATTAAAAAATAAAAATTCGAGTTTTGGAGTGGGTCGGCTTTATTTTGGTTGGGCCTATGGGGGTTTTTTTTGGAATAAGTTCACTTTGGGTCCCTCTATTTGTCGCTCAGACTGATTTTCGTCTCTCGACTGTAAAACCGGATACGACCCATCCCTAACTTCCGAAAACCAGGCAAACGAGATCCCTCAGCGGTTTTGAAGGTGGTTTTAGCTGACGTGGTTCCTATGTGGCTTGTTTGTCTAGGTATTCGTCCCACGTGGCATTGATGTGGCGCTTACGTGGCAATTATATCTCAGAAAAATAATAAAAAGCATGGCCCCACATGTCAGCTGCACACACAAAAATAATTTTAAAATGGTGGGGCCCACGTGGGCCCCACATGTCAGCCTCACTCCACTCTTCCCTCTCCCTTCTCTCTCTTCTTCCCTTTCCCCCTCTCTCCTTCCGGGGTAGCGGACGGCGCGGGTGGGCGGCGGAGCAGGCGAGCTCCGGCGGCGGCGGCGGGCATGTTTGGCGCCGCCCCCCGACTGGAGCGCCGCCGGTCCGCGTGAAGGGAAGTCCGGGGAGGTCCGGCAGTCGGCGGCCGGCGGCGGGAGCGCTGGGCGGGCAGATGAACGGGGCGGCGGCGGGCAGAGCGGAGCGCGATGGACGGAGTGGCGGGGCGGGGCGGGCAGAGCGGCGGCACGAAGCCGAAGGGGCGCCAGCCTCGTCATCGTCGTCTACCGGCGCGTACCGGCGCGAAGCCAGTGGGGCGCGCGGGGCGGAGTGGGGCGGCGGGGACGACATGATGCGTGGCGCCGCGGCTCGTTCGGGTTCCATGGTCCCCGCCCTCGTTCGAGCAGTAGGACGGACATGGTCGAGCTCTACCGGAGGGCCTTCGACGGGCTCGCCGCGCCCTTCTCGGAGTTCTTGGGGTACCGCGAGGACGGCGAGGATGCCACCGTCCGCTGGCTCGACGCCCAGCCGGCCAAGTCCGTCGTGTACGTCGCGCTAGGCAGCGAGGTGCCACTGCGCGTGGATAAGGTCCACGAGCTCGCGCTCGGGCTGGAGGTCGCCGGGACGCGCTTCCTGTGGGATCTGAGGAAGCCCACTGGCGTCTCCGACACCGACCTCCTCCCCGCCGGCTTCGAGGAGCGCACGCGCGGTCGCGGCGTCATGGCGACGAGATGGGTTCCTCAGATGAGCATACTGGCGCACGCCGAGAAGTCGTCGCGGCAGCGATTCGTGCAGTCGCGGTGGAGGAAGAAAGCAGCAAAGCGTTTTAAGCCAATACCAAGAAGATGCAGGAGATCGTCGCGGACATGGCCTGCCGTGAGAGGTACATCGACGGATTCATTCAGCAATTGAGATCTTACATGGATTTTTTTTCATTTTTGTTTTTCTTCGTTATTTATCAATTCGAAACCGCAGAACGTCTGATTCTTTAATTAGTGGAGAACTTAACTTTGCACTCAGATTGACAAATTGTACAGGCAAGATATCAAGATCATGGGCTTTTTCATCTCCAAACGGCGAGGGCGGGGACACGGCGGCTCGTTCGAGTTCCACACGGCGGTGGAGGCGGCGCAGCAGGCCATCGCCACCAGGCACGTAGAAGGGCGGCGGACGGCTTGGCGAACGGCGCAAGAAAGAGATGGCCGCCGCCGCCCCATGCGCCTCGCGCGCCGTTGCCCGCCGCCGGCCATGCGCTGTCCGCCGCCGCTCGCCGTGCTGGACACCGCCCGGCGAGAGGAGGGAGCAGAGAGATGGGGAGAGCCGGAGAGAAGGAAGAAGAGGATTGGATTTGGTCATTTGAGAATGACTTGTGGGGCCCACGTGGGCCCCACCATATTTATTTTTTTTAGCTGACATGTGGGACCCACCATTTTAAAATTATTTTTTCTGTTGCTGACATGTGGTCTCACGATTTTTATTATTTTTCCGGGATATAATTGCCATGTCAGCGCCACATCAATGTCACGTGGGATGAAGAACTAGTCAAAACAAGCCACATAGGCGCCACGTCAGCCAAAACCGCCTTCAAAACCATCGAGGGACCTTGTTTGCCTGGTTTTCGGAAGTGGGGGGACGGGTCATACCCGGTTTTGCGGTCAATGGACGAAAATCGGACTAGGCGACAAATAGAGGGACCCAAAGTGAACTTACTCTTTTTTTTTTTGACGAGAATGCTAATTCACGCGTGCCAGCGTGCACTTCCGGTCCACACGGCCCACGCGCGCACGTTTCTTTTCTCTTTTTTTTTTGTTGCGCTTCTTTTTTTCCTTTTTTTTTTCTCTTTTCGTAGTTTGCTGCCGCACGAGTATGACAAAAAATCGTAATTAGTTTACTAGTGATTAGTTTCCTATTTTTACTAGTAATTCCTATTTTTACTATAGTAATTTTTAAATCTTAACTTATAATTTTTAATTTTGGACTTGAAAGTTTTTAAATCTTGAGGTAAAAATTTTTAAATCTCAAGTCGAAAGTTTTCAAATTTTTCAAATCTGAACTTAAAAGTTTTCGAATCTCGAGTTGAAAGTTTTCGAATTTGAGTTGAAAGTTTTCAAATCTGAGTTGAAAGTTTTCAAAATTTGACTTTAAAATTTAAATCTTAAATCGAAAGTTTTCAAATCTAACTTAATTTTTTTTTCAATCTGTTAGTAAAAAATCTTTAAAAAATCTTCAAAATATTTCCTAATTACTGTCTTTAGTATTAAGTGTTAACTAATAGTGTTAAGTGCTAAGTGCTAAGTGCGTGCTAGCGGCGCGTGCGCCTGCTAGCCACCCCTTTTTTTTTTTTGAGACAAAGAGGCTAAGCCTCCGATATATTACTTTACTAGTATAGCCAACTACTAGCTTCAAATCATACTCCCTCCGTTTTAGGTTATAAAACGTTTTGACTTTGGTCAAAGTCAAACTGCTTTAAGTTTGACCAAGTTTGTAGAAAAAAGCAGTAACATTTTCAACCCAAAAAAAATTATTATGAAAATATGTTTAATTATTGATTTGACGAAACTAATTTAGTATTAAAATATTACTATATTTGACTATAAACCTAGTCAAACTCGTAACAGTTTGATTTTAACCAAAGTCAAAACGTCATATAACGTAAAACGGAGGGAGTAGCTAATTCGTACAATAGTTAGCTATAAACAAATACTACACTATTAATACTTGGTCCCACGTGTCATACTTACATTTCGTCTTGGAGTCCGTGTTACGGCTGACTACGAATCTGTAGCTCACTGTTCTTCTCTTTTTTCTTTTATCTTCTTAAAATATGTTTATCGTTGGCTTATAGTCTGCTATTGTATTTGCTCTAAGGCTAAGGCCCTATTTAGTTCCCAAAACAAAATTTTTCATCTATCACATCGAATGTTTGAACACATGCATGGAATATTAAATGTAGATGAAAAAAAACCAATTACATAGATTGTGTGTAAATGGAGAGATGAATCTTTAAGCCTAATTGTGTCATGATTTGATAATGTGGTGTTACAGTAAACATTTGCTAATGACGGATTAATTAGACTTAATAACTTCGTCTCGCAATTTCCTGGCGGAATCTGTAATTTATTTTTGTTATTAGACTATATTTAATACTTTAAATGTGTGAAGCAACAATTTTTGCCAACTAAACAAGGCCTAAGTATGTTCGTTGTACAGCACAGCTAAAAGGAACATGCATGTATTGAAAATATAAGCACATATTGATTTATTTTATTTTATAAATAAATCATGATATTGAGCATGTAAACACATAATCGCATCATGCGATATATAATTGTAAACTAAAACATAAATAGTTCGAATATGCGAAACATGATGAATGCGTACGGATGGTTTCTGTCGTTCGGATACATAGTAGAAAGAACTCGCGATACCAGACGTTGACGACGGGCACAACACCCGAGCGAAGTGGAAGATGAGCCGTGGTGGACGAACAACAGGCAATCACACGAAGCATTCCCTAAAAACCTTATTACCGCATTCTCACGGTGCAGGACGTCGAAGGCAAAGGTTTCGGAGACCTACTATCCCGATCGCCAGTGCACGTCAGCGAACGGAACGGAGTAGACTACGTGCGATGACATAGTACAGAGAAGGAGGTAAATTCTAGATTGCTTTGCACGTGTGTTACGAGGTGGCAGCGGCTCGGTTTATATAGAGATATCAGGACACGTGATTAGGACGCCTTCATAATCTCCGCACTACATAACCGAACCGGATAAGTCGCGTGTAACTTATTTGGTCTCCACGCTGCTCCACGCACTAGATTATTCGGTGCGTTTCTAAAAACTAGGTTTCCAAAAACAAAATCAAATTTTGTAGCAAAACAAAACCTCAAAAGGAAGTTGCATTTGTGCAGGGGCGATGAACCAATTTTGGTAGGCTATTCATGTGCATGTCGCATACACGCATTGCCTTACTTGGCCAAGCAAGGCGAGCAAGTGTGTGTCTTGCTCTTGTTATGACCACGGTACATGTCTCAAGTGGTGGCTAGTAGAGTAGTCTTCCTTATAAGGATGCCTCCGCTTTAGAATAGGCAAAATGGTAAACATTTTCATGCCATGCCGTTTTGTGTTGTGGGGGTTTAATGTTCTTTTAAAAAATTAATCTTCAAATAGGTCAACACCAGTCTATTAATTCTAACGAAACATCATCCAAACTATCTTGGTTTTAGGAATTGAGTATTTAGGTACGTGCCATATAAGGCCTTGACGACAATTAAGGGATAAAAAGTGAACTTATTCATCATAGATTCGCATGGCCTGGCCCAAAACGAGCAGACCCATATCCGCGGTAAGCCTCACAATATATAAGACAGAGAGAGATGGGAATGGGAGCTGTGGAGCCTAGGTTTTCCTTCCAATCCGCCGCCGCTCACCACTCGACCGAGCGGGGCACCCACCTCCGGAACCAGATCCCTCCTCTCGCTCCGAGCTCTCTCGCGGTCTCGCCACTGTGCCGGCCGGGTAAGCCCCTCTCCTTTCCTCTCCCTCTAGATCTGAAATGCACATTTTTAGCTAGCTAATCCCATCGTTTTCTCGTTTACTACCGGCATTTTTTCATTGGTACTTTTTCTTTTTTTAGATCTGAAATGTCCTCGAGTGAAGGATCTAAGTGGGTTTCGCGATGTGTCTTTGGCTCCCCTCCGAATCTTTCTGAGCTAGATGAGTTGGCGGTTCTTTATCATGAACAAGCTGCAAGGAACACTAGAGACTACGTTAGAAGCTGGATCTGCCCCGACTGTAGGAAGGAGTACAAGCCTATTCAAAACATGCTTGTTGATTTGCCGCCTTTCAGCTGTGATGACTGTGGGTTGAAGGTGAAATTTTTTCTCATCATCATTTTCTTCTAACCATGACTCTCTTTTCTTGTATTTTTTCTCCGCTAACCATATACCTCTCTTGTGTAGAATGATGCTGCTTATGAGTGGAGAATTACCCAATGCCTGATCAATGGAGTTTCGTTGGACTTCAAGGTTTATGACCAAAATCGTAAACGTACGTAATTCTTTCTCGTTTTCTTTTCTCTCTGTCTGTTCTTTATTTTCTTTCACATCTTTCCGTCCTTTCATTTTAACTCTTTTTTGGGTCTCGGTATGTTCTCTATTTTCTTACACTTTTTTCCCTCAAATCACTATCATCACGCCACATTGTATTTTCCTTTTTTTCAGCACACTGTACCCTATATTCAGTTGCTGCCACAATTGACGCCACTCGTAGGGTAGAAGGGGCCAAGAAAGGATTGATAATCTCCACTCCACTTGACGTACCAGAGATGGCTAAAACATATGAGCAAGTCACTGGTTTTGAGCTTGGGAAAGAACCCCCGGAGGAGTTGTTTGAGACGTACGACAACTGCTCTCTCATTATGGAAGTTGTTAAAGCTCATGGGATTTCTTTTCTCCTTGGAGAATATGATACCTTGCTTCAAAATAAGTGTGTTGATTTACCTCCAATCCCACGTCTTAGGATCAAGAGTTACTTTCGTGTTGACCGTAACAATGTTCTTCTTATTACTCGATTGTTGGCGAGTGGGTATCCCTTGACAGCTGGAATGCTTCATGGCACCTTATATTGGTATCTTAAAGGTGACCAATACTATTATGCTCCTAAATGTGCAACTACTGCTGATGCTCACGCGATTACATTGATTGGATCTGGGTTGGCTTCTAAGAACAATATGCCTGAGACGTTCTATTCAGCCAGAGATTCACATGGGACTAAATCCCATCCTGACCATAAGATGCGTGACTTCGGTGCAGACTTTTTTCTTTGGGCATGTGATATTACTGATGTTTGGGGTCTTAGGGGCTGTTTGGTTTCCAGGGACTTATTCCAATTCCATGTCACATCGGATGTTTGGATACTAATTTGGAGTATTAAACATACACTAATTACAAAACACATTCCATATCCTTGGACTAATTCACGAGACGAATCTTTTGAGTCTAATTATGTCATGATTTTGACAATGTGATGCTACAGTAAACTTTTTATAATTATAGATTAATTAGGCTTAAAAAATTCGTCTCGCGGATTAGCTCTCATTTATGAAATTAGTTTTTTTATTAGTCTATGTTTAATACTCTAAATTAGCGTCCAAACATCCGATGTGACATGAGCTAAAAAGTTTTAGCCCCATCTAAACACCCCCTTACTCTGGCATGAGTAGCTTAAGCTTTGGTGGAGACTTATTTCTGGCATGAGTAGCTTAGGCCCTGTTTCTTTGAGGGACTTTAAGAAGAAGTCCCCCCACTTAAGTCCCTAAAAGTTCCTAGAGAAACAAACAGGAGGGACTAAAAAGTCCCTAATAGTGCATTTTCCAGAAGTCCCAAATGGAGGTGCTTATTGGGAAAAAGTGGCTCTATTCCAGCCACTGCCCCTTCACGCCAGCCATCCCTATCCATTTCCTCGCCCACTCTCTTTCCTCGCCTTATCTCTTCCTCGCGTCGTCTCTCTCTCGCTCCTCACAACGCCGCACCCTCGCCGCCGTCTCTCTCTCGCTTCTCACAACCCCGCGCCCTCGCCGCCGTCCTGCGTTAGCCCCCACCGCAGCTACGTGCTAGCTAGTCCTCTGCCCGCCGCTTGGTTCGCCTGGTCTCGTGCAAGCCGACGCCGCTCGCGCAAGCCTCACGAATCGCGCATCAACAATGGCGGGTGGAAATCCTCACGATTTCTTCTCCCAGTCGTTCAATGAAGCTCCAACGGGCCACATGGACGGTTCCGACTACGGCTTCTCGCAGGGGTCTTCAGGATATGGTGGATCTGGCGCCGGCATCCATTTTGGGGGAGGGGGATCGGGGGGCCTCGATCTGAACTCCCAGGCCGACGCCTTCCCTGATTTCGCCTCCTACCAACAGATCCTTCAACCGGGTAGCCTTGTGTTACCTCCGATTCGGGCAGGGAGCAGATCCACAGTCCCCCCGTCACGTCCTCCTCCAGCGGCGGGAGGGGGACGTGGCAGAAGTCGTGGAGGGAGAGGAGGAGGACGAGGCCGTGGCAGGTCGTTGACCAATAGCGCTGGATCTGGCAGGGGAATGGGAGGATTTGTTCCTCCTGGCTCATCGTCTGGCCAAGGAGGCGTCCGAGGTCATGGGGCATCCATGTCGCACAGCGGGCCACCCGCCTTCAACTTTGGAGTCTTCGGAGGAGGACGGCGAGCCGGTGCCTCGTCGTCTCAAGGGACAAATGTGTCCGAGGACGACGGCAACGAAGAAGACGAAGAGGACTTTGGTCCTGATGGTTAGCATATGGTAAACCCCCCATGGTTACTTTCTGTTATGTTTGATTTGTTCTATTGCGAAATATGTCAATTGTTGCTCATGATATTGATACTGCTATGCATGCCGTGATCTAAGCATTTGTATTACAGTATATGTTGTTCATTGGTTAATTTAGGGTTAAATCATGTTTTTCTTTCCTAGAATACGTATGACAAGGCAAATTGGACAGAAGAAAAAACTTACACATTGTGTGAAATAGCATGTGAGGAAATAAGGGATGGGCATTGTCCTAGTGGAGCATGGACAACTAGAGGGTACCAGAATTTGAAGGCCAAATATTTCCAAAGGGCTAACCTAAGGCATTCAACCAAACAGATAAAGAATAGATTCACCCATCTAAAGAATTATTACATTGCTTGAGTGTGGCTGAACCAACAAACTGGAGCTGGTAGAAGTGCTAGTGGAGAAATAATTGCATCAAATGCTTGGTGGGAAAAAAAAATTAAGGTATGCAGTTGTCAAAAATTTAGCTAGTTTACATGATTTTAGAGTTTTCTGTGATATTGATTTAGTGTCAATACAGGAGAAGGGGGACGCCAAGAAATTTCGCCATGGCAACCCTGAGTACTTAGATTTTCTTATAGAGATATTTCAAGGAGTTGCAGTTGATGGTTCCACAGCATACATCCCTGGTTTTGAAGATGAAGATGAAGAGGAAGGAGAAGATGAAGCAGGGGATGCAGGGGAGGCAGCTAGAGGGGAAAGAGCTGTAGGTGATGGTTATGAGAACAGCCCCATGAGCACTAACAGCAGGAAGAGAGGGAGTAGCAGCTGTGATGTGTCCACAGCTTCTAGTCCTGGGAAAAAAAAGCAAGAGCCCAGTGGTGAAGCTCATGAAGGGGCCGCTCAATTCTTTCAACTCTGATTGTGATAAGTCAAATACCCTAATTACTGAACTTGTTAACAGCAAGAAGTTAAAGGAGCAGAAGAAAGAAGAAATTGCTGAGTCATTGACAAACTGTCAGAGGTTGGCAGTAGAGTGTGGTGCAGCAGAAGACAGTGTGGAATACTTTTGTGCCACATAGTTGTTTGCTTCCAATCATAACAGAGTTATGTTTAAGAACATTAGCACTAAAGAAGCAAGATTTATGTGGCTGAGGAGATGGTGCCAGCAGAAGAATTTGTATTAGATGGTCCCTTTCTTTAGTTGCATATCATGGGTCTGGTCTGCATTAGTTGTGTCTTAGCTGCATTAGTTATGATTTACTTTTGTGTTGAACTATCAACTTGTTTGATGTGATGTGACGTAATGAACATGTGATGTGTGGACCTATTTAAACCTTCCCTTCTCTTCTTCTTGAAGTTTGTTCATATTATATTTATGATGTGCTTTCTTTCTATGCATATGTCACTCCTGCAGGATGGTGAAGGCAGTGGTGATGAACATATCTCTGAGGAAGATAGCAGTGATGATGAGATTGATCTTATCATTTATATTTTGAAGAAAAGAGAAATGGACAGGAGAAGAGCATGTATGCTTGCCGCCATGATTGGTACGTATTACTTGGAACTTTACTCTAATAAGGCTCCAAGAAGGGGAGCACCTGAGTCTGGACATGATTGGGTTATGAGAACATTAGCCAATAGAACTGCTTGTTACAACATGTTTAGGATGCACAGGCCAGTTTTTGAGAGGTTACATTCTGTGCTTGTGGAATCATATGAGTTGAAGTCGACAAACAACATGGATTCCTTGGAGTGTTTGGGTCTTTTTTTATGGATAGTAGGTGCTCCCCAATTAGTTAGGCAAGCCCAAGACAGATTTGTTAGGTCTCTTAATACAGTACATAGTAAGTTCAAAGCAGTTTTGACCGCTCTACTGAAACTTGCACAAGATATCATTAGGCCAAAAGATCCCTTATTCACAACAGTCCATAAGAAATTGCTTTCTCCTCAGTACACACCATATTTGGATAATTGCATTGGAGCAATAGATGGTACTCACATCCAAGTTGTGGTGCCAAATTCAGCTGCTGTTCAACATAGGAATAGACATAAGGAGAAGAGTCAGAATGTTATGTGTGTCTGTGACTTCGATATGAGATTTACTTTCGTGCTTGCTGGGTGGCCTGGTTCGGTTCATGACATGAGGGTATTCAATGATGCACAAACTAGATTTAGTGCCAAGTTTCCAAAGCCACCTCCAGGAAAGTTTTATCTCGTAGACTCAGGATACCCAAATAGGCCGGGTTATCTAGCACCATACAAGGGTATAACATATCATTTCCAAGAGTACAACGAAAGCACATTGCCAAGGGGAAGAAGGGAGCACTTTAATTACTGCCATTCTTCGTGTCGGAATGTCATAGAGAGGTCATTTGGGGTCTTGAAGAACAAGTGGAGGATTTTGTTTAGTTTACCTAGCTACTCGCAGGAAAAGCAAAGCAGAATTATCCATGCATGCATAGCACTTCATTATTTCATTAGAGACAGTCAAATGGCTGATACAGAGTTCGACAATTGTGACCATGATGAAAATTATGATCCATTGGGTGGAACCTCTTCTCCATCTAGCGAACCAACAAACGAATTGGACTCGCGTGTCATGAACCAATTTCGGGACTGGATTGCCGATGGCTTGTGGTATTTGAAAGGAATGTAATGAATGGTTCAATTTTTCTTGTGAATTGTATTTGGTTTAACTTGTCAATTGAACCATGAGTGCTTGTAATTTGTAACATTGAAACTTCTGTGATGTATTTCAACAACTTGAGATGTATATGAGCTTCTTTGAATTTCTGTGATTGGGCTGTGATATTGATGATGAAATTGATGTGGGGGTTATTGCTTGTGATTCGGCTTGTTGAAGGTGTGTGTTTGTCCAAATTATGATGGATTAAATCATGTGATGTTGGGGTCAAACATTGATTTGGCTTGCATTTGGTTGTGCTGTCATGCAGCAACAATGGTTTGCTTGTAAAATGCTAGCAGCGGCAGCAAACAGCATGCTGCAGCAAGGGCATGGTGCAGTCCACTTTGCATGGTTTTAGGGGGTAATATGGTCATTGTGCAGTGCATTTAATGAACTTAAGTCCCTTTTAGTCCCTATAACCAAACAGCCATGAACTTAATTGATTAGTCCTAAGACTAAAATAAGTCCCTAGGACTTATGGATCCAAACACCACCTTAGTCTTTGGTGGGGACTTATTTCTATGGGCATGGTGTTACTGATGTTTTGGTGTCTTAACTCTGGCATGACTTAGTTGTTAGGAGCATGTGGCTCAGATGTAATTTGTTGTTGGGAGCATGTAAGAAACTAGTAGTAACTAATTATATATGGTATTCTAATCATGTGTTGGGATTACAATATGTGTAAATGTTCCTTAGATTTTCTATTTGCATGCTAATATTTTTTATCAAAATGTATTCGGTTGGATTTGAATTTTATTTCATGTGTCCTATAGTATGCCTATGTTTAGTTCCCAACTTTTTCTTTAAACTTCGAACTTTTTCTTCACATCAAAACTTTTCTACACACGTAAACTTCTAACTTTTTTCTTTAAACTTTCAATTTTAGTCAAACTTTCAATTTTAGCGTGGAACTAAACACACCCTACGATGTTATATTTGGTACTACTGGTCGGTTACTTTCTTTGAACAAACAATAGTACTACACCTAATCCTGTGCGCGCCACAAAGATTCAAGGTATGAAAGGAACAAAAAGAAAAAAAATCAATTCATTCAACGAAAGAGCGTGTCACATTCAGGTCACAGCGTGGCAAGCTTCCGTCTCCACATCGACTCTTCGTTCTCCACGTTGACTTAGATATAGATCCACCGTCCATCTCATCCGACAGTGCATACTCTCCAATTCCTTTCTTCTTCCTTTTGCTCCCTTCGCTCCGTAGTTTCTAGGCCAACGGCCGTCGTCTGCTTATAAACTACTTCGATCTCATTATGGTAATCGCCGAAGCAGAAAACACGAAGGGGCTCATCAGTCATCACAAGCAAATCTTTTGGCTTTGTACCCCGTCCGGCCGTCCCAGACTTAGCCTTCTTGGCCACCAACAAAATCCAACGCCGTGAAGCCATCTCGTCCATGGAGCGGCGATGGCGAGCACGTTTGATGATGATATATGCCAACATGCCAACAATACGATGTGCGTCGTCGTGACTTGTTGTGATGGTCGAGTATATAGGTGAGAATGCATCGGTCCATAGAAGGCTGAGTCAACGTGGGTGAGAATGCATCAGTCCATAGAAGGCTGAGTCAACGTGGCTGAGTCAACGAGTGTATTTTAAAAATTGCTGCTCACAATCGGTGATTTGGGTAGAGATCGTGCAAAAGGAGAAACTTCTACTGGCTTCAACAATCAGTCAACTGTCATTTTCCTTGTTACAACAGCAATCTAACTGAGCTGTAGCGTATTTTTAGCAACAACGTAGTTACACCTTTGCAACGGCAGAAATTTGCGATGTGGCTAGGAGTGGCGACAGCCATGGCTGCCGGCGGAGTGGAGGAGGAAGAAGAAGATGAAAGAATTTCAGGGGAACACGAGTGGGACCATCCGATGAGAATGGACGGCGGATAGGATGGAACTGTACGGCCGATAGCAAAGTTAGAGGATCCGCGTGGCGCTTCCCCTCAAGAGTGGGCTCATACATCTCCAGTTCTCCACAACTAGGGATGAAGACGGTCGGAAACGATCGGAAAACAGCCTCAACCATTTCCGTAATCATATTTTTCTCGGAAACGAAATCGGAAATGGTAAAGTCGGAAACAAAAACGATATCGGAAATATCGGAAAACCAGAAACGGAACAATACGGACGGAAACATGTCGGTACAGATCGGAAACCGATAACAAATACGGAAATATTAAACTATAAAAACATATATTTAACTTTACATAAGTATGTTATATATATACATAAATTCAAGCTTATACTATATAAATTATAAATTAACTTCATTTTAGCCATGTACAGAAGTTAGAGATTTTATTGAAGAGTCATTCAATCTATAAGCTGTGGGTCAAGTATAGACATGTCCTATAATATCGACATATTTAGAATACGGTAATTACCATATTATAAGAAACGGTAATTTCCGCAAGAATACGGTAAATACGGAAACGATCGGTATAACAACAAAACCATTTCCGTTTTCATTTCCATATTTTTTACCATTTCCATTTTTGTTTCGGTCGATTACCATTTCCATATGGCTCGGCCGGTAGAAAGTCGAAAACGAACGCCGGTCGGCCGGTAATTACCGTTACCGTTTTCACCCCTATCCACAACCATAAGGATCCACACAGGCGGGTTTACGGGTGATCTCAAAGGCCTTGAACTCATATCGAGGACATATAACTCATCGGGATATCATTTTTTGAATTCCTCTATGATTTCGGCTACACGTGCATTCCGCACGTGGTCCCACCACAGCACGAATAGTCGTCTCGTGTGTATCCGGGTGTGCCTGCATTGTCCGAGATAACAACCGATTTCTTTATCTATATACTCATTAAACGTTTATATAGGCCATGCTTGTGCCAAATTTTTTCAATTTTGCTATATAGTTGTCGATAAATTTTCTCCTCAAAATTTGACATATATAATTACAGTACAATCATTGTGTAATTACACTGTAACTATAATGTAACTTGTATGAGACTTTAAAAAATCTCTCCGTAACATGTTATTTTGGTAAAATGGAGGTTGTGGGAACAAATCCTTTCACATATGTGTGTGATGTGATTTTTTTCCTCACCAGAACAAATCTTGTAATAGATCTAACGATTCAAAATTACATGAAACTTACATACAAGTTACATGCAAGTTACAGTGTAATTACATACAAATTACAGTGTAATTACACTACGATTGTACTATAATTACATCTGCCAAATTTTTAGAAGAAAATTTGTTGACAAATGTATAGGTGGTCCCATTTTTTTATGTATATGGACACACATTTGAAGTATTAAACGTTACAGATTTCGCATGTAAACTGCGAGACGAATTTATTAAGCCTAATTAATTCATCATTAGCAAATGTTTACTGTAGCATCACATTGTCAAATCATAGTGTAATTAGGCTCAATAGATTCGTCTCGCCATTTACATGCAAACTATTCAATTGGTTTTTATCGTCCACATTTAATACTCCATGTATGTGTCCAAATATTTGATGTGATGGAATTTTTATAAGTTTGAAGGGAACTAAACACCGCCATAGGTGGTGTCCGTTCTATTGTGTGTATCCGCTGGCATGCGGGACCTGCAATGTTGGTGGAGGAGTTAGGACAGTCCGGTCGATCCTTTCCCGCCCTGTCTCTCGCCGGTCGCATCACTCCCCGCATGCCTCTCCATCTCGCTCTCGCGCGTGTGCTGCTGCCACCGCGCCACTGTGCCTCTACCAACGCGAATCGACACGCTGAAGTCCGGTCGATCCCCATCCCACTTCCGTTTCCCATCTCTCGCTAGTCGCACGCGCCGCTTCCTCCGCCCTGGATTCACCACCGGTCCCACCGCGCCACTGCGCCATCACCGTTGTGAATCGCTCTCAGGTGCCACTGTGGTCCCCCTTGCTCGTCGCGGGAAGCTGTGTTTGGAGCAGATCGAGGGTGGCGGTGGCCGATGGGGCATGTGAAAGTGTGATAGGGTTCAACACAATAGGTTGGTTTATCACATATGGTAGAGTACATATAGGCACATGCCTTCCATATCTAACACAACCAATTTATAGAACAATATCGGAGGAGATAACGGAAGAATGGCAATGGATAAACACAATCTAACACCTCCCGCAAGTTAGAACGTCGGTGGAACGGATATTCAGACTAGATCGAAACTCCGAAAAGATAACATTGGGAAGCCCCTTGGTGAAGATGTTGGCGAACTGAGACGTAGTGGGAACATGCAACACCCGAACGGACCCGGCGGCGACGCTTTCACATGTTTAGTGCGTTGGTGTTGCACCGGGTTAGTGGCGAGATAAACAACACTCACATTGTCACAGTATACCGGTGTAGAATGACTCGGAGGGGTATGGAGCTCATGAAGAAGCTGTCAAAGCCTGCAAGTAATAGCCGCAGCATTAGCCACTGCCCTGTACTCAGCCTCGGCGCTGGAACACGATACAGTGCGCTGGCGCTTGGAAGACCAAGAGACCAAGTTGTCGCCAAGGAACACGGCATAACCTGAGGTGGATTTCTGAGTATCTGGACAACTTGCCCAATCGGCGTCAGAGTACGCACTCAGGTCAACTGTGGAAGAGCGTCGAATGTGAAGATCATAGTCAACTGTGCTGCGAACATAGCGCAGGATGTGCTTGAGATCAGTGAGATGCAGCTCCCATGGGTCATGCATGTGAAGACAATCCTGCTGCACAACATGTGAGATGTCGGGCCTGGGGAAGGTCAAGTACCGCAGGACTCCGGTAGTCAATGGGTGTTAACGACCAAATTTGGTAAGCCATGAATTAGGTTCGACATTGGAATTGAAGCGGATTCGGCAGGGAATCATATTCCAAGAACAGAGTGCGCATCGGCTGCGAAGGTATCGGCTGAAGATCGCATCGGCTGAGATGGATCGGACAGAAGATAGCCGATATAGCCGATTTCGCTGAGATGATTGCGTAACCATCTCTAGGAGTGCTACACAAGGATTGCCACGATAGACAATTGTATCTATTAATTAGGATACTTTAAATAGTTTCTTTAGAGATATGTGTGGGCAAGAGTCTACCGTAAAGACTTGTTCGTATCTTAGAAGTTTGTTAGAGATAAGAGTCGTATCCGACAAGGACTGATTATGTATCTCGGGTATAAATATAACCCGATCCCATGTGATTTAGAACAACAGTTCAATAATACTTTCGGCGCATTGCCATCCTTTTTTCTACTTTCATTGATTCGACAAGTTCTTGCTTTCGGGTTGAGCTGCATCGATTTCGATCTTCAACAAGAGGTAAAGCTTGTCATGACGGCTTGCATTCTCGGGATTAGTGCTTCCATCTTCATGATACTCTAATCTTGTTTATGTAAATCGTCGAGTTATCATATATGCTTTATAATGTTTATTGATATTGTAACTTAACCCGCGATCGGCTAATATCTATTTCTAAAGAGTAGCTGATAGAGCTAGGTTTCGTTGTTAATTTAGATTATATAGAATATCTACCATCTTTTAGAGGTTTTCGTCGTTTTGTTTAGATCTTGTATTTATTCTTATGCTTAATGCTGCATTGGTTGGGTTCGATCTGTTAAGTAATATTCATAATTGCAATATCTAAACTTATCTTATGATTACCAATAGAGATAGTATCGGGTTTCAGCCGATCTTACCTGATTTAGCTACCTTCTCTTTAAATACTCACTTGACATACTAAATCCGCCCTTTATATTAAGATCTTATTGCACTGAAGTATATTTGGCTTGTTGTTTGATATATTTTGCCTGTTTTAATATCTTAATATAGAGTGGTATCGGAGTATTAGCCGATACATGTTAGATTTATTTGATCGGCTATGCTATAAATGTGTATATAATTTTTATCTTAAAGCATTTTAAGTATAAGTGATTTATACTGTCTCGACTTGCTGTTCGTTCTATTCCAATCACTTAGCTTAAATATGTTTCGAGAAAAGGATTATATATTGTTAATATCTATATCTGATCGAGTAGATCCAACTTTATATTGCTTTATTCTTTATTGCCGATCTATTAATAATAATACCGGCTCAATGTTTAACGATATGTCATTGGCTACTAGCCGATCGGCTATCGTTTATGGATTTAACCACGGTTTCTTTGCGTTTCTTTCTTATTGATTGCAGGATCAAATCAACTGGTATGCCTTTGAACTTAGGAGCAAGATTTAGGACCTGCACTGGAGTTAAGCAGATCTCCTAGGCCAGTATGTGTTTTTCGCATCAACAGTGGGGTCAGCAATCGGATCACCATCGACGAAAGACCGCTTGGTGTTGGTGTCAACAGGGGTGGATCACGGCTTGCAATTTGTCATGCGCACGCTCCAAGACCTCGAGACAGTAATGGCGTTGGCTGAGATCGGGATGGGCCAGGTCGAGGTCCTCGTTGCCTTCGTTGTCTTCCTCTCGCCCAATCATCGGCCGCCTAGCTCATGCTATCTCTCATCGTCCTCGTGGCCGCCACCCGTGCGCCGGCGGTTGTGGCGTCTGGAGATGGTTTCCGCGCCGACTGCTCGGTAGTGGCGGATCCAGAAAATTGATTTGTTGGTGTCATAACGTATCTACTGGTGTCATAGTATGTTAATTATGCTTAGATCATAGTGTTATAATATATGGATAAACAGTTTAACTATAGGTTTTGCTAAAAGTCGTCGGTGTCGCCTGACACCGGCCGTTTCATCGTAGATCCGCCCCTCGCTGGCCGTCGCCTCCTCCTACTTCTCCGCGGTGCCCGCCTGCACTTTCATCGTCGGCGCCATCCCCTACCCGCAGTGGCGATACCTACGACGCCAACCTCACCACCGCCACGTGGCTGGAGGCCACCAACACGTACCCGCTGAACAGGTTCCCTGCCCCTCCAGGGGTCAATTTCACCAGTGCTATGGGTTGTTCGTCACCTACCCGCTTGGGGCCGGGGGAAATTTAACTATTCGCCACTTTTAGATTGCGCAATTATCCAAATACCTATTTTAGTTTGCACATATTTATTTCCCCTCTTAAGAGATGTCTTCTTAACTATTTACTACTTTTACCCACGTGGCATGCCAACATGGCAACGGGGTGTAGAAACCGGTGTGGGGCCCGCTAGTCAGCCTCTCCTCTCTTGCCTCTCTCCAGTCCAGCGTGGCGCGGCACCACGCCCACTGCCGCTGCTACGCCTCCTCTGGTGCCACCGTTCCGCCAGCGACGCCGCCACAAGGGGCCCGTCCGCCGCTGCTCCGCCTCCTCCGCCAGCGCCGCCGCCGCGAGGGGCCCGTCCGCCGCCGCTCCGCCTCCTCCGCCAGTGCCGCCGCCGCGAGGGCAAGCTTCCTCCTCCGCCGGCGCCGCCGCTACGCCTCCTTGGCCATCGCGAGGAGCCCGTCCGCCGCCGCTACCTCCTCCTCCGCCAGTGCCGCTGCTACGCGTCCTCCACCGACGCCGCCGCTCTCTTCACCGCCTCCGTGAGGAGCCCGTCCGTCGCTGCTACGCCTCCCCCTCCGCCGGCGCCGCCGCGAGGAGCCCCGCCTACCGGCTGCCGCTGCTCCTCCTCATCCGTCGCCGCTGCTCCGTCATGATAGTGCAACGCCGGATCGGAGGGAGAGAAGGAGAGAGGAGAGGCTGACTAGTGGGTCCCACACCAGTTTCTCCCCTTCGTTGCCATGTTGGCATGCTACATGGGCAAAAGTAGCAAATGTTAAGATGGTATCTCTTAAGAGGGGTAAAAAAAAATATGTGCAAACTTAAAATGTGCATTTAGATAATTGTCCAATCAAAAATGGCAAATAGTTAAATTCCCCACTGACGGACAGCCGCTCGAATCGGTGGCCACATAGTATGGGGTTCTCATCATTGGCGGAGATGCAGAACGACCCTGGAATGGAGGCCCTCTCTGGAAATGGGGTTGGGTTCATCCCGGTGAAAGGTGACTGGTGAGTCCTGATTTCTCGGTTTGATTTGAGCATGTAAAACTGTGAGTTCTGTATGGGTTTGGGTGACAATGGTTTATTGTAGGTAGTTTTTGAAAGGAAGTGGAAATATGATGAAGTTTTATTTCTGCTTGAACGTACTTAGCATATTTAATGTTCTTAGCATATTTTCCGTGATTGGAACTTCAGAGTTAAATCATACTAGCAAATCGCCAGTGCGTTGCTACGGGTGTAAAGTATATATCACACATACATACTCTATAAAAACGCAAAAATATTCTCGGATTGCAAAATCATATGTCAGTAACGAGAAGTGGCTTGATGTTGAGTAATATACATTATGTCACATGCAAACTGTACATCATACTTCAGTGTATAAAAGTTTCAATCACAAATAAACTTAGGAAAAAGTACGAATTACCCCCATAACTATCATAGTCGATTGAATTACACCCCTAAACTTAAATGCCAGATATTTCACACTCTAAACTTGCAAAACCGAACGAGTTACGCCCTACTCTAAACCGGAATGGTTTTTGTCCTACGTGGTATACATGTGGCGCTAACGTGACAATCCAATCCGAAAAAATAAAAAAAATAATATGTGCCCCACATGTCATATGGAGTACAGGAGTAGTACTAAACTCTCTCTCTCCTTCCCTTTGATGTCGCGGGCGAGGCGTGGCGCAGAGCCAGACGCGGCGTGGCGGCGGGGACAATGGGGATGGCAGGAGGAGCCATGCTCGCCGGTGAAGACCAAGGAGAAGCTGCGCGCCAGCAGATGCGGAGGAGAAGCCACGCACGCTTGCGGAATCGAGGAGGACTCGTCGCCATGGAGCTCGCGGCAGACTCGTCGCCACAGAGCCCGTGATGGCTGCAGAGGGCAGCCGGCACAGTTGGGGAAGGCGGCTCAGCTCGGTGTGGGGGGGGGGGGGGGGAGCGCCGTGGAGGTCTGCGACGACGGCGACCACCCCGTTCCCGTGGGCTCCCTCAAGCGCCGCGTGCCGACGTCGCTCCACCACTCCATTGGGCCGACGACGCTGCAGCCGTGGGAGGATATGGGTATGGACCAAGCAGCGGCGAGGCCGGTGACGACGACAAGCTAGGTGCAGGCCCTCCAGGAAGGTGACCACCGTGGTGGCCGCCAGCGCCACGACGGCGCGCGCCATCCCCGCAGCGCCGATTAAGGGGGGAGTAGATGGAGAGGGGAAGACGAGGGAAGAAGGGGAATGGGAGGGAGACCCCCGCGCGCCTAAGGTCGTCCACCCACCTTCATGAGCCGCCGTGAATGCCAACCGCCGGCGCACCCCCACGCGCCACCGCCCACTGTCCGGCCACGTGCCGCCCTGTGTCCTTGCGCTAGAGAGAGAGAGAGAGAGGCGGTATGACAGGTGGGGAATAGGTGAAGAGGAGGGAGAAGAAGAGGGGTTGGGCTGACAAGTGGGTCCCATATCTTTTATTTATTTGTTTTGGCTGACTAGACTGTGACGTATGCGTCCACCCAAAACCACCTTGGATCATCCTAGGGGGTAATTTATCCGATTTATAAAGTTTAGGGTTAAAAATAACCAGTATTGGAGTTTAGGGTGGTAAATCGGACGGCCGCAATTGTTCAAGGGGGTAATTCGTACTTTTTCCATAAACTTATAATGGACTAGAAAAATGCCCGTGCGTTGCAACGGGTAAATGCTATTTTAATCTTATTATTGCTATACGGTATAGCTAGGGTGAAATTCACCGTTGGAATTCGCTTGGATATTTTTTTTAGAAAATCAAAAGCTGCGATTAGGAGTCCGACTTTTATCTTAAGTTAGCATGTGAGCTTTTTTTTTTAAAGAAAATATTATACGATTCCTTTTATATTTTCAAAAGCAATCGAACTCAAAATCCGATTCAAACATGGATTTGTATTTCCAAAAATGAACAAACCTGAAAACTGAATCAAATACGGATGGCGTACCAAAATACTAGCAAAAACATCTTCAATTTTTATAATAGTAGAGATTAGATTTGGAATTTAACTATCAGAAGTTTAAAGCAAATATGACAATCAGGAGTGTTGTTTAGCTTTCCATAGCAGCAATAGGGGTCCACATGTTGCAACGGCCTGTATGTTGGCTCACTCCCGAACATCGATCACCTCACCTTTGCTGCTTTAGCTATGGTACTGGGCTACTGGCCAATTTCATCCGTACTTTAGGACTTAGTATCCATTTTTCCGTTATATGTTTTTAATCTTTTTTACCACTAAAGGACACTAACACGGGTTCGGTCATATGTAAAGGGAGGCAAGCCTCATCTCTATCAAGTAGGACCCCCGTCACAGAACAATGGTTACTGATATGGTAAAATATCTCAATCGGGCAACGGCGGATCCAGTGGGTGGTCCCCGGACCACCCAAAAATTTGGCGACGGACCCTCACTACCTTATATCCGATTTTCCGATTTTATAGAAGGAAAAAAACCAATCGCGATTCTAATGGCGCGCGCACGCAGAACGCAACCTGGATGGAAACCGAAGCGCCGCGCGCCTACTCGCTCGATCAACTCCTCGTTTTTCGCTTTGCAGTTAATTCGCCCCGGCCGTCCGCATTCGCTTCGCAAATCGCAACAGTGCCAGTTGCCCGCAGACGGCAGTCACGGAGTTGCCCACTTGCCCTAGTCCCGTAGTCCGTCGCCGCGCCGCGAGGAGAGACCGAGACGGCGAGACTCCGAGCGAGGACAGAGGAACCGGTCAATCGGAGCCAGCGAACGAGGTTGGAGCGCCGGCCGCCGCCCGACACCCCGGCCCCGACCCCGACGGCCAGACAGCGGTGCTCGGCCGCCTGCGCCTCGGCCCTCGGCTGCGACAGCAACCGACGGGGTCTGTCACAACTTTAAAGTTTTATTTGTATAGTTTTATTATTACCGTATGTGTATCAGGTGAAAGTTTGATGTGTGCTTTGATCCTCACAATGTCAGGCCGTCAGGTGCCAGGGCCTCATGGACAGCGAGGCAGCAGCGAGCGATGTATTCTTCGAAGTGGATGAGAAGATATAATAAACATTTTCGTGGTCATTAGAAGGCGATGACCCGACAAAAATAAAGAGTACTCCTAGCATGGTAATCTTCTTTAAACTTTTATCGGCATATAAGTTTCTTTAAGTTAAAATTTTACTCAATTGCCAATTTTATATATTTTAGGTTGTTTTATTAATAAATCATGGGTACACTTATAATCTATTATATTATCTATATATTAGCATTGTTAGATTTACGGTGTTTAAAAAAAAATTGGGTCGGACCACCCATAACCTAAATCCTAGATCCGCCGCTGCAATCGGGCATCCGGCCGTTACGGATGATACACATCTCAATCGGGCCAACACAAAAGCCCGTCACGGATGACTTTCATCTCAAACGGGCCTAAACTATAGTCTATCATGGATGACTCTCATCTTAATCGGGTCTAAATTATAGCCCGTCACATATGAGAAAAAATCGCCAAAAAAAGAAACCCTAGCCATAGGCGGCGGCACCGCCACCCAAGCTCGTCGGCCGCTCCCGCCGCCACCTGCCCCTGTTCCTGTCGCCGGCACTGGATCCGTCGCCCCCGCCGCTCGCTGTCGTCGCCGGCAACGGATCGGCCGCCTCCGCCTCCCGCCGCCACCGGATCGGCCACCCCCACCGCCTGCCGCCTGCCGCGCCGGATCGGCCGCCCCCGCCGCGCCAGATCCACGCGGGGCGGGGCCACCTGAGGCGGCAGAGCCTCCCTCGCCGCCGCAGTGGTGAGAAGGGGGGAGGGGCAGTAAGGAGGGCGGGGAGCGGCGATAAGGAGGGGATGGCGGGCACCGGACCGGCTGCCCCCGCTGCCCTTGGTGACGGATCCGCGCGAGGCGGTGCCGCCCGAGGCGGTAGAGTTGTCCCCGCCGCCGCGACGGTGAGGAGGGGATGGCGGTGGTGCCGCCGCCCGAGGTCGTCATCGCCGCGGGGGTGGGCGCCGCCGCCGGATCCGTGTTGGAGGAGGGCGGGGGAGTCGCCGACAACGACGGAGGGAGGTAGAGGCAGCAGATCCACGCACGCATCCCGCCGGCACCAGATCGAGCTCCCCCTCCGGCCATCGAGGCCGCGGCCACTCCCGCCCACTGCCGCGCGCCGCGCCCGCCCCGCCCTCCTCCAACGCGCCGCTCTCGGCGGCTCTCGGTCTGAGAAAGTGAGAGAGATAGAGAGAGAGAGGAGATAATAAGTGAGAGAGAGAGAAGAATGATAGGAGAGGAAGAGAAGATAAGGTTAGATGTGAAAATTTTTGAACTGGTGGAGAGGGAAGGAAGAGGGACCATTTTTACATACGGGCCACTAAAGCGTCCTCATGCAAAAATTATTATTTTTTGCATGTGGCTCTTTAAATTTTAAATCGATTTTTATGGCACTAGATTAACTCATATAAAAAAGTTGCCAAAAACAAAGTTGTAGAACTCATTGAGATCTACCATTTTTCTTTTGGTCATTTCTCCATCTGGGTTTGATTGAAATATATAAAATTTGAATTTTAAAATGAAAGAAACTCAAATAATTTTTTGGGTAGTAAATGATTTCAAATGGAAAAGTCATCAACAACAACAAAGTTGTATAACTTATCAAGATCTATAACATTTATTTTGGTCATTTCTTCATCCAACAAAGTGATAGTAACATTGTTTATAAAATTCACATATCTCTCATCTGGTTTATAAACTATAACACATATATGTAAATTTTGGGAACAATATTACTAACACTTTGTCGGATGAAGAAACGATAAAAATAAAAGTTATAGGTCATGATGAGTTATACAACTTTGTTGTTGATGACTTATTTTAGTTGAAATCATTTAGTATTTGAAAATGCTGTTTGAAGTTGTCGTATTTTTAAATTCAAATTCAAACTTTTCAAAAAAAAGTTATATAGAAAAAGGACTAAATAAAAGTTATCGATCTTGATGAGTTATACAACTTTGTAGTTGATGACTTTTTTAGTTGAAATCATTTAGTATTTGAAAATGTTGTTTTGAAGTTGTCATATTTTCAAATTTAAATTTGAACTGTTCAAAAAAAATTATATAGAAAAATGACCAAAATAAAGTTGTAAATCTTGATAAGTTATACAACTTTGTTGTCGACAATTTTTCCATTTGAAATCATTTAGTATTTGAAAATGTTGTTTGAAGTTGTCATAAGTTGTCATATTTTCAAATTCAAATTCAAACCGTTAAAAAAAAGTTATATAGAAAAATAACCAAAATAAAAGTTGTAAATCTTGATAGGTTATACAACTTTTTTGTTGACAATTTTTCCATTTGAAATCATTTAGTACCAAAAAAATATTTTGACTAATAAAATGAATTATTATACTGCAGTTAATTATTTTGCTATAGATCAACTCACAAATATAAACATTTCATATGAAAAATAGAAAAATACTCATCGGTGATGGACATTAGTTAAAACCCGATAAAGATTAAGTCATCTCAATCGGTCATTTAGTATAGAGCCCGTCACGGATGAGTCATCTGTGACGGGCCTAGTTGTTATCTCAATCAGGCCCATGTTAGTGCCCGTCACGGTTGATGGTCATCCGTGACGGGTGCCAACTTGAGACCCGATTGAGATAACATTCCATATCTCAATCGGGTCTAAACTACGGCCCGCCACATATAGGTGTCATCCGTGACGGGCCTGAGATTTATGCTCATCTAACATGTCTGTGCAACCATATCTCAGTCGGGTGCTTTTTCATCCTAATTTAGATGACTTCCTTATGACGGCCCGCTAATTCCAGACATGTTAGAGACCGTCACAGATGGAAGGTTCTGTACTCGTGGGAGTAATAATCCATAAACTTTGTGGATATTTCTAGAAACAATTCACACATGTTATATATAGTTCATGACAAAGTAACCAAGAAACCAACCCAATCGTACCCGCTATATATGACAGAGATTAGTAGCACTATAAAACGGGAAAAAAGGTGAAAATTACCAAAACCACTTCAAATGGAAGGTCTGACGTGAATTGTTTCACCTGATCTACTCACCACCAAATTGAAACGCCAAATCACTGGAGGATGCATGCGAATTCAGAACAGAATATTCACAAAAATTGAGATGAACGACAACAGTAATGCGTCAGTTTGCTCACCAAGAATCAAGAAGCGGCCATATGTTGTTCAGCAACCAACATGGTCGTTGCGCTCGGTTATCCTGCTCTCCCTGTCCATGAGCCGTGCCCCTTAGGTGCTCAGTTATGCGAGGATTGCTCGGAACTTGCTGCCTCTCACCCGTGGACATGCAGCGTCTTGTCCTATAGCTGCGACCAAGTGTTCTTCCATTCCATCAACTCGATCATAGTTAGCCCTGAGATTCGAGAATCATCATTAGTATGATATAACTATGAGGAATATGTAATTCTACCTAGGCATTTGTAACTTACAAAAGTTACATATAACCACCGGTCGCATGAGCGGGCGAAGTTGCAAAGGCCGCGCAGACTTACCACGAACACCAATTAACTCGTTGATAAGACGCGTCAACTCATCACCGAGATTCGCTGCGCCGCGACCACCAATTAACTCGGTCATGACGAGCGTCAGCTCGTTAGACCCGAATACCGGGAAGTTTGAGTCAATGATACGAGAGGTTTTACAGCGTTTGCAAGATACTTGGAGGTATTGAGACATGAAGTAATATGAACCGTTGATCAAGAGAGGGGCAAGATATAGAATAAAAATTATCGTAACCAATGGTAATGAAGTAATTAACTACTCCATCCGTCAAAAAAAGACAAACCCTGATTTCCGTGCCCAACGTTTGACCGTCCGTCTTATTTGAAAAATTATGAAAAAAATTAAAAGACAAGTCACGCACAAAGTATTAATCATGTTTTATCATCTAACTACAATAAAAATATGAATTATAAAAAAATTTCATATAAGACGGACAGTCAAAGTTGGACACGAAAACCTAGGATTTGCCTTTTTTTTGGGACGGAGGGAGTAGTGAATATTGCCATTATCGCTGAATTGAATACCTTGCTTCGTTGATTGTTGATGTAAAATAGAGACAATATGTAATTCTACCTAGGCATTGATTAGATCTACACGGGAAAAAAATCAGGTTGTGTCTTCTTTCTCTTCTCCCACACTGCTTTGTTATTACTAGGGTTTGACTTGGTTCACTAGAAAAAAAAATCAGAGAGAGGACTGTCGACATGGTCGAGGATTGAAGCGCAGACGAGGTCGGCCGGTCAATGGCAAGGCGAAGCGCATCCGCTAAGATTCCATTTACGCAGTTGATTAGTGATTTATATAGCTCACAATTTCATTCATATAAGAGACTGGAATGAGTTCTTCCCCTGTTCTTCTTTGAGGGTTTGAATAGGTGCATTCGCAACGAGACACGGTCATCATGGTTGAGCATTTGTGCAATTTACAGCGAAGATATCTCTGGATATTTGGCCTATGGTGCGGATGTTGCGGCCGGCCTTCTAAAGTGGCATGCACTGGACTGCATGCATGCACATATATGCCCAATAAATGGACTTGCAATCAGGAGGTGGTTTTCATTTTATCAGATATGAGGTAAATTAGGGACATGGTTATTTTCGGGTCAATATTAAAATCTAAGTATATGCATGACATTATAAAATAAGTTATTTAATTCTCTAAGACATAATTTTTTTGTTAATTAGTTTATTCTACAAAACATGTAAATAACATAATGAATGATTACCGACCGAATCTGTTCTTAGGAAAAAATTGTAAATCTTAAAAAGAACATGTAAATAACATCCTGGAGATGATAACTACAAGTACGATGCGGTACCTATATAACTAGAACTAATACTTAAAACAATTATACCCTTCTCTATCTCCTAGAAAACTATATTTTTACTACCTAAGTACCTATGCCAATATTTTAATACTTTTTAAGTGATACCTTTTACTGTGGAGCGTTGAAACCTCTCCAACGATATTTGCCTCTGGGAGAAGCTAGGCAGCTAGCGGCAGTACGACGACGTTGTAGGAGGCAGGGATGAAAACGGACGGAAACTAGCTTTAGCTTTATTATATTCGTTGTCATATTTTTTTTAAATCGGAATCGGAATCGAAAATTTGGATACGAAAATGAAATTGAATATTATCGAATACAGATATGGAGCGAATACGAGATGGAACGAATACGGTAGCGAATATTTACCGTTATATAAAAAGCCCCTCAAATTAAGTTTCTTGATCAACAAAGAGATATCACTTATTATTTTAGTTCAACATCTCCAACATTTATGTCGTCAATTTTATAGACGGTCTCACAACCATATGTGAAAACCAATTTTCAGGGCTGTTCCTCTATGAGATCCATATGCAAATATGATTATCATTTTCTATTCTCAAGACCTTTTACTAGATGTATAACTTACTTGCCATTGTATAAATTGGAGATGTTATTTATTTTACTTCACATATTTGAAACTTGCAATATTTGTTTTATGCTTTAAATGCTTTCAAATACAAATGTTATAAACTACAAAATGGTAGATCCCGTTGAGCTCTACAACTTTGATATGGAACACATCTCCATCATATATCGTTTGAATTGTAGATCTGAAACTTTGTAAAAATTAATATGATATATTATAATGAATATTTAGACCCTTAAATGACCTTAAGTAATAAAATAGTCAATAAGAAAGTTTAATATCTTATCGAGCTCTACAATGTTGATATAAAGTTTGTCTTCATTTGATTCTTTATGAAAAAATTATGTATATGCACGTGTTTTTTCTAAAATTTGCTCAATGTCTACGATATCCGAAAAATTTCCGGAGAGTTCCGACCGTTTTCCGATTCCGACGGATAGTACCCTTCTGGGGAAGTATCAGGTGCAATCACCTAATTCGGTGCAATAATGCAACTCTCATTCTACACCGTTGGATCGAGAAATAGACGTCCGAGATTCGTCCACGTCACCCTGAGTTAAAATTTAACTCGCAGATTCACTCATGAGTTAAAATTTACTGAGAGTTAAATTTTAACTCATGGTGACGTGGACGAATCTCGAACGTCCATTTCTCGATCTAACGGTGTAGGATGAAAATTACATTATTGCACCGAATTAGGTGATTGCACCGGATACTTCCCCGTACCCTTCCTGTATTCGTTTTAGTTTCCGAGAAAAAAAAATCCGAATTCGTTTCTGAATCCGAGAATTTCCGGATAGTTCCGACCGAAACTATCCGAATCCGAAAAATGGTATGGACGGACGGAAACTATCCGAACCAGTTTCATCCCTGGTAGGAGGCGACGCAGCATACCACACCACCATATCGCTGCTGGCCGCTAGCCTACTTACGTTGAACGTGAGGACGCGACACTACTAGGAAAAGCATTATTGCAAGCGGCTGAAAAGGGTCTTCGCAGGCGGGGCGGCCGTCCGCCTGTAAGCCAACGACTGTGAAGATCGCCGATCTTCGCAGGCGGGCCGGCCGTCCGCCTGCGAAGATAATTTTCGCAGGCGGACGTTGGCTAGTCCGGTCCGCCTGCGAAAATAGGAACCGTCCGCTTGCAAAAAAAAAAACTTCCGCCTGCGAAGATAGGTAGAAAATATTGAAATTTAATTATAATTTGGCCGTAAATTACTTTTAAATTATTTATTAGAAATTCTTGCAGGTACATATATTGGAAGAGTATCAAGCATTTGGTACTGAGAAATCTACTTATATTGCATAAATCAAAAGTGTTGCCAAAATTTATATATTACAATATTGTTTTACATTGTCACTTCAAATAACGTCATCTAGTTACATTATGGCATAGCAGTGTTCCACTCCCGAAGATCCTTGAATTCGTCACTTGCCGCTAGGGCACCCTCTGGGTCGAAGAAATCTCCTTTGACATGACATCACTCATGTGGATGAAGTGGCACAGATCACGCTGCACACTTGTGATACCTGTATCGTCAAAGCTTGTTCAACATTCTAATCTTGGCAACTGCATGCATTGAAATTAATCAATATATTAGTATCATAAATATCAAGAGCTGTCTAGTACATAGTACAGAGACTTACATCCTCCGCGTTAGTCCTGTACCGTCCATTAACCCTAAGGAATTCGCACGCATAATACCCGCAAAGGACCGTTCCTCGCGGTTGCTTGTGACACTGCAGGACATATCATAGAAAAAAGTAGTTATAATTTGCAATTAGTGAAACTATTGGAATACATAAAGTGAGTGGAGTATTACCGGCCAATAGGTACGTACTAGCAGCTTCTCCTGTGTTCGGGTCTGTTCTCCACCCTTGAACTTGTAGTGTTGGTATGCACTGTATGGATGTCATACCGTTTCAGAGTAAGGAGGATATTTATTTGTAATACATCCATATACAAATGCAAGAGTCATAATAACTTACTACTGTAAGATTGTTAGAAATTCTTTGTATTGCTTGTGATTGTAATCGAGAGGATCCAAGACTACCACGGTTCCGTCTTTAGGGTGGATGAGTAAACAGATATAATTATCGCTACATATTAACAACATTATAATTAGTTAGTAACAGCTAAAATAAGACATATGTGTACAAGATAAATGTACCGGACTTACTTAAAATTATAAGCGGCCATGACGACTCTCTTATTTTGAAAGTGCAAGAAGGCTTGTCCAATGTACTGTGCGATAGTAATCAATTTCTCCTTGTGCATGCCCTTCTTGTATTCTGCTATCTCTTTCGGATTCTTGCCCTTCAGCTGGTCTGACCCTGGTGCTAGCGTAACGGTATGCTGTGTTTGGCAGATCCGAGTTGGATCCAAGAAGCCGATGGGTTCTTTTTTCTTCTTAGCATCCATGTATTGCATCCTACAGAAGAAGTTTGTTAGTAACAATCACATGGATTTGTATTGTACATATTTTTCATCTAATTAATTAAAACTCGTACTCACATGCACCAAACACCGACATAGTTGACGTCCATCTTATCCCGACGATATATGGCGTGGAGATCTGAGAAATCTAGCCATACGTAACCTTCTTCGCCGAAACAATCTGCCGGTGATCGAGCTGTTATATTGCCCAAGCCTTTCTTGCTGGCCTCCATGTAGAAGTTATGTAACCTTCTCATCTCCCATGGTGCTTCTTTCAGTGCCCATTCCGGCAAGAGTGCTTTCCCATGTTCGTACTTTTCCGGGCAATCATCGGTTGCGAAGTATGTTGGCCCGGCTAGCTCAGAAGCCTTCTGGGGGTTGTCATCTCTGAGCTTGGCACGTTCCTTACCCCCTCTGAAGACGGTTAGCATGAACTTCTCCTTGTTCGCATCTTTTTACTTGGAGTCGTGGCTCCTAAGCACTCGTGGCACCTCGGGTTCTTTCGCAGGAGAAGGGTCTTCAAATATCTCTGGCTTTGTACCATCCCATTCCAATCCTGGTACTTTATCTTTGTCTGACCCGACTGATGCCACAAATTCCACCTCTGGTTCTGCCACTCTAATCTCTATGGGCACATCCGGCACTTGAATCTCCATGGCTGTCTCCGGCGGTGCAATCTCCTTGGCTGTCTCCGGCAATGCAATCTCCGGTGGCACTTCCGGCACTGGATTTTCCTTATCCATCTCTGGATCATCCGCCTTATCAGTCACCTTCCTCTTAGGAGGCCTCGGAGGTTTTCCCAAACCCGGTTTAGGCAACACAGGTTTTTCCCCGGCGTCGGTGCCCAATCCAAAGAATATGTCATTCTTGTGCCAGAGAATTACAAGATCGACCGCATCCCCAAGTACGGATATACCATCTGCAGTCGGGTAGTCAATGTCGTAGGACTCAAACCCTTCGTGGACCACTTGTGGCTGCACCTTGGCATACGCATCGGGTATGAACTGTTCATTGTATGTTCTACCAGGGATAGCAATGGCTGTAGCGGCCTCAAGAGTTTTACCGGAGCGTCCAATGGGAACGTGCAATCTGCAGGGTGTATTCTCCTTGAGGTCATCGAAGGGGTAATCTGGCTCAGTTTCTTTGGTTTCGGGGCGAGGCAAAATCATGTGCTTGATGCAGAAATCCATCATTTGCTTTTCAAACTCCGCAGCCCCTTCGTCTCTAAGTTTATCCTTGTACGCTTCACGTTTCTTGTGGGGGTCATTTTTGAACCCTTCCTTCCAACTTATCTTGCTCAACACACCTCGAACCCTTCCCCCATGCTTAGGAGTTCCCAGCGCCGTACTTAGCACATCTTTCTCCCTTTTAGGCTTGAAATATCCTTTCTTTTGTGAACTGGATAAATTTTCTATTTTATCGGCAACACTCTGCAGCTCCGGATTTTCAAACGATACTTTTCCCTCATCCGTGATCTTCGGAGTTCTAGCTCTTACCCAGTTCCTTGATCTCTGTGTCCACTCCTCCATTGGTACCGGTTGCCCCTTCTTCCTCATTTCCTCCTCCTCTTTTGTCCACTGTTCCACCTTTGGTGCGTAGCCCGCGGAGCCTAAGCGATGAGGAAATTTGTTCTTCTTGGCCAACTCTGAATACTTTTGGCTCCTTTTAATTTCTTCCGGGGATTTCTTCAAGGTCAGAAAGTCGTCCCACTGATTGGGGGTTATGTTGGCATACGTCGAAAACGGTGTGCGTCCCGTCTTCACAAATTTCTTGTTCAAGGTGATTTTCCAACCACGCCAAGACTTGGCCATTGTTTGCAGTGCACAATTTCTCACCGCTGCCTCTGATCCTTCCGGGAACTGGAAGATTTTCTTCAACTCTTTCCACAGGACTTCCTTATCCCCATCCGTTACATGATCCCAGTCCTTGACCGTGATGGAGATCTTCTCCCTTACTATTATGCCACACTGTGAACTGAATTTCGCACGTGCCGTCTTAGGGGCGAGCGGCTCTCCTTTAGGCGAAACATGGGTAACAACATGGAACCCTTCATCCTTTCTATTCACGCTTCTCTCGCCCTTCCTTCTCTTCGCCTTTGCTGACCGTTCGCTTTTCTGTGTGCCGGTTGTGTTAGCTGGTACGTCATCGTCTTTCGACGGAACTTTTTTCTTCGGCTGCCGTTTTGATCACCGTGGCGCCGTTTCCTACGAGAAGGTATGGATGGAAGTTTCGAATTAGCTCGGGCTAATAGCTATCACTGTGAACATTTTACGCCAATAGTTTACTTACCCCTTCTTTAGGGGGAATGTAGTCCTTGTCGCCTTCTTCACCGTCGCCCTTTTTCCTTCTCTTCGGGCTTGGGCTTGGACAAGGATCGCTTAGCGACGAGTACTCCTCGTCTTCGTCACCTACGTCGCTGTCGGAACTACCATCCAGTGGGACCGTTGGTTCCGGAGCAACCACAACAGCAAGGGATTGCTCCTGCTCCCCTAAACCCTTCTCTTCAGTCCCTTTAGTACTTTCGGCCATCGTTTCAAACCTCTAATATAAAAAAAAAGTGTTATCGTCAACATTTTATATTACTCAAATTAGTACAAACTAATTAATACAAAAATAAACCGTGTATTAACAATATGTCGTATGAACAAATATAAATGCGAAGAGATTTCCAAATTTAACTAGCACTTACTATTATGCGAAATTAATTAGTACAAACAAATTTAAATAGCGAAAATAATGACTACTTACTATTATTCTAAATTAATTACTACAAACAAATTTGTACAAAATTTGATATGTTATTATCAAGTAGTGCACTAATTCACTTCCTTATTTCATCGACATGTTGACTAAAAAAAATGGAAAAGGCAAACATATCCTCCACATTTTTTAAAAAAAATTGTTAACATACCCTCCAACATGTTATTTAAAAAATTTGACAAATTCACATATCCTGCAAAATTGAACATACCCTCCCAATTTCATTAACATATCACCCACATTCCCAAATTCACATTCACAATCAACATATAACCCCTCATTCACATATCACCCACCCCTCACACCCACATGCACACACATATATACCCCCTCACACCCACATGCACACACATATAAAAGGAAACACCCACATGCATGCACGTCCGTGTTGGATGAACGGCCGACGACGAGCTTCGGTCGTGGACGACGAAGGAAGGGCCGGCGACGAGGTTCGGCCGTGGACGACGAATGGCCTACGACGAGGTTCGGCCGTGGACGACGACCGGCCGAAGACGTCGTTCGGCCGAGGACGTATTCGCTCGTGGACGACGATCGGCCGATGAAGCCGTTCGGCCACGAGCGGAGGGGTGACCGACGGCGGTGGAGGGGCCGACGGCCGGCGCCGGTGGAGGGGTGGGCGACAGCGGTGGAGGAGCCGGTGGCGGCTGTGCGCGCGGTGGAGGGGCTGGCGGCGGCCGTGCGCGCGGTGGAGGGGCCGGCGGCGGTGGAGGAGCCGGTGGCGCGCGGTGGATGAGCCGGTGGTGGTGGAGGAGCCGGCCGGTGGCGGTGGATGAGCCGGCGGAGGAGGAGAGCTCGACGGTCGGCGCCGGCGGCGGCAGAGAGCTCGACGGTCGGTCTCGGTGGTGGACGACGACGATCGGCTGTGGCGGAGGACAGTGGTCGGAGACCGAAGGTCGCAGGCGGGGCGGCGGCGGAGGACGGTGGAGGCGTGCGGCGGTGAAAAATTTCGGCAGCCTGACGGCGCCAAATTTTCTAGGGTTCCCGCCTGGACTTAGAAATTTTGGCGCCGCGGGCTTGCCCTTATATAGGGCAAAGATCTTCGCAGGTGGGCGGTCCGCCTGCGAAGATCATCTTCGCACGCGGGCCGTCCGCCTGCGAAGATCTCTTTTACTATCTTCGCAAGCGGGCGGTCCGCCTGCGAAGATCTTTTTAACAAACTGGTAATTGCACATAAAAATAATTACACTTTTCAAATATTACTAACTTTAAATTTTTTTAACTAAATTTTCACAATTCAAATGGTAATTGCACATAAAAATTAGTACTTAGAAATTAATATGCAAAATGTTGAGTACAATTGTTCGTCAATTTGCGATACGATCACACATCACCTTACATACGACCATTACATAACTACTAACTTCTTAGATGCTTACATGCCACTCAACAATCATTACCCTTTAACATTTTTGCCCACACCGTCCGTGCGCATGTAAGGCTTCACGGTCTTCTGAGTAGATGTCTCGACATTCTTAATCTTCTGTACAAACTGACTATAAAGTGGCATACTATCGAATTGGTTGTAATCTTCGACATCTTCAACCCCATCCACTCCCAATATCTTTTGTTTCCCTGGTAGCACTATATCTTTCTTCAAATTTGAAGGGTCTTTCACATAAAACACTTGTGCCACGCGATTGGTGAGTACCCAAGGATCATCCTTGTGACCCACACTCGCAAGGTCAACAATAGTAAGACCGAACTTATCAACATTTACCCCGTTCGGGTATTTTACCCACTGGCACTTAAATATGGGGAATTGCATTGTGTGCCCATAGTCAATTTCCCATATTTCTTCAATAAACCCGAAGTATGATTGTTTTTCCCCGGCTTCATCAATTGCCTCCACACGGACACCGCTGTTTTGCGTATAGGTCTTATTATCTCGGGCTCTTGTGCTAAACGAATATCCATTAATGTCATATCCCTGCCAAGAATTTACTGTAGTTGATGGACCACAAGCCAACCGCTTCATAGTTATTTCATCGGTAGTTTCTCCCTCAGGTAAGTCTAGGTCTCGCAACCAATCTATGAAGAGACGCTTGTGTTCTTTCATTATCCACTCGGTGGAGCGACCCTTATTGTTAGCTCGTATTAGTTCGATATGTTGATCGATGTACGGCTCGACGATAGCAAACTGATGAAGCACGCTGAAGTGAGCTTCTTGAAATGATTTGTGATCATGGGTGACGAATCTCTTCTTTCCTATCGTTCCCCTGCCACTCAATCTGCCCTCGTGTCGGGGCACAGGTACTCCAATTGCATATCCATCCTTGAGATAATCGATACAGCACTCGACAACCTCTTCAGTACTATAACCCTCAACCATTGATCCCTCTGGATGTGCATGATTTCAGACGTAACCCTTCAGAACCGCCATGTAACGCTCGTATGACCACATTTGATGGAGGTACAATGGGCCAAGCGCAACCATCTGCGGCACAATGTGAACAATGAGGTGCTCCATCATATCAAAAAATGACGGAGGGAAACACATCTCAAGTTGGCACTGGGTCTCATGTGCGAATGTACGGAGATTTCCTAACTCTTCGAGACTAATGACCTTCTGTGACACTGCGTTGAAAAAGTAGCACAACCTTGTGATAGCAACCTTTAAATGCTCCGGTTTTATGGCTCTTATTGCAATTGCAAGAAACACGGTGAGCAAGACATGGCAGTCATGTGAATTATAACCAGATACTGACAAATGTTTCATTGATACTAGTCGACTGATGTTTGATGAGAAACCTATAGGCACTCTGACATCACGGAGTGAGTTGCAAAATGACTTCTTCTCCTCAGGTGTCAGTGTGAAACAGGCTGGTGGAAGATATACTTTGCCATTCTTTTCTCCTTCTTGAGGGTGTAACTCTTCCCTGATTCTCATCTCGACTAAGTCCATCCTTGATTGCAGACCATCTTTAGTCTTCTTCGGCATGTCCAACAATGTTCCAACTATGTTGTCAAACACATTCTTCTCTAGATGCATGACGTCTATGGCATGCCGAACCTCCAGATCTTTCCAGTACGGGAGGTACTTAAAAAATATGGAATGCTTCTTGAATGGGGGAGGGAGTTTATCATCTGGCTTCGAACTGTCATCTTGCTTCTTACTATCCCTTCCTTCGTATTCTTCTCGGGTTTCTTGTGCTTTGTCCCCTTTGATGGTTTCTTAGTCATTTTTCCAAACTCGCAAACAATTTTCTCTGTCATTGCACACACATTTTTCTCCCGATGTAGGTTTTGGTGCAGGATCAGTCTCTTCAGTACCATCGAACTCCGCCTTCATCTTACGGTACTTGTGATTTATGCGTAGGAACCACCGGTGCAGCATGTACACAAGCTTGTTGGAACCCGAGAGATACCTATAGTACGTTCCATTCAAGCAGATCACACATCCTGTTTTACCTTTAATTTGACCTGAAACTGAAAACATTGCTGGATAATCGTTAATGGTCACGAAGATGATGGCCTTCACTGTGAAGTATTCCCTTAAGTACTCGTCCCACACTTTCAATCCCTCTTTCCATAAATCGGCCATATCTTCGAACAATGGTTCAAGAAATACGTCTATATCAATACCAGGCTGACGGGGTCCCTGTATGAGGATACAGAGTAGTACGTATTTTCACTTTTGACAAAGTCAGGTAGGAAGATTATACATGGTGAGAAGCACTGGCCAAGTACTACGTGAACTGCTCATGTCTCCAAAAGGATTAACTCCATCAGTACTCAGGGCAAATCTAATGTTCCGTGGGTCTTTAGCAAACTCTCTATACTGCGCATCAAAGTTTATCTATTGACGAGCATCTGCCAGGTGTCGAATCATCCCATCCTTCTTGCGCCCTTCTTCATGCCAGCGCATTAGTTCCGCATCTCGCGGGTTTGAGTATATCCGTGTAATGCGGTCTTTCACAGGAAGGTACCACATCACAAGCTGCGGGATTTTTCTCTGTCGTCCCTCAGTTGCTTCAGAGGGTTCTAGGCCAGTATTGCTATTCGACTTGTACCGGCTTGCACCGCATGTTGGACATTCATCCAAAGAAGCGTACTCTTTCCTGTACAATATGCAGTGATTTACGCATGCATGAATCTTTTCCACACCAAGTGAAAGGGGGCATATGAGTTTCTTTGCTTGATATGTGCTGGATGGTAGTGAGTTAGGCCTCGGTAGCATTTTCTGCAGGAGTTCTAAAAGACTGTCGAAACTGGTATCAGACCATCCATGTCTCGCCTTTAATCTCATAAGTTCAAGAACTGACCGGAGTGTTGTGAAATCACTGTCACAGCCCTTCGACTCATCGTACAAAACTTCCTTTGCTGCCTTCTGTAAAGCTTCAAAGTTATTTAGCCCTCTTGCCGACCCCATCAGCACCTCGGGTTCTGCATGACGTAACATTTCCTCTAGGTCGATTTTGTCCTCAACAGAACCATCATCATGCACCATGTCTTCAACTTGTGTCGGAACTACATTTTCAGGCCCGTCCACTTGTTCTTCGCCATGACGTATCCATATTTCATACTTGTCCATAAATCCACGAGTTACTAAGTGCTCCTTCACTTTAAAAGCATCGTCAAAGTCCCAGGCTATTTCATTCTTACAGTCAGTACATGGACAAATTATCTTCCTCATATTGTTCTTCTCAGCGTGAACCTTGGCAATACCAATAAATTTAGCCACTTCGTTTCTATATGGAGACAAAAACCTCGGCCAATGATACATCCATTCCCGACTTTCCATATCTCTAAAAAATATACGTAAAATATTTGCACAATTAATACCAAATTTGTAGGGTTTATTGAAAAAACTTATCGCTATTCAAAACTAATTAACTAAAGGTTAAGTGTAAAGTAATAAAAAATCATAGTTTATTTCAATTTTTTTTTACACAGACATGCCAAATTAGTACATTAGGAAAATCTAACAAAATGAAATCATCGGCATATTACAAAATACTATAACTATTTTTTGATTGCACCGAATAAATAGACATTTAAAATTTTTTTCTCTCTCTATACATGACAAGATCTAGATCTAGATCTAGAACTACGTGGTGGATATGATAGCAAAAAATTAAAAAAATGAGAATTTATGTTACCACATTAAACCACTACAACAAGAGGCATCAAGTATTACACATACATCTAACATAAACATATGAAAAGAAATAAAATTAAAAAACATGGAGCTCTTCCTTCAAAATTTTGGATGCATAAATCCATTACAAATTAAGGTCTAAAATCTTAAAAAAATACATACCTAGTGTGAAAATGAGTAGATCTAAGTACCGTAGAAAAATCCCCCGAAGATTTGAAGTTCAAAACCTCCCCCCCTATATTTAAGTCACTTTAGGAGAGAGAAACGTCGGGGAGAATGAACAGGGCTCAGGGAGGAAGAAGACTATATAGGGGCATCTTTGCAGGCGGGCCATATAAGCGTCGCCTGCGAAGATCGATCTTCGTAGGCGGACCATATAAGCGTCGCCTGCGAAGATCTATCTAGCCAGGTCGTCCGAGTGCCGCGCGATGACGGGCGAGATGAGCTTGGCTTGCTCCACTTCCGCTGCTCGCGTCTTCCATAAGGACAATGACGTACATAAGCCAGATGCCGAGTTTTCACCAGCTGTTTCTCAGAATTTTAAACTCCTCGAATAGGCTATAGTATATGTCAAGAATCATTAGATCAAAATTGGACTGACTAGGGCTGAAACGACGGAAATGTCTCATCCTTTTTCACTGGAAAATTCGGAATCACAACGCTTGGGCCCAAAGCCGCGCACACGCACGAGTGGGAGTCGGACGATGTACCTAGCCGCCGGTAAAAACATATCCAATTTTTATAATAATAGGTATATCAGTATATGGTACTCCAGCATTTTGTTGTGCCTTTTATTTTATGAAGAAACTGGGAAATTGATGAAGTTTGATTACTGCCAATTTTGTTTGCTTGTAGGAGTACCTGTGATTGATTAAAAGTAATGGAGTAGCTGAGGTTTTGTTCAACCCCTGTCACATACTATTTCACATACACGGATCGACTTTGTGCCATGGTATGTGATAGTTTTGATGTTTGGGGAGTGGTTATCTAACAAGTTCTGTTAGCAGGACTTGTAATGGGGTGCCTCATGCTGTGAGTCCTAGCTCAAGTGATGTTGAAGTTACTCAATGATGAGCTCTTATCAGAATGCCCAATGTAAGTAGGTCTAGCATAAAGGGATTGATTAATCTCACAGACTCACACTGATGCTTGCTTATCGATGGAACAATAATAGGCATTAGCATGAAACAAAAGGCATTATGCCTTTTCTATTTTCAAGCATTTAGTTTGCCAACATTGATGTTATGTACCCTTAGTAGTATTATGTAGTAGAATATTATTTATTTCATGTTCTTCGATGACAAATTTACACTACCTGGTGTGGTTCGATTTTTTTAATTTAAACGAAACGGCGAGCTGCCATTTTCATTGAATAGAGAAAGAGTAAAACTATACAAGTGTACATAGTGAAAAAGGAAATAACTTACATGCTCAGGACCTTCAGTCCGAGCTTAATAAACTCTAGCCAACTGCCGAGATGTTTCGCACCCGCCAAGGCCCAAGTCTTGGCTTCTTCCTTAATTTTGGCTAGGAGGGTGCCCGCGGGTAGCTCTTTATGATGGAAGATTGTGGTTCCTTTCATTCCATATCTCCTTGACGACAAACAACAATAGTGTCCGCAATGCCTTCTTTGGCGCTCCGATGGTGCCTGCTGTATTCTCCCACCACTTAAGGAGGGTCGTTGCTTGCTGCCACTGGGACGGCATGTAGTTCGAAATTGAGGAATAGGTTTTTTTTTTCGCGCTTCTCTTCATGCCGGACAGAGTTCATGTTTTGGCCTTGATGGCCGAACGATCCACTTTGGTGCTGAATATTTTGTTCGTTGTTTCTGCAATGGCAGGGAGGTATGCGTTTTTCAGGCTGATCACATGAAGAATCACACTAGGCTGTGTTCTTTCTCATGGGTTCCCAACCCACCTTTCTCGTTTTTTACGTGCGTGCCTTTCAAACTATTAAACGGTACACATTTTACAAAAAGTTTATATAGGAAAATTACTTTAAAAAATTATATTAATCCATTTTTCAATTTTTTTAATACTTAATTAGTCACATGTTAATCTATCGCTCCGTTTTCCATGTGGAGGGGAGGATTCCTCATAAACTTTGATCCATAAGGAGACTCGTGCACTTTCCGATTGCGCTTGTTGCTGTGGCTGTTTGTGTCACCACGGCGGCGGCGGCAAAGGTGCCGGCGATGTATGTATTCGACGACTCCACGGCTGAGGCTGACGTTGGCAACAACAACTACCTGGCCGGCACCGCCGTGCCGCGGGCAAACTTCCCACACAACGGCAATGACTTCCCCACGTCGTAGCCCACCTGCCGGTTCAGCAACGGGTGCAACGGCGTCGACTTCTTGTGAACGCCCTCGGCTGTGCTTCCCGCACGGCGTGCCTGTGGCCGTCGCCTCCGTGCCGCGCCACCCTCGGCCGCCGCCGCCGCCACCTCCGCGCGCGCGCCCACGGTCGCCGCCTCGCGCGTGCACCCGCCACCGGCGCGCTAGGGTTTTGACCTGCAAACCAACGCACTTAGTGGGAGACGCACAGGGTGGGAGACTCACTCAACCTTATCCATTCCCTCAGGGGTACAAAGATAATTTCATAATTCCTAAAGCTTTTTTTAGTTGCTTTTGTATTTCTTTAACACACAACGTGGGACTGACCGATCGGATGTCACAAGTGAGAGTAGACGGTTGCTTCAGATTTAAAATGTGGGAGTAAAACTACAAACCCTAAAAAGTAAGGTAAACCAGCAATTGGCTTTTAAAGTGGGGACACAGATACAATTGTCCCTTTGGTTATGCATAAAGCAAGATGCGACAAGTATTTTGGATTGATGATACGTAGGATTTTAGTCCAGCTCGTGATTGTTGTAATAGCACAACACACATCGGTTTTATGGCTGTTATTTGATCTAGTTATTGATAATTATAAATTATGTATTCTGGCCTGTCACTACAAGATCCAAGTAATACTGGCATTTTGGTACATGGGTGCTTTGCAGACAATTTATGTAAATTTCACATACACAATCATTTGGTATGTGCTTTGTTGGGCGTCCTTTGTGCATTAATTATACTTGATCTTAGGGCCTAAAGAAATCAAGCCTTAACAAATCCTTTTTTATGAAAAAAGGTTCATGTTATACAGATAAGATGTACTCGGTAACTATTTGTAGATAATGATAAGTTGTAGCTGTTTTAAGGATTTGATGTGACTTCGAAATTGTATATATTGAACTATAATATGCATTCAATATTCATTCATCTGGAAGGATTACAATGATGGTGGTTGTTGGATTTCGTGGGTAGGGCACCCGAAGGCTACCAGAACTCGACAAGTGATACACATCATATATAGCAACATCTACAGTGTTAGTAGTGTACGAGCTCTTCAGATTTTCCTTAGCTACTTGAGTCATCTAGAGCGTTGTTATTGCAGATAGCTCACTCTTGTTACAGGATCATATTCTTCGGTTTGGATTTTATTTATACTTGCACTAATGAATGTAAGGTTGAGTGACATAGATGTTCTATGCAGAATTCTCAAGGTTTTTGATTGTGCTTATTCAGCGAGATTTTCATTGTTCGTGTACTGCAATACACATCATTTTTTTTCTGTTGCAACGCACAGTCACTCAACTAGTATATATATATAGATGGTTCTTTCTCCTGCGATGACTATAGGTACAACTATTTATCGAGATCTGTCATTTTGTAAGTGATCATTACTCAGTGGTTCTCAGGAACACACTCATATTGGCAAAATGACCGTGCAACTCTTCTAGGGGACTTGAACTGGATTTTCACTGCTATCACGGTCCACGAATACTATTTCATGCAATGTTCTTTCTTCATGGTACTTATGGTCATTTTACTAAAAATTAATGCCACTGGTGTGTTGCTTTTCTGATTCAATTTTATGGAGCTGTTATGATTCTACTTTCACTATGCAGATCTATTCCAAAGACTTCTCAGGCAGGATCTTTTGGTTGCTACTCTCTTTTGCAACTTCTTTCATTTTGAGATAATCATGCGCTCTGCAAATTGCTCCCCAATTTCATACCCTTTGTTTTTTTTTTGATAGAACTTTTCATACCCTTTGTTGCCAGCTCGCCAGACTCATCCACACATAATTGATGACACCAGATGTCCTCATTTTTGCTAACTCTCTTTGCTTTTTTTTAATGATTTAATACTTCAGAAAACATCAACATTTGTTGTTGTGCCATTTGAGGACTAATACTTCAGTACCATCACTTTGTTTATCTCCTACTGAAACCACCCAAGTCCATTTTTCACGGAACAGTTGACAGACACCCTGAAGTGTGGCTTGATCATGGCTCTGAAGACAATAAACCCCCTGAACAGTTACCTATTGTTCTTCAGGAAAGCCACTTTTTTTCCGACCAAATCTTGATGCTACTGTTGTTTTTGTTATTTGACATGGTATATGACTCTACAAATAAATTGGGTGAACGTCTGAGAGAATTGTTTACTCTGTGTTTTTTTAGCTGATTATATGCGTAGAAGAACTCTTAAAAGTTTGATTATTGGTAAAATATAGGATCGAACTATTCTGTTCTGTTCTGCTCTGCTTTATAAGATGATAACTGAGTTCTGGATTATAGGAACTTGATTAATAAATGTTGTGCAGAATATTTGTTGATTTGTGGTGAAAAGCTTTGCAGGAAGAATTAATGCCGCGTACTACATATAAACTTTTTCAGCAGCTTCATTCAATTTTGTACGGCATGCGCTGCTATCAGATCTGTCATTCGAGCGGTTTTGCCTATATTGTTAGTTGCACCATTCTTGTTGTTAACGTTGGGCACTAATTGGCTCACTTCGTTTTGGATTGCTGAGCACATTTGATTTGGGCGTTCTCAGCTGCACCATTGCAGAACCTACTCCTGGACAAGGTATTTTGACACCAAATATTAATTCTGGATAACTTGCATGTTTCAGATGACTGCTAAACATCCACAAGAAATAATTAAAAATAAGTTGCATTGAGGCTAAAAAGAGAGCTCTCTTTAGATGAACACGAGAGCCTTTTGGGTAGTCTTAAGTTCTTAACATGGGATTGGGGGCGGCAGAGTTGACCAACAGACGGCAAAAAAATATGGTGGCGCAGGGGAACACCACATGATAATGGTACTAATACTACTACCTCTGAAGAAGGCGCACCGCACCACCTAGCCTTGAAGTTTAGTACTACCTCCGTCCTAAAAGGATTCACTTTTGTGCACGAATGAAAAATGAACTCTTTTTGGATGGAGGTAGCTAGTATCAAAATACTGAACAGTTTAGTATTTGACCGAGACGACAAGCCATAGATAGGCGACAGGTCGAAATCGGCCGCCAGTGCAACGCACTTGGATCACCATACATGCATCCAAAATGATAGGTGGCCTCGACGCGTAGAAGAGACTTTAAATGGTCATGTCCACTGCTCATGGTCTTCTCCAATCCATGGCTTTTCAGGATTCCCTTACATTCAAAGCCCTCGGTTTGTAAGCTCTCTCTCCCACTGCAGAGTCATAGCAAGTTCATAGAGTTGAGAGCATATTGTTATATAAGATCACTGGGATATATAGGGACCTGCAACAAGAAAATCATATCTCACCATAGGGTTTGCCTCCAAAAAAATGGGTGATACCGATGCTCTTGATTACTGCCAAGGGAAGTATCGGTTGAATCCAGCAATTCCTGGTAGCCGCTCCTATAAAAGAAAAGGAACAGTCGTTTGAGGTTTTAGTCCTTGCCCTACACAAACACTAAATCCTCATATAAGCCATCCTAATCAACCTAAATATCATTCCAATCATCATTCCTAGTTAAAAGCTATAAATGACTCAGAAAACAGAAATTACCTCGGTCTTTGAATCCGGTTTAGGCTCCTGGTAGGACACATTTGGAACCGTTGGAGTTTCAATGTCATCCAAATTCCTATCACTCCATTCTAGTTGGATATACATTCGATTTGTTGCCGTCATTTTAACGAAGTGATTCAGAATCATTGCGGCAGATTGATATGTCAGGAATTCCATCTCCAAGCACCTTTTGCCGCTATCGTCCAATGCCGCTCCTCTCATCCTTAAGATTGTAGCTTGCTTTCCCACAACACGATGGACCGCGGGTGCAACCAGATGGAGTGGCAAGGATTCATATACGGCACTAAACTTTACGACCTTCAAGGTTTTGATACCTTTGGCCAAAACAGCAGTAGGCACCTGAGAAGACAATTAGATATGTAGGGGATGAACTTAATTATATCAAATAGATAAATATGATCTTAAATAATGACTCTAGACAGGATATGATATATAGAACGATATGCCTCATGCAAGCAATAGTACTCCCATAAAACTATCAATATTACTTATTTTTTAGCATAAAGGATGACTTAAGCATACTAGAGAGATGTCAGATTAGATGTTTCCTTTTGCCCCTTGTGAAATCCAAATTCAATATAAACACAAGAAAGTACAGAGTCTTGTCCATTATAATTTACAGATAAGGGTGTACTCATAGTACATGTTTCATGTCTACTCTCTCTGTTTCACACTATAAGTCGATTTGACCATTTTCCTTCACTAAATTTATACAAACATATAGAAACATTTTGAACACAAAGCAAACATGCTATCAAACATTTAATGGAACTAATTTTGTGTTATACTAGATGTTACTAAAATTTTCTATAAATTTATAAATTTAGTTAAAAGTAAAAAAATTGACTAAAAAAAGTCAAAACGACTTAAATGGAGGGATATATATCTCTACAGACATAAAAATTCAGACCCACTATTTGGGAATTAGCCAGGCCCACTTATTGCTAATTAGCCAGGCAGGCCCACTAGCCAAGCCCACGAAGCACACTATTCTTCTTCCTCCAGCCGCTTTTCTCAACGCCCCACGGCCGCCCCTCTCTCGGGCTGCATTACTAAGCTGCTAAGAGGCCGCCGGAGGAAAAGCCCCATGAATTCCAACTAGCCCTAGCCGCGCCCCTCGCAAAAGTCCCTAAACAAACTTATGACAAAAGAAACACACACACACAGAGACAGTAGGAGTACTGATGATTACCCTATTTGCAGTCAGAATAATAAACAAATTAATTAGGCATACGAGGAAAAACGTTGGTGTTTAACTAACCAATCAAGTGGATAATCCCATAGAAACCTACTAATTAATTAGATCTCGGATATTGCAATTGGATCTGGAAACGGAAATACATCTAGCTAGACGCTAGTCTATGAAGCAAGACCTTTACGTGGGTTGAGGGCGGACTGATTGCTGTCGCTGGCTTGCCTCCCCTGCCCCTGCCCCTGCCTCGGCCTCTGCCGGCCGTCGTGGCGGCTCTCGCGGTGCCGGTGCTCGTCGTGGCGGCTTTTGCGATGGCGCCGCTCGTCGTGACGGCTCTTGCGCGCAGCTCCCGCCTTTCAGCCATGTCGCTCATGTCGCCGGCCGCCGCCTCGCTCCGAGCGTCGCCGATCTCGCCTGCGTTGATTGCGGCGTGGGAGAAAGGAGAGGACTAGTCAGTGTAGAGAAAGAACCACCTCTCGCACGGAACGGGGGTTAAAGAACTCTGTCTGCTCGCTCTCCCTCTTGTACAGAATGGGGACCAAGAACTGGGATGCTTGCTCCTCTCTCTCTCGTTCTCCTCCGCTCGTGACTTTTCCTTTCCTGTTTTGGGCAAGGTACAGAGGGAGGGTTTTGCCGTTTTGCCGCTTTAGGTAAGGAGAGTGAGAGAGGGAGGGAGGGAGGGATGAGGAGGGTTCGGTCCGGTCTCCCATAGAGAAGACTCCTTTTGAAATACTGAGAAACACGTGTCATGTTCTTAGTGGACTAAAGCTGTCTGGCAGGGCTAGCGCTCTGCATTGTTGTCTTGTTGCACAAAACAGGGTTAGACAGTTAAAAAGTTATCTAAAATAGAGTTAGGCTACATTCCTTTAATTCAAAAAAATTTTCAACTAACTTTTTTTCTTATGGTTTCTTGGGTGATTAGCTAATAAGATCCCTTAATTTTTGTTCTATAATCAATTTAGTTTCTAACATTTCAATTTTTCTAAACAAGTATTTAAAATCTATCACTTGGCTCAACATAGTACTTAAACCCATAGAAATCACCACGCTGATATGCCATGTCACCGTCGCACGCAAGAGCAACAATTAAATGACAATTCTACCCTTATATATATCTCTATCTCTTCTCTACTGCCTTCCATCGTCCGTAAAAAAAAACCGGATGAAAAAACCAAGAAAAAAAACCGGGCGAAAAAAAGTCCGATCCAAAGCGAAAAAACCGAGAGAAAAAAATGTCCGATAAAAAAAAGCCTGTCCGATCCAAAAAAAATACGAACCGGGCAAAATAAAACCAAGCGAAAAAAACACGGCTAAAAAACGTCCGATCCAAAAAAACCGGAGAAAAAAAATGTCCGATCCGGAGAAAAGAAAAAAGGGCAAAAAGAAAAAAAATCTGTCCGATCCGAAAAATATGGGGCAAAAAAGAAAAAAAACGAAATGAATCTCAATCTCTATCTCTACTAATTAAAAATATAAGATGTTTCCTTCGTCCGTAATTAAAAAAATCCGATTCCGATTCCGATTAAAAAAACCCCGCCAAAAAAGTAACCCCACGCGCGCACAGAAAAAAAAAAGGCAAACGCCGTTAGCAAGAAAGACGGAAAAAAGAAAAGAAATTTCGATTCCGATTTAAAAAAAACCGTCCCCAAGAAAACGGCGAAAAAAACATCTAAAAAACGCGTCAGTGAAATATCCGGCAAAAAAAAGGAAAAAAACAGAAAAAAAAAAAAAGGCCAAAACGCTATCAGCGAGAAAAACAGCGGAATAAAAAAAAAGAAAAAAGCAGAAAGAAAAAAAGACAAAGAAAAAAAAACGCCGTCCAAAATCTTAATCTTAACTAATTAAAAATTTTAAATTTTGTAGCTTTCCGATCATCACACTGATTTTTATTCCATACTGCCATTTTTCGTCCGTTCGCAACATCACGATCCAACTCCAACCAAAAACAAAATCTCAATCCAAATCCAAATCGGAATCATCACAAAATCATCCAAAATATCCAGAGATATAACGAGAGGAGATGGAGGGACGAGCGGGAGGCCACCGTTTCTCCTCAACGGACCTCCTCCTCCGCCGTCATGTCATTGCATCGGGGATCAGCCGAGCCGCCACTGTGCTGCCCGAGAGCCGGGGAGCAGCTGCGCTGCGGTTGCATTGGGAAGTCGCTGACTCGCCTCTGTTCCAGGAAGATGCCGGGAGGGAGAGGGAGGAGCCAATCCTGAGCCACTGTGCCGCCGAGGAGCCACTGACTTGCCGGATCTGGCGAGGAGTGGGACGGCAGTGGCACCCCGACGAGGAGGAATTAAAGAAGCCGGTGGTTGGGGGGCTGGAGGGAGGGGGAGCGGCACCGCTGGAGAGGGAAGGGCATGGAGAGGCACCGCCAGTGGGGAAGGGGCATGGAGAGGCGCCACCGGTGGGGAAGGGGCATGGAGAGGCGCCACCAATGGGGAAGGGGCACCTCGAGGTGGGAGGAGGAGCGTCGTTGGTGGGGAGAGAGGAGGGGCGTCGCTGCTGGGGGACAGAGGCGACCTGTGGTGAGGGGAGGGAGGGGAAAATGAATTAGGGTTAGGGATTTTTTAACCCCGACGATTTTGATGGATTCGGAACGTTCCAATCTGAGCCGTCCATCAAAACGAACGACTCAGACCGATCCCGCGTTGGGCCATCCTCCATCTTCGGGCCGCATCATTGCTACGCCGCGCGCGGGCCAGGCGGTCCAACAAAGCACTTAGGTTGGACTTTTGGTTGGGGCCCACACAGCAATGAGAGGAGGAGTGGGGGGAGTCCAATTAGATGTCCCGCTGGGCCGAACGATTTCTTATAGGTTGAGGCGGAGGGGAGGAGAAGGGAGGAAAGCGGGCTAGCTCGGTTGCGGGCAGAAAAAAAAAAGGGCTGAAAATGGCCTAGAGAGAAAAGATTATTTTTATTTAAATAAATGTTAAAATGATGTTTGTATTATCAAAATTAGCTATTAAACTCTAGAAATTTCAATAAAATTCCAAATAGCGTAATAATCATGGAGAATTCAATAAATTTAAATCTATATAATTTTATTTCGCACACTAAACTAATTTAATTATACATCTACCTACTTAAAAAAATACCCAAATATTTCCGGAAATTTGTATTTCAATTAATTACATAATGTAAATCTTTCTCATTTTTTTCTCAATTTTGTGGTCTTTACAATTCCCGTTGCAACGCACGGGCATTTTTGCTAGTATACCATATGAAAGGGAAAGAAAAACAATAAAAAAGGCAAAATTGACTATAGTATACTCAAAGTTTATGTTCTTTGTTGCAGAACACTCAAAGAACGTGTATTTGCTTAAAGACACCAAAAAACATGGAAATTAGTTGATGAACACTGGACATATTATTTTATTATATCATGTGCAAATAGAGAAATAAACTTTAAGAAAATACAAATTTGCCTATGGGACATGTTTGTTTTTAACCCAACCAGGTTCAGTTCGAACTGGAACCATACTAAGGGAGTGACAATGGATCAGATCGGGGGAGTGAAAATGGTCTAGGTTAGATTTGCACCGGACCCAATCACCTTACAACCTATGGACACAAGGGCAAATTGGTACATTCCACACTGTTTCTCTCTCCGTTTGCCCTTGACATAATAAAATAATGTGTCTAGTGTCTAGCAGCTAATTATCATGTTTTCGCTATGTCCTACATCAGATATTTGTTTATTTGGATGTCCTATAGCAAACACCGTGAACTTTAAGTGTTACGTAGCAAATTTTGCCAAAAAATAACATTGTTTCTATTATGAGTTGACCTGCGGTGTTATTTTTGGTTTAGAAGAAGTTCCGGATAAGGAAGGACAACTAGAGTTCTATATGGAAACGACAAGGACTACACGGATCGTATCCATACTTGTCTCCCTAGTTCTACTTGGACAAGGGTGCATCTATGGGTATAAATACAATCCCCTAGGAGGAGAGGGGACAAGCCACGACACAATGACACAGATCGATACACAAGCCAACACACGCCGCCGGATATCGACATCAGAAATAAGTCTAGACAAACCCAATATGGTGTCTGCCGAGGCCAACAAGAGGGATGTAGCGCTATCTCAGATCTCGCCAAGTGCAGATTCAAGGAGAAAGACTACCATGTCGTCGACTATGAGTTGGTGATCCATGCCGCCAAGTCGACAACAGTTAGATGAGTTATCCTAATTATTGTACTTGTGTGATTATGATGAATAAGAGCAATACCGGCTTCGGCCAACAGGATGTAGGGCTATTACCTGTCAGATAAGGGGCCCGAACCTGTATAAAAATCCCTGTCTCAATCTCTTTTACCTCAATCTCGCATATACCCTGGTATCAACGATCCCCATACCATCCAAATACCGTAGTCACGATCTCACTTGTTGACATAACCCAATCTGCTCATCCAAATATGTAACACCCTGAAAATTTCGAATTTAAAATACAGAAAAAAAATGTGGAATGATCAAAAATATTTTTCAAATTTCCCTCATCCTGGTATTTATTGGATTTTCCTTTCTTTTTCTTGTTGTGCCAATGCCAAAATTAAAATCAAATAAGTGGATTAAATTCAAATTCTAAATTAATATATGAATTTAGAATAATATTTATTATAGAACCATGATTATGAAATAATATAATTTAAGAAAATATTTGCAAGTAAAAGGAAATACTAATTATCTCCCTAAACACCCTTTTTACGCGGTAGCGCTAATACGCGCACAGCGCTTGGAATACTAATTCGAGCCGCACATGCCCGCATCTGGTCTCCTCTTTTTCCGTTTTCTCTTCCTCCCTTTCCTTCCGATTTTTCAGGAGGAGACTACCGCCCGGACGTTTGATGGAGCGCAAAATATCGGACGCTACCCGAGTACTAAGTCAGCAAGCTAATCACATAACTGCTAAATGATGATACTACATGCATGCATTGATTAACCCATACTAGTAACCTTTGAGATGATTTATTTTTCAAACCATTTATCTGATTGTCATTCTGATTATACGGTTGTATTCATTATAATTAAATCTTTACAACAAGATCTCACAGGGTTATATTTTGATTGAAAAATTATATATGTTTCAATCGTTAAGATTTAATGTTTCGCGTGTTAAAAATAAATGTTTCATCTGTAATTTTATTATGTTGCACATTTTAAGTTTTTTATCCGATAGGTGTGGTTTTACTGTTGCACACGGGATCAATAAATATATTATGATGTTTCATTACTTATTTGTGAATGTTGCACATCATATTATTATGTTTCATCAAGTATATTGTATGCAACAGTTATAAAGAATCAGTGAAACGTAAGAAAATATCTACTAAAACATATAAATAATACTACGAGCAACATTTTGTTGCAACAGTAAACTTAAAATTTATTACAAAGTAAAATTCCATTTGAAATGTTTATTTCTCACACATGAAAAATTTAATTGCACCTGCTGAAACACACACATATATATAATTTTTTCATCAGAAATATAATCATATAAGATCTTATTACAATAATTTTGCTAGAACATGAAAAAACACCACATGCAACATTACAAATAACTATGTGAAACATAAACCAATATTTATTGAAACATTCCAACAACACCGTGTGCAACACTAAAAGGAGTCAGAAAAAAGTCATCGGAATACAATGATGCACTGGTGGAGAACCATCTTTCGTCGGTCAGGCTAATTCCATAATAGTCCCAGTTGCAACAAAAACCGGGACTAAAGATGATCTTTAGTCCCGGTTAAAAAGGGTAACGGGCATATTTGATCTTTAGTCCCGGTTGGTACACCAACCGGGACTAAAGATCATTTTTAGTCCCGGTTCAAATGCTGTCAGGGCCTGTCAGGCCCCCCCGGGATCTTTAGTCCCGGTTAATAACACCAACCGGGACTAAAGATCGTAACTTTAGTCCCGGTTAGTGTTACAAACCGGGACTAAAGATCCCGGCGATCTTTAGCCCCGGTTCATAACACCAACCGGGAGTAAAGTCCCACCCCTATATATATATATGTCTTCTTCCTCCTCCAGCCCGAGCAAGCTTCAAAATTTCTTGGAGAAAGAGGGGAGGTCATGCCAAAATTTCTAGTGAATTTATTGTGTTGATTATATACAAATCGGAGGTGCCTAAAAGGTTAGCAACTTCATCCTCCAATGTTTCTTTTTTCATATTACATTTGGAGCCATGTTTTGCACACCTTTTTGTCTCCAAAATTTTGTTGTTAGTTGATGAGAGAGAAAATTTGTGTGGAGAAGAAAGAATATATAGAAATTTAGTTTATTTGGTAAAGAAGGTTTTATAAAAAAGTTGAGAAGGAAAATATAGTGAAAGTTAATCTTGAATAATACAAAACAAAGTAAAATGAAAAATTAAAATAAGTACAACACATTAATATTAGTTTAAAACTTTATAAATAGTAAATATATAATTATTCGGTGTAATATTTCATAATATTCGTATAAATAATGATATGTCATTATTGTGTGACTGTTGAAAGAGTTTGTAATTATTTTATAATTATTGTATGACTGTCTTTATTATACGAATAATTATGTGTGCACGATTTTTTTTCATGTCATGTAGATGGATCGGCAATGTATGTACGCTGACCGCTGGTCCAAAGAGTTTATTGACGGCGTGCATTAATTTTTTAGAGTGGCCGAAGCTAACAGGCAAAAGGGTTTTATTTGTTGTCCATGCAATAAGTGTAAGAATCAGAAGGAGTATTCCGCATCCAGGACTATTCATTTCCACTTGTTTGAGTCGGGGTTCATGCCAAGCTAAAATTGTTGGACATCCCACAGAGAGCAAGGTGTTGAAATGGAAGAAGATGAAGTGGAAGACGACAATATTCCGGACTTTGCTCAATACGCTGGATTTGAAGGAAATCAAACGGGCGAGGAGGAAAGGGATGCTGATGGTAACAACGTTGCGGATGATCTTGGTCAGATGTTGCAAGACGCCAAGGAGGACTGCGAAAGTGAAAAGGGGGCCCATAAATTGGACAAGATGTTAGAGGACCATAGAACGTCGTTGTACCCAGGTTGCGAGCAGGGGCACAAAAAGTTGGATACCACTTTGGAGTTCTTGCAATGGAAGGCAAAAAATGGTGTTAGTGAGAAGGCATTTGGCGATTTATTGAAACTCGTCAAGAACATTCTTCCGGAGGGAAACAAGTTGCCCGAGACAACGTACGAGGCTAAGAAGATAGTGTGCCCTCTAGGACTGGAAGTTCAGAAGATTCACGCATGTCCGAATGATTGTATCCTATATCGCGGTGAGGAGTACGAGAACCTAGAAGCATGCCCTGTTTGCAAAGCGCTACGATACAAGATTAGACGAGATGATCCAGGAGAAGTTGACGGGCAGCTAACGAAGAAGAGAATTCCTGTTAAGGTGATGTGGTATTTCCCTATAATACCACGGCTAAGGCGTTTGTTCAGGAACAAGGGGAACGCTAGAATGATGCGGTGGCACGCTGAAGAGCGTCAACAGGACGGGATGCTGAGACACCCCGCCGATGGTTCGTAGTGGCGAAACATCGACAGAAAATTTAAAGACTTTGGAAAGGACGCACGAAACATACGGTTTGGTTTAAGTACGGATGGCATGAATCCTTTTGGAGAGATGAGCAGCGGCCATAGCACTTGGCCCGTTACGATGTGTATCTACAACCTCCCCCCGTGGCTATGCATGAAGAGGAAGTACATAATGATGCCGATTATAATTCAAGGCCCCAGGCAACCTAGTAACGACATCGATGTGTACCTAAGACCACTGGTCGAAGATCTTAAACTGTTGTGGAAGAAGGAAGGTATCCCCGTGTGGGATGAGGACAAACAAGAGGAGTTTAACCTACGAGCGTTGCTGTTCGTAACCATCAACGATTGGCCTGCACTTAGCAACCTATCCGAGCAGTCCAACAAGGGGTACAAGGCTTGCACTCACTGTATGGATGAAACAGAAAGTACATATCTTAAGCACTGTAGGAAGGTTGTGTACATGGGTCATCGTCGATTCCTTGCAGCAAACCACCCGGTACGGAAGAAAGGCAAGCACTTTGAACATAAGGCGGACCACCGTACGAAGCCCAAACATCGCAGCGGGAAAACAGTGTTTGCTATGGTTAAAGATCTTAAAGTAGTGTTTGGAAAGGGGCCTGGCAGCCAGCCTATAGAGAGCGAAGATGGTCACGCGGCGATGTGGAAAAAGAACTCTATATTTTGGGAGTTACCCTATTGGGAATTCTTGGACGTCCGCCACGCAATCGACGTGATGCACCTCACTAAGAATCTTTGCGTAAACCTTCTTGGCTTCCTAGGTGTATATGGAAAGTCGAAAGATACACTGGAAGCACGTAATGATCTGAAGCATATGGAACAACGCGGTGACCTTCACCCGGAACCAAAGGAGAAAGGAAGCCATTACTTGAGTCCAGCCAGCTACACTCTTAGCAAGGCAGAGAAGGAAAGTATGTTTGAATGCTTGGAGAGCATCAAGGTACCGTCTGGATACTCCACGAATATAAAGCGAATAATAAGCACGAAGGAGAAGAAGTTCACAAATCTAAAGTCTCATGACTGTCACGTGTTGATGACACAGCTGCTACCAGTTGTAATAAGGGGTATCCTCCCAGATAATGTCCGGGCAACAATAACAAAGCTATGTGCTTTCATGAACGCAATTTCGCAGAAGGTCATCGATCCTGATAGATTAGAAGCCCTGCAGAATGATGTGGTGCAATGTCTTGTCAGCTTTGAGTTGATATTTCCACCTTCATTTTTCAATATAATGACGCATCTGCTATGTCACCTTGTCAAAGAGATCGGTATTCTCGGTCCTGTGTACCTACACAACATGTTTCCTTTAGAGAGGTACATGGGCGTTCTGAAGAAGTATGTTTGTAACCGTGCTCGTCCAGAGGCAAGCATCGCCAAGGGGTATGGAACAGAGGAGGTCATTGAATTCTGCGTAGAATTTATCGAAGCCCTTCGCCCAATCAGGGTACCTGAATCACGCCATGAAGGGAGACTACGGGGAAAGGGGACTCTCGGAAGGAAAGCAATAATGACGGTAAACAACAATTTATTCCGTAAAGCCCATTTCACGGTTCTGCAACAATCTTCATTGGTGGCTCCCTACATCGAAGAGCACTTGGCTCTAGTTCGCGCCAAAAACATCGGTAAGTCCGATACATGGATTACAAGGCATCACATTGATACTTTCTCCACGTGGCTGCGACAACATCTCATGGGTAACGAGACGATTAACCAACAACTAGCCTTCCTGGCGAGGGGACCATCTGGCTCGATCGCGACATTCCAGGGATATGAAATCAATGGGTACACATTCTACACGAGGGCCCAAGACATGAAGAGCACGAACCAGAACAGTGCTGTTCGTATCGATGCCATCGGACACTATGGTACGACTGGCACGTATTACGGTGCCATCGAGGACATATGGGAACTTGACTACGGACCTCTCAAGGTCCCTCTGTTCCGGTGCCAATGGGTTAGGTTGACTGGTGGAGGCGTAACGATTGATGACAGTGGGATGACAACGGTTGACCTTAACAAGGTTGGATACTCGGACGAACCTTTTGTCCTTGTCAATGATGTAACCCAAGTTTTTTACGTCAAGGACATGTCTAGCAAAGGAAAAAAGGGCAAAGTGACTGACGAGCCGAAGCGCCACGTGGTTCTTCCGGGGAAAAGAAAAATCGTCGGAGTAGAGGACAAGACTGACGAGGATTACGATCAGTTTGATGGGCAACCCCCTTTCACGGCCGACCTAGTGCACCTCAAGAAGCAGCCAAGAATTTTGTACGCCACAGCGGTTGGGTTGTGAGGGACAACATGCCTGTCAGCACGGTGTACTGGCGCAGAACAAGGGCACGCGGGGATGATGACAGCTTTGTCCCGGACTCAGAGAAAGAGATGTTGTGGACCACAATGCTCGAGACGTTCACGCTACCCGCGGGTACGGAAAACTTAGTGAAACAGTGGACTCTGAAGAAAATGGCAGAACAGTTCCAGAGCTTCAAGGGAGATCTCTACAAGAAATACATCCTGAAGGGACTAACACCGAACTTCGACGTATTCCCAAAGCTAAGGGATCATTGGGACGAGTTCGTTGCTTACAAGACAGGGCAACAAGGGCAAGCGATGATGGCTAGAAACAAAGAAAATGCCGCCAAGAAGAAGTACCATCACCACTTGGGGTCAGGCGGATATAGCGTCGCGAAGCCGAAGTGGGAGGAGATGGAGGCTAGCTTGCTTGAGAGGGGTATCGAACCGGCCACCGCTAATTGGCCGGATCGATCGAAGTTCTGGTACTATGCTCACGGTGGAACGCTTAACCCAGTTGATGGCTCCCTTGTCTTCAGCGATCAGATACACGAGGCTGCCAGTCGACTAACGGACGTAGTGGTAGCCTCTTCTCAGGGCACATTCCGACCCGACAGAGAGAAGGATGAGCTGTCACTTGCCCTACAGACTCCCGAGCATCCAGGACGAACACGAGGGAAAGGCGTGATTCCCTGGAAGATTGGATTTAAGGAGGACATCCACACGTACAGGAGTCGGATGAGGAGCAAGAGAGATACCGAGGCGAAGATTGCAGATCTTGAGTACAGGGTATCGAGCTACGAGCTCAGCATGCAAGAGGAGGTGGCAAGGAAGGTGGATGAATGTATGGCCGCACATCGGTCCCAGGATCCCCAGCCGTACATTCATCCTGCAATGGTTAGCCCATCAGGCAATTGTAGCAGCTGCGCCTCAACGGGGCAGGTCGGATCACAGAGCATGGACGCCATGCAAACCCAGGACGAAACCTCCTGCCCCGTTGATGAGATCACGCAGCGGACACCATGTGAGCTGCATATTCCCTTCAAGAACTTATCAATCAAGGTATGCTCGTAGTTTGATGATTTTTGACTTGTACATTCCACAAGTTGCTGCTTAGGTTGATTACTAATAGATAACCTCTCATCACGTGAAGGTGGCGTCGGGAATGGCCATCCCAACGGACCCTTCCGGGACTTACCACTGCAGGCCGATTCCAGCAGGATACTCGAGGGTCGAAGTTGAGCTGGTGGAAGCCGCGTACAAGGACCTCGAGTTGGACTACCCAGGAGGGGACGGTGAGACGCATCTACGAGACACAAGCCACGCCATCATACTATGGCGCAAGCGGTACATCATCCTTCCTGGGCGACAAGCGGCATTTCGTGCACCATCTCCTCCGGCTCCGCCATCTCCTCCTGCACCATCTCCTCCGGCTCCTCCGCCACCTCCTGCTGCACCATCTCCTTCGGCTCCTCCGCCACCTCCTGCTGCACCATCTCCTCTGGCTCCTCCGCCTCCTCCGCCTCCACCGTGTCCGCCTGCACCTCCCAAGACAAGGTCTCGCCAAGCTCCACCGCCTGCCCGCACAAGGGCAACAAAGAAGGCGAAAGTTGACGCCACCAAAAACAAGGAGCCACCGTACGATTGCAGTCAAGAGGAGCTCGATGCTTATGTGGCAGGAGAGGTGAAGAGGCAACTCAAGCCTCGGAGTCCTAAAAAGAAGATACCTATTGACCCGAGCATGAAGACCTTCTTCAAGGGAATGTCCAAAACAAACAAGGAGGCGTTAAAGATATCGGACTATGATCGAACACTTCAAAGAGCCTATCACAAGAAGTCCAAACCAGTCCCTCAGCTTGGAGAACAACCAAACCAAGAGGTCGAGCCGTTGGTGACCGGCGAAGATTTTGGCATAACGGATTTCATTGCAGACACCGGTCTATCTGTGGATCAGTTGGTTGGAGCCGCACCAATCCCGAAGGCGGAAGTGGCATACAAGTTTGAACTCGGTAAACCGCTTGTCAAACCTGAACAGCTGGAGTCCCTACCGACACAGATGTACAAATTCCATGAACGGTACATGGAAATGAGCGCCAACGGTAGAGAGATGTTCGGGGCGAGGATTAGAAACCCCGACTTCTTGCAAGGAGACGATGTTCTCTGGATCCATTTCAAGGATCTCTTCGATCTGTACCAGTTGGACGCCCTCGACGTCTCTCTCTTGAGCGCATGGATTTTGTGAGTATCTTTGAGTTCGATTTGTTTCGTTCAATAATTAGCTCCTGGCATATATGTAAGCAATAATACTTTCCTTTCATCGTTGCAGAATGGAGATTCAAAGGGCCCGACGGCGGAGGGTCTACGATACTGGGTTCATCGACCCTCGGAAAATCAACTCCGAAATGGTTGACAAGTACGAGAAAGACACAGAGGACAATCTCGTCCATCTCCTAACGCAGCAGCATTTCAAGACGTACATATTACTGCCGTACAACACAGAGTGAGTTTTTATTGTCGTTGACAAAAATTTCATTCCCATACATATAGCATGTACATTTTCGATCATATATATCTCATCTCACGCATATTCCAGATTCCACCGGGTCCTGTTATTCTTCGACTTGGATGCATGCAGAGTCACTGTGTACGACTCAATGAATAAAGAGGAGAAGATTTTTGACAACGTCTTCAAACTGATAGACAGGTAATATAATGCCATCTATTCCAAAGTCGCGGGGAATCTATTGCTATTATGTTGATCTCAGATAATAATTAATTAATCATTGCTTGCAACTGCATATGTAGGGCTTGGGATCGGTTCCGTCAGTTGGTCCGCGGGACTTGGAAAGAAAAACTTGGACGGAGGTTTCATTTTCCAGTGAGTACATGCATGATCCAAAATTATATTGAATTGAATCTCTAATTACAGTTAATATAAAGAGTATATTAAATCTCTCTTCGTTTCTCGTGTAGTGTGCAAAGCAGGAATATGGAACTAACTTATGCGGCTACTACGTATGCGAGTATGCCCACTGCCTATCAAACCAAATATGCACAACACGAGAGCTCGATGTACGTATACATAAACCATTCAAAAGTTCATTGCGTATCGATTTGTTAAGTTGTTTATTAATTTCATATATTGATACGTCATTATTTTCAGAATGATAGCGTATTCACATGAGGGATAATCTCCCACACAAGGATTTTATCACGGCTGTTCAAGAACAACTGATGGGATTCATCAACGGAGAAGCCCTTATCCCGACGGTGAATTCTACTACGACGGATCAACAATACATAACGTCGGTCCTTCCTCTTCTGACATAACGCCGGCGTCGAAGTCGAAGTCGTAGTATAGCTATAGCTACCGAGCAAAATGAATTGTACTATATATGCATGTATATATATATATTTATATATGTACACATTTGCTTTTGTGTTAATATATATTTTGGTAACATATATATATATATATATATAGCACATAAAATGTTAAGTAGCTTTAACTAAACATATGTGTGTGTATATAATATATGATTTATACATACACATATATATATATATATGACTATATATGTATTGTAACATATGTATGTGTGTGTGTGTGTATATATATATATATATATATATATATATATATATATATATATATATATATATATATATATATATATATATATATAATCAACCATGCAGCAAACAGGGCCATGCAAAAAAAAAAGGTCAGATCACCAACCGGGACTAAAGATCGATCTTTAGTCCCGATTATTTCACCCGGGAGGGACTACAAACGGTTTCTCCACCAGTGATGGGAGATCTTGTTTTAAAGATTTAATTATAACGAATCCAACTACATACTTTATTCATAGTTTGGATAAATAGTTCGAAAAAAAATTGAATTCTCAACCATTATAAACAGTTGTATGTACGGATACACCTACACTAACTATGTGAACGTTCGATTTCTTCCTTCCGCCCGGACGGCTGACGTGAAGCATTTTCCGATTTTTCCTCCCCACCCCTTCTGATCAAACCAACCAGATCAGCTACCGTTCGTTACACCAAGTAACAGAATTACTGCTTTCGGTTTTGCTGCTCCGCACATCCCTCTCACTCCTTGTTGGCCATAAGACCTAACTAAAACTGTAAAAGGATTACTACTAACCGCCTCTCCTGCGTCTCAGTAGGCCTAAGTAAAAGAATTATACACAGTAAAAAATTCGTTACACCGAGTAACAAAATTACTGCTTTGAGTTTTCCTGCTCCGCACATCCCTCTCACTCATTGCTGGTCATAAGACCTAGGTAAAAGGATAACTACTAACTGCCTCTCCTGCGTCTCAGTAGGCCTTAAGTAAAAGAATTATACATGGTAAAAAAAAAAGCGTTTGACATTTGTATCAGTCCTTCCAGTAGTAATTTTTTTATTTATCAGGTATAACTTTAGGTTAGTAACTTTTTTATTAACATGTATTTTGTGATCAATAATACATTTATTTCCATATATCTAATGAAATGTTAGTAAAACAATTTTCTATTGTCCTAATACCGGATAAAAATCTTTTTACTCTACATAGTATCGCATTGAATCATACAAATCTCTGTATGGAGAAAAAAAAATACACATCTAACAAAAGGAAAAACAGGTATGCGTCTCACAAGCACGGCAACAGCAAGACAACAGAAAAACATTTTAGTATTTTACCCTTCATTCCAGCAATCATGTTACAGAATAAAACAATTACTCGAATACTCACTCTGAATAACTTGTGACATTAACTTCCAAAGGAATAAAATAGTTACAATGAAAAAGAATGCAGCAAGGCACCACGTCCGACAGCTTCTCGACTTGCTGCCGGACGATGTCGGTCGGCCTGAGAGGCGTGCAGGCAGCAGCTGGGACGCTAGCTCCGACGAGCACTTCACTACCAGCGGTGATACAAAGGCGTGTTCTACCTCGTTCTTCAGTGCATGTCGTCCAGCCCGCTCGCGAGACTTCGAGCCTATTTGGTTGGTGTCTTCTCCTTCATACCTAAGAAAATTATAAGCCTGAGTGGCATATTCAAGGATGTAATATATGTTGCCTGGTTAGGCAGTCTGAGCCCGTGCTTGTTTGGTTGTCACTGGTTCCTAAGGAAAAAAAATCCATCATATGTTTGATCATTATTCTGGCTACAACCAATTTTTTTCTGAAACAATTATTACATTGTGCTGTCGAGTAGTAAAACGATTATTCTGGCTATGCTAAGTATTACATTCCTGAGAAAAAATAATCATTTTACTGATCATTGTGATAAGTATTAATATCCGACACAATTTTTTTTGCATGTAATTGCATCTCGTACAACCAAATTAATCTAGCACAATGAATCCCTACACAAATCAATCATATACAGAAGGAATGAAAATTAAGGTAATCTAAAAATACGGGGGGAAAGGAAAAAGAAAGCAAAGAATGAGCCGATAGTTCACCCGTATTGCAAATCGATCTGCTTACTCACCAATGGGTGGGAGAAATCCTTGGCTGGCGACACGGCAGCGACGCTGCTTTGTGTAGCCACCAAGATCCAGCAAGGAAATCATCAAGAAGGAAAAAAAGAAGAGAAAAGAACAGGAGCAAAGGGATCCCCAGATCCATGTCACATCCATCAAAGAATGGAAAAAAAAGGGGAAAAGAACCGGAGTAAAGAGAAGTAAATAAAAAACCATGCATCCATCACCCTTGCCGAAATGCGGTCGTCACTACCGACTCTCCTCCACGGCCTCCGCGATGACCTCCTCCCTCCTCGGAGTCGGAGGGCACCACCAAACACTGGCCTGAACCTACAGCGTGCCATCCCTGCCCGATCTGACCGCACGTGCATCGAATCCGTCCTGCAAAACACCCATGCACCCTCCTTTTTTTTTTTGCGAGGCACCCATGCACCCTCCTTGCTTCACCGGCTGGCGATGACGGTGACGAAACAACCCCTCATCAGTGCAATGCCGTTGTGCGGCGGAGTGGAGAGGGAGGTTGGTAGATCCATAAAAAAATGGGAACAAAACTGACTGGGATGATGGATGGTATATATGGATAGAATAAAATCGAGTAGTAAAACGATTATTCCAGTAGGGTGGGGGAGGGGATGGGATGGGAGGGGCGGAGTAAAACTATTATCCTGGTTAGGTGGGGGATGGGAGGGGAGGGGCGGAGGACGTGGGTGTGGTGTGGGTCAGGACGTGCACTACGTGGACTCGTAGAGGCGCTCGAAGTAACTAGGAGCACAGTGCGCTCCTAGTAGTAGTACTACTTTTTATGAATTAATATTCCTTTATGGAATTATTTTACAAATGAATGGGAACTAATATTTTATTTACTAAGAACCACTTTGTGAAACTAAGATTCTTAAAGAACTAATTTAAAAGCCTTTTCTCAAAATGTCTAGTTTGTCCCCCTTGTGGGTCCAGCCCAGCCCAAGAGCCTCAAACCATTAGTCTCCAAAAGTCTAGAGGTCGTCCTTCCTCTTTTTCAGTTCCTCTTGCTCCCCCTATCGGCCCAACTAGATAGTGTTAATGTCAAAATTTGGTAAACCCCGAAGTCGTCATTGGCCTAGAGTCAGTATCAGCTTCAGAGTCCTGGAATCGGCTGATGGGAACTGTTACTTGCCAGGAGTCGGATTCTTAGTGTATTAGGTTAAAGAAATTAATCGATTAATCAATTCGGTTATTTTGAATCTGATCACGCCAAAGATATCTGATAGTGCAAAGAATTTTATATGAATGATATCGGAAGAGTTTGAAGGTTCATGAAGTAAGTGGCCCTTTTGCATATTTTTAGTTTTCTATACATAAAATTATTAAAGAACCATGAACGTTCTGATTCATAGGAACGAAAATAAGTGGACCTTTGATTCATATGATTGGTAAAGGATTTCCATAGGATTCAACTTCTTATAGATTGTTTCATACGTGTCCCTTTGATTCATAGGAAAGAAAGAAAACTTTCCATAGGATTATATATTCCTATAATTCACATTTAGTAGGAAAAATAGCAAGAGGTGTGATTTTTTTTTGAATTTTTCTTTGTTTTTCCCATGACACTATCAAATGACTCGTGTGTAACTTTCATGTGTTTGTTGATTCATGTAAATTTTGAGAAGCATACAACTTCAATTCATGTGTTTTTCTTATCTTGTGAATCAAAGGGTCTATTGATCCCAGATTCCCAGTGCTATATTTCAGCTAAAATTTTTTTCTGTAACGAATAATGGAATAAGTTAAAGAGATAGGTCCAGAAACTAACATATGTTTGTAACTTTTATTTTATTTTTGTATATTTCTTTCTACGATTCACCGGTTGTGTTTTGCTTTGGCATGTAGTTTCGAAGCTAACATGAGTGGCGGAGCTTTGGAATGTGTTTGTTGATTCCTGTAGACTCATGTTAACTCATCTAATGAATTAATGATTTATGTTTTGGAATCATCTTTTTTTAGCTATCATTTACTGTAGAAATTTCATCATCAATTTATTCAACAATATTAAAATTTAGGGATTTGCTATACACATCTGCCTGCATTTTTTTTTGGGCAATTGTGTTCTTAGCCCTAATTTACAATTGTGATTTTACTCTTCTTTTTCAAACTATGTGATTTTGCCCTCATTTTTTGAAACTAAATGGTTTGTCTGCCCCTACTTTAGATATCTATTAGGTGGAACTAGATTAAATGGGTTGAACAGAATAAAAAATGACTTACAAAATGCTCCCGATCCCCTTTCCAACCTCCCTCCCTCCTAATCCCTAACCCTAGCTAGCGACGGTGGTGCACGCGGGCGAGCGAGAGGCGAGAGCGAGGAGCGCACAGCGTGGGACTGGCCAGCACGCGGTCATCGCGGAGCAGCACGGGGTGAAGTAGGCTGGGCCAGCGCAAGATGGTGATGTCAGGCTGAGCTAACGCATCTAGCGTGGTGGTCACTGGGCTCGTCGGCATGATCAGCCTCGGCCATAGGTGGAACCTCGACTGGTCACAACCCGCTGCAAAGTAGATGAGTACACACGTACTGCTGCATATATGTACTCCCTCCGTCCCAAAATGTACAGATTCGTACTCCTAGGATGGGTCTCATCCTATCCTGAGTTGCTACATTTTGGGATGGAGGAAGTAGCTAGCTAGGCTCGCCTACGGCATGATGGTGACAAGGAGGCAGTGGTGAATCCAGGACTGAAATAGAGGATAGGCTCAACGTCGAAGAACTAAAGTTAATTTATGGGGATGTGTTGATTTCTTAAACATAAAACAATAGAAACAAAACACAGGATCCTTTTGGACACTAATTTGTCGAATTCCGTTGAAATGAGCTTGAAACCTTACCATCTTATGTCTTCCAAACAAAAATATGGTCAGGTGCTCTATTTGGAGCATTCAATAAATATGCCATCCTTACTTCATCTCTTATGTCAGGAGAAAAAATATTAGGCATTCTTTATGCGGGATCAGCAAAAATTTCATTACGATCAAATTGTACTTGAGGCTTCTTTGGTTGATTTGTGCTCTCATCACTTGGAATTGGATGGGTACTAGTTAAATTGATTTGCTTGCATAATTTAACAACGTTTTTTTCTTCTCCATTGCAAACCTAAGAATAAATCAAAACTATGAATCATGAAGCTCAAATCTTGTAAATCCCATCATCTAGCTGCTGCTGTTGAAAACAGAGATGAGGTGAGGACTCACCGCTAGCGGCTTGACGCTTGCTCTGCTAGCTGCTGCTGCTTGCCCCCGCTGCGACGCTCCCTGATGCCCTTTGATGGATGGATGACCTGATAGCCAGATCTGCTAGCTGCTTGCCCCTCACTGCCTGCTGCTCGCCCCTCGTCGCCCGGTGCGCCGCTACGGCGCTGCGCCGCCGCCTGTCTCTGCCTGCCCGTGCACAGCCTCTGCCTGCGCCATGCTGCTCGCTGTCGCCGCCGGCCCGCCGTCGCCGGTCACGCCGCTAGACGCTAGGGTTGGTGGCTTTGTAGCGGCTTGCGTGATTGAGGAAGCGAGAGATCGAGGGAATCAGCGAGCTGGAGTAGATGGGCTATCCATGAAGTGACGAAGTCAACTGGGCCACAATTGGGCCTAATATTTTTGTGCGTGCGTACCGCTTCGCTGGCCTTCTTTCTCGACGCCAAGCGCTGCCGCTGTTCATCTTCTTCCCCAGCGAACGCCGCCATGATTTCTCCCGATGGTTTGTAAGATGATTTATCTAGTTAAAAAAATTTCGCAAAAATTGGAGGGTAGGCTAGAGCCTGATGGAGCCTACCTGCTAGAATCGCCACTGCAAGGAGGAGAAAAACACGAAAGAGATGAACATTTGAGTATTATTATTGTTTTCTACTTCCCCTTCTTCTTTGTCACTCCAACTTTGGTTTTTCATAGGAAAAAGTATGAATTACACCCCCGAACTATCGTGGTCGTCCGAATTACCCTCCTGAATCACAAAACCGGACATTCTTCACCCCCAACTATGCAAACCGGACGAATTACCCCCCCCCATCGGTTCAATCCACGGTGGTTTTGGTCTACGTGGCGTACGCGTGGCAGTCCAGTCAGCATTGTATTTATAAAAAAAATTACGGGACCCACGTGTCATACTCTTCCTCCCTCTCTTATCTCTCTGTATGCCTCACTTTTCCTCTCTCTCTCACGGGTGGGTCGGCGGCGGCAGGCAAACACGGGCGTCGGGCGAGGAGCTGAGGCCGGCGACGGGCGGGGGCGGAGGCGGTAGCGGGCGACGGGTGGGCGCGAGGCTGGCGACGGGCGGAGGCGGCGGGCGGCGGTCGAGGAGCCGAGGCCGGCGACGGGCGGTGGCGGAGAAGGCAGCGGGCAGCGGGTGGGCGCGAGGCTGGCGACGGGCGGGGGCGGAGGGGGCGGCGGGCGGCGGTCGAGGAGCCAAGGCCAGCGATGGGCGGTGGCGGAGAAGGCAGCGGGCGGTGGGTGGGCGCGAGGCTGACGACGGGCAGGGGCGGCGGTCGAGGAGCCGAGGTCGCTCGAGCGCCGGCGGGCGGCGAGGAGCCGAGGCCGAAGGTGGCTGCGTGCGGCGGGCGCGGCTCGAGCGACCTCCTTCTTGCTGCCCTCACGCGTGCGCGCGTGCAAGGGGCTTGGAGAGCGCGCCGCTAGCCCACTCGCGGCGGCGGCGGAGGAGAGGCAGCGGTGACGCGAGGAGCCGCGGCCCCCGTGGGCCACCGTAGACCCCTCGCGCCAGCGGCCACCGCGTGCCTACGACGAGGAGGAGGAGCCCGCCGCCCACCGCGCGTCCCCGCTCGCCTGGTCGGCCTCCGCCTCCGTCGCCGGCCACCGTCGTCCTCGGGCCCCCTCCGCCACCCGCAACTGACTCCGCCCCCGCGCGCCGCCGTCCTCACCTCACTTCTGCCATGCTCCTCTGCCGCCTCCGCCTCCGCGCCGACGTCCACGCCGTCCGTGCCGTCCTCGCCGACCGCCCGTCCTCGCGCCGTCCTCGCCGACCGCCCGTGCCCACCGCCCATCCTCGCCGTGCGCGCTGCGCGCCGGCCTTCTACGCCCCTGCCAGTTGCTGGCTTCGGCTCCTCGACCACCGCCCGCCGCCTCTGCCCCCGCCCGTCGCCAGCTTCGCGCCCACCCGCCGCCCGCTGCCGCCTCCGCCCCCGTCCGTCACCGGCCTCAGCTCCTCGCCTGCCGCCGCCGACCCACCCGTGAGAGAGAGAGGGGAAAAGTGAGGCATAGATTGAGAGAGAAGAGAGAGGACGAGTTTGACATGTGGGTCCCATAATTTTTTTTATAAATACAATGTTGACTGGACTGCCACGCATACGTCACGTAGACCAAAACCACCATGGATTGAACCGAGGGGGGTAATTCGTCCGGTTTGTATAGTTGGGGGTGAAGAATATCCGGTTTTATGGTAAGGGGGGTAATTCGGACGACCGCGATAGTTCGGGGGTGTAATTCGTACTTTTTCCTTTTTCTTATTGTACTGGTTGGTTCCTGAACTGGACATGAACAAGGCTATTCCGTTGATCGAAAGAAAGAGATGAGTGGTGTTTCTTGTTTGCATATTTATCTTTTAATAAATAAATCCCTTGATTGTTTTGGTACATATACCGTGAATCGCATTTTCCTGTGCACACAGTCGCATTTTGCTGTTAAAATGATTAAATATGCAGGTGAAGTTTATACCTTCTTTTTTCTTCTGCAATCGTGACACACAGCCCAATCAACCTAAACACAGAATCCTCGCAAGGGAAATGTGCAAGGGCATATATGCCTTTTTCACCGGCATGTTAACACCGTTAAGCCCTCCTAACGGAATATGGGCAATCTGAGGTTCAGTTCAAAATAGTAATGGCAAAATTACAAAGTTAAAAAAAAAGAGGGATAAAATAATAACTGCATATGCAAATAAGGGTAAAAACACAATTACTTTTTTTTTGTTTTGTCAGGCAAATTTGCGGCCATCCGATTTATTCCAACATTCGTGCTACGGCTTATTGGGCTCGTCAAGACAATATTGTATGAACCCGTTTGCTTTCCTAAAATCCGAATGGCAAGAGGAGAGCGGTACGCTACGTGCCTACGTGTCCATATTTGCAGGCACACATACACACACGCTGCCCGTACACAGAGAAGACAGAGAGGAGGGGAATGGATGAGCGGCTTCTCATCGGCGGCGACGACGTGCAGGCGTGCAGCGCGTCTTCTCCGGCGGACGGCGCCCCTGTGCTTGGCGTCTCCTCCATCGGTGACGCGTCGGTGTCTTCTGCGGCGGACGGCACCCCCCCTCCCCCCTCCGGGCCTAGCCTAGTCGTCTAGTCGACTCCTCGTGGTACGATTTACCGGCGGACACATCTGGCACAAAGCGCGGAGCGGCGTTTGGTCATGGGCAATGCAGGGCCTGCTTGCCTGCCTGTTAGAAGTATACTCCCTCCGTCTCAAAATAAGTGCAGTTTTACACTATTCACGTTCAACGTTTGACCGTCCATCTTGTTTGAAAATTTTTTATGATTAGTATTTTTATTGCTATTAGATGATAAAACATGAATAGTACTTTATGTGTGACTAAATGTTTTTAATTTTTTCACAAATTTTTCAAATAAGACGGACGGTCAAACGTTTAACGTGAATAGTGCAAAACTGCACTTATTTTGGGACGGATGTAGTAATATGTTAGTTAGACATAAGAGTCAAAAATAAATTATAGAGATAAAATATATCCTAGACATAGAATTCTAGAGATAGAATTCTAGAGATAAATCTAATCTTATTTGTATTGTACTCCAAGTCTCTATCTCCTCTGTACTCCTGTATATACCCCATGAGATGATCGATATAATAGATAAGAAAACAACACAATACAACAATTAAATATTTCCACATGGTATCAGAGTTATAGACCCACGTCGTTTGATCCTCAGTTCATTGACGCCTTCCACTGCGCTCCGGGGAGATGAGATCAATGATATAATCTCCCTAGGGCACCGTAATTAGCCACAAATAATTTATAGATTAAATTTTACCAATATTAACCTTAGATCAATTCTGTCATTAGCCACATAAAAGCCAAAAGCCTGATCCTCGAGAGAACAGAAGCAGCGAGTATGAGCAAGAAAATAAAGGAAGCAATGCAGGAGAGATCAATCAAAGGCTGTCATGCGCATGCTGCACATCGATTGGATCGTGTGGCACATGCATGCATGGATCAATCCGTGCGCATGCATGCATGGATCGTGTGGCACATCCTCGGGAAGGCAGCAGGCAAACCACGAGAAGGTCAAACTCGGGTGCACAGGCGCATGGACCTCCCCGCTGACGACTTCATCTACATCGACAGATGTACGACTACGTCACCAAAACGATCGTCTTCACCGACACAGCATCGTCGATGGTCTTCATCAACATGGGAACACACACCGCCACCAACTCGTCTATATAGATGGACACCTCGCGTTCTCTGACAGATTAATCTGCCAGACGCTTCTTCGACGACATCGACCGCGTCCTCTACGACGGCAACGACCGCGCCACCGACGACGGCATCGATCACGTCATCTACAATGACAACGACTGCATCAACTCGGCATCACTATTGCGATGACCGCTACACGACGCAGAAGGACCAACCAAAAGTGGTGGTTTCATCGTCAACGACGTCCTTTGACATATAAAAGACGTCCCCAATGGCATCCTCTGACATCTACAAGATGCAAGATACAAACAATTGCAGTTTTCGTTTTCACACCATGGCGTAAATTTTTTTTTTTGCCTTCAGCTATTTGCGGCTACATCAACTACCATGACCACGGCTACTACATGAATGGCTACATCGACGAACGTCTACAACAAGAATCATCTACGGCAACTTCAATCAAAGCATCCGTGTCATTGCTATCGTCTATGACACTTCCGCTATGACTGCGGGAGGAAATGGAGGAGAGTCAAGGGATGACACAGAAGGGGACGCAGACACCAGGTGGAGGACCGTCCATCAGAGATGCAATCGATGATGGTGAGTTAAAGAAGATGAAGAAATAGAAGATTTCAAATCCAGTCGCAATCGTTCGCTTCGCTTCCGTTACGACTGAGGGGGAATGTTAGAAGTATAATATGTTAGTTAGAGATAAGAGTCAAAAATAAATTATAGAGATAAGATATATCCTAGAGATAAGATAGCGTCCTAGAGATAGAATCCTAGAGATAAATCTATTCTTACTTATATTGTATTTACTCCTATATATACTCCATGAGAGGATCAATGTAATAGATGAGAAAACAACACAATACAATAATTAGATTTTCCACACTGCCTCCTCTCGCGTAGGCAGCCGCGTGCTTGGCGATTGGAGAGGCAACTCGAGCTCTCCAGCAAGATCGACAACTGCAGGGACAGAGAACTGATCACCAAAATCGCAAATTGATGAACTGAAGGTGTTGATTATTTTTGTTCTTTTTTTCTCGTTGATTTGAGATGGATATAGAGGCCGGTGTAGTGTCAACTGAAATTTGATAGATGCAGCTCGTTGGACTTCAACTCCTATTGCCTATTTTCTCAGTGACTGCTGGAACCTGGTTCCGATATCTGTCTGTTGGACCATGTTTAAGAACCTTGTATTTGATCTCTCGTTTTTGTTTAGTGCATACCATTACAACATTTTGCACGGATAGTTTTTTTTTCGGATCTGTACTACAGATATGGTGGTGATGAGTTGCTTCGAAACTCCCTTGACTGCAGGAAAGTTTCTTGTCATTCTTGGACCATTACTTTGCTGAATTGCTGCCCTCTGTTCTTGTTATACGTTCCCTGATTTCTGGTTCTACAATGTGCATTTGCATGTGTTCTTAAGAGTAGATCATTATTAACAATTTTCTTTTTTGTGTTTTGAACATATGCATTTTAGCAGGCGTGGTGCGATTGGTTCTGAAAAATGAACAATTTCATAAGTACTTGACTATTTCAAAGGACTTGACTATGATCTTGTACGAGCAATGGGAGCATCCTTGTGTCAAGTACATTCTGAAACTTGCAGGCAAGTTTGTTAGCCAATAATACGGAAACTATTCTAATTCCTCGAGGGGATGTTCCCTCGTTTGCTTAAAAACCATCTAAACGGTTATGAAAAATTCTGGAAAAATTTGACAACATTCATACGACACATATATACAACTCCACATAATCTTAAGTCCAAACTCAACTCACACATCAAGATATAAAAAAGACAAATTCAGCGTATAAATAGTAGCATACTGTTTATATCTAAATTTGTCTTTTTTGTTTCTCGATATGTAGATCGAATTTGAACATGAATTTTGGTGGACTAGTAGGTACCATTATACTCTATATTGTCAATTTTTCAGAATTTTTCACAACTATTTGCATCGAATTTGAAAGAAAAAGGTATACGAGGGGATATCCCCTTAAGGGATTAGAATCCACTCTCCAATAATACTTATAAATAGTCTCAACAACCCCTGGTGTGTTTACAGGTAGTTTTGTTAGCTACCAGCACTACCTATTTTGTTAGCCACTAACAGTACTTACTATCATACCTTCCTGATAAGATTATCATACTTTTGTATGCTTTGTTCGCTACTAAAAGCACACATTGTTTTGTCATGAATGTCTTGTGCGGGAGGAGTTTTGGGATTAATTTGACGAGTTTGTTTAGTTTTGTCGTGCACTAACGATGCTTAGTTTTATTTTCTTCTAATAGTACCTACTTATATCAGTTAATAATATTACTTAGTTTTTGTTTATTACTAACATTACCGTTAGTTTTCTCATCTGCTAAACACAATTTAGTTTTGTCAAGTACTAAACATGACTTGTATTTTTTATTTGTTCCTTTTGGTTTTTGTCACATTTGTGTTTGTTTTTCTGTCAATTTTTGTATTTTTTTAAACTACGAAATGTTTTTTGTGTCTCCCATTTGTAATTTTGTTAGCAAACTTTTCTGTGTTTTGTTTCTGTTATTACTATTCTGTTTCCACTAAAAGTAATGAGGAGTTTTGTGTGTTATGTTAGCAGCAGTACAGTTCAAGTTTAAACAGTAGTTATATTTTTGTACAATTGGATCTTGAAAAGAGATGATCTCAGACGAAGCTATGCACAAGATTCGTATTTATATCTTTGTGTGATTGGATCTTGAAAGAGTATTTATACAACTTTGAGTATGCACAAGCTTCTACACATACAAGACTAAATCAAGCACAATCTATTTGTTGAATAGGAATGTCCATTTTTTTCCTCCATGCTTTGTGTCACTGGGCCTAGAAGAAATCTGCTAAATTTTGAAGAGGATTGTTTAATTGTCATGTTGTTATGCAGGCTTCAACAATTGGGAGAGCTAGGAGGTTGCAGCCGATCGTGTCCTTAGGGTGAGTTTGAGGGGAAGGGGATTGAGAAGATACGTAAAACGGGATGAGCCATTATCGCATGATTAATTGAGTATTAACTATTTTAAATTTTAAAAATGGATTAATATGATTTTTTAAAGCAACTTTTCTATAGAAAATTTTTGCAAAAAATACACCGTTTAGTAGTTTGGGAAGCGTGCGCGGGCTTTCTCACCCAATCCCCCAGGAACGAACGCACCCTAAGAGCAAGTATAATAGTGAGCTATAAGTCTACTATAAGCTTATGTGGGGGAGAGAGGTAACAAGAAATCAAGGATGTTGGCTCTCATGCAAGAGCTAGCTTAACACAAGCTTCTAGGTAAATACATTAAATGTATAGGTGAGAGATAGAGAGAGGAGAAGAAAATTGTAGCCAACCTTATAGCTAATTCATTATATATGTTGGCTTTAAGATAAGCTAATAGTAGGAAGTGAGCTCTACTGTTATCCTCGCTCTAAAGTCGCTTCGATAGCATCAGGGAGCACATCGGCAACTCAATGAGCATTTTTACGGCTCTACCCACCCAATGAGCATATTTACGTCTCCACCAGGTTTGCACTGCTTTCACGAATAATTCTAGTACCAATACCCAGTCCTGAACAGCTGGCTTATCTTTATATGATTGGATATTATCTACTAGAGTAGCTGGCTAGTCCTAAACAGTTGGCTGCACCGGAATGGATGAGGGGGTTGGGTTGTGTTGTGCCACTCACCTTGTGTTTTGTCTGCTGATACAAGTTAGTTTGCATTGGCATTGTGAGATGAAGGTTCTGATGCATTGGGCACTGATAGTGTTGCTGAAAGAATCTTTATTTCGTGGGTGTAGCCTACAATAGGCTCTTGAACTACTGAATTTATGATATTTTTTTTGTTTGATGTGCATGGTTGCTGCAGTCATATTTAACATAATGCCATGATTAATTCCATTTCAATGTTACATGTAGTTTTGTTTGCTTAATTAAATTTTACTTCTAATTAGGCGTTGGAATTTGATTATGTTTTACTTGTAGTTTTGTTTGCTTAATTAAATTTTACTTCTAATTAGGCGTTGGAATTTGATTATGTTTTACTCCTCTCTCCTCTCTTGTAGGTTTCGATCCATAGCATTTGTATTTGGTAAGGTGAGTACTTCTCAGTTCCCCTTTCTTTCTCTCAGCCTATCAGGTTCAGTAGTAGCAACATACCTGTTTCTGTTCATGTCGGCGAAATTACTGAAACTCTTTACTTGTTCATGACATACCAGGAGAAATTTGCCTTCTCTTTTCTTACTACCTAGTCCAACGGGGACCACCTATACATTTATCGACAAATTTCTCCTAAAAATTTGACAGATGTAATTACAGTACAATCGTAGTATAATTACGCTGTAACTTGTATGTAATTACATTGTAACCTGCATATAACTATAATTTAACTTGTATGTAAGTTTCACGTAATTTTGAATCGTTAGATCTATTACAAGATTTGTTCTGGTGAGAAAGAAAAAAAACACAGCACACACATATGTGAAAGGATTTATTCCCATAACCTCTATTTTACCGAAATAACATGTTACGGAGAGATTTTTGAAAGTTACATTATAGTTACAGCGTAATTACATGCAAGCAGGGGTGAAAACGGTACGGAAACTTTCCGGATTACGGACCTATTTTCGAAAACGGAATCTATCGGTCGGAATTTTTCGGAAACGGAAACGAATTCTGAAATATTTTCTCGGAAACGGAATCGGAAATGATAAGGGCAGTTTCCGTCGGAACTCGGAATCGGTCGGAAACTTTCCGGCAATTTTCTTGGAATTACCAGAAATTTTATGACTGAAATACCCTGGATTCTTTTTTTAAGCACTAAATAGTGAATACCATGGTGTTTGGCTATTATTTTTTAAAAAAATATTTGTTATGCAAATCTAAAATTACATAATAATATTTTTGTCCTACATTGGGATTTATCAACAACATTACTCTTTTAAACATAGATAATTTATTCAATTAGATCTATCAGTTTGAGGGGGTTTTTATTCCGATAAATTTTCATGCCGTATTCGCGCCGGTTCGTTTTCGCTCCGTTTTCGGTTTCAATAATATTTGATTCCGTTTTCGTATCCGGGGTTTCCGATTCCGATTCCGTTTCCGAAAAAAATATGAAAACGATAAAGATGGTTTCCGTTCGTTTCCGTACCGTTTTCACCTTTACATGCAAGTTATAGTGTAATTTCACTACGATTATACCGTAATTACATCTGTTAAATTTTTGGAAGAAATTTTATCGACAAATATATAGCAAAAAATTGTAAGGGGACAAAGCGGGGCTTCACAAAATGACCCGATCCAACAAAACGGTTAGGGGAGTGGGTCGTGCGGTATGCACGCGGGTACGCTCGCGGAAGGACAGGCAGTGGGGATGGGCGGCACGTAGAATATCCTACGGTGGAAAATTTGGCTGCAACCTCAGTTTCTTTCGGCCGGCTATCAGACAATCCCTAAACCCAAAATTTAATGGTGTTTTCGACGGCGAGCCTGGGACCCGCGCTGCCGGTGGCTCCTCCCCTGCTAGAGGTGGTTTCGTTCAGAGATGTGTGGTTGATCTATTATTTTCCTTGCAGTTGCAAAAATCAAGATTATCAAGGAGACCGGGACATTCTGAAACACTAACGAAGGAGACGGAGTCAATTATTGAGAACATAGAGGTAGTATATGCTGTTAAAGTGGCAGGTTTGTGGAATAATGAAAGGGAATGGGACAGTGAGAAGCTCAGTTCTTTGTTTGTGGAAGAAGCTGTTCAAAAAATTTTGCAGGTTCCTCTGATGCAAGATGACTCAAGTGACATGCTTTTTTGGAAGCACACTAAGAATGGTCAATGCACCTCAAAAAGTGCTCACAAGGAATTCTACAAAGGTGAGACACAGAATCTCCGGCAGGTAGACTCTCAATTCTTAGCCTTAATCAAGGCCATCTGGAAAGACAAAAATATTCCCCCCTAAAGTTAGAGTTTTTGCTTGGAGATTTATTAGAGAAGCCCTTCCCTATGCTCTTAGACTAAATCATCGTATCAAAGATATCCCTTCTGCTTGTTGTAGATGTGGCATGTCTGAAAGTGATTTTTCATCTCTTCTTTCTTTGCCCTTTTAGCAGACTCACTTGGATGATTGTTGTTTATAATTTTGATCTGGATAGATTTCATGTGAATCCTCATCTTCCTTCTCTCATTGCCTTTATTACTAATAATGGCCCCTGCAAAATTAGTCTAAGCACCCTTTTCATCACTATGTGGAATCTTTGGAAATCTAGAAATGACTTTAAATTTCAGGGAATCTTCAGGGAACCTTCTCAAGTCAACTATTTAGCAGAAGCTATGATCAATACTTTTTCCCAGGTTGCTTCTCAATCTGATTTGCAGGTCATTGAATACCCGATGGAAAACATAAGAAGAGCTGACAACTTCCCTGATGGAATTAGATGTTATATTGATGCTGCTTAGGACAACGACAGAACTGGCTTAGGAATTTTCTTTCATGATCCTCAAAATCATAGTGCTATCTTTATTCAAGCCTCATCTAACAAAGCTCAATCTGCCTTGCAAGCTGAACTCACTGCTTTGTATCTTGCCTTGCAAATTGCTATGTTTCTCAATTTTTCAGGTGTCACCTTCCTAACAGATAATGCCACAATTGCTAATACGGCTAAAAAAAGGAGATTCATGGAGGAACCTGGTCACTGGAGTTCAAGACCTTTCTAGTCTCAGATTATTTCCTCGGTTCCTTCGCATTTTATTCAAGTTAGATGGATACCCAGAGAGCTGAACAAGATGGCTGACAAATTAGCAAAAGAAGCTAAGTCCTCTTCCAGGAGGGATTTAGTTCACAGTTGCTAAAACATAGCTCATTTAACCTATCCTCAAAGAGGTGGTCATGCAAAACGTCTCAAAGACCTCTTCAGGTCTTCTATTTGTAATCTCAAACATGTACTCTGTTTCTAAGCCTTAATATATTCTTGGTTCTAAAAAAAAGGGTAGCATATGGAAGTCATTTCTTTGCAAGTGACAATAAAGCCTCTTACCAAAGTATGAAGTGCCAAATTTGGTGGTTAGTGGCTAGAGGCACCTACCAAAAGTTCAACAATAGCGTGATTTTCCAAGAGATAATTAATATTGTAATTTGCATCTGGTATTTGTGTAAATGATGATTTGTCCTTCGGCGTACTTTGTTGTAATCTTGAGCCTACCTTTCATGAACGAGATACAAATTGCTTGTGAATTTTTGAGACTTTTGGGCCATATTTTCATAGTTTGTTGAAATTTCCGGTTATTTTCATGGTTCCTGCATTGTCCTTTTGAAAAAAACAATATTTCTTTCTCCTTTTCTTTTGAATTTTTATGTTTTAGAACAAATTTCTGAATGGTCTTACTTGGACAACTAACGTCATAGGAGGGAAAGGAGTGGGTGAGGGTATAGCAGCAGTATCATATCCATATATGGTAGCAGTATATGGATCTCCCTGTGTGAATCCATCCATAGTAGCCGAACAAAGCCTTTAGTGAAATACGATCCCTTTCACTTCCAGCTGCAAACATTAACAGCAAAAGAAAACAAGAACAAAAATACCTACCAACACCACGAGTAATCTAGTCACATCCAGCATAAACCAAAAGTAATCTAGTCACATCCAGCATAAACCAAAAGTAATCTAGTCACATCCAGCATAAACTAAAGACCAGACCTCCACTAAAACATTTTGTTCAGACACAAAAGGGTACTCCAGCAGAACAAATTACAAAAGCTGATCCTCTTCAGCACTTCTTCCGTTAGTTCTGCAGTTGCTTCTCATCCTCTTAACAAGCACTTAAGACCAAAACTTGCCCTTGTCTTTGCTAATTTTGGGTGAAACAAAATCATAGATACGAATGGGTTAAACAGAACCATACATAAGAATGGCATCAGTAACATCGTAGTCATGAATGACGGCATCATCACCATCATCAGGATAACTTCCAGATAGACATGGTGGATGTAAAATTTTGCTTGCTTCATCACAAAAGGTGCAACGACCTGTCAGAAAAGCCAAAATTACAATCCAGGGTATTAACATGCATGCAAAAGCAATAATGATTGCCACAATGTGTCTATTACTTGACTAAAATATAGTAGGAGCATCACAAAAAGAGTTCAGTGACTCACCAAAACATGTGCTAACTTGAACAGGGCAGCAGATGGTCTTTGAGTTTGATTCATTGAATCGACCAGGTTGCGAGTCCCAGAATTGAGCGAAGAAGAGTGTGCGCACAGGGTTTGGTGTTGTGGTTGCCTCACCATCTAGTTTGAGCACAGTGCCATGGGTGCTTGCCAAGAAGTTAGCATGGTAGCATCTCCAGTGGTAGGATTGAGGTTCCTCCACTCCACAGATGAGGTCAAGCTTATATCTTGGTTCCTGCAATAACAAACACAAAGTTGGACAGAATTTTAGGACACTGGAAGAAAGCAAATGCCGCAATCAATCAAAAAGCCAAAACGTTTCTACTCTGAATTTACCCAAGGATGTTGTCCCGAGTATGCGACTAGCAATTCTTCCAGCTTGCTGCGAACAAACTTCTGCTGGTTCAGATATTCTGAACTTTTCATTGACGATGCTGTCGAGGTTTGACAATCAAACATACGATTTCTTCTTCTGCATAAGATTTCGGTTAGCTGCACTTTGATCATTGCGTTTAGCTCCTCCCAATCAGCATTTGAGATAACACAGTGAGAACCATTGCTAGTGGATTTCAGCAAGCCGTGCAGGCGATCAAGCTTCTTGCCGGAGAGGGATTTGAGGAAAGATTCAAGCATGGTGTGCTGCTGCTGCTTCGATGCCTTGACTGCAGCAGCGTAGGGGTTCTTTTTCGTCATCACAGTCTGCTGCAGTTTGTCGCGGAGGTCGCACTGCCTGGACCAAAGGTATTCCACAGCCTCGTGCTTTGATAGAGGTGCACCAGTGGTGGTTGGGGTGATGGCACGGAGGAGGGCGATGAGGCCATCAAGGGTACGGGATGCCATGCGACACATGGCGCTGGTGTCAGATATCTCCTGTTGCAACTCATACTTGTCATTGGCGTCGCCTTCCTGTGGAGGCTGTGGGTACGAACCATCAAAAAAGGCCATATCATCGTAGGCGTTGTACCAGACAGCGTTGATGATGATGTTCGACACAGGGTCTAAGGGGCCATAGCAGTATCCGAACTCAATAAGTGCGTGGAGGAGGCGGCCACGGCGCATGGAGTCGCCAGGCAGGGGCAGCACGGCAAGTGCCCTGATGTAGAAGCAATGGATGGTGTCGAGGAGGCACATGTTCAGGGAAATTATGTGCTCGCATGGCGGGGAAGCATCATAATGCATTTCTTCCTGAGGTTCTTCACAATCAACACTGCAGGTTGTGATTTTCGCTATGCACTTAGATAGCTTTGTCTCCATCACTACCCTATCAAATGTTATGTCAGGAAGGTGTCGGAGTTGGTCGGATAGAACTTGATTTGGAGTTTCAATTTCGATCGAAACTCGAGCAAAAGTGCCTCGCCCAATGCATGTCGCCAGCAGTAAGGTGCCATTGGGGGCGGCTTGAGCACAAGACTCGCCATTTGGGCAGCACAAGAAGTCCATGTTGGGCGGGGGCCATTGGAATGCGTTGAGGAGCAGGTCCTTGATGGACTGGACGTCATGGGTGGTGAGCAGGTCCGACCCCTGAAGCTTGTGGACGATAGGGGAGAGTAGATGAGAGGGGTACTGCGCGGTCATGGTGCGCGCCAGGTCGTCGGGCGCGGGGTGGCCTGCTTTGAGCGCGGCGATCCGGAGGGCGTTCTTCATCTTGCCACCGTCGGGGAGGAGGGGGGATGGCGGGAGTGGGAGATGGCGGTCATGGTGGACCAGCTTGATGGCGAGGAGGAGGTCGTAGGAGGCGAGGTAGAGGTAGCGCCTGGCCTGGTCGCCGGTGAGGTAGCGGAAATAGACCTTCATGAAGGCGATGAGGCCGTTGAGAGAGGTGGATGAGATGAACCCCCACCACTCGCTGTAGCTCCTGCGGGTCCTCTTCCGGGGGAGCGGCGGTGGGTGGTCTTGGAGTTGGAGGGGCGGTGATCCGGAGAGGTGGGCGATGGCGTTGAGGATGATGTTGCTGACGGGGTCGGCGAGGCCGAAGCAGTGTCCGACCTCGCCGAGGCAGTCGACGAGCTCCGGGATCTCGTCCAAGGGCAGCCGCCGCGCCGCCTCGTCGTACAGCTTCTGTATGGACCGGAGGATTTCGTTGGCCGGAGGGTGCCATCGCTTCTCCTCCTCCCCGTGGTAACAGGTGAATCTGCCGAAGCGGGGGCCATCGGAGGAGGAGGCGCCGCTCCGACTCGCTGCTCTCTTCCATAGAAGGTGAGAGGTGGAAGATATGAAAGAGAAAGAGGGGAAGAGATGAGGGAGAAGATGACATGAGGTGGAGACTGCTGACATGTGGGTCCCGTTTGAAGACTCAGCAAATCAACTGCCACGTAAGCAAGTCAATTGCCACGTAGGACAAAACCGCCTCCAAAACCGTCCGGGGAGTTTATTTGTAACGGTTTTCAGAGTTGGGGGATGGGTTATACCCGGTTTTGCGGTTGAGGGATGATATTCATACACGGCCATGAGTTGAGGGAGGTAAAATGGACTTATTCCTAGTAGTAATTAGCAATAAGCCCACCTGTCAGTTCCTTGACTTTTACATCGTGTTTTTTTACCTCTAAACTGTACACAACCGTGCAATTTGGATCCCACAGCAATATAGATGCCTGCTTTTAATGATGTGGCATCCTAGTCAGCAAAATAAAAATAAAAATATTATGTGGGGCCCATGTAAGTGACAAGAAAAGACATAGGGCCCACGCCCTCTTCTTTCTTCTCTTTTCTTCCCCAGTCTCGGTGTTAGCCACGCAAGGGGAGGCGGCCGACGGGAGAGGTGGGGAGAGGTGGCCGGCAAGTCTGAGAGGGTAAGGGAGAGGCAGCCGGCAAGCCAGCGAGCCGAAGCTTGTCGACAAGGAGATCATCCCTTTGCGACGCCCATGTTTGCCATCGCCGCCCAGTTCAGACCGGAGACACGGGTGAAAGACTGAGAACCGATGAGAGGGTAAGAGGGGGTCGGGCCCCTCAGGAGCGATTGAAGATGGAAAGGGATTTAGACAGGTTCGGGCCACTGTGGGAGCGTAACACCCTACTCCTGTATGTGGTTGATTTGAGTGGAAGAATACTGTTGGGGAGGTATGTCATGAGGGCCTTCGGCCAACCTGCTGAAACCATCTTGGCCGTCAAAACAACGGCTAAGTTCATTGGCCCAAGCCTTTGGGCAGAGCCATTGGGCGAAGTCGAAGCACAAAGACCAAGGGGTTCGCCATCAAGCATTGAGCGAAGCCTGGCGGCGAAGATCGATGGGTTCGCCACCAAGCTCGACAATCGACCAAAGGCCTATCAAGGGCGAAGGCCGTCAAGCGAAGCATGAAGTCGTCGGCCTAAGTAGACAATGCCTTCGGCCAAGGACCCAAGAGGCCTAGCGACGAAGATCGATGGGTTTGCCACCAAGCTCGACAATTGACCAAAGGCCTATGAAGGGCAAAGGCCGTCAAGCGAAGTATGAAGCCGTCGGCCTAAGTAGACAATGCCTTCGGCCAAGGACCCGAGAGGCCTAGCGGCCCATGGAGGCCCTTCGCCACCCAATGGGCCAGCTCTAGAAGACCACCTCGGGGGCCATAAATGCAAAAGACACTGTATACCCATTGTAATGTCCCTATCATAATGACAACCATGTAAATTCCCCTGTAATAACCAGACCCTAGAGGGTATGGGCCTGCACAGGCTGTACTACGATTATAATGGGGAGATCCCAAAAAAAATGAACTAATAAATACATTGTTTTACTATTCCAACCCCTCACTGAGTTTACCACGTCCTTCAACGTGACGCGGTTGCCATTTGACAACAAATACAAGTGCTTTTAGTTTTTTGGAACCGTCCCCTCTACACTGGGACCTCGATCTCCTTTTATATCTTAAGGGTCTACCATAAAGGCCCAAGTCCTAGCTTCAAGGGTCATGAAAACATTCTTTACAGACCATTAATGCTCGTCTTGTCTTCGGACGTGCGGAACTGCGCGTGCCTTACCGAAGCATGGGCACGTCCCATCATATCGAGCGACACGGGCAGACACCCATGTCATTCCTTCTTTGACTATCGATGACCTCCTCCTACTCGTTCCCTCCGGTCAGTCAGGACCACTTCGAACGGATTGGTATGACAGGATTTGGTCCGGATCCAAACGAGAAGAAAAAACCTATAACACCCTGAAAATTTCGATTCTGAAATACGGAATTAAAAATTTGGAATAATAAAAAATCTTTTTAAACCTTTTTGCATGCTGGAATTTATTTAATTCGATCTGTCGTTTTTCTGTTATGCATGGGTTAAAGGATGAACGTCTAAGAATATGTTGGTATTTGATTTCAAATATTGTTCATTCAAAGAACCATGATTATGAAATATCCTAGTATTTGCAAATGCCAACTATTTTATAAAACCCCTTCTCTATATATTAGAACCCTTTCGGCATAATGATTTGATAAATAAAGCTATATATAAATATATGTCACTATTTTGGATAAAACCCTCTATGGTATAGCATATTAAATAAATGCTATTTTAATAAAGAAACATAGCTATGGCTATTTTATACGAACCGTTGAAAAGGGATTTGCCTTCAAAAAATTATTTGCAAAATAATATCTATTAGTAAAGTATTACTGAAAACCCTATATGCGCAATATAATTACTAATAGGCTATTTTCAAAGATATGACTTCCTCAGACAGAGTCTAGTTTTCCCACGCATAGCCTAGCTTGCATGTTAGGATTTATTGTTTATTTTGTATGTGTTTAGGATTTGTGCCAAAGATCTTGATTTAATCCTATCTCCTAAAAGGACTCAATCTGTTCGATGTCCTTTCCTATATATTTCCTTTTCCCGACTTTACCTTCCCTCATCTTCGCGGTTTGATTTATTACGCGCTTCAGTGCTAAATAAATCGACAACCCAAAACTCCCTTATCCTATCTCGATATTGTCACTCTCTCAAACTCTCGCCCGGCGATTACTTAAAACCCCTCTATCAACTCAAACCCGATGAACCCCCTCGAATATGTATAATCGATCGGTGTATTTATTTACCGTGCGTCGATTCGAATATCTCGATTTTATTACTACCACAACGATTGGATTTGTATGCCCCGCGTCGTCCCTAAGATCCTTTCTTCGCTACCGTCGTTCGTTCGTATGAGCGCTTTCAAAATAATCCTACGACGACCGATGAATTGGTTTGTCGGGCGTTAAGCCTAAATCCCTATTCGGCAACGTGGTGCATCCATCCAAGCAATTCAGGAAATTCCAAGATTTATCCTCCGCCCATCCAAATGTCGATTTCTAAACACAAAGGCCACATTTGCAATTCCAATACACAGTCCGAGTGCATGTTTGAGTCCAAGGGTCAATTCCAAATTTCCAACTCCCAAAACCCCCTGAGAAGGTGCAAGCAAGACTAGCAGTACCAGTTGCAAATAAATCCATGCCAAACATACAGTACCCTGCAGAGTCCAAATTATGAATATACAGAACCACATCACAAGTCCGATCTATACAATCCCAATTACAGAATGTTGTCCAAGCCACAACCATACAAGCCATATCTAGTCCAGACACAGGGCCAGAATAAATATTATGCAGTCCATTTATACAGAGCCGAGTCAAATTACAATTACACTGTCGAATCATAAGTCCAAATGCACATGTTGTTTTCCCCATCCAAATCCCCTTTCAATTTCCTAAACTACAAATCCCAGAATGATACAAAAGCTCCTATTACAGTGGACTCCCTTTTACTGCCAGCCCACTCCCTCTCTCGTTTCAGCCTAAAGTCTGTTTTGCCTCCCTCAGCTCAGCTGCATGCCCAGGACGTGTTCGATCAAATGCCTGCAAGACAGAGCAGTGTATTGTACCAACTTGGACGGCCATCTAATGCCCTGAGGAGCTACACAACAGCTTTCATGCACCATAAACCCCTGTGGACAAAACCCCACCCCAACACCCATGCCATCACAGAGACGACCCCACAAAGAGAACCCTCACTCCCTAGCACGCAAAACGAAGCAGTGTTTAGCGTGTGATTAATTAAGTTTTAGATATTTTTTTTAAAAAAAATGAATCAATATGATTTTTTAAGCAACTTTCGTATATAAACTTTTTAAAAAAAAACACTTTGTTTAACAGTTTGAAAAGCGTGCGCGCGGAGAACGGAGAGAAGGGGTAGGGAACATGGACAAACGAACTGAGCCCAAGTTCAGGAAGCCAAACCTGCCTTGTGCTCCACTCCTCGGCGCCGATGACGACCACCGGCCCACACCGACGCCGTCCGCCGTCCTCATCCTCTTCCACCCCGCCGCCCAGGATTCACGCACAAGAAAGCGACGGCTTTCAAAGCCGAGGAGGCGAGGACCCCGCCCCAACGGCCTCCCCTGCACCCGTGCTCCCCGTCCATCGGAGCCCTCAGCACAACCGACGAAACAATGAAAAGGAACCCACAAGCTGAGTCCACACCGAAAATGGGAAACCAGCGAGAAGACCTACCTGGTACGATCCTCACCATGTGTCGTTGTCGCTGCCACTGTTGCCGTCGCTGTACTGCCTAACTTCCTTCCCCTGGAAGCTAGCAGCATCAAAACCATCATCCATTCATCCTTGTCGTCCTCGTTACGGTTCACCATCGCATCCCTCACCTTCACCTTCCCGAGCCAGCTCGCCACCACCATCACGGCCGTCGTCGTTCCTCCACTGCCACAGCCACTCCGCCTTCGGATCCCCATCGCTGCCGACCCCCGTGCCACTGCCATCGCCGAGCACCTCCCCTTTTCATCTCCACACCGTCGGCCTTCCATCTTCCATCGCCGCCACCACGCCACCCCAAACGCCATCCACCGTGCGCCACCCCTCCCCTGTGCCTGCCACCGCCGTCCTTCACTCCCCAGGCCGTCTCCCCGACCGCCGCTCCTTCCTGCCAGCCTCCTCCCTCCCCCACATCGCCGCCGCCGGCTCTGCTTCCTCCCCCATCGCGCCGAGCTGCCGCCCTCCCCGATTCCCCATCGCTGCCCCTACCTTCCAGAGCCCTTGGCCACCGCCGAGCCGCCATGACGCCTCCCCCGTCGCCGCACCACCCTACCACCAGCTGCCGCCCCCTGCTCACCGCCGAGCCGCCGGCCCCCACCTCCCAGCGCCGCCCCGCCGCCACAAGCTGCCGCCGCCTGTCCCACCCACCGCGCTGCCGTCGCCCCAGGCCGCCGCCAAGCTGCCGCTCGCCGCCCCCTCACCCTCTGTGCACTCGAGAGAAGCAGAGAAAGCAGAGAGAACGAGAAGAGAGAAAAGGATAAGAGAGGGAGAAGAGAAGGATTAGGAGAGAAAAGAAAGAAAATACGAAGTAGAAAGAGAAAGAAAAGAGTATGAGACACTTACAAGTAGACCCACAGTGGGGCCCACTGGTTGACCCCTCACTAAACTTTCGTATGCAGGCCCGAGGATCGATTCATTAGAAAGTCTGTATCATGTCTCTCTAGTTTCATAGCCGAGCCCGAGAGAGTGATTCTCTATAGAAGTCTATATTTCATCCTTCACTAACAGGCAGACAGAGCCCATCATAGCCGGCTCATCCACAAAAGTCCACAATACCTCCTTTATACAACCTGAGCCCTCTCGGAAAGTCTAATTCACCTCCCTTCTCGAGAGTACTCCCTCCTCGGTTTTGGAAATCAAGCCAACTTCGGAAATTCATATCTTGCAAACCGTAGCTTCGATTGGACCCATTCAACTTCTGGAATTCATCTGAAATCATGATCTATCAAATGGCACAATTAGTTGGAGATGTTCATTACTTTATTAGGAGGATTCTATATGGTTTTCTATTTTTGATTGCGTATGGAGTATTCTAATTATCTAACTGATGCGGATTTCTCGAAGACATTAGGAACCTATAACAAGGCAAGTCACTACGCTCCCTTCCTTGAACATATTGATCATACATTTACAAATGTGTTGTTTTGCAAATAAATTGCATGCTATTTATAAATTGCGTACCTACATTTGATCATAGCTTGCCTTGCGGTCAATTATTGACATTGCTTAGTATTGCTATTATATAAACATACACTCCATGCTTATGTTATATGGTTATGGATGTGAGATTGCTCGATGTGAGTGATTAATGGTTTGCGGGTGGAGACATGAGCACCACCCGCCACACACAACTCTTTTGCGAAAACCAAAACTTAATGAAACAAAACTATTTCGACTAGGGTGGCATGAGTAGAATATGGGTAGTTCTGGAAACGGTTAGTCGCCGACCCTAGTTAGTTAAGGATAAGTCAGGAAGCTATATGGGAAACGAATAGAGTACGACCGCATTTTCTCATGTATGGGCATACCCGTTGGATTAGGAAGCTCTCGTGGGGCGGCACCTCAGTCATGGTAGGTTCTGTATGTGAATGTTGAGGATAGTGCAGTGTCGAAAAGGTAAATGACGTCAAGAACTTAAAATACACCCTATAAGTAAACGTAGTAGATATCCCTTTTCACGGGAGCGGCAGGACTCCCTTCACCATCCGACAGTAGGTAGGTTGGAGTGCCGGGGTGCAATGGGGGCTCATAGTCCTTGGAGTGGATGCCGAAATGCGAGAGCGACCGAAAAGCCGGGCCGTGGCAAGTCTCATGTGTTGGGACTAGGCTCATGTGTAGGGCAAGCCGCGAAGAGCGGGATTAAAAGCGTACATCCACTACAGGTGTAAGTAAACCAATATATTCGAATTGCCATGCTCACGGTTAATGAGCGCCGAGACATGTACTACCCTTGACTAGACTCATAGATTTTAATATTGCATAGTGTAGAAATGGTGAGACATGAGAACCTTGCCCAATGCGTAGGAATGTTATTATGATAGAGTTGGTATAAAATGAATGTGAGGGTAAACCGAACCAAGCGAGGCTTGGAGAGGTGGATGAACCCTGGAAAATTACAACTTCAACATTAACGTTGTTTTTCAATTAAAACTGCTAGGTGAATTGTGAAAACTAGCTTTATGCAAATAAACCAAGCCATCCTTGAACCCCTGTGTGCATTAGATTCATTTTGTAGTGGCGGCTTGCTGAGTACGTATGTACTCATCCTTGCTCAATTAATTTTTTTAGAAAGGAGTTGGAGTCGATTATATTTATGCCATGCTGCTGTCAAGTACGTGACGATGGATTAGGGACCATAGGTTCACCAGTCGTTGCCTGTGGAATTCGATGGACCGCCGCTGCTTCGCTTCCGCTATCCTATCTATTGCTTTCGGTATTTTGTATTGTACATGACCATGCTTGGTCTATTTTGGGACCCGTTTGGGCTACCCTTGTATTATTATTGTAGAAACACCTGTAAACGATGTCAGCTTTGTGATATACAACTGTGCTATGTGTGTACCATCTACTGATCCAGGGAGTGGTACTGTATGACACATGAGATTTCCGGTGTATAAAACCGGGGGTCCCCACAAAACCCCTCATTAATGGCGATTTAGACGGAGCATGGCGCAGGCCATGCTCCCTGACAGCAGCAGGCGTACGCGGGGGGCGCTATGCTCGCCATCACATCAATCATTCCGGACTTGATCGGCCGAGTAGGTGTGCCTGCACGCCGCATTTAATGCGACGTGCCACGCCATCTCCTCTAATAAATGCGGTGGGTGGGCGCTGGACGCGCCCGCCCAAACCACACACACGTGGCCGTGCACGGAGAGGGTCGAGGCGGCCCAACCCCTTTCGTGGGGGATAGCCAACACACCAGTTCCGGGCACGACCCCCCTCGGGTCGGAAAGTGCCACGTGGGCTTGAGGCGGCCTTTTTCCCCTGTACGAAGTACCCCCAGGCCCACATTACCGACACGTATACTATCGATTCTAGAAATCAGCAATTAGAAAGCGGATAGTGCACGAGATCTAAAGTTGATGAGTAAGGAGGACAAGGTTTAGACAGGTTCACTACTTCTGTTTCGGGGATTGTATCCACTGGGTGTTGTATTGATCTGACGATCGAGTTGTGGTTATACCCTTGGGGGGCTTCTGGCCTTTTTTATATAGGTTTGGAGGCAGGATTAGAAGGAGGAAAACCTAGAATACGGCGTAAGTTTCCTTATATACTTAGGCTGTGTTCGGTTGCCCCTTTTCCCAACCCATCTCCCTCTTTTTCCGCGCGCACTCTTTTCAAACTGCTAAATGGTGCGTTTTTTTTAAAAAAAAAGTTTCTATACGAAAGTTGAGACCGTGCCGTTTTCCGCGCTTACTGTTCTTGGATGGGAATGAGCAACAGCGAACACAGCCTTACACAATCATATATATGACTAAGACTTATGGAGAAAAATTCTATGCGGCAGCACAATCCCAAGCTTCTCGTGCGGCACCGCGCGAAGTGGCAACGCGTGTCCAGCTGCCGCCTGCGCGAGCCGCGTCTGTCATGATTTTCGTTGGAGCTGAGCCAATGCCTATCACAACGAGTCCAAGCCGCAGGCCCGCACCAAGTCAACCGTCGCTCTCAGCTGCTATGGCGACAACGGTGGCGGCTGCTGCTGCTGCTGCTTCTAAAACGGCGACGGTGCACTGTAAGAGCCCTGCTGCTCTCCTCGGAATTGAGTCCCCCTACAGCGGGCGACGGCGCGTTGGTGCAAGGCCGCGAGGCGGCAGCCGACAGGCAGGGCAGATAGCGGAGCGCCAGAGCGGCCGCGCGAGCCGCGAGCAGCAGGCCAGCGGCAGCGTGGCGCTGCGGGAGCACGTGAGCAGGAGCAGCAGTGCAGCAGGAGTCCGGCGGCGGCGCGGGAGTGCGTTGCGCGCGAGCAGGAGCAGCCAAGCAGCAGCAGCGCCGTAGGAGTGAGAAGGTCTGCAGGGAGCAGCAGCTAGCATGCCAGCCAGAAGGTATGTTTTTTGAAAATATGCAATTCGATTCTGATTGCTTGATTGAAAATTTGGAATGATTCAGTGCATTAGCATAGTTTTCTCCTATGTACAGATTGGTCCTCATGAAGGATAATTTGTCACACGTAAAGAATAATCGATTGTCTTGTGAAGTTGTGATGTATTTTGTCAGGGTTATGGATACCACATACTTAATAGTAGTTGACTAAATCTCGGCAGGACCCACCACATACCATGTCTTATACGGAAACAACCTTCGGATATAGGAGGAGTTCCGCATAAGGAAGGATGAATAGAGTTCTATATGGAAACGACAAAGAACTACTTGGATTGTATCCATATTGGTTTCCCTAGTTCTACTTGGACAAGGGGACACCTATGAGTATAAATACAAGGCCCCCAGGAGGAGAGGGGGGATGAAGCAATAGATCAAGATACAACATACAAGCCAACATACGCCAAGACAAGGCGCCGGATATTGACATAGGAGATAAGCCTAGTTAGTCCCCATACGGTTCCTACGACTACCGTCAGGAGGGATCTAGCGTTGTCTCTGATCTCGCCGGACACGGATTCAAGGAGGAAGACTACCCTGTTATTGACTACGGGATGGTTTTATGGCCGCCAAGTCGACAACAGATAGATAGGCTACCCCAAATATTGTATTGGTGTGATTATGGTGAATAAGAGTAACGACCGGCTTCAGCTAACAGGAGTAGGGTCATTACCTGACAATTCAGGGGCCCGAACCTGTATAAAAATCCTCGTCCCCATCTCTTTTACCTCGATCTCTCATATACCCTGGTATCAACGATCCCCATACTATGCAAATACTGGAATCGCGACATCAAACGTCGATAGTGGCGCGCCAGGTAGAGGGTTTTTGGTGCTTCAAGGTTCCGACGATATGGTTTCAAGAGATGGATTCTCTGACAACCTCCGAGCGGACTTCCACCGCCGGAATTGTAACCGGATCAAATCGGACGACCACGGCTGTGTTTAGTTCGGTGCAAAGTTTAAATTTTGGTTGAAATTGGAAATGATGTGACTGAAAAGCTGTATGTATGACAGGTTGATATGATGGAAAAGGACTGAAGTTTGGATCCAAACTTTAAATCTAAACACAGCCCACGACGAAACGCGCTTCTGATCTACAATGACATCAGGTTCGTTGTCCCAAATTTCTGTAAATAGATTATTCTTGTTTACTGTAGATTGGTAATAATAGAGTAATTTGTACCTTTGCATGTACTACTTACCTTATCGGCTGAGTCCTACTCGGACAATGCGCGCCTGCAAGGTCTGACTAGTTGGACCTTTCCCACCTACTCGGACATGAGACCAGCTGGCATAGCTACATGCAACTGGCCTTGCTGACATGCACTATATGATCATCGTGATGCCCATAGCACCAAAAGCAACTATCTGCTTGCCTCCAAAATTCTTATACGAGACTACGTTACCCAGATACGGCGATACGGATACGGATACGCGATACGCCGATACGCCATCTTTCCAAAAACAAGATACGGGGATACGCATATATATATATATATACATACTAGTATATATTAAAAAATAGAAAAAAATTGAAGAGTAAATTAGACATTAGCATATATAGCAGAGCACGCAAGGCACCGTTCGTTCCAGGGTGTTTGGGGAGATTGAGTCTCGTTTTCCGCGCGCACGCTTTTCAAACTACTAAACGGTGCGTTTTTTGCAAAAAATTTCTATAGGAAAGTTGCTTTAAAAAACCATATTAATCCATTTTTGAAATTTAAAATAGTTAATACTTAATTAATCATGAGCTAATGGCTCACCTCGTTTTGCGTATCTTCTCAATCTCCTCAATCCCCTTCCCCTCAAACACACCCCAAGTCATCACCATCAGATTCCAGCATCTTACCAAAGTAGGAATAATATAAAGCTAAACCAATGCATATATAAGTGTAGGATTACAATATCTCAACATACCTCCACGGGGGCTTCTTTTCATCATCATTGGGTGGAATCACACGAACAGCATTCTAAGATGTTGCCAGCCATTGTTGGTCCACTGCCACTAGTTGTTCGTCTCTCTTGATGCATCACCAAGACACCAACAACATTGCCACTATTATTGCTACCACCGCCACTACTTCCACTTCTAAAATCTATTGAATCTAACAAATACGATGGAGACCTGAGGAGATTTACCAGCGGCTTGCAGCTGCTGACGACGGCGGCGCTGCGCCCGGCGGAGACGACGGCGGACGCGTGGAGCTGCAGGCCTGCAGCTGCTGACGGCGGCGGCGCTGCGCCCGCCGGAGACGACGGCGGAGCTGCAGCTGCTCCGCGGCGCTACGGCTGCTGACCGCGGCGGCGCGGCCCGGCGACGGTGGACGGCGGCGGCGTGGCCCGGCGACGGTGGATGGCGGCGGCGCGGCCCGACGACGGTGGACGGCGATGGCACCGGCTCGGCGACGGTGGACGGTGGCGCACGAGAGAACGAGCAGGTTTGGGGAGGCGGCGCTGCGATTTGGGGGAGGGGAGTTTGGCTCGCGGGTTGGGATTTTGATCGATGGATTTAGGGATTGGAGTATCGGAGACGTATCGGGATTTTCTTTATTTATCTGAAAATTGTAAAAAGAGGGGATACGTACGAGATACGTATCGAGGCGTATCCGATACGTATCCGTATCCGGAGGCGTATCCGATACGGATACGTGGCCTCCCAGGCGTATCCAGGTAACGTAGATACGAGACAGGTAGACTAAGGTAATTAGTAAGATTGATTTTTAATTAATCTACTAATTTCGTAGATACATCTGGCATGTGTCTATAAAGGTACATAATATTTTATATGAAATTTATCGTACCTATGTTAATTTCAAGTTGTTAGATCAATAATTTATTATATTTACCTAGAGCATGTTTTTATACAATATCTATTGTGCGAGTGTTTCCGACGTTAAACCGACTACGGTCTAACGCTGGGGGCTCGCTCTGTTCTCTTCTGTATGAATCATGCTTGTTTACGGTTTACATAATGCCTGATATTTACATCTGCTCGTTATATCCTGATAATACTAGAAGATCCACGCATTTTTTTGATTACATACTCGATATTCTCTACGATATGCCTTGCCTTCTAGAAAAATATTTTTTAGGAACAATTGAGCACTCGAGTAGGTTGTGGTCGAGCACACCACATTATCGAGAACGTTTTCGACAAATGCAGAGTTGTCGCACCCAACCTACCAACGAAGACCGACGACCTATCTCATAGCACTGGCTATGGCTAGGCTATTTGAGAAAAAGGTTGTTAACGGATAATTGCTTGCAAACGATGTCGGCTTGATCACCCGACATGATTGCGGACGGACACCTGGATATGCTACAAGTTGGGTATGTGAGTCATGATGGCCACATGAGATGCACATGTAATAAACCAACTCTAGCGACCCATTGGTAATCGTAACAATTTCTCGCACCGCAACTTCCATTGGCGTTCGAGAGATAATTCTACTCGCTGGTTCTCGAACCAGTAAATCGTAGCAATCTCTCGCACCACGACATCCATTGGTGTTCGAGAGATAATTCTACTCGCTGGTTCTCGAACCAGTAAATCGTAGCAATCTTTCGCACCACGACTTCCATTGGCATTCGAGAGATAATTCTACTCGCTGGTTCTCGAACCAGTAAATTGTAGCATTCTCTCGCGCCTTAACTTCATATGGTTGAGGTACGAGTACGGCAATAGCGTAGCGGTCCTCGCACCACGACTTCAGAAGGTCAAGGTACGACTACGACTGGTCTTCGACCAGCAGCGTAGTGGTCCTCGCCCCACGACTTCAATCGGTCGAGAGATAAGGCTACTCCTGGTTCTTGAACCAGTAAATCGTAGCTTTCTCTCGCACCGCAACTTCCATTGGTGTTCGAGAGATAATTCTACTCGCTGGTTCTTGAACCAGTAAATTGTAGCAATCTCTCGCATCGTAACTTCCATTGGCGTCCGAGAGATAATTCTACTCGCTGGTTCTCGAACCAGTAAATCATAGCAATCTCTCACGCCTTAACTTCAGATGGTCGAGGTACGACTACGGCAATAGCGTAGCAGTCCTCGCACCACGACTTCCGATGGTCGAGGTCGAGGTACGACTACGACTGGTCTTCGACCAGCAGCATAGTGGTCCTCGCACTACAACTTCAATCGGTCGAGCGATAAGGCTACTCCTGGTTCTCGAACCAGTAAATCGTAGCAATCTCTCGCACCGCAACTCCCATTGTTGTTCGAGAGATAATTCTACTCGCTGGTTCTCGAACCAGTAAATCGTAGCAATCTCTTGCACCGTAACTTCCATTGGTGTCCGAGAGGTAATTCTACTCGCTGGTTATCGAACCAGTAAATTGTAGCAATTTCTCGCATCGCAACTTCCATTGGCGTTCGAGAGATAATTCTACTCGCTGATCTCGAACCAGTAAATTGTAGCAATCTCTCGCGCCTTAACTTCAGATGGTCGAGGTATGACTACGGCAATAGCGTAGCGGTCCTCGCACCACGACTTTCGATGGTCGAGGTACGACTATGACTGATCTTTGACAAGTAGCGTAGTGGTCCTCGCACCACGACTTCAACCGGTCAAGAGATAAGGCTACTCGTGGTTCTCAAATTTAATTAACCATGGAGAATTTAATTAACCATGGAGAATTAATAAAACTTAAATCCAGCCATGCTTTATATTTAGGAAATTTTATTTCTCACATTTAATTTCACTTGTAAATTAATGAACATTTAATATAAATTCTAATAATAATTTATTAAATAATTTATAAATCCTGAAACAAAAATCAGGATGTGACAGTACGACTACGACTGGTCTTCGACCAACAGCGTAGTGGTCCTCGCACCACGACTTCAATCGGTCGAGAGATAAAGCTACTCCTGGTTCTCGAACCAGTAAATCGTAGCAATCTCTCGCACCGCTACTTCCATTGGTGTTCGAGAGATAATTCTACTTGCTGGTTCTCGAACCAGCAAATCGTAGCAATCTCTCGCACCGGAACTTCCATTGGTGTCCGAGAGATAATTCTACTCGCTGGTTCTCGAACCAGTAAATCGTAGCAATTTCTCGCACCGCAACTTCCATTGGCGTTCGAGAGATAATTCTACTCGCTGGTTCTCGAACCAATAAATTGTAGCAATATCTCGCGTCTTAACTTCAGATGGTCGAGGTACGGCTACGGCAATAGCGTAGCGGTCCTCACACCACGACTTCAGATGGTCGAGGTTTGACTACGACTGGTCTTCGACCGGCAGCGTAGTGGTCCTCGCACCACGACTTCAATCGGTTGAGAGATAAGGCTATTCCTGGTTCTCGAACCAGTAAATCGTAGCAATCTCTCGAACCGCAACTTCCATTGGTGTCCGAGAGATAATTCTACTCGCTGGTTCTCGAACCAGTAAATTGTAGCAATTTCTCGCATCGCAACTTCCATTGGCGTTCGAGAGATAATTTTACTCGCTGGTTCTCGAACTAGTTAATTGTAGCAATCTCTCGCGCCTTAACTTCAGATGGTCGAGGTACAACTACGGCAATACCATAGCGGTCCTCGTACCACGACTTCAGATGGTCGAGGTACGACTATGACTGGTCTTCGACCAGCAGCGTAGTGGTCCTCGCACCACGACTTCAATCGGTCGAGAGATAAGGCTACTCCTGGTTCTCGAACTAGTAAATCGTAGCAATCTCTCGCACCGCAACTTCCATTGGTGTTCGAGAGATAATTCTACTTGTTGGTTCTCGAACCAGTAAATTATAGCAATCTCTCGAACCGCAACTTCCATTGGTGCCCGAGAGATAATTCTACTCGCTGGTTCTCGAACCAGTAAATTGTAGCAATTTCTCGCATCGCAACTTCCATTGGCGTTCGAGAGATAATTTTACTCGCTGGTTCTCGAACTAGTTAATTGTAGCAATCTCTCGCGCCTTAACTTCAGATGGTCGAGGTGCGACTACGGCAATAGCATAGCGGTCCTCGTACCACGACTTCAGATGGTCGAGGTACGACTACGACTGGTCTTCGACCAGCAGCGTAGTGGTCCTCGCACCACGACTTCAATCGGTCGAGAGATAAGGCTACTTCTGGTTCTCGAACCAGTAAATCGTAGCAATCTCTCGCACCGCAACTTCCATCGGTGTTCGAGAGATAATTCTACTCGCTGGTTCTCGAACCAGTAAATCGTAGCAATCTCTCGCACTGCAGCTTCCGTTGTTGTCCGAGAGATAATTCTACTCGCTGGTTCTCGAACTAGTAAATCGTAGCAATTTCTCGCACCGCAACTTCCATTGGCATTCGAGAGATAATTCTACTCGCTGGTTCTCGAACCAATAAATTGTAGCAATCTCTTAACTTCAGATGGTCGAGGTACGACTACGGCAATAGCGTAGCAGTCCTCGCACCACGACTTCAGATGGTCGAGGTACGACTACGACTGGTCTTTGACCAGCAGCGTAGTGGTCCTCGCACCAAGACTTCAATCGGTCGAGAGATAAGGCTACTCCTTGTTCTCGGACCAGTAGGCCGTAGCGATCTCTCGTACCTCGACATCAATCGGTCGAGAGATGAGGCTACTCCTGGTTCTCGGACCAGTAGGCTGTAGCGATCTCTCGCACCTCTACTTCTAGTGGTCGATTTAAAGCTACACCTGGTTTTCGACCAGCGGTGTTGCGATACTCTCACTAGCTTTACTTCTCGTGGTCAAGTTAAGGCTACACCTGGTTCTCGACCAGAGGTGTAGCGATACTTCCATTACCTTTATTTCTCATGGTCGAGTTAAGGCTGCACCTTGTTCTCCACCAGCGATGTAGCGATACTCCCACTAGCTTTACTTCTCGTGGTCGAGTTAAGGCTACACCTGGTTTTCGACCAGCGGTGTAGCGATACTCCCACTAGCTTTACTTCTCGTGGTCGAGTTAAGGCTACACCTGGTTCTCCACCAGTGGTGTAGCAATTCCTTCCACTACATCCACTTCTAGTGGTTGAGTTACGACTACTACATGGTCCTTGACCAGTGGTGTAGCGATTCTCCCACTACCTTTACTTCAAGTGGTCGAGTTGGGGCTACAACTGGTTTTTGACCAGCGGTGTAGCGATCCTCCCAATACCTCTACTCCAACAAAGTTGATATCAGGTACACAATATTGTCAATTGTTTTACCCAGAGATCCCTTACCACGACGACACCTAGAGTTGAAACCTATCCTCATGTCCCTTTACGCCGTCCTGACAAGGCCTCTGAGGAACCTAGGGGAACTTCAGTTAGGGACATCCAGAGCGGATAAGGCCTTGTCGGATCATGTAGAGACAAACGACCATGTAAAACCTGGTCATATAAGAGTTCTCGCCGTGCGTATTAACCAAGCCGTGTAATCAAATTGAGTTTTCCAACTTCACGGCTAGGGGTTAGGGTCAGTGCTTTTTTCAACCAAGGAAGGTCAAGGGTCCAAGAGCCTTCTCCTCCGAGAACTTATCTCCGATGACAAGGCTGGGGGCTAGGGAGAGTGTATGACTCAACAAACTGACTGATCGAAGTCGGTAAAAGAGAAGACGCTCGCACATAAAACATTGGTCTGTAAATTTAATTCATTTTTAGTTTTCCATACATATTATAACATGTCACCATTTGAGCGTTCGCTCGGGGGCTATTTCTATCTAATATTCTTTTCTGAGTATTGATTTCAGGAAAACTCTAATTGACATTGTTGAAGACTCCATGTCTCTATGGTTCTACACTAAGATCGACTAAGGCGAGTACGACAAATGTTGACAAGGTTCCGTCGCAGACTCTGCGCCTTCTCGATCACTCGAGAACGGTTGGTGGATCTCGACAAGGAATACGGAATGAAAAGATGGTGTACCCGCTGAGATAAAATTTCTTGACTTCAATCCAAATTCTCAATTACAGCAAGACGAGAGACTTAGTCGTATGCTCTGTACTTTCTTGGTTGATGTCGGGGATTGACTCAGACAAACCCTATAGGTGCCCGCACAAGGCTGATAAGGGAAGTCTAATGTTATCTCTGAACTCACCGAGAACGGTCATGTAAGCTCGATAACAGTTATTCCAAGGTCTTCGGATTGAGAATATGAACTCGTTCATTTGCATTGAAGTCGAGGGCTACTGTCAGGGTTATGGATACCATACCACATACCTAATAGTAGTTGACTAAATCTCGGCAGGACCCACCACATACCATGTCTTATACGGAAACAACCTTTGGATATAGGAGGAGTTCCGCATAAGGAATGATGAATAGAGTTCTACATGGAAACGACAAAGGACTACTCGGATTGTATCCATATTGGTTTCCCTAGTTCTACTTGGACAAGGGGACACCTATGGGTATAAATACAAGGCCCCTTAGGAGGAGGGGGGGACGGAGCAATAGATCAAGATACAACATACAAGCCAAAATACGCCAAGAGAAGCCGCCGGATATTGACATTGGACATAAGCCTAGTTAGTCCCCATACGGTTCCTACGACTACCGTCAGGAGGGATCTAGCGCTGTCTCTGATATCACCGGACACGGATTCGAGGAGGAAGACTACCCTGTTGTCGACTACGGGATGGTTTTATGGCCGCCAAGTCGACAACAGATAGATAGGCTACCCCAAATATTGTACTGGTGTGATTATGGTGAATAAGAGTAACGACCGGCTTCGGCCAACAGGAGCAGGGTCATTACCTGACAATTTAGGGGCTCGAACCTGTATAAAAATCCTCGTCCCCATCTCTTTTACCTCGATCTCGCATATACCCTGGTACCAACGATCCCCGTACTATGCAAATACCGGAATCGCGATATCAAACGTCGACATATTTTGCATAATTTCTTAAAATTACAATGTACTGTTGAGGCGATATTGAAGGTTGATTCCTGGCTTCTCTTTGCAGTGTGTTTTATTGGAATTGGATGTAAAATTAGTGTTTCTTAATAATCTAGCACAACTGGAAATTGCAGAAGGTTTCTGTCGACATAACCATATTACTCACTATCTGAACCTTCTGCAAATATTTTGTCCACTTGGGAGATGGAGCTATTTCTGAATATTTGTTGTTTCACTAAAGCTCTTCGAAATTGCAGTGCTAATTCACTGAATATTACTGTGAACAGTGACTTACTACACATCTGTTATCTTTTCAGGAAAAGAGAAATGGAAGCTAGCAGCGCCAAAGGAAGAGCTGAGACTCTGATTGTCTGTCTAGTGTCCACTGCAGATAAGGAACTTGAAGTGCATATGGCCAATATAGCTAAATTAGCTTGTACTACTCCTGAAGGGCGTTGTTTTGTTTGTCTTTTTCTTCTGAAATCTGGACCAGATGGTCTTGCATGCTGTGAATATATGGTGTTGTAAACAGTTGTCAATGAGCACATTGTAATTTCTACTTATCAGATTAGGTACAGTGATCTCATATGAATACATATTTCCAGATTTCATCAGGATTTGCATCCATCTGGTTATAAATCTCCAAAACATAGGAAATCTCCACAAAATAAAGCCCAATATCTTATTATAAACCTCCAAAACAGTGGAATGGCAAACTACAGTCTCATTTTCTTTAGACAAAAGACGGTTACCCCGTCCAGCTTTTACTTGAAAGCATAAGAGTTCATACAGTATTTAAAGAAACAAAAGGGAAAAGGAAAATACAAACTGACGGGGTTTCCAGAATTCCAGCTTTCAAACCAATCACGAGGAGCACCAAGGCTCTCAGCTGGCTGCTAAAAGGGTATCTAGATACAGAGACAAAGAAGGTCTAGGCTGCTGGCACAGCAAAACTACAGTCTCATGTCAATAAATAATTACCAAAGCACGACTACTCCTTACATGTTCCATAATTTCATATTTAATCAAAATATAACTTCCGAGCAGCCATGGCATCTTGATCAAGTCCAAACAAAAGACTTGTATATTCTCCATGGATTGGAGGAGCAACCATGGTTGAAAAATCTTCATGCATATTATCATCAACGTTTGCATCAAAAGAGCCCTAATAAAAAAATAAAATTATTCAGGCCAAGTGTAGCTAAATGAATTATTGAAAGGAAAACAAGGTCATTAATCTTACAATCAATTCGTCTGGATCATCATCAATCAATAACTCCCCTAACCATCTCCTTTTTCTCCGTTTTTTCAAAATTTTTTTTGCTCCTTGGGATACTGACACGGTGCTCCATTCGGAGCAGGGCTTCTCAATTGGGCAAGGGAGACTGGCAGCACTCTATTCCAACGGTCATTGCCCTGTTTGAATAAAACAAGAGGTCCCCTCGTGTCCGGTTTTATCAACTGGTATGGGCGGTGAGGCCATGCATGCAGGACACGCAAACTCCTTCATATTTTTCGTACAAGTCCTTCATACATGGAGAAATCATGAAGAAATACTTCCACCACTTTTAGGCCTTGTTCGGTTGGGCCGTTCCCGGCCGGGATCGGGGACCGATCCCCGTGGATCACCCCGGCGAGGAAACAATCCCGGCCCATCCGAAATTGTGTGTTCGGTTAAGCCCAGTCTGGGTTTTACCCCGGCCTATCCCGGCCTTTCCCCCTCACCTAGGCCCGGGAAAAAATCAGCTTCTCGTGTGGCGTGGAAAATTTCCTCACGACGGGAGCCAGGAGGCGACGTGCAACACGCGTAGCGGCAGCACGACGCGGAGGCGATTCGAGGTGGCGCAACGGTGGGGGCGGCGCGACGCGGAGGCGACGGCGACGACACGGCGCTCTCCTCCGGCCGCCATCTTCTCTCCGGTGAGCACGCAGCCTTTTCCCCTCTCCCCTCCTCTTCCAAAGATAGGGTTAGGGTTTTCTTCTTTTCTCCCTTTCCCGTCGTCGCCGCGATTCGTCGTCGTCCTCCTCGTATTCTGCTCGATCTGGTGAGTTCTTGATGTGGGTGAGGATTAGTGAGTTCTTGATCAGATGGGGAATGAGCTTTTTTTCTTGGTTGGGTGGGGATGAGTTCTTGATTCGCCACCGCCGCCGCCGCACGTCCTAAACCATATCATTAGTTCTTGATTTGGGCGTGGTGAGTTCTTGATTGCTGCATTTCCCTGTGAGTTCTTACTCGTGGTGAGTAAGATCGGAGCTGCGAAGGCTGTCCATGGCAATGCAGAATATAATAACTCTCTGGAGGTTAGAAGAGGGCAACTTGGGCTTTAAACTGTATGATTTCTCTAACATAAAAGATGCAACTAATAATTTCTCAGGTGAAAGTTTGCTTGGAAAAGGTGGTTTTGGATCTGTCTACAAAGTAAGTTCAGATTTCAGAGTCACACTCTATTACCAGTAGCTAGCAAGCAAGTGTTTAGTGTTTTCAAGGCTGAATTGTGCTTCCACACGTTCTAATTTCTAGAGAGAGAAACTAGAAGAAGGTTGAGGTGTTCATCCTTTTCTACATTCACCATATATCTGTTATACACTTGAGTCTGAAACTTTGTGCATTATAATGTTCACTGGTTTTATTTTATGTATGTACAACAAGAAATGGATTGTTGCATTAGTTCAGTTCAACATGTTTTCATAAGATTATACTTCATGTCATGTGCAACATGTTTAAGAATGCTGAAAGTTGACAAGATATTAATTTTTGTGATGTGAATATAATAATTCCTATGTCAATTTGTTTCTGTCTAAAGTGTTATTATGAATATTAATCATGCATGATGAAGATGATCATTTACAACTAGCTTATATGCTATTTTTAGAAGAAAAAAAATCATTTTTTGTTTGTGTGGCATGGCAAAAGGCAATGCTTGCATAAGTTCCTCGAAGTACTGTAGATTAAAGTTAATGGTATTTGTGTATACCAATGTCACCATATGGATGCATGGGGGCATAGGAGCATGTTGCTTAATTTCTGGATCATTGTTCTGAACATGGTTAAACTTCAGAAAATTGCAAGTAGTTTGTATGGTCTTCCATTCAAAACTATATTAGATAATGCTTAATTTTTAGTTGTTATAATCTACCTCTCTTTGGGGTTACCCACAAGTAGTTGTCAATTGCTGGAATTTTAAATTACCATATACATATCCTCAATCAGCTCTATTATGGTCTTACATAATTTTTCGTAATTCTCCTGTGATGACAGTTGGAGAAGATGCTGATGATGGTGTAAATTATGGAACTGGAAGGCTGTAAGGATCTTTTTGTTGCAGGGGCGCTGAAGGATCAATTATGCATCTGCACTGCACTTCTTTCAATATGTCTAAAATATTTATTAAGCATAGACTTTAGAAGCTAGGACTGATCGATATTCTTAACTTATATTAGATAATGCTATGTTTCGACTGAAAAGCAAAAGTGACATTTGATGTTCATTGGAGATTACAGTAATTACTCCACTGAGTATATTTTATTTGTACGATAAGATATTAGCAAATTACGTTGCTATGTTTGATGCTTCCTCCGTTTGATGCTCTGAAGTTGATGCATATAAACTGCCAAGCTGAACATCAACTCAATAGCAGCGTTGAAGCAGGAAAGCACCAATCCTGCTATTGTTGATCGTGACCAAACCGAACACATGGATTTGAGAGGGGGATTAGTGGGTAGGGAGGGATTCATCCCCAACAGGGATTGAGTGACATGAGAGGGATTCACTCAATCCCTCCTGGATTGATTCCCCTTGGGGATTAAATCTCTAGTAACCGAACAAGGCCTAATATAGTTTTATTGCACTGTAGTTTATATAGAAAACCCCATGTATATTTGAGAAATATAATACAAAGGAAAGAAAATTCGGTTTCTGGGGATGGCGCTGTAATCCTAATAAATACGAGGTTGTTTTTGAAAAAAGAACAAGTGTTATCCTGAACCATACCTCGTGTCAGTCTGTCCCCTGGCTGCCTGGTCCCCAACGTCCCCCCGGCCTCCGGCGCAGCCCTCCTCCTGTGCCTCCTCTGGTCCCGGCCTCCGCCCGCGTTGCGACGGCGGTGGCGGAGCCTGTGCTGGTGTCCCCCTCCCCTCTTCTTCTCCCTCCCCTCACCCTGTCCCTTCTCTGGATCGACGGAGCCAGCAGTACCGGCGGTGGCGGAGGTGGCGACGGGGGGGGGGGGGGGGGGGGGACGAGGTGGCGGTGAGGAGGTACTGTTGCCGTCCCCTCGCGCCTCCGCACGCGCTGCGCCCGTCGGACCTGCCGCCGATGCCGCCTCCCTCCTTCTTCTTACTCCCCTTGTGGTGGCATCGGCGGGGGAGGACGGACGCGGCACCCGTCGGAGCTAGCGCAGGTGCTTCCTTACTCCTTCTCCCTCCACTTGGTGGCAGCTGCGGCAGGGGGAGGGCGGATGCGGCGCCCGTCGGGCCCTGCGGTGGCGGCGGAGCTGACCGCGCGACCGCCACTACCTCCTCGTCATTTCCCTAGCCGTCGTCTCCGGCCGTGAGGAGGCTGTTGGCCTGTTGCCACTGGATCCAGCGACCCCGGCCACTTCGCCGGCGGCTCTGGTCGACCGGAGTAATTTGACGCTGGCCGGTGCCGTGCTCTTCGTCTCCACCATGCTGTCGCTTCCTCTATCCTGCCCTCTTGCCCCGCTCGGTGGGGTGCCGGATTTGCTTCTAGGTTCGTCGGATCCGATGACCTCGGTCTCCCCCCTGCACTCTTCTTCTCTTCCTCCCCGTCCTCCACCGTCCCTCTCTCCCTTTCCCCCTCTTCCTTTTGCTCTTCACTCCTCTCTATGCCAGATCCGGCTCATGGACTGCGTGGTCTGTTACAAGGATGGTGTAGGAGCGCTTGGTTTGTGGGGCGGCCAAGCAACTGCTGCGAGGCCGGGCCGTCGGGGAGTAGGGAGAGAGAGCGGCAGTTCCGCGACGACTACAACGACGACTTTGGCAAGGCACGACGGTTGCGATGGCGAAGGCCACTATCCGGGTTGGTTGTTCCTGCTCGCTCGGTTGGTCCTTCTCTCTTTCTTTTCATTTGATTGGGTTCTTTTATTTGGGGATTTGATGAGGATTACTGGATTGATTAGCTAAAAAAAACTCATGTTTAGTTTCTCCGGTGAACTTCTTATGGAAGATATTTTTTCTGGTAGTTGATGGGTAGTGTCCTATTGTCCTATAGGAGATAATGGTTTTGTTTGGGGGAAATGGTGAGGATGTGGTTTTGATGTGTGATTTGCTGATTAATCATATCAGTATACAAAACAAAACATATCACCTATTTTCAGTACATAAATAAAACGATTCGTGGAATTCTCTTCTTCTGCTATTTGATCTTACTCTGCATGTGTTGGTTAGCAAGCTGGATTAGAATGGCTTAGTAGAAGCTTATATATATTTCTGTCAACTTGTCATCGTTCGCTTCATTCAGGCGTAGTTCGTTTATGAAGCAGTCTATTCTACTTGTGCCGTCTTCGGATCAGATTTTCAGAAGAAATGGGATTCTAATCCCAACTGGCCTTTAGATCTTGTGATTGACATGACTATGGCTGTGTTCTTGGGAGGGGTTGGAACCCCTCCCCTCCGCACAAAAAATGGAGCGATAGATTAACACGTGATTAACATCCTCAAAAGAAGACATAAAATCATTTCTATAGATTGCTCGGTTTACAACTCACATTAACTGACACGATTTTTGGCAACTGAAGGTATTAGCTGCTACACAAATGCCAGGGGAGGCTGCTGGTTGGTTCCGGGATACAGCAGATGCAGTTGAAAATTTTTTCTGGGCACTTGAGGTAACCACTATTTAGAAGCACACAATGCATATGCGGCTCATACTTTCATTTGGATTGCTAAAGAAATATTCACTATGTTGTATGCGATGTATATATTCAGGACTATATAGCACATTTTAAGCTTGTCAGGGGATCAGCTTTATCGTATGGATTACATGAAGCTCATGCAGGTTTGTTCTGCTCTCATTCTTCTGTACTTTTACACATGCTTTTCTTTTGCACTGGCAGACCCTCCAACATATGCCATTCACCATTCGCAGAAACATTTTGACAACAGTGCTGACATTACTTCATCATGTGCTCCTGTTGGAAAGAGGTGTATTGATTGTACAATATTTCAAAAGTTAGCTAATTTTATCAGCATTTGTGTCAGAATGCAGTGCATCCTGATTTGCTTTTCTTTGTTATGGAAGCCAAGCGTCTGACTTGGAAGCAATGGTTAGAAGTAACCTTGTGCCAGGCTCAGATATATGTTTGAACTTCCAGGACATGAAACAACTTGTAGTATCTGAAGTATAAGCCATTGATCATTGTAGAAAGTGGATATCAGCTTTCTCAATTTTTCCATAGACGACCCGACTAAATTTCCCTACAAGTAAATTTTTTAAGCTTGTGCGCTATGTGACTCATTTTCACTGTTTGGGAAATCATGCCTTATGTTCCAATTTGGTAATAGTCATGTCCACTTTCAGTCTGTATTGCCTACTTGCATCAAATTCAGTATATACAATCATGAATCATGTCCACCTTGTGGTGTGAACTGAACGTCCATCCGCTTTTTTTGTTTATAGGCATATGTCTTCGCTGACTACTAGGAAGACATTGGAACGATCAGATTGTTCTTTGATGCAAACATGGCACTCTGTGAGGAGGTAATCTTTATTTGCCATTAGTGATGTTTTGAATTATTTCCATTTTCAATGAACTACTTTGGTTAGGCTGACCGTTTAGTAATGGGCACATGTTTATTGATTTTTAAGCAATACCAGGGTGCATACTTACATGAGTTAGGCTGACTTTTATCCTATGAATTCAATCATTTCATTTTTTGGATTGGTGTCTGGACCGTCAATTATATTAAGGATACTATTTTTGGTGGTGCATTGGAGTTGCAATCCTCTATATTGAGTTACCTACCGAAGGCTGTCATGAAGCCTTGCACATGAATATAGATAAGAAGTGGATACGCAGCCTACAAATCCTGAAAATAAAGTGAAACATTATAGCAAAAATAATCAATAGGGTCTGGCGTTAAATATTTAGTAGTTAGAATCATTTTCAGAGAAAGGCTAAACCCTGCTATTTCGGCTTACTGTTTTTGTGATGCCTTTGTTGTGTGTTCTACAGGAAGCTCTTGATGTTCTTCAAGAAGGGCACTGAGCAGAACCGTGGAGAATAATCTATGTTAAAATTATAATTTGTATGTTTACATGTGTATGCTTGTTTTCGATTCATGGATGTCTGCCTACCTACCTGTTGATGTGTTGTTACTTTGCACGTCCGCGTCCCACTGCAGCAACTGTCGTCGTGGCATGAGCGAAAACTTGGTCTCGATACCACGCCATCTCCTTCATTCGCTCACATTTAGCTGCCTATGTTTGTTTGTAACAAAGAAATAACAGGGTGAAATTTATCTTTACCAGTATTTAGCCACTCCATGTATTCGCCATCACTCATGTATTCATGTTCCCTTCAAGGCAAGCAACGCATTGTCTTCTAATTAAAAAATTCATGCAGCTGTGATCAGGGTTTAACTTACCGCCGGTAACCGCGTGGTTACCGCGGTTACCGGGCTTACCGTGGGGGTACGGTAATATAAATACCGCGGTAACCTCCTTAAATACAAATAAATTTAAAAAATAATTTGAATTTTTGATAAATTTTGCACGGTTTTGTACGGTTTTTCACGGTTACCGCGCGGTAACCGTGCTTACCGCCGGGGCGCGGTAACCCCGGCCCCGGCGGTAAGGTAAACCCTGGCTGTGATCGTGCGCGGCGTATCGCCGCGCATGCCCTTCTAGTTTCTCCAATATCTGTTGATTTCTTTGGATCTTCTCCTTTAGATTACACATATAAAAGGGAATCAATATTACTAGCTAAAAAGAGGTATGTAAAAAATATTTTTAAGTGAGAAGCACCACCTTTTTTCTTAGCAGCATTTCCTTTCTTCCCTTTCTTCTTTTGAAGTACAGTTTTTGATCTTTTATTCTTTGGACCTTTTATGACCTGAGGAACTCTGATTGATACTTTACCTTTTAATGTCTCCAACATATCCACTAGAACTTTGAGAAACCTCATAAGTTTTGGTGTGTATTTTGCTCAGTGAATTATCTGCTTCTAGGTCCAACTTGTCTATAGCTTTTTTCATATCATCAAGAAGTTCTTTTGATACTGAGCACTTCAATGCAACAGAGGTCGCCTTCCGAGAGATACGCGCTGCATGTGTTCTCAAAGTTTCATTGTCACTTATTTGTTTCTTCTCAAAATAAAAATCTCTTTTTGCATATTTTGTCCATCTATTTAGTATATACTGAGTTGGCAAGATGAAAACCTCATTTTTATGTGAAAAATGCTTGTACATACCAATGCATTCATACATGTGACGAGAACATGTTATTGTTTTGTCCTCGGAGTTGAAGACAACTATTGCTTCATCCTGAAATTCTATAGGCATCATCTTATCAGTCATGATTGACCCTTCAGATTTCAGGAATTTGCATGAGAAAGAAAACTGGACTAGCAAGATAGTGATCGTGCTCGAGGACAACCTTTTGCATTTTCCAAATTCCCTCACGACTTATACTGAATTGAACACGAGCATTGCAACACATCCTTGTAGTAGCATTTTCTTTTGAAGTGACATGTGATGAGTGCTTTCCTCGTTCTCCTTGGTTGATGCAAACTATGCTTCTGGTATATAGGTCCTGTTTAGATCCTTCAAAATGGTAAAAGTTTTACCTTTTTAAAGCACTTTTTGCCATTTTGGATCTAAACACTAGTAGCAAAACTTGACAATTTGGCATTTGGCATTTGCTAGTCCATAGTAGCAAATTGTGCCAAAAAGTGTTTTGGGACCACTCCCTCTCTCTTTCTCTCTCTCACTTTAGTGCTAGAATGACAAAAGTTTAGGATGCATCTAAACACCTACTAGTACTTTTGCAATACCAAAATTTTTGCCACCAAAACTTTTGCCATTTGCCATTTGCTATTCCAAATGGATCTAAACAGGGCCATAGTCTTGTCTGGTCTCAATCTTGTGGAGTCGTAGTGCTCTTTCTAATACTAAGGCCCTGTTTAGATGGGACTAAAACTTTTAAGTCCCTATCACATCGGATGTTTGAATATTAATTATAAATATTAAACGTAGACTATTAATAAAACCCATCCATAATCTTGGAGTAATTCGCGAGACGAATCTATTGGGCCTAACTAATCCATGATTAGCCTATGTGATGCTACAGTAAACATTCTCTAATTATGGATTAATTAGGCTTAAAAAAATTGTCTCGTGAATTAGCTTTCATTTATGTAATTAGTTTTGTAAGTAGTCTATATTTAATACTCTAAATTAGTGTCTAAAGACAGGGACTAAAGTTAAGTCCCTGGATCCAAACACCACCTAAAACCAATTTTCCCGGCATATGAGTTGTACATATCATACGCATCTCTTATACCAATTTCGGGGTCTGGGATCTGGGTTTCCATTGGGCCACGAGGCGCACTATAATTTTGGTTAGACATCTCTAAAAATCTGCCACGCGTCCATCTGGATAACCCTTCGTTTCTCGCCTCTCACGGGCCGGCGACGCCTCCTCCCCTGTCCCCTCCTCTTCCTTCTTGCCCGGGCTCTTCCAATTCCATGCCCCCCCCGGCCCGCCACTCCTCTCAATCCGCACCGCCACGCCATACCTCCTTCCACTTCCCCAGTGAGAGCACGGTGTAGTTCGAGAGAACGTCTCCCCTACCCAGCCGCTTCTAGACGACAACACAGGTGTTCCTGCCGGATCTAACAGTACCTAGCTGCAAGGCGCCAGAGCTTGCCGCCGTAACCTCCATGGCTGGATCCAAGGCGGACCGCAGCGAGGAGAAAGGGGCTGCTTCCTCCGCACCGCCCTAGCTTGAGAAGATGTTCGAGGTGCCAGTGGAGTTGTTGGTGGCCGGCAGTCGGACGACATCACCGAAGACGCGAGAGTCGGAGCTGGTCAGCCATTTCCTGGGTGGCACCGAGCCGGCCCTGTCCGTGCAGCTCGGCGACCTCGGCCACCTCGCCTACTCCCATCCCATGCCAACCAAGCCCTCTACCGCCGAACGGCCCAAGATACTGGAATCATGCTTTCACTCTTAACAAAGCTTCATTTTGTAGTTGAAATTGCACAAGCTGTGCTGTTCTTTGCCATGGATTTTGTGTTATCTTACCAAGAGCAGAACAAAATTGGTAATTGCTATTGATTTGTTGTATTCTTCCTGAGACAGACTCATTTACTCTGCTTTTACTCTGTAGTTAGACATGATTTGTTTCGTCTTTTGAGGAAGAGCCTAAAAAATAAGTTCAAGGCAAGATTTGGGACTTACCAATAGGAAGGACAAAAAATAGCTCAAGGCAAGGTTTGAGATAAGGTAACTCAGATTCATCTTGTAGTTTCCTTTTAATAATTTATCAGAGGAAACTAACCAATGTTACATATGTTCTACATTCCTCGGCAGCCTGTAGTGAAGCTGCTTAGTCCTGTTCTATCACTACCAACGCCTAAATGCAGCCCCTGTTTCCTCTTTTTTTTCTTTGATCGGATGCTTAATAAACTTACAGGAGGAAGTAGTGAGTTGGCATTGAATTTTGATACATGCAGGAAGTTCTTATGTTGGAAATATCCCTCCTCCCCTAGGTTATAGTGAGTTGGCAGATTGGGTGGCTAATTTCGGTTGAAGCGTAGTGAATAGCATAAATTTTGTGCTGAATGGTTTTGTCACAAATAGCGAGTAATTGACTTGCAGCCTTGGACTTCCGAAATTTGGTAGTGAGGAGTGGATGATTTACAAGGAGCTTTGCTAATTTTCGAGTAGAACCGTACAAATAAGAAGTTAACAGATGGAAAACATATATTTCAGCTTGTGCTACGTACATACAATCTTCAATCACAGGACACAAGTATGTAAGCTCCGATTTGTTGATATGTTAGTAACGGCACATACGACTTAAGTCTTCAGTTCAAAACTCATTTGTTTTATCAATATTTTGAGTTTTGTTGGTTGCTTTGTGAGCTGTAAAATTGTACAACGAGTTCTACAGGAGATCAATATATTTGTAATGGCTAGATGAAATTCTCCTGATACCTGAGAAGTTAGATAATTTTCCCACAATATATAAGCGTGCACCTTGTAAAATGCAGTTGACACACTGCAACATTCTAGAATTTGGAGTGCCAATAGCTCAATGGCGATTCTCTCTTTTGTAGTTATCTGATGAATATGATCACTAGGATAGTCTATTTTCAGCTAATTGGGCTACTTAGATTTTTTCAATGTCTGATATATAAATCACCAAATAAGTAACATGTTGTATGTCTAGACAGAAGAAAAAGCAGAGCTCACAGATTTTCCTCACTTTCCATTGAAGTTTGCTGTCTTGTAGAGTTAAGTATGCTAGACTCACAAATTTGAGTCAACTTGATAAAGACTACAGAGTCAAAAGTTTTGTGACATTTTTATGGTGCTTTATTTTTCCTTATTCATATCTTTTTCTTATCACAAGAATATTCAGTGGTATCATATCCACTTAATTCTAGAATAATGTCATTGCGTTGTATTGAAGTTCATTTCAAAAATTAGACATATCCACATATTTGAGTCTAACACTGTATTTTTCTTCAGTTTGTACAACCAATGTATGTCCAAAGAGAAAATTTGGGTTGGATGCATAGTCAGTCAATAGAGGAGAAACACAGCAGCCGGTTAAGTTACCCTGCAGGAATATTATAATTTTCTATTTAGTCAATGCTCAAATCAATGTAAAGCGAAATTTGTACTAATTAACAGCACACAAATATTGTACATGAGCTCTCCGCCGTTGGACAGCACGCTGGTGATGCTGCTGCTGCCCTCCTTCCTCTCCGAAGAAAGCTCCAGCAAGCTGATGTGGATGCTGTGTTGCTGCCCTCCTCTGCCCCCTTTTCTTTATGAAGATAGCTGATAGCTGCAGGACTAAATAGAGTAAATTTTCAGTTCAATTTTGGATTCATTTTACTGACCAAAGGTAGTAGGAATAATGAGGAAAAGCTCAGATCTACAGGAGCTCAACTGCAGAGGCAATGATGACATTCTGATTCGTATGTATATAGTGGAAATAGTTTGTACTAATGATGATCTGATCTCCTAATAGGTCCAAAACCTGTCAAATGCTGTGTATATAATGTATAAAGGATGCGAAATAAAACATGATTTGTGGTCCTTTGGGAATTTTTTTTTGTGTTGGTTATATAATTCCTTGTTTGATCAGCTTGTAAATGCTGAAAATCAAATAGTGGATTGCATAATCTATGGTAATTTGATCATATTGTTGCATGCTGAAAAAAATTCATGATATTTTCATAAGTAATTCACTAACCAATATATGGTTGTAAGGAGTGAGCGTGCCAAGGGCACGCCAATTTTCTAGTCATTTTCTGATTTGGAAGACATTCCAACTTGAGGTACTATTACATATTGACCATTCATGTTATCCACCTATAATATAATAAGAAAATTTTGAACGAATTACATATACCGATAATATATTAGATTGTTGTGAACAAGAAAGTTTGTTCGGAGCTATTTACCTCTGTTGGAGCTATTGTGGTTGCTGAACCTATCGAAGCATCTTCCACCGGCTCCGCTGAACCCATCGAAGCATCTTCCATTGTCTCGATGGTAGGAATTGAGGATGAAGGTGTTAAGTTGTGATCTAAATTTATTTGTACTTGAGTTGTACGGGTCGTAATACCTTTTAGGTTCCACCTCATATATATACCTCTTGTAAGCCGTCGTGCGGCGTTGTAACCTCACCCCGATCTGGCGTCCGTGGTTTTTTTTCTCTTGCTTTGGGAGGGTTTTCCAAGTATCTTCTGTGATTGATATATTGTTCTTTATTGTTTGTTTGCCTATCGTTTCCTAATAGAAGGAAGGGCAATTGCATCAGCTGACCACGGCTCCAACATTGAGATTTCAACGATGCCATCTGACTCTGGTGTTAGGGTTGATCGCAGCACGGGATGCGACGAGGTCCCACCGCCTATGGCCGGCTGCACGGCAGGGTTCGTCCATACTCTGAGCGGAGTCGTCAAACAGAGATGGCGGACATGTCTCGATCGTCGGGGCAGCAGGCAAGGAAACACACACTAGATCGATTAATTGTTCCAAACAAGAAAGAAGGAAGATCATAGGTCGCTCTGATGAAACAAGCGGTGGGCGCACGAAGCGACAGATGAGAGCGATGATTCGACTTCAAGGTGCGGGCCTGCGGCTTGGATTCCTCGCGATAGGCGTCGGCTCGGCTCCAACGAAAATCGTGATAGACGCGGCCCGTGCGGACGGCAGCTGGACACGCGTCGCCAGTTTGCACGGCGCTCCCGCATAGAATTTTTTTCCAAGGCTTATGGACTATGCCTTGGAGTAGAAGGCAATGCAACTTCCAAAGCCTAATCTATTATATAATATACGGATCTAGCCCACCTCCAACATTTATTCGGATAAGTTGTCCCTGTGGGTATATGGTATCCGTAATCTCTACAGTAGCCCCTGAGACTTTCACAGTTAAAAATATAATCTTCTCTCAATCTTTGTCATAGTCTCCCGAGTGCTTTCTTCTCAAACATGAGGCTATGGATGGCTCAAAAAATAATTAAGAATAAATTCTTAGGTGCATCGACGAGATGTACCTAATTAGGTTTAGCCCCAACTATGTGATTAGTTAAACATAATTAAACATATAAACATATATAAACATATAGTTAAAGAGTAAATAAATTAACCGGCCGAGTGGTTTTTAAAAATGTTGGCATTTGTGGGGTCAAATATGAGGTAATAATACTCAAAATGAATTTACCAACCGCCAGTTAATGAAAAAAAAAGGGGAATAATCAAAGTGGTCCTCCAAGTTTTATGCAAGGATCAGTTTAGTCCTTAATGTTTCAATCTGTCCATGTTAGTCCTTCAAGTTTTTATTTTAATTCAAACTTATCTTTGAACCCACGTAACCAACAACTCTCTTGATAAATGATACTTATACCCCCCTCATTCACATATATAAGAGAAAAATTGCATGCAATGAATTCTTTTTATAGATAATGCATAGCAGTTTATGTAAAACAAAAATAAATTATGTACTTGCAAGTATATACGATAGCCATTAGGCTCAAGTTTCACGTGCACATGTTGAAATAATGGGAAGTACATATGCAATGTTGTTTATTCATTTGGGTTTTTCTTTTTTCTAGTGTATAGTTGTATACAAATTAAGGGCAAAGGGGACTTTTTCTAATAGAATTGTTGACTAGAAATAGCCATATGGCATATTAAGTGGGCCCAAGGATGATTTTAAGCCAAAACAAATACTTAGAGGACCTATGTGGACAAAGTAAAACCTGAAGGACTAAATTGAGACTTCAGTGAAACTTGAGGGACTAAATTAGCTATTTAACAAAAAAAACATAAGTAGCATGAAGCCAAAGATATTGGTTTTAAGAAAATGCTCAGATATGTGACTTTATTAAAAAAATGACTTAGCATTTAGCTGACTGCGTTGTAAAATATACGTTAAACAATGCTTAACATTTATATAGGAAAGTTAATATGTAAGCTATAAAAGCACACTGCCAGCCATATCTTTTAGATCGCATTATACCAGCTCGTAAAATAAAAGGAAAAAGTACGAATTACCCCTTTGAACTATCGCGGTCGACCGAATTACACCCTTAAACTATAAAACCAGACATTTTTCACCCTCAACTATGCAAGCCAGACAAATAACCCGTCCCCCCGACTCAATCCGCGGTGGTTTTTGATCCTACGTGGCAGTCCAGTCAGCATTTTTTTTTAAAAAAATTCGCTAGGCCCCACCTGTCAGTCTTACCTCACTATCTCTCTCTACTCTCTCTCTTCCCCCCAATCCCCTCACCTACATCACTCGCCGGCGGTGGCGAGCCAAAGACGGCGGCGAGCGGGGCGGAGCCAGCTGGTGGCGATCACACCTGCTCTGCCGCTAGTCGCTGCCGGCAGCTCGGGCGAACTCCGCCTCAGCCGCCGGACGCCTGCGCGTGCTCTGTCGGCCTCCGCCTATAGATGGCCAAAAGGCCCGCCCGGTACGGCCTGGCCCAGGCACGGCTAGGCACGGCCCACCAGCCATCGGGCCGGCACAGGCCGATCGGCACGAAGTCCGGGCCGTGCCGGCCCATGGGCTGCACCTCCCGCCCAGGCATGGCCCACCAGCTGTCGGGCCATGTCGTGCCGGCCCGAAGGCACGGGTGGCCCATTGGGCCTTTTTTTAATAAAAGTCTATTTTTCCTCCCTCCTCTTTGGGCTGACATAGGTATAGATAAAATAAGTCTATTTTCTATCCCTCCTCTTTGGGATGACATATGTATAGATAAAATAAGTCTATTTCACTTCCCTATTCTTTCGTCCATAGCATATAATATGTCTATTTTTACTCCCCTATTTTTTTGTGTATTGGGCCTGGCTGCCGGCACGGTCGTGTCGGGCCGGCCCAACGTGCCGGTGGAGAGGCCCAGGCACGGTCAGTGGTTGGCTGGGCCGGCACGGGCCCGATCTCCGTCGGGCCTTGCAGTGCTTGGGCCGGGCCAAAATGCCGTGCCATGGGCCGGGCCGTCGGGCCTCGGGCCTTTTGGCCATCTATACCTCCGCCCACCTTGCTCGAGGAGGCGTTGCCGTCGTAGGTGTTGCTCCTCTCCGGGTCGCCTTGCTCCCACTTCGAAGCAAATCCGGCCGCCGCCCTAGTCTCCCGAGTGCTTTCTTCTCAAACATGAGGCTGTGGATGGCTGAAAAAATAATTAAGAATAAATTCCTAGGTGCATCAACTAGATGAACCTAATTAGGTTTTGCCCCTAACTATGTGATTAGTAAAACATAACTAAACATATAGTTAAAGAGTAAATAAATTAATCAGCCGAGTGGTTTTTAAAAATGTTGGCATTTGTGGGGTCAAATCTGAGGTAATAATACTCAAAATGAATTTACCAACCGCCAGTTAATGAAAAAAAAACATAAGTAGCATGAAGCCAAAGATATTGGTTTTAAGAAAATGCTCAGATATGCGACTTTATAAAAAAAATGGCTTAGCATTTAGCTGACTGCGTTGTAAAATATACGTTAAACAATGCTTAACATTTATATAGGAAAGTTAATATGTAAGCTTTAAAAGCACACTGCCCGCCATATCTTTTAGATCGCATTATACCAGCTCTTAAAATAAAAGGAAAAAGTACGAATTACCCCCCTTGAACTATCGCGGTCGACCGAATTACACCCTTAAACTATAAAACCAGACATTTTTCACCCTCAACTATGCAAACCAGACAAATAACCCCCCGACTCAATCCGCGGTGGTTTTGATCCTACGTGGCAGTCCAGTTAGCATTTTTTTTAAAAAAAATCGGTGGGCCCCACCTATCAGTCTCACCCTCGCTATCTCTCTCTATTCTCTCTCTTCCCCCCAATCCCCTCACCTACATCACTCGCCGGCGGCGAGCAGGGCGGAGCCAGCTGGTGGCGGTGGAGGGTTTCGCACCTGCTCTGCCACCGGTCGCCGCCGCCAGCCCGGGCGAACTCCGCCTCAGCCGCCGGACGCCTGCGCGAGCTTCGCCGGCCTCCGCCTATAGATGGCCAAAAGGCCCGCCCGGCCTAGGCACGGCCCGATCGGCACTTCGTGCTGGGCCGTGCTGGCCCATGGGCTGCGCCTCCCGCCCAGGCACGGCCCACCAGCTGTCGGGCCGTGCTGTGCCGGCCCGAATGCACGGGTGGCCCATTGGATGTTACAATTGGGCCTTTTTTTAAATAAGTCTATTTTCCCTCCCTCCTCTTTGGCTGTTACATATGTATAGCTAAAATAAGTCTATTTTCCGTCCCTCCTCTTTGGACCGACATATGTATAGATAAAATAAGTCTATTTTCCGTCTCTCCTCTTTGGGCTGACATATGTATAGATAGAATAAGTCTATTTCATGTCCCTATCTTTCGTCGATAGCATATAATATGTCTATTTTTACTCCCCTATTTTTTTTTGTTTATCGGGCCTAGCTGCCGGCCAATCGTGCCATGCCGGCCTGGCCCAACGTGCCGGTGGAGGGGCCCTGGAACGGCCCGGTGGTTGGGCCGGGCCGGCACAGGTCCGACCTCCGTCGGGCCATGCCGTGCTTGGGCCGGGCCAAAATGCCGTGCCATGGGCCAGGCCGTTGGGCCTCGGGCATTTTGGCCATCTATACCTCCGCCCACCTCGCTAGAGGAGGCGTTGCTGTCGTAGGTGTTGCTCCTCTCCGGGTCGCCTTGCTCCCACTTCGAAGCAAATCCGGCCACCGCCCTCATCCCAACCTCGCGTCCGGCCGCCTCCCTCATCCCAACCTCGCGTCCGTCCGGCCACCAATGCCACCGTCGATCTGGAGGTACTCGACTGCACTGTCTGCTGTCAACCCCTCAAGTCTCCTGTCTTAACTTGCAGGTACTGAATCATCCATGGATGGATAAGCAACATTCACCATTTGTTGATCTTGATTAACCTGCTTTTTGGGTAGTGTGGAGTAGGGCATTTCATTTGTTCGTCCTGCCATGGCAAGCTCCCGGACAAGAACAGGTGCCACCTCTGCGCCATGGACACTGCGTACAACCGCTGCTTCGCCGTGGAGTAAATCCTGAGGTCCATCCTGGTGCCTTGCCGCAACGCCAGCTACGGCCGCGACGCCAAGACAGCCTACCACGACAGCGACAGGCACGAGGACGAGGACGGGTGACCGCGCCGTGCTTCTGCCCGGAGCCCAGATGCGGCTTCGCCGGCGCGACCTCATCGCTGCTCACGCACTTCACCGGCGGCCACGGCTGGCCGCCCGCCACCGAGTTCAGGCGCGCCAGGACGTTCGACCTGCAGGTCCAGGAGGGCAAGCGGGTCCTCCGCTATCACATCCTGATTTTTGTTTCAGGATTTATAAATTATTTAATAAATTATTATTAGAAGTTATATTAAATGTTTATTAATTTACAAGTGAAGTTAAATGTGGGAAATAAAATTTTCTAAATATAAAGCATGGATGGATTTAATTTTTATTAAATTCTCCATGGTTAATTATACTCTCTGGATTATTCTCGGATATTTCGGAGCTCAATTCCTAATTTTTAATCTTACAAAGAGCATTTCAGTAATTACCCACATAATAAATTAATCATTAAATGATCTGGATATTATTATATTAAATACTTTGAGTGTCCAAGTATGTTCAAGATTTTTCTTGGAATTATTTGAGCATTGGAAGTATTTTTAACAATTGAAAGATCATCTCATTGGTTAATTTATTTGGAAAAGTAAATAAAAATCCTCCTCCTCAGCTTGGGCCATTTTCGGCCCATTCCATCCTTTCCTTCCTCTCTCTTCCGCCGGCCCAATCTGAGCCGCCTCCTCTCCTCTCAGCCCAGCCGGAAAAGTCTATTTTCCCTCCCTGAGCTACTGTTCATCTTCAAGCTTGGACAGAAGCCCGAGCTGCCGTCCTGTACCTGTGCAGCCGCCGCTTCCTCCACCAAATCCGGCCTTTTCTCTTGTGTTTTTCTAAAATTAGTTGAGGGGAAATATTCCTCTTATCCTCCTCTATCTTTACCCCCAAAAATTGGAGCTAATAGTTGAGTATCTTATCCGAATCGAACTCGTTTTCGAGTTTATCTCCAAAACCGAGTTTTTGATTTCCCGGATCGATTTCTTGCGGGAGGAGTCCGATCTCTTCAATCCAAGGCTATAAATAGGACCCCCTAGTCCTCCTCTTTCGTTTGCCCCCTCTTCCGTGGTCTCCCGTGCCTCGTAGCGCCGCCGCCACGTGCTCCACCCCGCCGTCGTCGCCGGCCGAGCTCCATCCGCGCCGCGCCGTCGCCTCCGTCGTCGCCGCCGGTCGCCGTCACCACCGTTGGGTTCGCAGGAGCAAGGTGAAGCTCGGCCGCTCTCTCCCCGCTGTCGCCGGTCACCGGAGCCCCGTCGCCGCCGTCGACCGAAGCCGCGCCGCCGCTAGACCCCGTCGCCGGCCGTCGTCGTTCGTCGTTTGGTTCGAGGGTGAGTACCGTTGGGTTCGTCTCGTCGTCCTCTACGTGTTCATGTCCTCCAAAGTCGCAGCCGACCATCCCATCTCCGGCGAGGTCGCCATCTTGGTCCGGCCATTGATGAGGTCATCATGACGTCATCATCGTTTTTCTTTTTCCTGTTTTTCTAATAGATTAAATCTTTGGAAATTCATAACTAAATCATCGTAACTCGGTTTTGAGTGGTTCAAGTTGCTAAAGTCATCTAAAATCATGATCTACATGTTGGTTTACTTTTTATGTATTGTTTATTTGGTTTTTATTAGTCTTTTTCTTCGTTTTGCATGTTAGCTTGTCGTTTCCATCGTTGCGAAGGTTCGTGAGTGCGCCGGAAGTATTCAAGAAGATTAATTGAAGACCGATTATTGCAAGGCAAGTCACACAGATCCCAAACAACCCTTTGAGCATGTTGATCCTATTTAAAGCTATTGTTTCTATTCAACTATTGCATCTATTTTCGAATGTCATTGGGTGGAATTAACCTATTCTTTGTTATGGCCCTTTTGTTCTTGATTACTTTATTCCTTGATACCTTGGGTGATTATAATTGGACTAGTTGAGCTTTATATATATTGGTTCAACTAGATATTAGATATAATTGCTTAGCCATGCTTAGAAACATTGGCACACTATTGGGATAACTTATGACTTACTATTATTTAATGATGGCTTAATGATAGTTCACGATGGTCAATCGTGATTGGTTAATTAATTACTTGCCAACTAAAACTTGATAATGGTGGGTTGTGAGCACATGGTTTTGAGAGTCGTGCTCATGACAATTAAGGACCGGTTCGCGAGCTACTATTGTGAAACATTAATCGTGCCAACCACAAGCCAGCGTGGGCAACGGCTTTACCTTTTGTATAGCATGGTTCATTGCGGAGCACCAGACTGAGAAGTGGCGGAGATAAGCCCACGGGGGTCGCTGGGGAGTCCATGCCTCTGGTTTTTGAGGGGGTGATTATGATCCAGGAATGGTGCACTGTGGGGAGTTGTGTTGTGCAGAGGGTATTGTCACAGCCTCTATTCGGGTACTTTCCAGTATCGCGACGCATGGTAGACATGATGTTGAGGCTGTGTCTTGTGGGTACAGTGGTATACCTCTGGCCAGAGTAAAACTATTCGAATAGCCGTGCCCGCGGTTATGGGCGGGTTGAGCAATGTTTTTCGTGATTAGTCTCACACCTCTCACAATAATTATTGATGCTATAACTGGTAATAATTTGTTTAGCTCCTGGTTTGGAGTTAGATCTGTACAGCCGGGTATGGTTGTTCAGGATGGTTGGGCCTGTGCAGCATGGGTCTGCTGTTCAGTGTTGATTAAAATTTCTGATTAATTACTCCACTATTTTACTTCTCTTAAATGTTTTGCTAAATGCTGCTTTTGCAAATGAGCCTATATTATGCCATCCTTTGGTATCCTTGTGCACTTGCATATTTGCTGTGTGGCTTGTTGAGTATGTCATATGCTCATTCTTGCAATAATCAATCAACCTCAGTTGAAGAAAAAGGATCCAGAAGGAGAAGACGTTTGGCTTATACCCCAGTTGAGCTGCCTGTGGGAGTGGAGCTGAAGCCATCGCTAGACCGTTATTTCGCTGCTGTTTTCTTTTCTTTTGTAAGTGTGTAACGTTATTATTATGATGGATTTGTATATTAAATTGTCAGTTTGTGTACCTCGGCTGATTCCTGGACGAGGATTTTATGCATAAATAAGTTCGGAAATTACTAGTGAATTTCCGGGCGTGACATCCGCGACGTGGACGGCGGCGACCTGTTCTTGGTCGACGTCGCGCCGGACGGACCCGCCGGCCTCGCCAGCGCCGTGCTCCTCCTGTTTTTTTTTTATTTTAGAACTAGGGCGATAGCGCCCCCATTTCTCTTACTAGAAATGATAGTCATTACAACAAGTCTTGAGAAAGTAAAAAAACAGAGAACTAAAGATAAACCTGACCACTGAGTGGGACAGGAACAAAAGACCATCAGCATAACCATTACAGGCCTAACCAAGATGACGATCCTAGATACAGAGTACTAGGGATTAAACAGACATTCCAAGGAGTATCAAACAAGATCAAACTGCCAGGGAGAGACTAAGCCGGTCCAATTCTTCTGATGCCTCCTCGCCAGCCATGACTTGAATTGAATACTTCACTTGCCACCTGCCTTAGCACCCTGGTTCCCAGCTGCAAACTTCTTCGACTTGCTTCCTGTTTCTGTAGACAAGTCCAGGAATCCACCAGATTACAAGCCATATACACTAAACCAGTAGGATCTTGAGGAAATTTATTCTCAAAACAAACTTTGTTTCTGGACTTCCAAATAGTCCAGATAACAGCAGCTATCCTAGTAATAACAAGGTTTTTTGTGAATTTCTCTATATTATTGAGCCAAGAACCAAAATGATTCATTCTGTTTAGACAAGGTTTGAGATTCAAAGCTACAGCAATGACATTCCATAACATTCTGGCCAAAGGACACTCAAAAAAACAGGTGCTGGATTGTCTCTTCCTAATCACAAAAAACACATTTGTTATCACCTTTTCTCCAACCTCTTTTAAAAATATTATCTTTGGTAAGAATCTTGTTTCTGGTAAAAAGCCAAATGAAAATTTTAATTTTCAGAGGAATTTTGAATTTCCAAATCTTTTTATGTGGACAATTGACCTGTTGCATTTTGAGAGCTCTATAGAAAGATTTCACAGTGAATTTCCCATTTTTGGACAGAGTCCACCACACTTTGTCTGAACAGTTATCATCTAAAGTCAGCTGCTCCCAGCTAAGAAGAATCCTTTCCCAATTTCTAAATTTATCCCCTTGGAAATCCCTTCTGAATTTAATGGTCCCAATTCCTTTCCTATTTAGATCAGCAATAGAGATCCTTTTTGTTATAGCAATGTTGTATAACTCAGGGAATTGTAAAGCCAAGGGTCTGCCACCCATCCAGCTATCTTCCCAGAAAAGAGTTCGTTTTCCATTACCTACAATTCTGGTACACAGATTGAAAAAAGCATCTTTCACTTCCATGATACCTTGCCAGAAATGGGAACTGCCAGCTCTAAGGTGGTGTTTGGTTCGGATGTGGTAACGTAAACGCTAATGGTATTGCCTCCGGCCGTAATGGTTACCATTTTATCCGATTACACGATTAGTTTGGTTGCAGGCGGTAACGTCATTTGTTTACATTACTGCGTTTGGTTGCGGATTGCAGCCAAGGAACGGGAGGCTGATCCAGGACACAATTCGAAATTTGAAACAAAAGCCTTTGGGAAGATCATTTGCTTGGATCGCTGTTACTAATCAAAGAACTGCTTGCTTCCCGACAACCATTGATCAAATAACTGATTAAATGGCAAGAGAAAGGAGCAAAAAGGAGACCTCCGCGTCGCCCTCTCGCGCGGGCGGCACGGAGGGCGAACCCTAGCCCCCGCCGCCTCCTCCCTTCCTCTCCCACCCCTCGCTGCCGTCGGAGCGCGCCGCCGGAGTTCCGCGCGGCCAGCCGTGAGGGCGGCGGCGAGGCCTTCCCCCGGCGACGCGACGACTCAGCGCGAGGACGACGACGCGGCGCGCAATGGGTGGGCGACGGCGACGGCGACGGCGCGGCGCGAGGCTTCGGATCCGGCGGTGCCACCACCGGATCTGGCACCCCCGTGGCCGGATCCGGCGCCCTGCCGCTAGACCTGGTCGGCGGCCGACGGGGTGGAGGCCGGAGTGGGTGCGGCGGTGCTGGCCCGACGGAGCTGGCCCTCCCGCGGACTGACTGGAAGGGAGGCGGTGGGGAGCGCTGGACCCGGTGCCCGGTGGCGGCTGGCGGCGCAGGCTGCAGCGGCGGCGGGCCGGCACGACCTCGTCGGCGCCACCCCCCCCCTCTCCCCACTCGCCGGTGATGGCTGGGCATGGCGCATCGATCCGGGACCCTAGCGGCCGGATCTAGGGTTGTCGCCTCGTCGCGCGGCGCGGTGGACGGCGGTGGCATGAGCGGCGCTGCGTCGAAGCGGCCTCGGCCGGCATGTGCCTCGGGCGACGTGCGCCCGCGACGACGGCAATGGTGGTCGGTGCCCCAGCCCTCGGTCGATGCTCAGGGGCCTGCATGCCTCCAGAGATGCCGCAGCTGGTGATGGCACGACTTGGCGGTGCGTCCTACGGGTGCCGTCGCCACTGCCCCCTCGTCGTCCCTTGCAACACCAACCTCTTCCCCTTCCCCTCCCCCTAGTATTCTCGTTTGTGTGCTCTCTACCCCCTAGTTCCAAACATCCTGGTGATCTTGCCCTTCAACTTCTTCTCAATCTGGCGTGCTTGTTTGGAAATTGTGCTCCTCTAGCAGCTCGGATTGCTGCGGTTCTATGCCCTCCTCCAAAAGTTGCCGTTGATGTTCTTCCTCTGTGAGAATCCCCTTAGCCATTTCCCCTTCTGTCTAGATCCCTGCTCGTCTTCACCCTCTTCCTCCAGATGTCCAGGACCACAAGGATTAGTGTTTCTCCCTCCTTTGAGGCTTCCTTCCCTTGAAGGGCGTCGGAGAAAGTTGATCTAACAAGCAATTTGATAAAGCCTGATTGAAGAAGACTTAATGCGGGTGGCCTCGAGCCGCAACCTTCAGTGGCCCTCCCTCCTTTGGGGCTTCCTTCCCCCAAAGGGCGTTGGCGAGCTCTGATCCAAACAGCAACAAGATCAAGTCAGCTTCTTGATGGCTTCATGCGGGTGGCCTTGGACTTCAACAGCTTTCCCTTGCCTCTCTTCTTTTCCAACAAGCTTGTGGCTGTGTGAGGAATTGGATGTTGATTAGTTGGGGTTTAGCAGTAAGTTTTGGAATTTGGCAAGATATTTTTGCAGGTGTCGTTCATCAATTGTAATCTTTTAGGAGGTTTTCTTTCTCTGTTCTCTCCTCGTTGTATTTCTCTGTGTATTCTGTTCTCCTATCCTCCAGGGCCCCTGCGCTTGCGTAGGTAAAGCTTGCCCTGTGTAAGATCATTTGGCTCAATATATTCAGGTGGGGATTCTCTCCCCCGGTGATTTAGTCAAAAAAAAACTGATTAAATGAAGCTGGTATACAAGTATGCTTATAAATAAAAGTTCAACCTAAAAATAATTTCCTATACATGCAACGAGCAAAGTTTTGACAGATAGTGCATAGTATTCCAAACACTGTCACCTCATGTTTGGATACAAATTTTGACAGTGAGAACTCAAGACAAAAAGACATTTTGCAGAATTTAATCAGTGATATACTTCCAAAATTTAATAACGAAGGAGTGGATGAAAAGTTGACCCATGCTGGGAGTGATAACTTCAGAAGCTCAATGAACCAAACAACAAGAGGATACATCATGATCTGTCTAAATAAAGTACTGAGGAAATATATGGATGAAACTACCAGATTAGTAAACAATAAGCTAGGGGCAATTCTTCTGTCTGAAAAACAGGACAGTACTTTGATAACAGAATATGTAGATTGTCATGGTTCAAGCAAATAAAGCTGAAGTACTGAAACTAAACATCCTTAGGACGTAGGTAGTCTCCAATCCTTAAGGCCTATGCTTATATGGAATTCTAATAATTCAAAAACAGATAATGAACATCTTGTAGATCATGTTTGACAGCCAGCACATCAGTACATCAATTTTTCTTCGCCTCATCTGATAACAAAAAAAAAATCAGAAATTAGTGAAAGAAACATTAGGTGAAAGAAAATATATAGTGCTCAGCATCATACCAAATTAAGAATATTCTTGCACAGACAAGCCATATATGATATTCAGAAAAAGGTAGGATTTTTTAACTTTAGGAGTACAAAAACTCCCAGTTAGGTGTAAGCAAGTAAGCAAGAGACCAAGCACATACTCCAGTTAGAAGTGAATATGATATTACTATGGGATTGAGATGGACAGCTGGGTCCATTGATGCATTATACTAGTGCAAGGCAAATAATATGAATGCATATATGAAATGCTAAGTGGTAAAGAGCAATATGCTTACAATTAATGATCACAAAATAAAGTGATATGTTGCCTGTTGCAGTTGCAACACTACAAGATTGATCAAGTGAATTACCAGCAAGTATTTTCAGTACGTACTCCCTCCTGAGAGACTCTGGAAGAGCGATAAGCATACTCATTTGAGCCGGCACTTTTACAAAAGCAGCTGCAGCATTGACAACTTCAGTACCAGTCAATCCAAGCTTTTGACACTCAAGAATAGCTTCGTTCTGAATTTTTTGTAGTGGGTCCTCCTCAGCCATTGCCTTCTCTTGGATCTCAGCTTCACGTTGCATAGATGCTACCATTGCTCCCACATGCTTTGTAACATCCGTCGGATCACCTTGAACATTGGCAAAGACATCCATAAAAGGGTCACTTGACAAGGTATTTTTCAGTTTGTTGCTGTTTTTCTTCCTCTTCTTAGAGCTTGAAGCAGTTGAATCGATGCTTCGTCGAGGTGCGGCTGAATCGATGCTCCGTCGAGGTGCGGCTGAATCGATGCTCCGTCGAGGTGCAGCTAAATCGATGCTCCGCCGAGGCGTTTCTCTAGACACTCTCTCTTCATCCTCCTTATCTTCTTCATCTTGAATATCTTGAACAATTTCTTTCTCCATATTAGCAACAGCCTCACCAAGACCCTCTGCACCTTCTCTAGTAGCAATGTCTTTACCATAAATTGCAGCTAGTGTATCATAGTGAGGGAATGCTACACCATATAGACCCTTTGCCTCATTGTTTTTCTGTAAAATACAAAGAATGACACAAAATTAAGGTCATGGTTCAGCAAGCAAAAGAGAGACCTATGCAGCTACAATTGCATGAAAAACACAAGAGAACATATGTATGAGAGAGCATACTACTAGAAAACCATAATGTTGTCTTTGCAAACGTTTCAGAGGAATTTTACATAGCCGCTTATTTGGAACAAAATTTCAGAAAATATCTTACAGTAGTTTCACATATTTCAATTCAATGCACTCATGAATCAATAAATAAATTTTCTACTCCATAGTTAGTTTGATGACTTACCCTGCAATGATCATCGTATTGTTGTTTCTCACATTGTATCATCTTTCTATTGTCATCCCAAGAAAAGCCACTTTTGGTTAGCATCACTTCAATTGTGCCAAACTTGGTCGGAACAGCAGTAAGGCCAGAACTTGGCAACTTCTTAGCAAGCACGTTCTCTAGAACTTGGCAGTATCCATTTTTGAAACCCCCTTCTGATTTCCAGCTTGGATCTAAAGCAATCTCGAACAATGCCTTGATCAGCTCCTCATCCTCAAAGTACGTCCAAATCCTCTTGTTCTTGCCTCTCCCACGCACAATGCATGAGCTTCCAAGATGCTCCATAACTGCAATATTAGAAATTCAACAGAAAACTAACATCAGTAAGCATCCATAATTGTACCAACATTTTTTTAGTTCTGATTTGCAAACAATTAGAAATTCCATTTAAAACACAAACCTCAATGAGCCCTATAGCTATTATACATCCCCTGAGCAAGAGTGTTGCGAAAATTTGTCCAATCATCAGATGTCGAAATAGCTGAGATAAACTCAGGTTCGGCGAGTTCTCCCTCAAGTATATCCAATGGTATCTCGTCCTCATCCTTATCCTCGTCCTCATCCTCAAACGGATCACTAGACATCTTTTGCAAAATTAAGTTGTGCAATAAAGCACATGCCATTATAATTCGACACTGAGTTTTGATAGGAAAATATGATGGGGATCTCAAAATCGCCCAACGACCCTTTAGTCTTCCAAAAGACCTCTGTACAATATTTCTAGCACTTGCATGCCTCATGTTAAAGTACTCCTCTGCACTACATGGTGGGTTACATGCTGTGAAACGGCCTAAATGATATCTTTGGCCTCGGTAAGGGGCTAAAAAACCATCTGTCACTTTCATGACACCCCACAAGGTATCCAAAGTGCTCAATCAAACCTAATCTTCAAGCCATCTCCAAAACACTCCTACACTCTCATCTAATCTCTCAATCTCACAAGATAGTCTCAAGATTTGAGTGGAGGAAGCAAAGAAAGATTGGGAGTGGCTAGAAAACCCTAGAACATGAAAGAACTGAAGCGGAATGGCCAAAGGGTGACCTGGGGACGAAATCCATATATATAACGGCTAGGTGACGTCATCTAGCCGTTACTCACAAGTTTGAACTGGAAACCTGCCAGGAGGTTCCGGGCAGCACTTAGGAAATTTTTTGCAATGAAACAGCGCCCGGAAGTTCCGGCCAGAACCTCCGGGTAGCCCTCTCTGTCTCGGGGAGAAAATCATTTTTCAAAAATGATTCCAAAAATCTTTTGACTCAAGGATATGACTAAGAGCACTTTGTATACCCTAGAACCACACTTGAAACCCCTCTTAATAGTACGGTTTTTCCTAAACTTAATTTCGAAAGTGAAAAACCTAGTCTAATAACCTTCGGCGATCTCCTTGCATTCTTAGCCATCACAACTTGCTTTGGGACTAAACTCCTGTGAATAAACTTGATAAATACATTAGTCCCCTTTAACCACCTTGTCATTAATCACTAAAACCCACTAGGGGGTTTAAGTGCATCTTCAATCTCCCCCTTTTTGGTGATTGATGACAACATAGTTAAAGCACACAAAAAGATAATAGAATTTAAATTTAGAATGATGAGAGAAGTGTGAAGCTCCCCCTAAAGATATGCATATAATGAACTTGATATGAATACATTATGCATAAGATGAAGGAAAGCTCAAAAGAAACTTCACACTACCCTCATCAAATAAGAGATGCAGATGAAAGTGCTTGAATGATGAGTGATGCAAAAAGAAAGACTAAATGACATGGCAATCACTCAAAAAGATGAAAAGAACACAACATCACATCAAAATGCAACATCCATATGGTCTAACTTACTAACATAAAAGAAAATAAAGCATCTAACAGTCATTACATCCAACCATAATAGAATACATTACATGTCCATATAGAGAGAGATAATAGAGTGGAAATCTGTCTGGCCAGAACCTCCGGATCATAGGACCCGGAACTTCCGGCCAAATGACCAGACAACAATCAAGGCAGCAAAAGGTTTTAAATGGATTTAAATGATGACCACCTTCAATTCACAATTTCTCCCCCTTTGGCATCAAGGCACCAAAAAGCGAGAAACCTTGAAGAGAAGAATAGGATCACTCATCTCCATCTCCATCAGAGGGAACAATCTCGGTATCACCGGAGAGATGAGACTTGTCGGACTGAGCAGCGGTGTCACCCTCATCAACATCAGTGGGAGCATCCTCAGCGGCTGCCTCGGTGTCACCCTCATCACCACCATCATCATCATCAGAATGGGAAGATTCTTCATTGAAGTAGGTGGATGGACCTTCACCGGCAACGTTGCGGGCTGCCTCATAAGCCTCAAATGGATCAACATAGACCTCATCCTTAGAATCATCTGACACTTCTTTCCCAGCCTCTCTTCTATCTTCCTTCTGACGCCTTTCGATCTTCTTCACTTTCTTGGCAGTCTTAGCACACATACAGAAAATTGCCTGAAGTGCCTTCTTGATGGGAGAAGAACTCGAGGAACTCGGTGGGGCACTAGAAGAAGGACCAGCTAAGGTAGAAGGAATGGATCTAGGTACCACTGGAGAAAAGGAAGGTGGAGCATGAGGGCGAAAAGGATTGTGGCGCCCATCTTTGATGTAGAACACCCCGGTGACTGTCTCAATCATCTTCATAATGAAAGGGGCATAGATGCAACCTCGCTTAGGCTCAAGAATGGTGTTGGCGATCTCATACCAAATCAACTTCATCACACTTAAGGGAGGCTAATTGTAGCGCATGCGACTGAGAAGATGAGCATGCTTGGATGGCAAGGCAGTAGCATTTCCAACCTTTGGAAGCAAAGACCAACGAAAGATGGAGTATAGCACTTTGTAATTGGGATGCAAACCATGAGTAAATCCCATCCAAGTCCTAGGAGCATTCTTTGCATACATGAACTTGGTCTTGATCATGGGGAGGGGTGCTTCACTATGAATGTTGGGCCTATTGAGATCCTCATCATCTAACCCCAACATCTCAGCAAACTGCACCATGGAAATCTTGTGCCTAACACCCTCAGTCAACCACTTCACATATGGGGTTCCCTTCCTTGTAGTACCAAAGAATGTTGTTGCATAGAACTGTGCAATGACCTCCTCATTCCAATCATACTCCAAGGCAAGAATATCTCCAAGATTCTTGTTGTGGCACACTTGCATCACTTGGTTGAACACTTCATTGTTCTTCTTCCTCATGTAAGCCCAATCAATCCACTTCATCTCAACCATTGGATTTTCTCTAGCCATAATCACTGAGTTATACAAATCCAATTAAGTGAAAGTCCTGAAGTGAGGATCCTGTGACTCCTTGTCACACCCTGAAGTTCTTTCCCAAGCCTAAATTGGAGTTTTAAATGGTCTCGAGAAAATACCAGTGTAAAGCAAGAGTAAACCTTAATAAATTAATGCAAATAATAATCGGATTTGGCATGTGGAATTTTTCTTGAGTTCTACATGTCGAAATACGCTAACAAGATTTTTAGTGGAATTTTCAGAGCTCTAGAAATAATTTTAACCAATTAAAAATGAGCACAAGCAATATTTAATTCCCTGGAAATTCTTTTCCTCCTTTTTCTTTCTTTTTCCCTTCCTTTTTCTTTTCGGGATGGGCCACCGGCCCATTCTCTCCTTCCCCCCTTTTTCCCGCTGGGCCGGCCAACAGGCCGAGGCCCAGCTGAACCGGCCGCCCGACTCCCTCTCTCTCCCGGGGTTGCCGACAGGTGGGGCCCACCTGTCGGGTCCTCCCCCAACCTCCAGCAGCCGCCACCGCGCTCCGCAACCGCCGCCGCGCCCACGCTCCCGCCTCCTCCGGGCCACGTCGGCAACGCCCGCGCGTGCGCCCGGGTCTCCCGCGCACATTCCCTTTCTCTCCCGCCGGCGCTCGCGCTCGAGACGGCCGGGATTCGATTTTCGAATCCCGCATCTCTCTCCTCTCCCACTTCCCCCACGTCGGCCGGCGATTCCCGCCTCTCCCGGCCACGTCCTAGCTCCCTCTCCCCTATTTAAGCATCCCCACTCTCCCCTCTCTCTTTTTCCCCATTTCGCCAAGCTTCCCCGTGCCCTCTATCGCCCAAGCGCCGTCGCCCTCCAATCCGCCGCTGCCGCCGCCGCTCCGGTCGCCGCTAGCCGCCGTGCCGTCGACGCCGTCGCGTTCGCCGTCGTGCGGGCCGTCCCGTCCACCCCTCCTCCGTTGGAATCCGCCGCCGTGCGCCGGTGAGCACCGCCATGGCCGCCGTCCTCGCCCTCTCCCATTTTCCTCTCTCCCTCTAATCCCTCTCATCTTGTTCGCTAGGTGGTTCCGGAGCTCGTCCCGCCGTCGCCGTCGCCCTCCATCGCTCGCCGTCGCCGATCGTCGCCGGTGAGGCCCCTGCTCCCCTTTCTCCCTCTCTCCCGCGCCGCTTAGCCGCCGCGCCGCCGCCTAGCCACTTAGCCGCCGCTATCGCCGTCGTCTTCCGCCGCCGGCCGGTCGCCGCCTCGCGTCGCCGCTGTGTGCGCGCCGCGCCGCCGCGCGCCATGGCCGCCGGACCGGCTTGAGCCATGCCCGCGGGCGCCGGCCGCGAGCCGCATCCGCCGCCCGATCTACCGGGCGGTAGATCGGGGCCGTCCGTTCGGCCGCCCGCGTGGCCGCCGCGTCGGCGCCACGTCAGCGCCACGTGGTGCGCCGCCCCATCCCCGGTCCGTGGACTCGGTCCACCGTGAACCACCCTCCCCGAGTCACTGCCATGTGGGGCCCGCATGTCGGCGCCGCCCCTCTCTCTCTCCCGGGATTTATTTATTGCGCAATAATTCAATTAAGGATTTTTCTGTTTATAGTAAAAACACAGTGAATCTTCTAAAATTCATATCTAATTCATCCGAGCTCCGTTTAAGCCCGTTCAAGTCTCAGTAAATCAAGAAAAATGTGTAGAATCCATTAAAAATGGTTTTGTTCTCTGTTTCAGTAGTCTTATAGCCTGTTTGTATTGTTTGCTTTGTATGTCGCTTAGATTCCGGCTCTCCCGACGCTCCGGTGTACTTCGAAATAGTCGCCGAGGTTCCTCCAGCTGCAGAGCAAGGCAAGTCATGCTTGTCACTTGAACATGTTGATCCTATATTGCAAATGCTCTATTGTTTTTCTTCAAATACTGCATTGTTTTATAATATTACTATGGGATGTTTACCTACTGTCATAGCCATGCTATTTTGTACCATGTTCCTTTGTTAGCTTGGGATATAACATGACTAGAGATTGGACTAGAGAGTGCTTAGCCATGCTTAGTTCAACTAGCACACAATGGGGGAAATCATATTAATGTATAGACTGTAGGTCCTAATGTTAATGTTGGATTAGTACCACCGTCCTGGTGTTGCTTAATTAAAATAAATCCTATGGTGGGCTATTGGTGCATGGTTTGCTAGTCGCGCCCATGGCACTTAAGGACCGGTTCGCGGGAAACCCTGGAAGAATTCCTCGTACTTACCACAAGCTAGCGTGGGCAACGGCTGGGCTTGTAGTGTAGCTTTCCTCTAGCCGACGCATCCAGGCAAGGGTGGGCGTGATGGAGTTTGGATGGGCCCCGCGACGGCCTATGCGGCTTCCGGATTCACCTAGGCACGAGAGGAGACTGCCCACTGCCTTGCAAGGAGTGGGGGTGAAACCTGAGGTGTGGTGTGCTTGGTTAGAGGGGGTTATGCGAAGGGTCCTGTCACGGCCTCTTTCCGGTATGTCGTGGTGGCATGTCGGCGCATGGAAACGTGTCGTGGGGCTGTGTCTTGTGGGTACAGTTGTACACCTCTGATCAGAGTAAAACTATTCGAATAGCCGTGCCCGTGGTCACGGGCGGTCAACCAGATTCACCGTGATTAGTCTCACCCTAGTGTAGTCTGTTGGAACTGATTAGTTCAGGTGGATGGTTGGGCCTGTTGCAACGTGGTGTAGCGTTGAACAGTGGATGGTTAATATTGATTAATTATTACAACTGTTTTACTTCTTTCAACTTCTATTTATAAATGTCCGCTTTATGCAAATGAACCATTATAGCTATCCCTTGATAATTCCCTGCATCATACCCCTATTCCGGTATGACTTGCTGAGTACAGAGGGTAGTACTCAGTCTTGCTCTATTTTCCCCAAAACCCCAGAGTTTGAGTATGCGTCAGATGGTGCCTTCTCCGAGGAGTAGGCTTCGTCCGTGCCGTCGAGGATGCCTGTGGAGTGGTGTTCCCGCCGCGGTGCAAGTCAAGGCTTAGCTCCAGTTATCTTTTTATTTTCCGCTGCATTTATATAAAACTTTTATAATGTTTGTAAGACGTGGATTTGTATGTCAACTTTGTCGTTTGTGTACCCCGGCCGGTCCTAGACGGGGATTTTAATGCACACTCTGCTTGGAATTCTATTTGGGAATTTCTGGGCGTGACACTCCTCAGGCTATGTCTCTGGATCAATCAAACGATCTCTTCTACACTTGGCAAGTTGATGAAGGTAGTTGGACTTGGTTCTTCCAATGTGGTGCATAGGAGTGGTGTCAAATCCAAGAGTCTTGTAGAGCCGAACGGGATTCTCACAGGGAAATCATGAGATGCCCTTCCAGCCCCAGAACTGCGACCACCACCTCTCCCGCGACCTCTTGTATTAGGGGCATCACTTGACCACTGTCAACATCCCTAATCTGAACAGGACGGTTACTGGATTGCCTTGTAAATCTAGGAGAAGTACGAGTGCCACTGCCACTGCCGCCCTCAACCACTTTCTCTTTACCCAAACGACCACGAGTATACCGAATAGGAGGACTCTCATCACCGGACACATCCTGAGAGGCTTTCTGTCTTTTCTCACGAGTCATAGTACATACTGCAACAGGAATCAATAAATTGGAGTGCAGTAGTTAGGCAAAATTTGAGAGAAACAAGAATGGCAGGCTAGCTGGACAGCGCCCGGAGGTTCCGGGTGCAAGAACACCGGAACTTCCGCCCGGCAAAAATGAAGAACATAGGTCTCAAAAATAGCCAGTGCATGTGAACAAATCCTATAGATCGGTGATCTACAAGGTAGCAGAAACAAGACTATCCAAGTGGTTTTCTCCCTAGGTTCACAGATTTAGAGATCGGGATAAAAACACAATGAACCGAGAGAGGGAATCAAAAAGTGCTACCTTGAGAGAAGAAACTGCGAATCGATCACAGAAAGAACCTCCCAGCCACCAATGTGGATGAATCCACGGAGAAGAAACGAATTTGATTGGATGAAAGTGAAAATCGCCACTAGGAGCACTTTGGCGGCGACTAGGGCTGGCGGTGGGGAGAGAGAAGAAATGAGGAGAGAGAATACGGTTTCTAACTCCCCCTGAGTATATGTACTCCCCGACACCAGGAGGTTCCGGACAGGGAGGCCCGGAACTTCCGGCCTGACAGATAAAGGGCAGTCAGGCCCAAAAACAAGGAAGAGATGAGAATTCAACGAGGAGAAATAGGGAACTATGGACATGCATAGACTTATGACGTATATGACCAGCCAACAATCAACATTACATAACCATGGTCAATATACATCACAAGAAGGGAATAAAAGCCAAATTTTCGCAATAAAAGGCACTCAAAGGATTTTGCAAAAATTTTCATAAAAGGGTTTTTGGATATAGGGGGAATGTTTGAGCTTTATTCCTGGTATCAAGACCATCTTCTACCAAGAAGTGATCTCAAGGCAAAAAAGCTCTTTTTTTTTAATGGCAAAATTTGCTACAGAACATCCAAAAAACGTGTAATTAGCTCGTGGACACCACAAGAACGAGAATTTGTTGTCGGGCATCACAAAAAACGTGTAATTAGCTCCTGGACACTCGGGGCTTTATTTTATTATTTTCTATGAATTTGGAGAGAAAAACACCAAATAAAGACAAGTTTACCCTTGGGTCTCGACCTGGACAATGACGACGCATTGGGTTGGCCGGCGGCGGCGACGGAGCCGAACAGGATGCAGCGCTTGTGTTCTGTCCCTATGATGGGTCTGAGCAGCGGCGGCCATCGCCAGGATGCTCCGCACTGTGGCCGGCGTGCGTGGGCTCATCCCCTTGGTATGGAGCTAACCGACGTGTTGATCGACGACACCGACGCAATGTCCGGCGACCGGAGAACACGGCGCCTGGTACGTGGGCGATGGTGGAGAGTTGTGACGTCGCGGAGCTGCTCCTCGCCAGCCTCGACACCGGTGTCCCATTCTCCCACCGTGTCAATGGCAGCTGCTTCGCAATTGCAAGGGAGAGAAATGGGGATCAAACAACAATTCATCAGCATGTATTATGAAAGTAAACACTGCAAAAATATCAAATGTTCAGTTCAATTAGTACCTGAACAATCTCACTATCCGGGAATTTCCTCACATCCTTGCCGAGCGGCGCGGCGCCGGAGCCGATTAACTTGAGAGAGCTGAGATCATACTTACCTGCCCTCCCGTGCTTGGTGAGCGCGATAATGACCGGCGGCACGCAGAACAGGTGCGTGACGCGGTGCCTCTGCACAGCCTCCATCAGGGAGTTGATGTCGAACCGCGACATGGAGATGATGGCGTTCCCGCGCTGCAGCTGCGCGTATGTGATGACGGAGAGGCTGAAGATGTGGAACATGGGGAGGAAGTAGAGGAACACGTTGGGGCCCTCCCAGCGCTCTAGGGGCTTGTTTGAGCCCGTTGAGCGCCTTGTGGAGCTTGTACATATGGTTTGGCAACTTTGGATCCTCGAACCCCGGTGGTTGCTCCACATAGACTAACTCCAAGAGGGGTCCATTGAGAAAGGCGCTCTTAACATCCATTTGATATAACCTGAAATCATGGTGAGCGACATAGGCTAAAAGCATTCGGATTGACTCAAGGCGAGCAACGGGTGCGAAGGTTTCACCAAAATCGAGACCCTCGACTTGGGTGAACCCTTGCGCAACTAACCGGGCTTTGTTCCTTACAACCACTCCATGTTCATCTTGCTTGTTGCGGAAGATCTACTTGGTGCCAATGACATTTTGGTCGGGTCTCTCCACCAATGTCCATACTTGGTTGCGAGTGAAGTTATTAAACTCCTCTTGCATAGCCATCACCTAATCCAGATCACCAAGTGCATCTTCAACCCTGGTTGGTTCCAAAGAAGAGACAAACGAATAGTGTTGACAAAAGTTAGCGACACGAGAACGAGTAGTTACCCCCTTTCTTATATCACCAAGTATGTTGTCGACGGGATGATCTCTTTGGACAATGTGATGTATTCTTGGATGGTGCACCGAGGGGACATGAGCCCGATCAGGATGCTCTACAGTGCCCTCGGCATCAATCCCATCCACTTGTGCCGTAGGCACGCCTTGACTATCCTTTGCCTGGAACTTCCTAGCAGATGGACCCAGAACTTCCGGGCCTGGGGAGGTCCGGAGGTTCCAATCATCTGGTCCCGGAACTTCCGGGTCAACTGACTCTTGACTTGTTGTAGGGCTATTGGATGTCGATGACGAAGGTTGATCCCTATCTTCTTCGTCATCCTGCGTCTTGACTGGTCGTATGTCTCCAATAGCCTTAGAATCAATTGCTTGTCTAGGATCCGCATCATCTACAACATGTACAACAACTTGCTCTCCTTGGGAGCCATTAGATTCGTCAAATGTCACATCCCTTGTAACTTCAACAATACTGGAGGTTTTGTTGAAGACATGGTAGGCATGTGCATTTGACTCATAGCCAAGTAAGAATCCCTCGTCCACCTTACGTGAGAACTTAGATGAACGAGGCCTCTTACTCAAAATGAAGCATTTACTCCCAAAGACACGAAAATATGAAACATTTGGCTTCTTACCACTCAAGAGCTCATATGAAGTTTTCTTTAGGATTTTGTGGAGGTAGAGGCGATTGATGGCATGGCATGCGGTGCTCACGGTCTCCGCCCAAAAGATATCCGAAGTCTTGTACTCATCAAGCATTGCTCTTGCGGCTTCAATAAGAGTTTGGTTCTTCCTCTCAACAATGCCATTTTGAGGAGGATCATAGGGGGGTGGAGAACTCGTGCTTGATTCCCTCTTCATCAAGGAATTACTCCACGTGCGTGTTCTTGAATTCTCCTCCACTGTCACTTCGTACCCTCTTGATGGTGAGATTATAGAGGTTTTGGCCTTGCTTGGCGAAGCGCTTGAAGACATCTTGAGCCTCACTCTTGTCATGGAGAAAATACACCCAAGTAAAGCGGGAAAAATTATCAACAATGACAAAACCATACTTGTTACCTCCAATACTTATGTAGGCCACGGGCCCGAATAAATCCATATGTAGAAGCTCAAGAGGGCGTGTTGTAGTCATGATGTTCTTGATAGGATGTGGATTCCCAACTTGTTTCCAGGCTTGGCAAGCACTACACACATAATCTTTCTCAAATGTGACATTAGTGAGCCCGAGGATGTGTTCCCCCTTTAGAAGAGTTGCCAAATTCCGCATTCCAACATGGGCTAGTCTATGATGCCATAGCCAACCCATGGAAGATTTAGCAATCAAACAAGCTTCCGGATTCACTCTATCCACATCGAAATCGACCAGATAGAGATCACCCTTCAACTTGCCTTTGAATGCAACGGAGGAGTCATCCCTTCTAAAGACGGTCACATCCTCATCGGTAAACAAGCAATTATAACCCAACTTACACAATTGAGAAACAGGTAATAAATTGTAGCTTAATGAATTGACAAGAAAAACATTAGAGAGAGATTGATCATTGGAGATGGCAATTTTACCTAGACCAATTACCTTTCCTTTACCATCATCTCCAAACACAATATTCTCACGAGTTCCGCTCTCCTCATCAAGACTTGTAAACATACTTCTCTCTCCAGTCATATGATTAGTGCAACCACTGTCCACAACCCAACTTGAACCACCGGAGGAGTATGCCTACACAAGAAAATCAAGCTTGGGATTTAGGAACCCAAACTTGTCTAAGTTTGGGTCCCTTGATGTTAGTTACCAAAGCCTTTGGCACCCACACACAAGTGCGGTACTCATCATTGTAATTTCCATTAAAATAGGCAACCACTTTGCCCTCTGAATTTTTGGAAATTACATATGAATCATAGTAAAGACCCTCTGGCCGGAACCTCCTGGCTTTGTGCCCGGAACTTCCGGTCATGTCTTGTGCATGGCCATTGGCCCGGAACTTCCTGGCAAAACGGCCGGAACTTCCTAGTGGGAATTTTTGAGAGACAGAGATTCCCACCCGGAGGTTTCTCCCGGTCTGTCCGGATGTTCCGGGTCCCTGGCAGTTCACAAGACTAGTCACCTCACTTTCTTGTGGTGCTTTACCTTCTCTCACAAACATCAAGCATTCTTTCCCATTTACCATCACGCGCTTAGACACAGGACTTCCACCCGAAAACCCGAGCCCGTGTCCATCCTTGTTAGGATGAGCGGTGATGGTCTTGTAAAGGGCATCTTTTGAATGGTATGTCTTCATGCATCCATATTTCACCAATGTGCCCAACCTTTCATTCTCTTTCTTAAGAGCTTGCATAGCATCAATATTAGTACCACAAGAGTTCAAATCAATATTGTAACACCTAGCATAACCATTGCTAGTAGAAGGGTTAGAAGAATTAGAAACCACATTTGGTTGAGAGGTGCTATTCCAAAGAGTGTCAAATTGAACTTCAAGATCTTTATGACTTTTGTCTAAATTAACAAATTTTTCTTGAAGAGTTTCATTGACATCCCTAAGGCTAGCTAAAGAACCATTAGCCAAATTAAGCTCATTAGCAAGTTGTTCATTTTTAGCACATTCTTTAGCTAAGCTCTCCTCTAAGGCAAGGTTTCTTTTCTTCTAAAGAATAAGCAATTTTTCTTGCCTTTCGAGTGATTGTTCTTTACTATCCAAAGCTCTCATTAACTTAGCCAAATGTTGCATAGCGGGTTTGCTAAAGCTCTTAAGCACATCATCTAATTCATTATCACTTTCCTCATCACTAGAATCAACACCAAGAGAAGTTTGAGAGGGCTTTTAAGTCATCATCTTGCGGCCTTGGGCCATGAAGTAAGAGTAGTGGTAGCAGTCGTCGTCGTCATCACTCAAGTTGTTGAAGAGACGCTCATTGCTTGAAGAGGATGACTTGAAGGCGACGGTAGCAACACCACCTTCTCCTTCAACCTTGTCTTTTGACTTGGGCTTGGGCTTGACCTCAGGATCTTCTTCATCTCCGGAGTACCACACTTCTGCCATGTGTGCCTCCGCCACATGAGTACGCTCCGGCTTCTTCTTGCCTCCCTTAGCCTTAGCTTCATTTGACTTGGGACAATCGGCAATGAAGTGGCCATATTCGCCACAATTGAAGCAAGCTCTCTTTGATTGCATATTTCCCTTGTCATCATCCTTCCTCCCTTTGCCATAGCCACTCTTGCAAAGAAAGTGCTTGAATCTTTTGACAATAAAAGCCATCTCTTCATCTTCACTTTCTTTACAACTTGAATCTTCTTCTTTTTTTACCTTCAAAGCAACTTCTTGATTTTTTATCATGGTGGCATTCTTCACCATTTGTCTCACTTCACGAGCTTCCTCTTCTTGCATCTCATGAGACACAATTCTTCCAAGAATATCACTTGGGGTGAGTCTCTTGAAGTCTTTCATTTCCTGTATCATTGATACAAGAGTGGGATTTCTTGGACCAAATGCACAGAGAAGTCTCTTGACCACAAAGTGATTTGTCATGTCCACACTCCCAAGTCCTTTAATCTTGTTGACAAGGATCATCATCCTATCATACATCTGTTGTGATGTCTCCTTATCATCCATCACAAATCTTCCAAGCCTTCCTTCCAATAATTCAATCTTGGCCTCACGAACGGCGGGAGATCCCTCATGAGCCAATTGCAAATTATCCCACATCTCCTTGGCCTTCTCAAGTCCATCAACCTTGTTGAACTCATCCGAACTCAAGGCGGAGAGAATTGCATTGGAAGCTTGGGCATTGCGGTGGATGAGTTGCTCTTGCTCCGAAGTGAGCTCCATGTCATCATGGGGTATATCAATACCTGTACAAACAACTTTCCAAATACTTGGATGCAAAGAGATTAAATGCAACTTCATCTTGTGCTTCCAAGCGGCATAGTATGTCCCATCAAATTGAGGAGCACGCCCGGAAGGCACGGAGACAAAGTTGTGAGAGGGAATGGTAAGTTTGCTGTAATCAAAAGGTATAGTAGCTCCCTTGTGTGGTGGAGTTCCCTTGCTGCTTGCTTCATCTTCATTTCTATTTTCCCCGTTCTTTCCCCCTAAGTCTTCATCTTCAAAGCGGTGAAGCTTGAATCAAGAGCACTAGGCTCTGATACCAATTGAACGTGCAGAGATGTAGCCTAGAGGGGGGGGTGAATAGGCTTTCCTGAAATTTTCTCAACAATCGCAGCGGTTAAATTGACAGGGCCCGGAACCTCCTGGTGATGAACACCGGAACTTCCGGGCAGGATGAGTAGCCTAGAACTTCCGGAGTTCTTGAGCCAGTAACTTCCGGACAGCAGGGATAAATTGAAATCTGAGAAGAAAAACGGGTCCTAGGTAGAAAGATCAGGCGCACAGATGCACAAGATGAAGATCACAGAATATCAGCAGATTCAAACAAAGAACATGCACAAGAGAGACAAAGAAGATTTTTTCCCGAAGTTCGGATCACACAGATCCTACTCTCCGTTGAGGTGCTCCAAAGAGCCGGGTCTCGATTAACCCCTTGCCTTACTTATGCAAAGATCTCAGAAGAGGTCCACAGCCTTCAACTCAACACTTCTAGGTCATTTTCTAGAATTGAGTGACCACCAAGATGAAACTCAAAATCCCTTCTAGAAAAGGCCACAGGTGCAAGTTGCTCTACCTAGGACAACCTCTGAAAACTAAGCACAAGAAACTTTACTCACTTACCTCATTTCCTTGCGGAGGTGAGGAAAACCTTCACAAACTTTCCCGGGACATCCACAAGATCTTTGGAAGCTCGCGGGCGGCACCTAACTGTCTAGGAGAAGATCTCCAAGAGTAATAAGCCCAAGTAACAGCCCACAAGGTATCCAAAGTGCTCAATCAAACCTAATCTTCAAGCCATCTCCAAAACACTCCTACACTCTCATCTAATCTCTCAATCTCATAAGATAGTCTCTAGATTTGAGTGGAGGAAGCAAAGGAAGCTTCGGAGTGGCTAGAAAACCCTAGAACATGAAAGAACTGAAGTGGAATGGCCAAAGGGTGACCTGGGGACAAAATCCATATATATAACGGCTAGGTGACGTCATCTAGCCGTTACTCACAAGTTTAAACTAGAAACCTGCCAGGAGGTTCCGGGCAAAAATGCCAGGAACTTCCAGGCAGCACTTAGGAAATTTTTTGCAATGAAACGGCGCCCGGAAGTTCCGGCCAGAACCTCCGGGTAGCCCTCTCTGTCCCGGGGAGAAAATCATTTTTCAAAAATGATTCCAAAAATCTTTTGACTCAAGGATATGACTAAGAGCACTTTGTATACTCTAGAACCACACTTGAAACCCCTCTTAATAGTACGGTTTTTCCTAAACTCAATTTCGAAAGTGAAAAACCTAGTCTAATAACCTTCAGTGATTTTCGCACTTAGGAACACTCGAATTGGGGGGTCTCCTTGCATTCTTAGCCATCACAACTTGCTTTGGGACTAAACTCCTGTGAATAAACTTGATAAACACGTTAGTCCCCTTTAACCACCTTGTCATTAATCACTAAAACCCACTAGGGGTTTAAGTGCATCTTCACCCCTCTCCTAGAATAAGCAAGGTGGTACTAAACTCCACATGCATGCCATCCCAAGAGGTGGGCTTTTATGATTTTCTAAAGAATTAATCTTCGAATGGGCCTTAGCCCATCTATTAATTCCAACAATCCCCCACCAAATCTCAAAATCCCACTGAGATTTGCCTTTTCCAATGTATTGTTTATATACCAGCGGTTCGATGGAGACCGATTAAGGTTGAACATCCACCTAAAACTCCAAGCTACACTTACTCACAACTTGAACAATGGACTACGCCTTGAATTGCAAGTCTTGTGCAAGTCTTATCTGGTACTATACCGTCTGTAGACTACCCCTCGGGTGGAGCATATAAGTCATACTCCTAGGTCTTTAGTAAGCTTCCTAGAAGATTCACCCAAAATCTCCATAGACTGCGACCAACAGTCAAGCCTACAATGGTGAGTTCTTTCAAGAATGCTCTGCAGGACAGCATCTTCGTTAATTAAAGCCAACAGAACTCATTAAGGCATAGCCAACCTGCCTTGCAGCTCACGACAGTACATGCATCTTCACTTAGAGAGGGTATAAATTGGTACTCTCCTCTAGTTTACTAATGGTTTGTTCTTCCCAGATTCTAATTCACGGGATCTCCGATCACATAGATTGGGTTACCACCATAGTAAAACTCACATGGGTCTCAAACCCATCTCCTTCGATGCATTGTCTATCACATTTCGTGATAGTCCCTTCGTGAAGGGATCCGCCAGGTTTCTAGCTGTTTGGATGTAATCCAACGTTATAACTCCGGAGTTTCTCAATTTCCTGACAGACTTCAATCGTCTTTTCACATGTCTAGACGATTTCATATTATCCTTAGAACTATTCACTTTGACAATTACCGTTTGATTGTCACAGTTCATAAGGATAGCCGGCACCGGTTTTTCAACAATAGGCAGATCCATTAATAGATCACGCAGCCATTCTGCCTCAACAGTAGCAGTATCCAGTGCTGTCAACTCTGCTTCCATGGTTGACCTCGTCAAAATGGTCTGTTTGCAAGACCTCCACGAAACAGCACCACCACCCAGTGTGAAGACATATCCACTAGTGGCTTTGATCTCATCCACATCAGAGATCCAGTTAGAATCACTATATCCCTCGAGTACCACAGGATACCCAGAATAGTGAAGCCACAATTCCATACTACCTTTCAGATAGCGCATTACTCGCTCAAGCGCACGCTAGTGATCATCTCTCGGATTAGAGGTAAACCGGCTCAACTTGCTCACAGCAAAGGAGATATCAGGCCTAGCTGCACTAGCCAGGTACATCAGCGAGCCAATGATTTGGGAGTATTCCAGTTAATTCCTAGCAATTCTATTGTTCTTGCGAAGCAACAAGCTAGAATCATAAAGTTTTAGAGAAGGCTTACTATCAATGTAGCCAAAGCGATTCAAGATCTTCTCCACATAATGGGACTGCAAGAGTGTAATCACATTCTCACCTCTAATTAGCTTAATGTTTAAGATAACATCAGCTACTCCCAAATCCTTCATATCAAAATTTTGAGACAAGAATAATTTAACCTCGTTTATCACCTCAAGGTTTGTCCCAAATATCAGTATGTCATCAACATACAAACACAGAATAACTCCCTCACCCCCACCATGGCGATAGTACACACATTTATCTGCCTCATTGACTGCAAAGCCTGCAGATGTCAATGTTTTGTCAAATTTCTCATGCCATTGCTTAGGAGCTTGTTTCAGACCATACAAAGACTTCAACAATTTGCACACTTTGCCTTCTTGACCTTCAACTACAAACCCATCAGGTTGATCCATATAGATCTCCTCGTCCAGCTCTCCATTAAGAAAAGTTATCTTAACGTCCATCTGATGAACGAGAAGACCATGTGAGGCTGCTAGGGAAAGTAGCACACGAATTGTGGTCAATCTAACAATAGGTGAGTAAGTTTCAAAGAAATCTTCGCCTTCTTTCTGAGTATAGCCCATAGTAACAAGCCAAGCCTTGTACTTTTCAATAGTACCGTCAGGCCTAAACTTCTTCTTGAACACCCACTTGCACCCCACAGATTTACACCCATAGGGTCGCTCTGTCACCTCCCAAGTCCCGTTAGCGATAATCGAATCCATTTCACTACGGACAGCCACCTTCCAGTAATCTGCATTAGGAGATGCATATGCTTCTGAAATTGACTTAGGAGTGTCATCCACAAGGTACACAGTGAAATCATCACCAAAGGACTTAGCCGTCCTTTGTCTCTTACTCCTTCGAGGAGCTTCACTGACATCCTCCTCAGTGACATGTTCATGTGTATGTTTAGTTTGTTCTGGTGGTGTGATTGAACTGGGAATTACTTCAGAGGGTTGGCTCGAACTACTATGTGTATCCTTCATTGGGAAAAAGCTCTCAAAGAAGGTAGCATCACGAGACTCCATAATTGTACCAACATGCATGTCAAGCACCTCAGATTTAACTATTAAAAATCTATAGGCAATGCTGTGATGAGCATATCCTAGAAAGACACAGTCCACAGTCTTAGGTCCCAGTTTGCGCTTCTTCCTTATTGGTACATTGACTTTCGCCAAGCACCCCCATGTGCGCAAATAAGAAAGTGATGGTTTTCTCCCAATCCATATCTCATATGGTGTTTTGTCCTTATTTCTGTTAGGAACTCTGTTTAACACATGATTCGAGGTCAACAATGCCTCCCCCCACCATGCCTTAGGTAGTCCCGCGGTGTCCAACATGGCATTCACCAAGTCAGTCATTGTGCGGTTCTTACTTTCAGCAATCCCATTAGACTCAGGAGAATAGGGAGGTGTCCTCTCATGTATGATGCCATGTTCCTCAAAGAATAAGTCAAACTCATTTGAGAAAAACTCTCCACCACGATCAGACATAAGCCTTTTTATCTTTCTGTCAAGTTGATTTTCAACTTCTGCCTTATAAATTTTAAAATAGTCTAGAGTCTCGTCTTTCGTTTTCAACAAGTACACATAGCAAAATATAGTAGCATCATCAATCAACGTCATGAAATATCGTTTTCCACCCTTCATCAACACCCCCATTCATTTCACAAAGATCTGAATGTAGGAGTTCTAGTGGTGCCAAGTTTCTCTCCTCGGCAGCCTTGTGAGGCTTGCGAGGTTGCTTCGATTGTACACAACTATGGCACTTAAAACCTTTGACAATGGAAAACTTAGGAATTAAACACATGCTGGAAAGCCGAGACATCAAGCCAAAATTAATATGACATAAACGTGAGTGCCAAACATTAGCCTCATCATCCACACTGCCACAAATATGGTTCACAGACTTATTGCAGAAATCAGAAAGGGAAAAGCGGAACAGGCCTCCGCACTCATAACCTTTACCAATAAAATATCCATGTTTAGACACGACTACTTTATTAGACTCAAAAACCAACTTAAATCTGTCTCTACTCAGACGGGAGCCACTAACAAGATTCCTGTCGATAGAAGGGACATGCTGCACGTTCTTCAGCTGCACGATCTTTCCCGAAGTAAACTTCAGATATACCGTGTCAACACCATGAACAGAAGCATGTGACCCATTCCCCATTAGGACGGTGGAACCCCGTGCGACCTGATAAGAAGAAAACAATGAGATGTCAGCACAAACATGTACATTGGTCCCAGTATCAACCCACCAATTAGTAGACTGATTAACTGAAAAAACAGTAGGTAAATTACCATACCCGCTTCCATCTCCAGTGTTGCAAATGGTCACATTAGCAGACTTAGAAGTCTGCCCTGCAGGTGCCTTCATCCCCTTGCGCTGTGGACACTTCCTAGCCAGATGACCAGGTTGGCCACACACAAAGCAAGTCCTCTCATCCTGATTAGGATTGTTGTTGTTCTTCTTCTGCTTCTTGAAGTTGGTGGTCTGTTGAGCTTTGTATTTCCCCTTGTTCTTGTTCTAGGCCTTGTGCACAACATTGGCACTGGACTGCCCACCATCGCCCTTAGACGCAACATCTTTTTCTCGAGCTTTCTCCTCAACATCAAGAGACGCTATCAACCCCTCAACGGAGTATTCCTGTCTCTTGTGTTTGAGTGCAGTACCGAAACTTCTCCAAGATGGAGGTAGTTCCGGAGACCTGCTCTCCCGATCGCCGGTGCACGCCGGCGAGCGGGATGGAGTAGTTTACGAGCGACGGGGCAGTACAGAGTAGGAGGCAAACCCTAGATTGATTTCGCGTGTGTTGCGTGAAGGCGGCGGCTCGGTTTATATAGAGATAGGTCGCTTGATCAGGGCACCCGCGTAACGAACCGGATAAGTCGCGCATAACTTATCAAGACTCCACGCCGTTTTCACGCACCGGATTTTTTGGAATGTTTCCAAAACAAAACAAATCCGAATTTCCCGCAGCAAAACAAAACTGCAAAAGGAGGCTGCATCTGCGCAAGGGTGAGGAGCCAATTTTGCGGACCATTCGACGCGTAGGCGAGCGAGCGCGCGCGTGTGTTTCCCCTCTTCTCTCCACCATACATGCTTCAAGTGGCTAGGAGGGCATCCTCCCTTTTAAGGAGGTCCCCCTCTCGTAGAATAAGTAAGGTGGTACTAAACTCCACATGCATGCTATCTCATAAGGTGGGCTTTTGTGATTTTCCAAAGAATTAATCTTCGAATGGGCCTTAGCCCAACTATTAATTCTAACATCTCCACCAGTGGAAGCAGTTGTGCTCTCGGACGCTGTCCATGAAGTTCCTTCTCGGTATCGCTTCATGCTCTGCAGACCACAGCTCCGCTCTCCGCACCAACATGAGGTTACCTGATAGGGTATTCGTAGCAGTGGTTTGGCCATCCGTTGGCTTTGGGCTGCACAAAGCACAGTTATGTGTCACCAGTATGGCTACCTATACATGGTTCTGGATTTATTGTAAATAGTTGTAGCTACTACTACAACTTGTTAGCTGAATAATACAATCACTACCGAAGAAACCATCTTTATCCGGTCAGATAAAATCCACAATAGCCTCGGTTGCACTAAAAACCGGGACTAAAAAGAACTTTTAGTCCCGGTTTATAAGCGCAACGGGAGTATATGATCTTTAAGCCCGGTTCAAATGCTGTCATGCCCCCTGGATCTTTAGTCCCGGTTGGTGATACCGATCGGGACTAAAGATCATATTTTTAATCCTGATTGGTACTATCAACTGAAAATAAATCTCTCACACATCCTCCTCGATTGGCACGGCTGCCTACCATATCTTATCCCCTCTCTCTCTTTCCTTCTTTATCTCCTCCTCCTCCACTCCTTCTCAATCCTCCTCCTCTTTCCCTCCTCCTCCTCCAACGATTCCCTCCTCCCCTCCCCTCTCCCTCTATGTCGCGGAGGCCGGCGGCAGGCGGCGGAGGACGTGCGGGGGCGACCGGAGGGGAGGCAGCAGGCGGTGGTGGCCATCGCGTCGTGGAGGGTGGCGACGGCCGGGCAGGGGTGGCCAGAGGGGAGGCGGTAGGCGGCCGCGGCTGTCGCGTCGTGGAGGGCGGCTGCAGCCGTCACGTCGTGGAGGGCGGCGGCGGCGGCTAGGTGGGGGAGGAGGCGACCTCTCCCTCCCCTCCGCCAGATCCGGCGGGAGGGGAGGCGGCAACGGCCGGGCGGGGTGGCGGTGGTGGCGCGACGACGAAGAATTTTTTTTCGAGGATTTGAGATGTATTTGTTTTTAGAATTTGTGATGTATTGAATATGTGAAGTTATCTGTGATGTATTTGTGATGTTTTTTTTTAGAATTTGTGATGTATTTGATCTGTGATTTAGAGATGGTTTGGGGATTTCACAATTTGGGGATGATTTGGGGATGTAGTGAAATCAATATGAATGCAATAAAATAAAATGAAAAAAAACTATAGTTAATACCAACCGGGACTAAAGATGGTATAATACCAACCGGGACAAAAATCCATTTTTGATCCTGGTTATTTTAACCAGGACTAAAGATGGACATAGTCCTGGATTCGTAGTCGGGGTTACGAAGCATGATTGAAGATCCTTTTTCCAGTAGTGAATCTTATTGATACTTGAGTTATTTCATGGTACTCTATGATATGTATTATGTGTACTAGTTGAGCTACTGTTAGTTGGATCGGATTATAAAATCTTGATACTTGAGTGATAACTGTCAGATTCATATGTATGGGTTATGAAAACTGCGTAAAGTCATACCAAATTGGCACCTATGGGGATCTCTTCTTGTTGTTATTGCCACCGTTCCACGGGTGATGCTAATAGGCGCGTAAGCGCCGCCAAGCAAAGTCGCGCAGACGCGCACTTGCTCCCAGTCCCACGCGAGCACCTTCCGAGCCTTCCGCTAAAATATGTGTTAGTGCTAATCTTTAGCGGTTTATACTAATTGATTTTTTTAATGAAATGATAAATAAAATAGTTGGGTTGAAAATTTTAAAATACGAATTGAAAGTTTTCAATGTTTAGTTGAAAGTTTTCGAATTTGAGTTGAAAGTTTTCAAATTTTGACTTCAAAAGTTTTTTATCTTGAGTTGAAAGTTTAAAAATTTCAATTGAAAGTTTTCAAATTTGAGTTGAAAATTTTCAAATCTTGACTGAAAGTTTTCAAATTTAAATTGAAAGTTTTCAAATCTTGACTTAAAAGTTTTCAAATTTAAATTGAAAGTTTTAAATTTTCAGTATAAAGTTCATTCGAATTTCAATTTTTTTTCATACACCGTGTATATAAATGATATGAAGCTAATCACGTGAGATAGAAAAGAGAAAGACAAAAACAAGTCAGACGTGCTTGCTTCCGCTTCTGTGGGCCGGTGTGGGCTTAGCGCCATGCACCGATAAGCATCTCGCGCATACGCGGATGAGGATGTGGGCCGCGCGTGAGGCTTGGGCCGGAAACGCGCGCGAGTCGTGCACCCATTAGCAATTTCGCCGTTCCACTGTCCGAGCATCAGTGTCCCCTTTGCATTTTTTGCACTCAGTTTGCCGGTGTAGAACCAAGAAGGAAGAGGGGGAGAAGTGTTGGTATAGGATCGAACACAAGTAACCAAGCCTACCAGAGGGGGGTAAATGGTAGGGAAAACCAAAAACCCAAAAACTTTTAGCGAAAATAAAAGCTACCCTCAAATTCGACGGATCACGGTCTAACCGAAGTAGATGTGTCGGTCTGACCGCCTGGAACACGTCGGTCTGACCGATGTAGATCGATCGGTCGAACCGCCGAGATCGCCTGCCTTCGCCTGTCGCCGCCGCCGGTCTGACCGCCTATAAGCTGCCGGTCTGACCGCCGGGATGCCGCCGAACCCGATAAAACACAGATCGAAGAACTCTCAAAGTAGATGACAACTTTATTGCTTCTCTCTGTGTTTATAAAGTGCAACAACAGCACCCCTTACAAAAAATCTCGACTAAACTCAAAACCCTAGCTAAACTAGCAGCTCAATTGCTCTCAAAGCGATACCGGGAGACATCACATTCCCTCTCTATTTATACCAAAAAACACTACTCAAAATAGGTGTAAAACTTCTATTTCCAATAGGACTCAATACCCGAAATACCTTAATTTCCAAAACCGCACCGGCCACATAAAATCCAAAACCGCATCGAAACGGACTCCTCTCCGCTGTCGACGCGTGTCCCGTACGCACTCGGACTCCTCGTGCGCACGTCCTTCCTGCCGCATGGGCCAGCTGGGCCTCCTACTCCTGGACCAACTCGGCCTCCAGCCAGCTGCCACCGAAGCCCACCGAGCCGCTCTGCCGCTGCTCGGTGCAACCGATCATGCACACATACACGCTTCACCATGCATCCCTTTTTCTCCTCAAATTTAATCCAATCTCCTTCGTGAACACCAACACTTGCACACACACCTCGTAAATCCCGTTGCGAAGATCTCTTCCACATGATGTTCATCCACCGTATGCCATCTCATATCCAACTTCGTCACTCGGTATTTTTGACCGTTTGGACCTCAACTCCTCCCTAAATCTAGTCCCGATCCCGACCATTGACCGAAGTTAACCTCCAAGAATCCTGACTCTAGTCACCTTCTCACATGATATCCTGACCGCACTAGACCTCTGCTCCTCCCTGAGCATAGTCGCGGTCTTCACCATTGACCAAGGCTGACCTCAAGTCACATGCATATAATCAGACAAAACAACCGTTTCTAGGCACAGATATCACAACCTGACCCACATTAGTCACATGTACTCACACCAACATCCACACATCTATTTAAACCAATTATTTATTAAATCATTTGCGCAGCCAATTATTCATCACAAATATTAATCATGACAATGATTTCATTAGTTGGGAGCATTGTTCGAACTAAATCTAGCCTAACCACCTGATAGCACTACCGAAATAGTCACCGAGTCTAGGTAAAACTGAATTAAATCAGTTTACACTAAGGTTTCCTATCAATTCACCTCCAAGTTAACCTTCTAAGCTAAATCACTTCTACTCTTCACTGTTATCTAGGGGTGGGCATTCGGTCTAACCGAAAATTACGGTCTCGGTCTTTGGTCTTTCGATCTTTTCGGTCTTTGAAAAGTGAAGTCCGAATTTCAGCGCGAAAAATGTCAGGACCGACAAATTCGGTCTCGGTCTCAGTCCTGACCGAAATTCAACAACATTTTCATATATGCAAAGAAATAATGGAAATTTTCAACACAAAATCACAAAAAGAATTCATAAGCACTTATGAGTAAAGACTCTTATTAGGTTGCATGCCTAGAAGAAGTAGGGATGTGAAAATTAAAGTTTAATCCTATTAAACATAGTGGATTGTAGGTTGCATTTAGTCATTTTTTGATAATTCGGTCTTTTCGGTCTATTCGGCTACCCGAGGAGACTAACCGAATTGACCGAATAAAATTTGGTCTTTCACTACTTAGGACCGAATTGATAACCGAATTTCTCGGTCTCAGTCTTTTCGGTTCGGTTTTTTTTACCCACCCCTACTTTTATCAGCTAGTACTTGATACCCATAAGGTATCAGTAGTAAGGGGCTATTTGGTTGCTACCCTGAGAGAAATTGCCTGACCTAAAGCCAGCCTGAGACTAACACAGGTCTTGTTTGGTTGGTGCCCTTAGATTCCAAACCCTTCGCCTGCCCTGACGCAGCCCTTCCCGTCATTAGCGTGAGCCAGGCGACCGAAATCGATCGCCTGAGCTCCAGGCAGCAACAGCGATACATACTTACCATCCTAATCTTTATCCAAAGCGGCCACGCGACGTAGATTCCAGGAGCGAAGCTGCGCTGCTTCCGCGAAGCCGCCGCCGACCGCCATCTTGCCGGATCCTTGCGAAGCCGCCGCCGCCCGCCGTCTTTCGTAATCCCTGCGAAGCTATGCTACTCTCGCTGGCGTGCGAAGCCACCGCCGTTTTGCCGGATCCCTGCGAAGCTGTGTTGCTCCCGCCGGCGGGTGAAGCTGTCGCCGTCTTGCCGGATCCCAGCATAGCAGCACCGCCCATGCTAGATGCTGCCCAGGCTGCCTTTCGTGCAAAATAGTAAGCAGATCGATTTGCAGGTTGCCAGATGCATTTGCACATCTGGGCAGAATCATCTGAAGGTTGTGCTCCTGATGCACGGATTTGGGATCTATTTGACTCTTCGATTGCGTTCTCCTCTCTCTTTTTTTCCCTGCTTTTTTTTCTAGATTTTTATCCTCGTTATGTATGCAAGATTTGTGCTTGTACATGGGAAGTTGGGTTCATAAATGGATCTTGGCAGGAGGTTTAGATGCAATTTGTGGCAAGATTTGTGACGGCCATTAATAATTGATTTAGCTGTGTAATAATTAAAGGCGTAATTGCATATTTGTTTCTCAGGCAGCAACAAACAACCAAACAAGCATATACTCAGGCTACCTGACCAGGTTAGATGCATTGTCTTCTCGCATGCCACTCAGGCGCACAGAAATTTCAGGCATGTTGCTCAGGGCAGCAACCAAACAACCCCTAAATCTAGTACATGGCTACCAGAGCTGGTACCCATAAATATCAGACCTAATACACATGTATCATCCCCTGCTACCTATATATCATGTCTGATACATGTAAGTATCATGCTTGATACTGTAGATAACATGATACCCTTTTAGGTACTATAAATAAATACCGAGAGGTACTACAAGGTGTCATTGGTATCGTACATACCATGATACTTGCAAGTACCATAACACTTGATGTACCACGAGATATCATGATATCCTAATGGGGTGTTTGGGACTGACTAAAGTTTAGTCCCTCTGCCTAAGTAACATGATATTGGAAAAGTACTATGATACAAGGAAGTATCGCGTGGTACGAAGTATCACGTGGTACTATGGTAACAGTGACATGAAATTTGAAGGCACCACGAGATATCATAGTACCACATAAGTTTCATGAGTATCGTCTATATTTAATGTTTGTATCATAGATATTGTAGGCGTATTTAGGGTTAACACTTGTAGAAACGGTCGAAATTTCAGTAATTTCAAGACTTTTGGAACTTTTTGCACGACATTATTTACAATTTAACAAATTTTGACTAAATTCTAATAAAATTTGACAAAATTCGCAAAAACAAATTGAAGAAAAACAAAAGGACGAGATATATATCATGTAGATACACACGCGAAAAAAAGTGGATTAATGAAATTTGAGAAGATTATAGAAGAGTTGGCCTGGATAGTCGCATTTTTTTTTCAGGTGATACTTAAAAGGAAGAGAATAGACAGTAGCATGCAGCTAGCATGTACACTCCCTCCGTAAAAAAAAAAAAAGTCAACCTATAAGTCCCATTCTAGCACTAGGTTAGCTTTTTTTTTTAACGGAGAAAATAGCTTAGCTTTTGCATTGGCAGAAACAACGGGGATGTTTGGTTCATGGCAACACTTTGCCACACCACACTTGTGGCTGCCACAGTCTCTTAGGCAGTCTCTTAAGCATGTGTTTAGTTTACTGCCACAGTTGTGGCTTGCCACACTTTTTCAATAGCATGTCCCACATGTCATAGACTTAATTTTCTTGCCAACTTTGCCACACTTTGTGGCTAGCAATTTGTCCACCACACTTTTGTGGCTGCCACAACTTGCCTAATGTTAGTTGTGGTAAAGTGTGACCAGCAACCAAACACACCCAACGTGTCGTGCGGCTCGTCTCAGAGGTGTAACGATGGATGGACATCGTTAACTACGGCCGAGTTTAGTTCCAAATTTGAGTTTAGTTCTAATTTTTTTTTAAAACTTCTAACTTTTCCATCACATCAAAACTTTTCTACACACAAACTTCCAACTTTTTCATCACATTGTTCTAATTTCAACCAAACTTTCAATTTTGGCGGCGTGAACACTCTACATTGTCCCTCCGACGGGATACAGTTTTTCTGTATGGGTTACTGTAATTTCCGTAGTAAAGCACGGCCCCATTGCTAGTTACAGCAAATATACAAATATACAGTGTTGCGACTCATTGTCCAAAAGCAAATATAGATTCTTCTGTTATTACAATGACTAGACAAACTTGTAACCTGAATAATGATCCCCTCCTCATCCATATTAAGCCTTGTTCAGAGGGATTGGAGGGGTTCGAGGATAAATAATTCCACACCTCAATATATGTCAATAAATCCCCTCCAAATCTAACAGCAGAGCTATATCATCACCATTGTCTTCATCATAAAATAGAGTCGTCATTCAGAATCTTTGTAAGATTTGCATTCCTTCCATGATCAAAATATATGAAATCTGACTCTAGCAGGCCTTTATCTTTATCTTTACTAAGACTGCACGAAGCAGAACCAAACACATCAATAGCAGCATTAACATCATAAACTTCAATGGCGTCATCAACATCATCCTCAAAAAGATATCCAGATGGTGGGTGCAAAATTGTACTTGCATTGCCCTCACAAGTGGTGCAAAGACCTGTTCATAAAGCCAAAACAAAGACATCAACATACATGCCAATGGCAATAATGGTTGCTACAATTTGTGTACTACTTGACGAAAAATAAATTAGGAGCACCACAACTTAGAGTTCAGTGACTCACCAAAACATGTGCTATCTTGAACAGGGCAGCAGATGGGCTTCGAGTTTGATTCATTAAATCGACCAGGTTGTGAGTCCCAGAATTGAGCAAAGAAGAGTGTGCGCTTAGGGTTTGGTGTTGTGGTTGCCTCACGATTTAGTTTGAGCACAGTGCCATGGGTGCTTGCCAAGAAGTTAGCATGGTAGCATCTCCAGTAGTGGGATTGAGGTTCCTCCACTCCACATATGAGGTCAAGCTTATATCTTGGTTCCTGCAATAACAAACAAGGGTAGACGAAGTCTTAGCACACTGGAAGAAAGCAAATGCAGCAATCAAACAAAAATAAAAAAACGTTTATACTCTAAATTTACCCAAGGATGCTGTCTGGAGTATGTGACTAGCAATTCTTCCAGCTTGCTGCGAACAAACCTTTGCCGGTTCACATAGTCTGACCTTCTCCTCGATAATGCTGCTAAAGCTTGTGTATCAAATGGAGGCAGTCTTTTTCTGCCAATCATCGTGGTTAGCTGCTCTTGGATCATTGCGTTAAGCTGCTCCCAATCAGCGTTGGAGATTACACAGCCGGAGCCATCACTAATGGATCTCAGCAAGTGCTGCAGGCGATCAAGCTTCTCGCCGCAGAGGGACATGAGGAATGACCCAAGCATGGTGTGCTGCGGGTGCTCTGAAGCCTTGGCTGCAGCAGAGTAGGGGTTCTTGTTCGTCATCACCGTCTGCTGTAGCTTGTCAGTGAGGTCACACTGCCTGGACCAAAGGTACTCCACGGCCTCATGCTTGGAGAGCGAGCAGCCAGTGGTGGTGGTGGTGATGGCACGGAGTAGGGCGACAAGGCCGTTGAGGGAACGGGATGCAATGCGAGACATGGCTTGGGTGTCAGAGATATCCTGCGGCAACTCAACCTCACAATCGCCGCCACCGCCATCCTTTGGATACAGGGGAGGGTATGCGGCGTCGTACCAGAGGGTGTTGATGATGATGTTTGATACGGGATCCAAGGGGCCGAAGCATTGTCCAGACATGAGGATTGCGCGGAGGAGGCGTCCGCGGCGCATGGAGTCATCTGATACGGGCAGGGGCAGCACGGCAAGTGCCCTGATGTAGAAGCAATGGATGGTGTCGAGGAGGCACATGTTCAGGGACAATATGTGCTCACATGGCGGGGAGGCATCATAGTTCACATGTCCATGTTCTTCACAACCACCAAGCACTTTCGCTACGCATTTTGATAGCTTTGTCTCTATGGCTGCGCTATCTATCGTAAGATCCGAGATGTATAGGAGTTTCTGAAATTGAACATGATTTGGTGAGATTCCAGCAAAACGGTCGGGGGCGGCTTGAGCACAAGACTCACCATTTGGGCAGCACAAGAAGTCCATGTTGGGCGGGGGCCATTGGAATGCGTTGAGGAGCAGGTCCTTGATGGACTGGACGTCATGGGTGGTGAGCAGGTCCGACCCCTGAAGCTTGTGGACGATAGGGGAGAGTAGATGAGAGGGGTACTGCGCGGTCATGGTGCGCGCCAGGTCGTCGGGCGCGGGGTGGCCTGCTTTGAGCGCGGCGATCCGGAGGGCGTTCTTCATCTTGCCACCGTCGGGGAGGAGGGGGGATGGCGGGAGTGGGAGATGGCGGTCATGGTGGACCAACTTGATGGCGAGGAGGAGGTCGTAGGAGGCGAGGTAGAGGTAGCGCCTGGCCTGGTCGCCGGTGAGGTAGCGGAAATAGACCTTCATGAAGGCGATGAGGCCGTTGAGAGAGGTGGATGAGATGAACCCCCACCACTCGCTGTAGCTCCTGCGGGTCCTCTTCCGGGGGAGCGGCGGTGGGTGGTCTTGGAGTTGGAGGGGCGGTGATCCGGAGAGGTGGGCGATGGCGTTGAGGATGATGTTGCTGACGGGGTCGGCGAGGCCGAAGCAGTGTCCGACCTCGCCGAGGCAGTCGACGAGCTCCGGGATCTCGTCCAAGGGCAGCCGCCGCGCCGCCTCGTCGTACAGCTTCTGTATGGACCGGAGGATTTCGTTGGCCGGAGGGTGCCATCGCTTCTCCTCCTCCCCGTGGTAACAGGTGAATCTGCCGAAGCGGGGGCCATCGGAGGAGGAGGCGCCGCTCCGACTCGCTGCTCTCTTCCCTGGATTTTTTGGGGATTGCACGCCGGATCTGAGCCCCCGGCTTGCTGTCGATTTGTGAATTTTTCGCCGCTTCATATCTCCTACTGCTACGCCTACCGCCGCCACAAACAACGCTAGCCGCACCGCACCTGCCCGGCCTCCTCTCTCTTTATACGCCGCGGATACCTATCCTCGTAGGAATCGGATACGGTGTACCCTGGAGCCAATGCCCAGCCCACTTAACTCGCTGGGCTGGATTACCCAACACCAAACGGACACGGTCCCTTTCCTTCCTTCCTAGTAGTAGTAAGGAATAAGTTCACTTTTCCTCCCTCAACTTATGGCCGTGTATGAATAGCATCCCTCAACCGCAAAACCGGCTATAACCCATCCCCCAACTCCGAAAACCGTTGCAAATCAACTTCCCGGACGGTTTTGGAAGCGGTTTTATCCTATGTGGCAATTGACTTGCTTATATGGCAGTTGACTTGCTGAGTCATCAAGCAGGACCCACATGTCAGCGGTCTCCACCTCATCTCATCTTCTCCCTCACCATGATTCCCTTCAAGAAACGGGAAAGGAAAAAAATCAAGAAGCGGAGGCGAGGCGATAGAATCGAGCAGCAAGATCAACGGCAAGACAAGTAGCACATGATGGTTGCCGAATTCAGAGAAGACGCCGGTGATCACGCGAAACAAGAAAGGAGAACGAACAAAACAAATTAGAGACCACGAAATCGTCGAAGAACACGAGCAAACAGCAAACAAGCTAGCGGAGTTCTTCTAGCGTGCGCGCGACGCGGAGCGGGTGTCCGCCATACGCAGCTGCTGGCAATGCCGCCGTCGTCCCCGTGCCGGAGCCTCTCCGTCCTCATGCTGCAGCACAACCCGGCCCTCGGCGACATCCCCAGTGGCTTCCTTCTCGGACGGACGGCGAGCTTCTCCCGCGCGCGGACGGCCGCCGAGCTATTTCCCCGCGCGCGGACGGCCGCCGAGCTCCTCCCACGCGCAAGGACGCCCGGCAAGATCCTCCCCGCGCGCGGCCGGCCGGCGAGCTTCTCCCCCGCGCGTGGCCGGCCGACGAGATCCTCCCCGCGCAAGCCCTGCCGGCGAGATCCTCCACACGCGCAGATGGCCGGCGACTTGGAGGGGCTGCCTCGTCCTCCACGACCCCCTCTCAGACAATGCCCCGGCGTCCTCCCGCCTCCTCTGCGTGCTCGAGCCGGGCCACTCCCCCGCGCGCGGCGTGGCCAACCGACGAGCTCGTCCCCCGTGCGCCGTCGTCGCCGCCCTGCTGATAGAAGGTGAGAGGTGGAAGATATGAAAGAGAAAGAGGGGAAGAGATGAGGTGGAGACTGCTGACATGTGGGTCCCGTTTGATGACTCAGCAAATCAACTGCCACGTAAGCAAGTCAATTGCTACGTAGGACAAGACCGCCTCCAAAACCGTCCGGGGAGTTGATTTGTAACGGTTTTCAGAGTTGGGGGATGGGTTATACCCGGTTTTGCGGTTGAGGGATGATATTCATACACGGCCATGAGTTGAGGGAGGTAAAGTGGACTTATTCCTAGTAGTAATTAGCAATAAGCCCACCTGTCAGTTCCTGGACTTTTACATCGTGTTTTTTTTACCTCTAAACTGTACACAACCGTGCAATTTGGATCCCACAGCAATATAGATGCCTGCTTTTAATGATGTGGCATCCTAGTCAGCAAAATAAAAATAAAAATATTATGTGGGGCCCATGTAAGTGACAAGAAAAGACATAGGGCCCACGCCCTCTTCTTTCTTCTCTTTTCTTCCCCAGCCTCGGTGTTAGCCACGCAAGGGGAGGCGGCCGACGGGAGAGGTGGGGAGAGGTGGCCGGCAAGTCTGAGAGGGTAGGGGAGAGGCGGCCGGCAAGCCAGCAAGCCGAAGCTCGTCGACAAGGAGATCATCCCTTGCGACGCCCATGTTTGCCACCGCCGCCCAGTTCGGACTGGGGACACGGGTGAAAGACTGAGAACCGATGAGAGGGTAAGAGGGGGTCTGGCCCCTCAGGAGCGATTGAAGATAGAAAGGGATTTAGACAGGTTCGGGCCGCTGTGGGAGCGTAACACCCTACTCCTGTATGTGGTTGATTTGAGTGGAAGAATACTGTTGGGGAGGTATGTCATGAGGGCCTTCAGCCAACCTGCCGAAACCATCTAGGCCGTCAAAACAACGGCTAAGTTCATTGGCCCAAGCCCTTGGGCGAAGAATACAGACTTACGAAGGAATGGGTCAAGAATACAGAATTGCCACGACCCAATAAGCTCAAAATTCACTGATTTGGATATAGGAGGAGATAAGGAGGCCGCCATCCGAAAATGGGCTGGATTGGGCCAGCCCATGTTCGGCCGAACCCTCATCTGCGCCGTTGGATGCAGGGTTTGGCGTGGACGTCCAGGATTGCATCCCAATGACGGTTGGAGGGCATATTTTCGACCATTCCAACTGCCACAACCGTTATTGGCAGCTATAAAAGGACCTCCCATCCTCACTTCTTCCACACACTCAAGCAAGGAGCTTCTCATATTCTCTCAAGTTTAATATACTCTCTAGAGTACAGTGGAATAGAAATAGAATAGAGTCTCCGGTCCTCGGAGTTTTCGGAAGAGTTCGGGTATGGCTCTAGTAGCTTTTCCTTCTTTTGTAAGACTTGCAATATTTATAGAATATTATTCTTAATATATTTATGGTACTATACTTCACTCTGATCATACGAGTACCGACTTTCCGATATATTATTCGAGATATAATTGTCTAGCTAGCTTACTCGGGAGATGCGACTGTGTGGGTATAATATTCATCTATATGATTGCTCTATGTCATGACGATGATTGTAGATTAGTATTTGGTAGCATAAGCGAGGTGCTTAGGCTATTGAATATCATTATTTAGGGTTATATGCTGCGGGACAGTAGAGGTGGGCCGCTGATGGTGATAGCTCAGTACGGGTATTCCTCCACGTTAGTATATAATCCTAGGTTACTTTCCTGGGGAGGGTACTTGTTGACGGTCGTTATCGATCAGTTTCGACCGTCAATATTACCAAAATAGAGGAGAACCAGTGATGCTTGCAATGCATATACATGTTAGAATAATAATATTCCACTAGTATTAGGTTTACTAACCTTTTGCAGAGAATAACCATAAAGTGGAGGAGAATCGACATTAACTCAGACGATAAATCAATCGGACGATGTCGACAATCAGACTTATGCATGAATGGGCCAAGAGCTCAGAATTGACATGATGAATTGGGCCAAAATTCACAAGTCTACGAAGTGAAACAATAGAGCAGGTCGCCTGCCGAATTTGGGCCAGGTTGGCTGGCCCCTGGTTCGGCCGAACCTCCCTCTCCACCGTTGGATATGGGGTTTGGCAGGGACGCTCCAGATCTTCTCCTGATGGCGGTTGCGGGGTACTTCAGACATTTCGCAGCAGTTACACCCGTCATACATGCCTATAAAAGGAGCTCACTCTCTTCACTTCAACACACACCTCAAGCAAGAGCTCTGTCATATTCTCTCAAGTTAGTTTAGTGTTATTAAGCTAGTAGAATAGGAATAGAGTAGAAATCGGGAATCCGGAAGCCTTCGGAAGAGTTCGGGTATGGCTCTAGTAGCTCTTCTCTTCTCTATTGTAAGCTTTGTACTAGTATTAGAATACTCTTCTTTATACATTTATGGTATTGAAATACTTTTTGAATATATAAATGACTACTTTACATTATGTTCATATTATACTGAATATGTTGCTAACTTATCTGGGAGATGCTTTAGTGCGGGTATAATGTTTGCATATGTAATTACTCTATGTCATGATAATGATATTAGAGTAGTATCTGGTAGTTTAGACGTGGTGTCTAGATTACGGGATATTATTATTTGGGGTTATATGCTGCGGATGAGAGGTGGGCCGCTGATGGTGACAGCTCAGTACGGGTATTCCTCCGCGAGTGTATATAATCCTAAGTTAATTCCCTGGGGAGGGTACTCCTCCGTATTTAGCCCCGGTTGTATGGTCATGACGGGCTGTCGTAAGGAACTCGACAGCCAGGGGTAGCTTCTCGAAGTACCAGGAGGGCATCAGATAGAGGGTATTAGCTAGTATATCAGATAACTACCCTTGGAATACTCTCGGGTGAAACGCTACAATAGTATATCCATGCGCTTGCGGATGAACTCTATAACCATAATATACCAGGAGTATTTCTGCGCCATTGCTGGGAATTATATTTCTAGTAATGTCGTTAAGAAATACCAACAAACATTTCTGGCCCGTTGCCGGGGAAGATTCATAATAGAGATTACCTGAACTAATACTTTATAATTACCTCTGTATAATCATTTCCCTTTGCAGGCTAACCTTGGTTGTTTTCACTTTTGTTGTGAAAACAGGGTAGTGCATGACTGGTTTCAACTTGCCGAAAAACTTCAAAGAAAATCCAGAAGCTTTCTTCCGGAGCGTCAGACCGCGAGTCACTGCTCCGTAGAAAACTCTACCGACTAAGAAACCAGCCGTAGCAGCGCCAACCGACTTTCAAGACTATGGCTGACAAGACTCCCCGCGAGTTCATTGCTCCCTCTGCTGAGAATGTGGCCATTGGGCCGCAGATCAACATGGGAGACGTGGATTTCGACTTGAAGTCCAGCCTCATCACTATGGCGCAGGCTAGCCCGTTCTGCGGCAAGCCTAACGAGGATGCCAATGCTCATCTGCAGCAGTTCCTGGAGATCTGTAGCATGTACACCATAAAAGGGTGTCAGTCCAGACACCGTCAGGCTAAGGTTGTTCCTGTTTTCCCTCCTCGGGAGAGCGAAGCAGTGGTTCTACGCCAACCGTGCTGCTGTCAACACCTGGGACAAATGTTCTACGACATTCCTCTCGAAGTTCTTCTCGATTGGCAAAACCATTGCCCTTCGTGGAAGGATTTCCAGTTTCCAGCAGACAAGGGACAAGTCCATTCCTGAAGCATGGGAACGACTTCAGGAGTATGTGGCTGCCTGTCCTCATCATGGGATGGACGACTGGCTAATCCTGCAGAATTTTTATGATGGACTCACTCCCATGTCCCGCGATCACCTGGACGCGGCGACTGGAGGAGCATTCTTTTGTAAAACGGTTCGAGGAGCCATTGATTTAATAGAGAAGATGGTCTCCAATATGGGTTGGAGCGAGGAACGACTCCAGACCCGTCAGTGAGGTATGCACACCGTCAAGGAGACGAAATTACTCGCTGCCAAGCTAGACCTCCTCATGAAGCGCTTGGATGACCACGACAAACGGCCTCAAGGCACTGTCAAGGCCTTGGACTCACACGTTACATGTGAGGTCTGCGGCAACATGGGACATTCTGGGAATGACTGCCCAGAAACCCGTGAGGAGGCGATGTACATAAGCAACAACAACAACGGGTACCGTCCACAAGGAGGCCAGGGGTGGAACCAGCCACGCCCGTATTATCAAGGAGAAACCAATGGGGTAGCCAAGGAAGCGCCATCCAGTGACTCGGCTGACAAAGAGATTCAGCCAGAAAAGGTCGTGCCGCAGGAGTACTGCGACACATGATTGCTGCCATTTCCTCAACGGAGTAGGAAATAGTTCGTGGACGAGCAGTTCGCTCGTTTTTTAAAGTGCATCTAGGGCCCTAATGATTTTGATGATTGATTACAATGCGATTAGAGAGGACTAACATTTTTATTGAAGCAAATGTGAAGGTTGTTATGTCCTCGACGTGTTGTAATTCAATGCATATCCCGTAAATGCGACATCGCGATGCAATGGGGCAATGATCAAATGGTATATTGTATCTTTTACCTTGCATTATATCGTAGGAAAGCCGTGCTATTAAGGGGGATAATGCATAGACATATAAGGAGTGATGGCCGGACATAGATAGAGAGAGAGACAGAGCTTGAAGAGCTCGGTTGGTGTGGAGGGAAAAGGACCGACCTCGTCGTCTATTTATAGGCCGCGGAAGTCGGTTCGGACAGGAGAAGGAGAAGAAGGACATGGCAATGGAGGCGTGGAGAAGAAGAGCACGGCGCCGGCTCTGTCCGCTGATTGGCCGGTGATGGCGGTTCGCTCCAGGGGCTGACGTCGATGGCGTGAGGTGACGGATGACGTCGGCGATGGTTGCTTGGCGTCGAGGGCAAGATGGCAGCAACGTCGGTGGCAGAACTGCGGGCGACGGCAGCGGCTGCGCGTGCGAGCGTGCGCCAAGCGCGTCCATGGCACACGGCGGTGGCGCCCACGGGACAGGGAGGAGGATCGGCTGTGTGGCTGGGCCAGCCTGGGTCTTGGTCTGTTAGGGTTAGGGAGATGGGCCGAGAGGAGACAGAAGTAGATTTCGGCCCAAAGGAATTGTTTCTTAATTTCTAATAGAATTTGAAGGAGATTTGGATGGCTAGGTTTGAAAGGAATTTATATTTGGAGGAATTTATATGTGGAGATGAATTTCAAAATAAAGACCTTCTAATTTATTTGAGTGCAATATATTTAGAGGTAGAGTGGAATTTGAAGGAATTTATTTGGAAGCACTTAAATAAAAAAAGAATAATATTATGAATGATAGGGCTCCTAATTTGGATATATTTTGGGGGAGTATGATAGGAAAATAGATAGAGAAAAATAAATAGGATCTTAGCCCCCAAAATATATGATATGGGTTTTAGAGAATTATTTGAGGCAAAAAGGAAATTTGGATTTCTGGATGAGAAGGATAAAATCTATTTTCTTAGCACAAGAGCAATTATTCACAATATTGCAATAATAATATTCTCATGCCGATAAGGGGATCAAGCCATATAAATTAAATTGGCGGCTAGGTAAAAGGAGGAATTTGAATATGGGAATGTTGGAAGGAGAACTAAGGATAGGTTTAAGATCAAAGGATGGGTTAACAATTAATTCCAATAAAATTGGAATTGCTTTGGTTTAGGTTGTAGCGCAATATTGAGAGGTTCCTTGGACCATAGTTCATAAAAGTAAAAAGGGTTTTCAAACTAAATTTGAATAAAAGGAATTTTGTCAAAAGAAGGTTTTAAATTAAAACTAGATCAAGAAATACCTCCAGATAAATTTTAAATGGAGATCGCAAAAGAAATTAAACAAAAGAGAGGTTTTATGCGAGTTAGTTTTAGGAGGTCCCTCTAATTATAATATCCTAGGTTTAGGAGGTTAATAAAAACATAAAAACCGGTATGATGTATAATTAGAAAATAGCTAGTTTTCACGATGTTACATACTCCCTCCGTTTCATATTATAACTCGTTTGACTTTTTTCGTAGTCAAACATTTTAAGTTTGACCAAGTTTATAAAAAAAATATAGTATTATTTTTAACACAAAACAAACATATAATAAAAATATATTCAATGTTAGATTTAATAAAACTAATTTGATATTTCAGATGTTGCTAAAATTTTTTTATAAACTTGGTCAAACTCAATAAAGTTTGATTAGAAAAAAGTCAAATGACTTATAACATGAAACAGAAGGAATAATTATTTTTGACATGTATCATGGCATACGACCTCATTGTTTGCTTATTGGCTTACAAGTCACAACCAAAAATTGAATTTTTCATATGCTTGAATTTTACTCTACTCTTAACACTTTAGGCCATGTTTGTTTCGGCTTTCGATTATTATAATATGAATTACTAGCATTAATCTGAAACAAATAGAAATATTATTATATTCTATAAGTCAGATTAGTATAATCTGGTAATCTCCTATAAACATGCTTTTTCAGATTATAGGGTGGCTAAAGACCCACTACCCTTTAATTTTTTTTTGCAAATTACCCACCACTGCCATCGAACCCAACAGGTTGAACGCATCCGCTTCCTCTCTGCCCAGTTGCACGCGAATACAGCGCCTCCCCGCGTGCATCTGCTTACTCTCTCCCTAGTCGCGCGCAAATCCTTCCCCCAGCCCCCACCCTGCGCCCTGGCTCCTTCCCCCAAGCGCAAAAATCCATCCCAAGCCCCCCACCCTACGGGCCCCTTCCCCAAGCCACGCTGCCGCCGCCGTCTCATATTCCTCCCACTCCACAATAGCTGAGGGCATCCAAAATAGCCAAGGGCATTATAGACATTGGCTTGTCAAACTCAATAATCCATGCCATTAATAATCCAGATAATCAAATAACTCATAGCTTATTCTACTATTGCTTATTATAATCTAGCTTATAGTAATCTGGCTTAATAATTTAGATTATAATAGTCTTAAGTTGAAACAAACAGGGCCTTAGAAGCCAAGGTTCCAAGGTAGTCGCAATGAATCCTATATATACTTATAAAGTTAGTCATCACTAAGTGCAATTAATTTTAATTCTCTATTCTCACAGCCATCCACGTCACCTTAAATTAATCTAGCCACCGGATTTGCATCAGACGTCCAAGATCGTCATCGTTGATTTGCCCATCCAAATAGCTGATGTGCACTGAAGAGTCCAATATGTTTGCATATCCCTTCCGTCCTAATTGGGCCAATGCATTCGAGCCCATTCTGTTTTCTTCCTTTAATTGCACCATTTAGAGGAAAATTTGCCTATAATAACAAAATTTGCTAAAATTGCACCATTTAGAGGAAAGTTTCATCTAGTATGTACTCCCTCCGTTTCAAAATATTTGACACCGTTGACTTTTTAGCACATGTTTGACCGTTCGTCTTATTAAACAAATTTTGTGAAATATGTAAAACTATATGTGTACATTAAAGTATATTTAACACTGAATCAAATGATATGAAAAGAATAAATAATTACTTAATTTTTTGAATAAGACGAATGGTCAAACACGTACTACAAAGTCAACGGTGTCAAACATTTTAAAACGGAGGGAGTATTAGAGAGGACTATTACAATGTAAATTTGTTCCATGCCTCTGGCGACTACAAATTTACAGCTCAAAACTGATATTATCTGCAATATTAAGTATTTATTTGTGTTTTCTCGGATTTTGAAGTCACTACATTTAAATGGTGCATCCATAGAGCAAATGCTTTCAGGGATTATATGACGTTTGCAGTTACTCTAATGTAATATTGGACTTTATCAGCTGCATGAGGGATACTAGGCACCTGCTTACCATACGATGTCTCATTGGTTGATCGGTACAGAGGACTGCATGGTCAAATGAGCAAAAATTAAAAAAACATCGAACTGCTACCAGGTAGAAGGTAACTCATTACAAATCCAAAAGTCCGCCCTTTAAGCTACTCGGAGAGAATAAAACACCATGGCATCATCCTTGTGGTCTCAACCTTCTGAATAATCAAAACAGTGGTGCATCAAACATTTTCCTCTTCCTATTCGTCTTCGTCTTCCTCTTCATCTTCTTCTTCGTAAGGGTCTCCAAAAGAGTCTTCATCTTCGTCTTCGTGAGAGTTCTCATCTTCATCTTCCTCCACTTCGTCCTGGTCATTGTCATATCCTTCCAAAATCTCGATTTCCTTACAACTAAAAACTGCACAAAGAAACAAATAAGAAGAGCACAGTAAATTTCAAGAGGTCCAACCTGAAAATTCACTCCAAAATAAAAACTTCAAATCCATTGACAAACTTAGTGTATTGGACCAACCCTTCAAAATACAAATTGACATAAATACTTCATTACTTCTCCAGATCCAAAATCAGATTATGTCCACTACTTCATTCAAAGAAAGGGAAACATAATAAAATGCCGTCACTTGGAGAAGCATTGGTCCTTTATAATATGGTTGCATCCTATGCGGCATAATTGCTGGATTCTCTATAGTATAGCACACAACAAGAAGAAAATTGTATGGTCTAGGGACTATATGGGTACTTATGGCAATTCATAAACAAGATTTTTGGACACAATGGCCAGGAGCTGTGAGCCCAACATAACAAATATAATTTAGTGTCACCGGAGAACATTACCTTAGGCAAACAAAACTACTAAGCAATCTTGCCCAATTATTGGTTACTAGCTGCTATGATATAACCAGGATGGCTAGTGCAGCAAGCTGGCACACTCAGCACCTCTAGTACGGTAAACTGATGGTTACAGAATAACAAAGTTTTCTCACAATAATAGAGTTCAACAACGAGATAAAAAGTATGTGAGGTACTTGCGTACATGGAAAATGGCATGCGAGCTATAAGATGGCAATATCGACTCTCACAAATATACAACTAATGGGAAAGAAAATCAAATCAAATGATTGAAAGATATAATTACATACTACACACATGTTGACATACTTGTTATGTTATGCAAGAAAATTTTAGAAATCTTAATATGCTTTTTTGAATACAACCAGCCAAAAGAGTAGTCTAGATAATGTCTTCCCAACCATACCAAATGCAGTGCATATGCTTTCAATTCCCAATTAATCCATGATCCTAACATCCATTTCCCAATAACTTAGAGTTTCGATACTGCTTACTACATTTCACGCATATGAAGGCAAAGGAAAATTTCAGAATTGTACAAAGAATGAAGAATGTTTAAGTATGTTGAATGTAGACAGATTTCAAAACTTTGAGTACTCTCTTATCAACCGCTTCGCATTTGATTTCAACTATCTCAAGGTGTGTTGATATTACAAGTGATCTATCCATTGAATGGCAGTTTCCTTTGATTTTCATTCTATGTTTAGGTCCCTGTCAGAAATTAAACATTTTAAAGTCAATAGAAAAATGCCCCAAAACTTCAACAAGTAATCAATTGGCCAATTAGATAAGGTATACCTTGGAATAGATCTGAAGAATGAGATTCTCTAGAACCAGTGCATGTTCAAGAATGCAAGATAGTGCACTAAAATCATCAGGCACACACCAGTATTCATTGAGTAACAAAGTCTTTAACTTGGTAAATGTTGGGCACCATTCCAAATCCCTTTTGAAAATAAACTGGGTAAAATGCAAACAAGAAGATAAACAAATCCTCAGAGTTCAACTGGATATAAACATAGTATAATAGAATAATAAGACAACATAAACTACTTAAAGATGGAAGTGCAAGCATACCAATCTACGTTCATTTATCAGCACCAACGTCTTAGCTTCTGATAAACCTTCCAAACGCATGCATTTGTGGTCCTTGATATCATAACAAGGTTCAAAGCCCTCACAACAACAATCCCCAAAGTCATAATGACTACACGATTCTTTATAACAGTAGAGGACTCTAACAAATGCGTCAACTAACGATGGCATCCACTCAAGCACTGGAGTCCTGCCATGGAAATCATCCAGCTTCAGAGAAACAAGACTCGGGATAGCGATACGTATCCGAGACGTCTCACTGAAATAGGAATTGGTTATGCTCAAACGTTTTGCAGAGCTAGATGAGATCTTGGCACAGTCAAATTTGCATGACTCAAACACTAGATGCTCCAATGCTGGACAGCTCGAGAAGTTAAGAAAGCTGTCGTTTAGGCCTATGTTCTTAAGCTGTAGCCTCGTCAAGTGTCGGGAGACAAGTGGCATCTCATCTATCAGAAACGGGAAGCGATACCATATATCGACATCGAGCAAGAGGAACCGAACCTTGTGGAGCAAAGCATGCCTGAACCAGTGGTTCACCCGTACTGTGTCATCGAGGCCCTCGTCTCTGTACCAATCGAGCCAACGGAACCTTAGCACGCACGTGTCGAGAGGTGCGCCATCACGGAGTAGCAGCAGACGGTCGAGAAACTCCTTATTGTCCTTCACGCAGCGCAGATAGATATCGTCTTCGCCAATGCGCAGCCCGGTGGCAGACTTCCAGAGGTGGAGCCATCGCCGGGCTAGCAGGCACGTCCGGACAGCCTCCTGCGCCGGTAGGAAGGAGAGCACGTGGTGGAGCACCTCGTCCGGGAGGGTCCCCTATGCGGTCTCCCCCGGTCGAGGGAGGCGATTCCTTGGCCATCTTCTGCGGAGACATTCCGTCGAACAGGTTGCGGGCGTCGCCGCGGCGCCCCCACTGGCGTAGCAAGAACCGCTCGGGCGACACGAGGAGCGCCAAATCCTAGCGTGAACGAGCAGGAGAGAGGGCTGTGCTGTTCGGGTAAGCAGCTCACATCGCCGCCGGAAGCTTTCCCCCGGCCACCGGAGACCAAAGAGAAGAGAGTGGAACGCGCGGCAGCAAGGATACGCACGCCGACGGCGCGACACTCGCTAGCCCGACGAACGGTCAGGTCGCGCGGGGGGTGGGGGAGAGAATTCCGGCGGGGCGAGGCGGATGGAGAAGCAGCGCTGCGATGAGCGGAGGAATCGCCGGATCGGAGTGGAGATGGAGAAGACGACGGGGTCACAGACTCAGAGTCTCACGGAGGAGATGAAAGTTTTTTTTTTCTTCTGTTTTTTTTTTTGACGGGAAGGAGATGAAGGGATATGGCTGGGTTTCCAGATTTTTTACTTATTTTTAAAAAAAGATTTAACAAATAAATTTTCAATTTTAAAGTTTTACAGAACTATACTCTTTCCACCCTATCACACGGCGGGACATAAATCGTCATACAGTAGGGCAATCCATGTGACGTGGCACCCCGTAGGAGAGGCGCACCAACGGAGAGCTTGGCAGCGGCGCAAGGTGGGCGGCGAGCTCGGCGGCTTCCTGCGGTCTGTGGCGACGAGGGTGGCAATGGACGGCGGCAGCGGCCTCTTCCTAGCGACGACGGCGTCTTCGAGTCCCTTCCACAGGTGAGGTTCTTCGTTCAACCACCCCCCCCCTCCTCCCCTCCCCTTCTCTCTCCATAGACCACCTTCTCTCTCCCTTTTTTTCCCAAACCACCCGTGCTTCCGCAAATCACACTAATATGTTTGAACCGCTGCCTTTTGTATTTCCTTTTATTTTGAATCTAACGTGGAGCTTGAGACCGCTGTCCATGATGGTACATTGAACATGATCTTAGTAGTAGTACCCTTTGCAGTGGTCAATGTACCTTTATAAGAAATCCTCCTGAGCAAAAGATAGCATAGCGGTAAAAGCCATCACCTTTTTTCATGCTTCTGCACCAACCATTTCTTCAAGCTGAACAAGAGCATTGTAGCATGCTTAAAGGCCAACTCCGCGCTTCAGTAACCAAAATCTCACGTTCTTATATTTATAGGTCAAATTTTAAATTCAAAACTTAATTTTGGAGGTAATTTTGTGGTTCTTTTCATTGTGGTTTATATTTACAGAATTTGCTTTTGAATCGCTAAGGACATGTATCTAAAAGTTTTACTTATAAATTATTTTTTGTTGCCAATAACCCATATGGATAAGTATAAGCGAAATGTTAGCTTATATTTCTACGCAGGGGCGGAATTAGAGTATATTAGGGGGTGCCCAGGAAACCTGATTAAGAAAATTTTTTAGCTATATCTCACTTTTTTTTCACCATGTGTGCACCCCCGTCCATACAAACTTAGACACCAACATCAATTTAAACTCGATTTAATGTAGAGTAAATTAAACATGTGGCACCCCGTCCATTTCATTCCAGCTCCGCCCCTGTTTATGCGGAGTTTCTTGTAAAAAAAATGCCTAGAACATGTGGTCCCTTTGCATGCTTAACAATGTCTTAACTCTGGTCATTCTCTTATGTTTAGTATGCACATGGAATACTTTGTTATTGATCGGCCAGTAATATTTACAAGTTTACATGAGCAATTAGTAACATGAAAGTCTTGTGCCCCTCAAATAACAGACTCCCAATTAGGGGTGGATGTCGAGCTGGCTCGGCTCGGTCTGGCTCGTTAGAATAATGAGCTAGCTCGGCTCGGCTCGTTATCCTAACGAGCTAAAAACCCAGCTCGGCTCGGCTTGGTCTGGCTCGTTAGAATAATGAGCTAGCTCGGCTCGGCTCGTTATCCTAACGAGCTAAAAACCCAGCTCGTTAGGCTCGTGAGCTTTGGGGGCAGCCGACGACCACGGAGGCACGGAAGCAGCTCAACCTCGCCGGCACCTTGACAGCTCACCGGCGACCACGGGGAGGAGCTTGACGGTGGAGGAAACGAGCTCGAGCTCGCCGGCGACCACGGGGAGGAACTTGGCGGTGGAGGGGACGAGCTCGAGCTCGCCGGCGACCACGGGGAGGAGCTGGACGGCGGAGGAAACGAGCTCGAGCTCGCCGGCGACCACGGGGAGGAACTTGGCGGTGGAGGGGACGAGCTCGAGCTCGCCGGCGAGGCGGCGACCACGGGGAGGAACTTGGCTGCGGAGGGGACGAGCTCGAGCTTGCCGGTGCCGTCAGGCACAGGGGGAGGGGCGGAGAGCGGCGACGGCGTGTGGGACGAGCTCGAGCTCGCCGACGGCGTCGGGCGTGGGGGCAGGGAGAGTCGGAGAGCGGCGGGCCAGCGGCGTCGGGCGCTGGGGTTAGGTGGCGGCGTCGGTCGCTAGGGTGGAGGCGCAGAGCGGCGGTGTTGGGCGTGGCCGCGTGGGCCGCGTCGCGTGGCGCCGGCGTGTGGGGGAGACGGGGAGCTCAGCCGCCACCACTAGGGAAGGGGGAAGGGAAGCTAGGGTTTTGGTTTTTGGTCTATTGGGCCTTCTAAATAAATGGGCCTATGGGCTTTGTGGTCTGGCAGCCTAGCTCATTAAAGCTCGCGAGCCAGCTCGAGCTGGCTCGTTATCTCTAACGAGCTAAACTTCCAGCTCGGCTCGCTAGGAAAATCAAACGAGCCGAGCCGAGCCTGTCACGAGCCGAGCGAGCTAACGAGCCACGAGCTTCCTGTCCACCCCTACTCCCAATCATATGCATACTATGTTTTGAGATTACCTTTAGGTTAAATGAAATGAACAGGGAGCATTCTGTCAATAATAGTTAATTTGCGTTTAATGGTATTTCTGCTTAAGCCAGTATTAATTTGCGTGCGTATCTAAGCGCGGCCGTGTATTCCCTACGCACTACATTTATAAACAGAGTAGATACAGAACTCCCCACAAAATAAAATAGCAAGTATTACAGCAAGCCCGTAATTAACTGGTGATTACGAATTTTAGGATTAGAGAGGACTATTCAAGAGTAAATTTGTTCGGTCCCTCAGCCTCTGGTGATTACAAATTTCTAGGTGAGCTCATGAATATGTTGATCAGTGCAGAAGACTACACGGTCAACTGAGCAAAGACTACTAGAAATGCATAATAAAACGTCAAACCGCTTCTGGGTAGATGACCTAAGTAACCTAGGGACTGGTTTAGTTCCCAACTTTTTCTTCAAACTTCCAACTTTTCCATCACATGAAAACTTTCCTACACAAATAAACTTCTAACTTTTTTCTTCAAACTTCCAATTTTAGTCAAACTTCCAATTTTAGCGTGGAACTAAACACAGCCCTACTACAAATCCAAAAGTCTGCCCCTTCAAGCTACTTAGAGGGAGAAAAACACCAATGTTACCATCCTTTAGGTCTCAACCTTCTGAATAATCAAAATGGTGGTGCATCAAGCATCTTCATTGTCATCCTCATTTCCCTCTTCGTAAGAGTCTTCGTCTTCATCTTCATCATCATCGTCTTCGTAAGAGTCTTCATCTTCATCTTTATCATCATCGTCTTCGTAAGAGTCTTCATCATCATCTCCATCTCTATCTTCGTCTTCGTCTTCGTCATCATCAAAAATCCCGATTTCCTCAAAATTGAAAACTGCAGAAATAACAAATACGACAAGCACAGTAAATTTCAAGATGTCTCAGCTGAAAATTAACTTACAGAAGTTTCAGTTACTTCAAAACGAAAACATTGAATCAGTTGACAAAGGTAGTCCATTAGATCAATCTTTCCAAATACAAATTGCTACAAATACCACATTACTTCTCCATAAAAAATTCTGATTATACCCACTACTTCATTCAAAGAAAAGAAACATAATAAAATGCCCTAACTTGGGGAAGTATTGACCCTTTATTTCCTGGTTGCAGCTTATACTGCAGAGTTGATGGATTCTCTATAGCCTGGCACACAACAATAGAGAAATATGCATGCTCTAGGGACTATAAGGGTACTTATAATAACTGGTAAACAAGATGCTTGGACTTCAGGCCTCAATGGCCAGGTGCCGTGAGTAGAGCCCCCACCTAACAAATATAATCTAGAGGCACCGAAAAACATTATCTTAGCTAAACAAAAGAACTAAGCAATCTTATGCAGTTATTGGCACTAGTTGCTATGATGTGACTAGGATGGTTAGTGCAGACAGCTAAAGAGCACATTCAGGCATTCAGCCCTATGGTAGGTTAAGCTGAGACTTCAGAAGAACAGTATTCTCTCACATTAGTAGTTTGACAACGTGATAAGCAGTCTGTGAGGTACTTGTCCACATGGCAAATGACATGGGAGCAATAAGAGCAAGTAATAAACTGGAATTCAAGATGGCAACATCAACATAAACTGCAATATGCAACTGATGGGAAAGAAAATAAAATCAAATGATTGAAAGATATAATTACAGCCATATTACATAAAAATTATCATGCTGGTTGTGTGATGCAAGGAAGTTTTAAGAAATCTTTGTATGGTTTTTCTTCTTTGGATACTACCAGCCAAAAGAGTTATACTAGGTAATTTCTTCCCAATCAGACCAAATGCAGTGCATGCTTTAATTTCTGAATCAATCCCTGTTCCTAGCCATTTCCAGTGAACTTAAGAGTTTCAATACTGCTTGCTATGTTTCACGCATATGAAGAAGGAAAATCTCTGAAATATAGAAAAAAATGAAGTATGTTCTTTACGTATGTTAAATGTAGACAGATACTTCAAAACTTCGTCTACAAAGTTATCAATCATTTCACATCTGATTTCAACTATCTCAAGGTGTGCTGATATTGCAGCTGATCTATCCACTGAAGAGCAGTTTCCGTTGATTTTCATTATATGTTCAGGTCCCTGTCAGAAATTAAAACATTTAATAAGAACAATAGAAAAATGTTTAAAACCTTCAACAACGAATTATATGTCAAATTAGAGAAGGTATACCTCAGAATATATCTGAAGAATGAGATTCTCCAGAACCGGTGAATGTTCAAGAATGCAAGCTAGTGCACTATAATCATCAGGCACACACCAATATTCATTGAGTAACAAAGTCTTTAACTTCGTAAATGTTGGGCACCATTTCAAATCCCTTCTGAAAATAAACTGTACAGAATACAAATAAGAAGATAAACAAATCCTCACAGTTTGAGTGGATATAAGCACGGTTATAGAAATGATATAATATAAACGAACTAAAGATGGAAGTGCAAGCGTACTGATTTTTGTTTATTTATCAGAACCAACGTCTTAGCGTTCGATAAACCTTCCAGAAGCACACATTTGTTGTCCTTGATACCATAACAAGATTCACAGCCCTCATGACTACAATCCCCAGAGTTAGATTCACTACAAAAGTCTTTAGTATAGAAGAAGATTCTCACAAATGCGTCAACTAATGATGGCATCCTCTCAAGCACTGGAGCCCGGTTGTCAAACTCATCAAGCCGCAGAGAAACAAGACTTGGGACATCTACACGTACTCGCAAGGTCGCATTGAAACTACAGCAAGTGATGCTCAGACGTTTCACCGAGTTAGATGAGATCTTGGCACACTCGAAGAAACAAAACTCAAACAATAGATGCTCCAACGCTGGACAGCTCGAGAAGTTAAGGAAGCTATCATTTAGACTTATACCGTAAAGCTGTAGCCTTGTCAAGTGCCGGGAGACAAGAGGCAGCTCATCTATCGGAACCGGGTCATAAAACTCCCAGTTTTCAAGCTGGAGGAACCGAACTTTGCGAAGCAGAGCATGCTTGAACCAAAAATTCAGCCGGGCTGCGTCCTCGATGAGCTCTTTGCTGTGCTCACTAAACCTTAGCACGCAGGTTTCCATAGGCACACTATCACGGAGTACCAACAGATGGTCAAGAAACTCCTGGTGGTCCTTCACGCTTCCCGGATCAGTCTCGCCCTCGCCAATGCGCACCCCCGTGGCGGACTTCCAGAGGTGGCGCCATCGCCGGGCTAGCAGGCACGTCCGGACGGCCTCCTGCGCCGGTAGGAAGGAGAGCACGTGGTGGAGCACCTCGTCCGGGAGGTCCCCTATCCGGTCGCCGCCGGTCGAGCCGGGCGATTCCTTGGCCTTCTTCCGCGGAGACATTCCGTCGAACAGGTTGCGGGCGTCGGCGCGGCGCCCCCCCTGCGGCCTGCGCGGAGCAAGAACAGCTCGGGCAGACACGAGGGCGCGCCGATAACTAGCAGGAACGAGGGATCTCCTGGGTCAGCACCAAGCAGCTCGCATCGCCGCCGCGGCAGCTTCCGGCCAAGAGGCCACCGGAGACCAGAGTAGAACGCGCAGCACCGCGTGGCGCGTGCGGCAGCAAGAGTACGTACGCCAATGGCGAGAAGCCCGACGAAGAGTCAGCTCGCGCGGGGAGAGGGAATCCGTGGGGCAAGGCGGCTTGCAGCTGGCGGCGGCGGCGGCGGCGGCGCGCGCGAGGATGAGCGGAGGAATCGCTGGATCGGAGGAGGTCAGCCTCGATCAGTTTGAGGCGGCGAGGAGAGAGAGAGAGGGAAGGGTGGGGAAATGGAGGTGATTAGTTTCACCCTATTTGCAACGATTTGCCACTGCCCCACATGTATAGACACATGAGAGCCCACATATCACAGTGAGTGGCGACTCGTTAATTACCATATCCAAAAGTGACAATTAAAGGATGCATGTGAAAATATACCCACTGCATTGTTCATGTATAATTCTAATGCTTCTTTCTTTGGGTGAAAATACTCCAATTGACATCCTACCAGGGTTTCCCAAACCGCCGGAGTCCGGGTTACGGCGCCCCGGTGGTAAGCACGGTTACCGCGCGGTAACCACGATAACCGTGAAAAACCGTACAAAATTTATCAAAATTTCAAATTATTTTTTAAATTTATTTGAATTTAAGGAGGTTACCGCAGTATTTATATTACCGTACCCCCGCGGTAAGCTTGGTAACTGCGCGGACCTTGCATCCTATGCAGTTCCTTTAAATCAATTCGAACACATAGGTGTTCTTCTCTCGTCAACTTATAGATTTTTCCTCGATTTCCGTTAGCATGTGTTTTCAAACTGATAAACGATGGGTTTCATAGAAAAAACTTTCTATATAGATGTTACTTTAAAATATAAATAAACACATATTTCAAGTTTTTGATAATTAAAAGTCAATTACCCATGCACTAATAGCTTTCTCATTTTATGTGCCTTAACTTCATATTCATCCTAATCAATCTCAAAAACCACCTAGCCCTTCGGTAATTAAACGAGCAAACTACTCCCATCGTCGCGAAATATAAGGGTTTTTGGCTGGATGTAACATAGACTACGAATATAAACAGCCGAGTCCATATTCATAGTACTAAAATATGTCATATCCGACTAAAATGTTTGTTCGAAATACACCCCCAAACTTCAAAATTGGGTATCAACCCCCCTCCCTCAACTATTGAAATCGTCTAATTTACACACCTAAGTGGTTTTCTTCACGGGGTCGAGGTCGCCCCGCTGACCCCGTCCCCTCTGCAAGGGACGCAAGCACCCAACGCCGTCTGCGTCCTACTATCACAACACGTCTAATATGTGACAGGAAAACAAATGGAGGGAGCTAGACGGGGATGGAGGAAGGGATGAGGCCGGGGATGGAGGGAGGTATCTTGCCGGCAGCTTCGGCTCCTCCGTGGAGCTTATCGAGGGAGGGGAGAAGAGAGTGTGGGATTGACAGGTGGGACCCCTATGCTGACGTGGAACTACTTGTTGAATGGCATCCAACTATACCAAAACCAGCTTAAAAACCACTCCAAGAGGGTAAAATGTCCAGTATTGATAGTTTAAGGGTGCAATATACCTAGTTTCATAGTTCGGGGTGTAAATTAGATAACATGAAGAGTTGAGGAATGTACAATGAACTTATCCCTATATTTTGGTACAGAAGTAGTAGTATGCTAGTATTTGACAAGAACTGATCTTTTAAGATCGCATAACAGCTTTATCAGCTATTATTTGATAAGGCTCTAAAAGAAAAGCTATGTTTCGACAAGAATGAAGTAAAAATGTCAATTTAAAACAACACATCTGATAACCGGCTTAATCATTGATAACACTTTTTCCCCCCAAGTATCAGAACAAGAACATAGTTGCAGAAGCAATAAGACATCACATGAGCACTAGGAATCAAAATTAAGACAATCAGGTTGCTGCATGACATCCACAAATTGGACCCGAAAAGCATTAGGAGGGATCGGATAGTTCTTGTACTGCTAAAATCAAGATTCGAGACAGACATTACAAGGACTGACATCAAGGCTCACAGCAAAAGGTGTTTTCATGTGATGTTGTCTTACTCTTAGCTATGAGCCTGAAAAATAAAATGAACCTTATATCTTAAGCTAAGACTTTTGCAGGCATTTTCCCAGAACAAACTGCAGCAAAGGCATCTGCAAATCCATGAACTAATGTAGTGCCCTTTGCTAGTTTGCTGTGGTCAATGTAGAAGTATCTTGCTAGCAAAAATGATACTACTATATTGCTGTAAAATTCAGCACCATTTTTTTATCAATCCCTTCACCCCAGGTATCTCTACTAACATAAGGGCACCCACAATGGTTATCTATAGGCTCTCTATAAGAGATCCATATCAGCATATTTTCCTACATGGAAGATATTAAATGAAGAGAGAGAGCAAAACTATCTACTAACTTAGAGATAGTCTATAGAGAAAAACGAGACAATGCATGAGAGAGTTATAGATACTCATGTAGACATACTATTGTGGTGGTTTACTATTAATCTAGTCTATTGCTAAGATGTACATGTTTTATAGATAGCACCTTACTTTACCATTGCGGGTGCTCTAATGCCTCGGCATGAACCGCTTCTCCAGACTGAAACAAAAGCATTGCAGCCTCACCATGCAGTCCAACTTTGGTAACCAAATTAACTCTTATATCTCCTTGCAGAGTTTATTGTTACCCAAAAAAAAAAGGATAGAATCTGTAATCCCTTGGTTGCTTCTTGGCATGCTGCACGAAGCCCTTTGCTTGGCCTGGATAGAAGTTGGGTCAGCTCTACTTGTTTCATACTTCCTCCGTTTCACAATGTAAGTCATTCTAACATTTTCCACATTCATATTGATGTTAATAAATCTAGATATATCTATCTAGATTCATTAACATCAATATGAATATGGATCTAGATTCATTAACATCAATATGAATGTGGAAAATGCTAGAATGACTTACATTGTAAAACGGAGGGAGTATCAATCATAAAGCCGAAATCCTTTCAACCCTACAAAACACAAGGGAAAGATTTCTGTCAACCCTGCCAGTACTACAGAACCAAGTGTGAGACAGTGCACTTAGAAGCTCCACACATCGCATATTATTAAGGGGCGCGGGCTGGGGCGATGTTGGTGCGGGCCACGTCGCCCCTTTTTCCTCCCGCCGTCCGATCAGGCGTGGGCGGCTGGGATTGAGGCGCGCGGTGGAAATTTTGCGAAAAATCCCTCCGATTTATATATAATTCAATATGGGTCCCTAGCGAACAGTTCCTATGAGCCGATGTTTTACGTGAAAGCCCTTGTAGTAGCCGGATATTCCGTGCGTGGGAGAGAAAAAACGCGAATCGGGACCGCGCTGTACAATCTTAAAGTCGAGGGGATTTTTTGCATAATGATCCCCATTAGCCCACCCACCCCCAAACCCTAGCCGCCGCCTTCCGTCTCGCCTCCTCCCACTCGTCCCCATCCTCTCGCTCTCCTGCCTCCGCCTCCGCCTCCCCCTCGCGCCGCCGCCTCCGTCCCGCGCGACCGCCTCCGCCTCCGCCTCCGCCTACGCCTCCGCCTACGCCTCTGCCTTCCCCTCGCGCCGCCGCGTCCACCTCATCGCCGCCGCCGTCGCTTCGTCGTCTCCCAGCGCCTCAGCCTCCCCATTGCGTCGTCGCCGCCGCTGTCGCCCCGTCGTCTCCCAGCGCCTCAGCCTCCCCATCGCATCGTCGCCGTCGGCGAGCGCACCCATCTCCGCCTCCACTAGCGTCGTCGCCTCGCGCCGCCACTTCCACCTTCGCCTCCCTCCGTCCCTGCCGACCGCCGTCTCCGGCCACCAGCGTCCGGATCTGGCCCCCATGTGGTCGGGGGACGGGGATCTGACATCCCCCGTGCGCCGGGCAGCATCTCCGCCTCCGTCACCACCGTCGTCGTCGCCGAGCGCCGCCACTTCCGCCACCGCCTCGCCCCGTTGCTGACGAGCCCGCCGCCCCTGCTGCGTGCTTCGCCGCCGTCGCCGACGGTCGGTGCTCCACCCTCCGTTGCGGCTGCCATCGAAGAAACGGCGGTGGTGACGGAGCCGGCGCCAAGGAAGGCAGTGGTTGCGTCGAGAAGAGGAGGACCGTACGTCGCCAGGCGGCTCCGGCTTTCTCTAGAGGAGTGGAGTTGCAGAGTGACGTGGAAGCCGGTGGCACACAGGAGCTAGCCGACGAGCTTGACACCGAGCAGCTTGGGCTGGAGAGCAAGATTATGGCCATCAGGAACTTCTTGGAAGGACCCCGACCATGTCCTCCGTGATCCCATTTTTACTTTCTCGCAGAATATGCTCCAAATATGCAACTTTCTTGACATGAACTGTGCATGTTTTTTGTGTTTTGTCTCAGCCCAACCGCCCCAACGACGTGCTGGTGAAATAGTGAGCTTACTGCAAAACCGGCTAAACATGAACATCACCTTCAAGGAGCTGCAGGTAAAGCTTTTTTGTCCTTCTGTTAATTTTATTCCTAAGCACGTTTGCTTTTCTCATCGGGGGTAGGACGGTCCTGCTGCGGCTCAACCTCCACTGGGGCCACATGCTTTGACTGGCCATCATCAGCAGGGTCATCCAGCCTCCTCCGCCGGCGAGGGCGACCAGCCTGTACTGCAGGCTTGGACCGCCGTAGGGGACTGCGGGCGCCATGGAGGGGCCGTGCTGTCCCTGTGACCAATGGACGATGACAGTTGCGGCTGCCGCGAGTCCACGCCGACTGCGAGGCGGTTAATGTCGATGACATGTTCAGCCTGCGTAGGGATAGCCAGATCGGCAAGGATCAGTTTCATGGTAATTTTTTCTTGCAGCTCCTCCCTGTCAGCATCTTCTTCCTCTAATCTATTCTAGATTTTCAGTGTATCAACATGATTGATTTCGCAGCCAAATATAATCCATTCCTTCCGTCCCACTCCTATTAAAAAGCTTGACCTTTTTACCAACCGATGTCATGTTGTTAGCCACATCCTGTTCTTAGTTTTTTCTAATTGTCCATTCGCTCATTGGGTTATGTTAAATATTTTTGAACGGGTTACGAATTTTGCAATATAGTACTAATAAAACACATAACGTCTCTCCTTTTGTGGAGTTGTCTGATTATTATCTAGGATCATTCACTGTTAGGCCTCAACACATTTTTTTAATTCCTCCATAATGTGAGAGATACTAATGACTGTTCTCAAGCAGTAAAGGAAAACCACATATTTAGATTAGTTAGCCTTCCTTTTCTACTCTTCTCCCGCCATGTATTGTTTAGTTTATAGAGGAGATCAGATGGACATATGCTACCAAGTCTGTCATTTCAAGTTCTAAAAAAAAAGTCGGATCATTTCAGTGGTAGTTGGGCAAAAATATCTGTTGGCATGCGAGAACTTTTGCCTACTTATTTTAAGAATGTTTTTGAAACCTAATTAGGCTATAACTCATATATCTTGGAATGTCCTATTTGTTATATTTAGCGTTGTTTTCATTACTCACTGATGAAAAATTTAGGCAGGGGTGCATGGATTCACATGTTTGGAATGAGATCATGAAAGGATAGATGGCATCCCAAGGAACTGAAGAAAAACAAAAAACTGTAGGATCAGCAATAGCAGTTAGAGAGGCTTTCTGGTTTTTTGAAAGGGTATTTTAGAAGTTTACTCAAGCTGAGGTTTTGGATACAGTTAAGCATTTCATAAACCTTTCTGATGTGCTAATACACTCCACATGTAAATATAGAAAGTTACTATAATGGACTTTTCCAATTGTAGCTATAGCTGAGTGCTAATACCATAAATTTGCAGGTACTAATGAATACATAATGAATTGATCTACCCCTCCACTCAAAGCCTCAAATCATGTCGCTCCATACAAGTCGAATGGCCTTGACAAGGCATCAGAGATATCGGTTTGTTCGGATTCTGCTGATCAAAGTTTTAGAGTCGAGGTCTAATATGGTTGATCACAGGGCCAATCTTGTGCAGGTATCACAGAACATGTTTCAGGCATTATCTTATCACATATTCCATATGCTTATATTATCATCCTTTTTTTGGCATAAATGCTTGTACCATATTACCAGTAGACATCTGCTAGCCCACTAGAATCTCTTGATGGAGACGTTAAAACCGCCATGGATGATCATTTAGTTGTCTGTTTCTGCTTCTGCCGACATAAAGAAAATCACAAGTTCACTAAACATCTCCCACCTGTGGTGACTGAGAAATAGGAGCTCAACTGCACCTGCTTCAGGTGGTCGGCTTTCCTCCATGGGACATGGACAGAGCTATCATCCACAATGTAGAAAAAAAATTAATATTAGCTGGGTTAGCTGAAGGACAAGGCCAACTAAATTTCATTAATATTTTAGGAGAGTGGTTACAAAGATTATTACACCAACAATAGGGTGTCAAAACCGGGTAGAAAAAACAAGGGATCAAAACAGCCGGAATCGGTACTGTCTCTACGGAAATGGCCCTCGGTCAGTTGGTAACAGGCCATATTTATCAATTAAACTATTGTTTATATGTAGCTAAAAAGGACAACGGTCAAAAAGGTACCAATGATATGAAACGACACTCAGTCGGCAGGGAATTTCCGTGGCCATTTTCATCCCTAGAAAAAAACCGACCTACAAGTGTCAAAGCCCTCAAGGAAATTTAAAGGTCATATCATGTAATATGCAACAATGCAACATAACTAAAATGGGAGGGAGGGAGGGAGGGAGGGGGTTGTTAAAACCAACTTTTTTACCACAAAAAGGTTTCAAATTTGGATCTGCATATGAAATTTAGTTGACACGAATTTTTTTGACAGGTTTTGTTTGCTCGTTGTGTGATCATTGTTGCAGCAGTACATGCCATCCATCTGATAAATTACCTTGAATGTCTCAATGTTGACCACTTAACATTAGCAATTTGCTTCTTTAGATTCTTATTGCACTCCGAAAATTTCACTATATGCTCAATTCTATTGTTCCTATATCTAAAAGCAGTATCATCTCTAAATGATTATCCACTTAAAGCAGTACCATCTCTAATGCTATTGTTGCTATCTCTAAAATGTTGTGAGTGGAACACTCTGAATTGCTTGTGAGGAGCAGGTAAATGGTTGTTGTAGTTAACCTAAACTGCAACCGTTTTTTAGTGTTTTTATCAATGAATGATTCTCCTATTTTAGTGCCACTAAGGCTAAAGCTATTTGGTAGAGAGCTTGGTAAAAAGACTACTTCCTCCAATCAACAGTATTTGATATTGGGAGTAATAAGTTAGTACTCCTGATGTCAAATATTATTGCTAGGAGTGAATTCAAAAAGTTAGTACTCCCTACAATCAATAGTGTTATTGTCAAATATTATTCTCGTGTAATGCATTAGAGATCACAATTCTTTGCTTAGTAGTCATTTACCATGATTTTTTTTCATTTTCTGGCAAAGTTGAAAAATTAAGCGACCATGCTCTTATTTGCAGCAGTTTCATGGATGCAGAGCTATTGGAATTTGCAAACTAAAACATGGACCCCAATGAACGTCACGACTTTAAAAGTATGTCTTGTGCACATGATTTTGCCCTACTCACTTTCTTTTTTGCAGATATAATTGGCATCGGTTTTCTCGTATCACATTTGATAGATGAATTGTTTGTAGTGTTGGTGCATAATTTGTTATATACATATAGCTTCCATGCATATTGGTAGGATAGAAGGCATTAATATGGACTTTGCCTGTTGTACATGAGCACACTTGAGGCCTAAGTTAGATTTTCAGTCAGCCGGGAGGTCCTTATGCACTATGAGGAATAAACTAGCACACTTGGAGGTATTGAGGTGTTCTTCTACCTGTCCATTTTTGGTTAACATGGATAGCTACTCATGTGGTGTTCAAACTGCCTTGTAGGAATTCTCATAGCTAGATTAAAATTCACAGATATTTTCTATGTTGTCAACTTCTTTTTCTAATGGCAAATCGCAAGTGTTCTCCTACTTCCTGGTGATAAGTATAACCTTGCTTCTTCTTGTTATTAACAATCCTGAAATTGTTCAGTACAATGGTCGTTAATGTATATGATATAACTTTGTGAGAGTGTTTTGGCGATTTTTTATTATGTATGTTTTGGTCTGAGATTGAGAATACATCTTATAAACTGAAATCAAGGCCCACCTTGGCACTAATGGATCTTCATCCTCTGTTTATGTGTAGTATTGTATTTCTGATTTCCTAAAGTGGTCTTGGTGAAGGTTGATGATTTGTATGTTTTCACTATAGTCTCGTTGTTTCTCTGTTTATTGAATTATACTAAGATATGACTCAAATTTAATAGTTGAAATGAGCTTAGGCTTTTAAACCTTTCTTCCATTATGTGTACTGTATGCATTATTAATGTATTAAATTCTTTATAAGATAATATCCATGTTTAGTGACACTTAAAAAAGAATCACGAAGAAATTTAACCCTACTGGATTTTCTCTTATGTATCATGACCAAATAACGAACCATATCCTGTGCCATAAATATATCTTCTGAGAATTAATATACTAAGGATAAAATCTGTCATATAGTATTAATAACCCTCCTCAGAGGACAATTGCATGCCTGCATCTTTTTTTATGTACTTGTTTCTGGGTTTCTTTTATTGCCATGTCCTGTTTGGGTTTCTTTTATTGCCATGTCCTATTTGGGTTTCTTTTGTGATTGTTTGCTCTTGCCATATAGGCTCCACGGTACCGACTGTGACATATTATACCCACAGATGACGATGAAATTTGGTGGAGCTTTTGGTGAAGAAAAAGCAATTGGAGGACGAGAAGCAGGGAATGATTCCATCGAATGTTTGAAGCATTTGTTTTGGTTTTCTGTTTTCAGATTTCTTGCAAGCAAATTTAACCATAGCATCACAAATGCCTAGCCCTTCGATGGAAATTTAGATGTTTTAGTAGTTTAAAGTGCAGCTATACCTTTTCATTGTATTTGATTTGCGCAAGTACCAGAACTACCTGAACAAGTGGAACTCTCATTATTAGGAGTTTTGTTGTAATTATGCCCAAAGACAAATGATTGTGCTATAACTATCACTACTAGCAAATGTGGTAGTTTGTGTCTGATGACTTTTGCTACAGATATTAATGAACATTGATTTTCACTAATCATAGACAAACGCCAATTATGCATCTGTTTGAGCTGTCCACAGGCGGCGCGCCACTGGCGCGCCCCAGCCTCTAGTCTCTACAATGGCGCGGCACAAGGAGCTTGGCAGATGCCATCTGTTGCAGCAACCAAGGCAATGCCATCCTGTTCCAACTTCCACATCAATTAAGGGTGTGTTTAGTTTACGCTAAAATTGGAAGTTTGGTTGAAATTGGAACGATGTGATGGAAAAGTTGGAAGTTTGTGTGTGTAGAAAAGTTTTGATGTGATGGAAAAGTTGAAAGTTTGAAGAAAAAGTTTGGAACTAAACTCGGCCTAATTCATTTGAGCTTAAAATTGGTTAGGTGTAATTATGGCAGGCATCAAAGCTAACTTTCGAAGCATCAAATTTATCATACTGTAGTTTTGAAGTAGATAATTGGAAGGCTTATTTAGTGCTAGATGACAGAACGATACAGACTATCAGACATACATAACTTCTTCTTTTTCAGTAATGAGCAAATAAAGAATAAGAGATTGAGGGAAAGGAGCATTCGAAAAATTACCCTTATCATATTTCCTTTCATTCTGAATGCATGGCATTTCTAGTTCAATAAGAGGATATCCATGATATTTGACCATTCAAGAATGATTAAGACTACATCGGTGCTTAATCAGCCAACCAGGCCATGCATTGTGGCGTCATGTGGACTACTATCTAGAAATCGTAAACATGAACTGAAGGTTGAGATAAATCGGAATTAGGAAATGCAGAGGGGGAGAAAATGAAGCATGAAAAACTGCGAGAACCCTGTTTGCTCAAAGTACGAGAACAAGAAAATAGTTGTCAAAGAAACAAGACATCGTATGAGCATTAAATTAAGGGCACTAGGCCAGCAAGCTTAAAACAATCGAGATGCTGCATAAATATCCATGACTTCAACCAGCATAGCATTATCAACAATCAGATTGTTTGTAGTTCTACCGTTGATGTCAAGATTTGAAAATAGATGTTACCTCATCAACTGATAACCTCAGAAAATGAAGTGTTGCATTAGCTATATAGGCCGGGAGATAATAGACCTGCAACATGAGTCCGAAGATGTTGAGTTAGACTTGTGCAGGCAATTTCCCAGCACGAACAGCAGCATAGGCATCAGCGAGCCCAGGAAGAGCATCCTCATAGTGATCAATGTACTTTGCTACAAAAACTTCGTCGCGCATACATACACAATGGTAGAAGTCAAGACCTTTTCTTATCAATCCCTTCACAGCAAGGGCTTCTGCAACATAATGCCTCGGCACCAACCGCTTCTCCAGGCTGAACGCAAGCAGAGCACAGGCCTTCGCAAAATGTAGTCAGGCTCCAATCCGACCTTGGTCACCAAGAACTCTTATCTTGGCACGGAGTTTCGTCTCAGAAAATCCCAGAACTTGTGGAGACTTGCAGATGGCATAGCGGAGCTCGTCCATGGAGCAACCAAGAGTGCTACTCAACAACTCCATCTTTGCCCTTTGATTTTAAAAAGTCTAACATTTTAGATTGCAATAAAGACACATACGCGTGCACACCACTAACATTTGATAGGTCCTAAACTACAAGCAGAGCACTTTGCGTAACATATATTATAAAATATATAACCAATGTGAAAGTATAAAATATTTCCAAATCATATTAAAAACCTACTTCCTCCGTTTCACAATGTAAGACTTTCTAGCATTGCCCACATTCAAATAGATATATGCCTAGATTCATTAACATCTATATGAATATGGATAATGCTAGAAAGTCTTACAATATGAAACGGAGGGAGTACCGTTTATTGTCCCAAAACTTTACAGTAAAAATCATGGTGAAGATCCAATCCTAGCAGCATTTGCATATGACCTTGGGTTGTGCAATTCCCTGGGTGAAGATCATAATATCCACAATTAAAGCAGGAATACTGTAATAATGCTGCATTTGAACTCAAAATGAGACAGCTAAGCTTGAGGCACACTCTTTAGCTGTTCTGTAAGTAAGGATTATGCTGTTTGCAGAAGTGCTTACAAAATCATTAGCACAATCATGATCATGGTGATGTGGTCTTGAAATAAATGAGAAATAGAGCAGAAAGGATACAAACTGACCTGGACAACAGAACCAGAGAAAGAGTTGCATCGAGGCACATTTGCTAAATGATGAACAGTGCCATTTCCAGTGCCTGGATAATGGTGCCAAACAAACAATCACTTGATCCATATGCCTGTCTATGAGTGGCACTCTTCATACAATCAACTTGATGTATCAAATCAACGATAAGACCATGCTTTTCGAATTTCGACTAGTTTCTCTAGCGCATCTCCACAAAGCCAATGCCAGCACGTTCCAATTTCAACACCTCTTCCTGATCAATTCGTTCATTTGTACTTCCAATTGCTTAGGTGTAATTGTGTTAGCCATCCAATGTGTTCTTTTACTTCATTCTAGTATTATTTAGCTTTAGAAACACCAAAATTAACATACTGTCATCCAAGTAGATAACTGAATTCTTAATGCGCAGTGAAAGTATAATTACAGATTATGTGACATACATAACTGATTTTCAGCGATGAGCCTATCAAATGGCATTTGAAAAAATCAACCTGATCATATTTAGTTTATCTCTCTTACATGATATGTCTTGTTTATAATTACTAGAGATCCATGCCCCGTATTTCACCAGAGAAGAATGATTGAACTGGGCATGGAAAACATTGATCTGCTAGCATGCTAAGCAGTGTGGTGCCATGGGGATATTTTTTTAATATACCCAACAAGCTATTGAAATAACAATTGAAGGTTGAAATAAAATCAAAATTAGATAATACCAAAGGGAAAAATGATGCAGGTAGTACTGCCAAAACCCTTTTTGCTCAAAGTACCTGAACAGGAGAATAGTGGTTCAAGAAACAAGTCATTGCATCAGCAGTAAGGCTGTAAGGGCACTAGAGCATCAAGATTTAAACTATCAAGTTGCTGCATAAATAGCAAGTTAGCAACAACTCATATTACAACTGAAATCAAAATATGAAAAAGGCATGACCATGCATGAAAACCATCACACCAATTAGTGATCCTCACAACATGAGGTATGGGCTTGAAAGATAATTAACCTCCAAAGATGTTATAGTTGGACTCCAGAAGGCATTCTGCCAGAATGAATTCCAATAACTCTGTCCGAAGATGTCAGTGTTGGACCTCTGGAGGCACTTTCCCAGCACGAAGTGCAGCATAGGCATCAGAAAGACCAGGGACAACGTTCTCGTGCTGATCAATGAAGTTTTTTACAAAACAACTTTCGCCTAGCTGTACATATGAGCAAAAGGGAACATCTTTTTTCAATCCCTTCAATCCCTTCGCAGCAAGGACTTGCACAATATAATGCCTCGCCACCAACCGCTTCTCCAAGCTGTACGTGAACAGCTTTGGCGTCTTCAAAAGGTATTCAGGCTCCAATCTGACCTTGCCGACCAAGAACTCTATCTTGCTGCCAAGATTTGTCTCAGATAATCCTAGAATTTGTGGTAACTTTTGGACCGCAGAGCGGAGCTTGTCCATGGAGCAACCAAGACTGCGACTCAAGTACTCCATCCTCGCGGTGGCACTGCCTTCGCTGATGTTAGCAAAAATACCCACCATGTACTTGAATTGGCCTGAGGTGCGTGGCACGCCAAGCTCATCGGCACGCCGCACAAACCCTTCCACCTGCTTTGGATTGGACGTGAACATCCGTGGAGCAAACCTGGCCATCTTGGCAATATCACAAACAGTTAGCCCGCACTCCTGGAGCAGCGCGATGTTGGGCTTGATCACCTTCTCAAGGTCAGAGAGCACCAGCACGTTGTTCCCCTTCAAGATCCTGAGGAGCGTCTCGAAGGATCCCAAGAAGGGGATCCAGAACTCCAGCCTCGAGGCGACGTCACACGCGTGGATGCCCTTGGCGCCGCCCGCGAGGAGGAAGCTGCCGATCTGGGGGTCCGACAAGCCCACGCGGTCGCGCAGGGAGGCGATGCGGCGGGCGATGTTGTCGGCCCTGGCGCAGAGCAGCTGCGGGTCGGAGGCGACGACGGCGGCGAGGTCGGCGCGGGAGAGGCCGACGCCGGAGAGGACGGCGAGCACGGCGTCGGGCTTGGCGGGCGACCTGAGGTGGGAGAGCTTCTTGGATGCTTTGAGCGCCTGGGCGCCGGTGAGGCCGCAGGTGTCGACGAGGTACTCCTCGACAGAGAAGGGGGTCGCGGCGGCGGATCTGGCGGCGGTGGAGAGGAGGAGGCGGCGGCGGCGGCTGAGGTCCAGAGAGGAGGTGGGGAGATGGGTGGCGGCGCGGGCGCGGAGCAGCGGGAGGAGGTGGAGCATGGCGCCGGCGAGGCCGCCGCCGGCCGTCGGCCGGCAGCATGAGAGGCGGAGCATGTCGCCGGCGACGGCGAGGCTGGGTTTAGCGATTTTGCTCGGCAGTGTGGAGTGTGCAATTTTGGGCATGTTCACTTCGATGCAATTTTCAACCATACCAATTTTTTTTCCAAGTTAAAAAAAATGTCACTAAATATTTCTATCTGTCAAAATTTCGGTATTACCAAAACTTGGTAAGGTTTATTTTGGCTACAATCTAAGCAAGCCCTTTGCTTTTTACCCCCCTTCCATCAAATATATTTGTATTTGTTTTTTCAAGAGTAAAGTGCATTGGTGATCCTTAAACTTGTAAGCTTGTGTCATGTAGGTCCCTAAACTCTCAAAATATATATCCAGGTCCTAGAACTTGTCAAAGTGTATCATTTAGGTCCCAAATCGACACATCCCCTCTAGGATCCTACGTGGCGCTAATGTGGCATATGCTACATGGACATGACGTGTTATTTTCTTTTCTTTTTTCTTCTTTTTTTCGTTTTCTTCTTTTTCTTCTTTTTTTTCCCTTTCTTCTGCACGGGTTACAGTGAAAGAAAAAGAAAGGGAAAAAAGAGAAGAAAAAAAAGAAAAAGAAAAAAATTTAAATAGGTCCCATTTGTTAGTTAAAATAATGCCACGTCATGTTCGGGTAGTATGTCATGTTAACGCCACGTAGGATCCTGAAGGGGTTGTGGAGATTTGTGAACTAGATGACACACTATGATAAATCATTTTGAGAGTTTAGGGATCTAGATGACACACCCCCTACAAGTTTAAGGACCGCCCCACCTCTTTTTTCAGTATGAAGATTAGGAAACTGCTCCTATTTTTGTTTCCCCTATGCCAAAATATATTTTTTTCAGGAAAGGTCAGAAGACATGGTTTCTAAAATCCACTATGTTTTTTTTTAAAAAAAAATATAAAAGCACTAGGAGTAAATTGCTATTGCCACACTAGGGATCTCAAAAGACGAAAGTTGAACCGTATTGCAAGATTGAAGAGGTTAGTTAAAATGATAGAACAGAGAAGATGCGAATAGGAGCATAGGGAGATGCAAATAGGAGCAAAAGAAGACGTTGTAGTTTGATTATTTAGGGCCCCTTTCATTCAAAGGAAATTCATAGGAATTTTAGAGGATTTCATTACTATAGGAATTTTTCCTATATAGTCCTTTGAATCAAAGGAATGGATCCTATGAAATTCCTATGGAATGACTCTTCCCATAAAAGTTTTGGAGAAAATTTAACATGATGTAGAACCTCATGGAAAGAATCCTTTGAGTCTTTATCTTTCCTCAAATTACTGTGTTTTTCCTGTGGCTAAATCAAACAATCATTCCTATGTTTTTCCTGTGTTTTGCAATCTTCTGTTTTATACTTGCATTCCTGTCAGAATCCTATGTTTTTCATATTCCTCTGTTTTTTCATTCCTATGATTCAAATGGGCCCTTAGTTCTTCAGGAGAAGATGTAGAAACAAGGACGATGCATGTTGGAGCTCCACAATAGCATACTCAACCTCACATCCAAAGAGATGGAAGCGGTAGCTAGACAAGGATCACAAGTAGTGGCAAGTGTGTCTTAGGGTAAAAGTAGTGAGGATTCAGATCATAGTTGAGGCACAAAAGGGACATGAAAAAACGACGGCTCGCGGAGTTTACATGTTGGCCATAGGCATAGCATAAATCTTAGCAAGAAAAAAAATCAGGACAACGAGTGACCCAAACTTTTGCATATTTTTCAGTTGGTTAAAGTTGTTCAACCAGCCAATTACATAATGTGAAAATTTTGTTTACCATGATTTAGGCTAACAAAAAGTCTACACTCTACAAACAAACCAACATATTGGACATGACTGAACTTGCATGAGTTGCATCTAAGAAATCTAAGCAAAGAAACTGCAACTATCATCTAATCCAATGCCTGCACAAGTTGAGAAGTCAATAGCACTATGTCTGAAAACCATATATCATTCCTGGTGACTTGGTGAGCCATAGGTTTCAACAAATCGCAGCAAGAAGAATGAAACGGGGGCTTTTCTTGCTTCCAGCAATAATGCAATATCAATAATCTAATTAAAATAAACCTCCAAATGCGTGGCAATGGCAAATTGGCAACCCAATGAAGAGCATCTCCCTAAAAACACACCAGATGCAGCCACACAGGGCATGCATCTAAGCAGAGCACGTTCAGCATTTTCATGAACACCATAATGTTGACAAAAAAAGGAAAAAATCGAACCACCCACAACCAAAATCAGCTACGTTTAATCAGTTGAACTTGAACAGCACATTGGATCTTGTCAATAAGAGAATGGTAGCAGCCCAAAGATTCACCCATTCACACATGAATCACCCACAAAAGGATAAAACTCTGTAAAAAGATTTGACAGTATTTTTTTCCCCAATCAAATATTATTAAGAACAAAAGGCGCCCCAAATTTAGACTTTACCTCATAAACCACATGCTTTAGAAGCAACCAACAACACAAAAGCTACTTCCACATTGCCCCATTGCCATCCCTGTCCATACCTCACACTGCAAGTACCCACTGGAAATCCCACCAATGGCTAGGGCAGATGGTGGTGCCAGTTGAAGCCAAGGCCGACTTTGCCTATACAATTCATCTATCAGCCCAGTTTATCAGAAGTACAATAGCTTAGAATCGATATTATGAGTTGTATGGATGCAGTTCAGTTCCACTTGTACATCATGCATATATATTCAAATGAACCTCACTCTCTACTCCAAACTGATTTCACGCTAGTCCCACTTGTTTCATTCGAACCCTAATATATACTCCCTCCGTCCCATAATATAAGGGATTTTGGGTGGATATGACACATCCTAATACAATGAATATGGACAGACGGTCTATCCAGATTCATTGTATTAGGATGTGTCACATACTCACATCCATCCAAAATCCTTTATATTATGGGACGGAGGGAGTATTTTCTTTTTCATGATGTACACATATTGCTTAGAGAGGGTACAGTACCTGATACTGTACCTTGTAGGCAACTGAATTTTCACACGACAATATTCTGAACTTACCAATGTTTCAAAATAAACGGTCCTGTGTTTTCTTGTTTGTAGACTTATGGGGCTGTGGGTTTTTAGCACTTCGCAGTGAGAGCTGTTAAGTTAGGATTATGCTGCTCACAAAAATGCTTAAAATATACTTCAATTAGCAGAATATATCCTTTGATGATGGCAAAACCGGCCTGGATGAGACCAATTACAGTGATGTGTCTGAAATAACAAAAAAATGGAAGCAGAAGGGTACGGTGACAACTTACACACCAACCAGGCCAACAGAGCCATTGAAAGAATTGCATAGAGGTACAATTGCTAAATGGTGAGCAGTAACACTCCTTGTGCGTGACAAACAAAGCTAAATTTCCCTCTGTTTGGTAACTTTGGTTTCAATTCAAGAACATACAATTTTTTAGGTGCAACTGTGGTAAGCAACCAGTGTGTTCTTTTCCTGCATCCTAGTGCTAAGGTATCTTTGGAAGCACCAAGGTTAACAAACTGTCACTTTTAAGTAGCTAACTGAAAGGATTAAATGCTAAATGACATCATAATTACAGATTATCTGACATATATACTAACTGTTTTCGGTGATGAACTGATCGAAAATAGAATAGGAAATAAAACGACATTTGAAAAATCAACCTTATCATATATTTAATTTGTTTCTCTTACATGATCCTTCCTATTTTTAATTACTAAAGATCCATGTGTTGGACAACACTGGTGTGCTATCATGCCATGCAGTGTGCTGCCATGGGGGATACTTCCTACTTTCTAATATACCCAACTATCAACGTAAGCATCAACTTAAGGTTGAAAGAAAATAAAAATTAGAAAAAGCAGAGGGAAAAAGGGTCCAGTTAACACGGCAAAAACCCATTTTTCTCAAAATAACTGAACAGGAAAACAGCTGTTGAAGCAACGAGCCATCACATGAGACAGTAAAGCTATAAGGGCACTAGGGCAGCAAGATTAAAACAATCCAGTTGCTGCATAAATAGCAATAACTTAAACTACAGCAGAAATCAATGGGTATGGAAAAATACAGGACCATGAATGAACATCAAGTACTGATCCTCAGAGCATGAAGTGTTAGGTCAGATATAGGCCTGAAAGATAATTAACCTCCAATATATCCATCCAAAAATGATATAGTTGGACTTCAGCAGGCACCTTGCCGAAATGAACTCCAACATCTCAGTCTGAGGATGTCAAGGTTGCAGCTCAGGAGGCACTTTCCCAGAACAAATTGTGGCATAGGCATCAGCGAGCCCAGGAACAGCATTCTTGTGTTGATCAATGTACCTTGCTACGAAATCCTTCTCCCGCAGTATGGCATATGTTAAAAAGCCAGCATTTTTTATCAATCCCTTAGCCAAAAGGACTTCTACAATATAATGCCTCGGCATCAACCGCTTCTCCAGGCTGCACGCGAACAAAACAGGCTTACTCAAAATGTAATCAGGCTCCAACCCGACTTTGGTGACCAAAAACTCTATCTTTCTGCAAAGATTGTTCACAGAAAGTCCTAGAATACTTGGCATTTTGTAGACCATAACACAGATATTGTCAATGGAGCATCCAAGAGCGCTACTCAAGAACTTTGTATTGATGCGAAGTTTCTCCTCAGAAATTGCTAGAATAAATGGCTCTTTGCAAACCATATGACCGATCTTGTCCACGCAGCAATTAAGGGTGCTACTCAAGAACTCAATCTTACTGCGAAGCTTTTCCTCAGAAAGTGTTATAATAGTTGGCATTTTGCCGACCATATACTCGACCTTGTCCATGGAGCAATTAAGAGTGCTACTCAAGTACTTCATCCTCGCAGATGCATTGCCTTCGGTGATGTTGCCAGCAATAGACAGCATGTACTTTAATCTACTGGAGGCGAGCTCGACACCAAGCTTGCCAGTACGCTCCACAGCCGCTTCCACCCGCTTTGGATTGAACGTGAACAGCCATCCGGGCATCTTGACAATATCTCGAACAGTTAGCCCGCTCTCCTGGAACAGCGCGATGTTGGGCTTGATCACCTTCTCAACATCAGCTCTGACAATTGCGTTGTTCCTCCTCAACATCTTGAGAAGCGTCTCGAAGGATCCCCCCAAGAAGGGGATCCAGAACTCCAGCCGCTCGGCGACATCGCATTTGCGGACGGCCATCGCGCCGCCGGCGAGGAGGAACCTGCCGATTTGAGGGTCCGACAAGCCCACGCGGTCGCGCAGAGACGTGACGCGGCGGGAGACGTTGTCGGGCCTGGCGCAGAGGAGGTGCGGGTCGGAGGCGACGACGGCGGCGAGGTCGGCGCGGGAGAGGCCGACGCCGGAGAGGACGGCGAGCACGGCGTCCGGGTTGGCGGCGGACCTGAGGTGGGAGATCTTCTTGGACGCCTTGAGCGCCTGGTCGCCGGTGAGGCCGCAGGTGGCGACGAGGTAGTCCTCGGCGGAGAAGGGGGTCGCGGTGGCGGCGGCGGCGGTGGAGAGAGGAAGGCGGAGGCGGCGCAGATGGGCGTAGTAGGAGGCGGAGGCATGGGGGGAGGAGGGGACGCGGAGCAGCGGGAGGAGGCGTCTCCGGAGGTGGAGCATGGCGCCGCGGCGGAACGCCGCCGTCGAGGTCGGCGGCGGGGGTTTTGCCCGGCGGGGTACAAGATGGACTCTTTCTTTCTTTTCTTTTCTTTTTTTTTAAAAAAAGTGCGCGATCCAACGGCCCGACTCATGATCTCGTATACGGATCGACGGTTGTTATAGTTACATATGTCTCTAGTTATATAGTTTATGAGTTGCAGAACTGTATCATATGTTTAGTAGTATAAAAAAAATAGATTTATCACACGATTCATACGCTTTTCTTAACGGAAAATTTTACTACCGAGCATCGTGACTTCGTGATTTTAACTCTAAAACACTGCACAAAGTGAATTTGAGAGAATCGACTCGATAAACATGGAAATTAGCTCATGGAAACTGCACCCATTAAAATATTTATTTCTAGCCGGGTATGAGAGAGAACTCGTATAAAGAAATACCTTTGAGCTCACGTATATGGTCTTTCAGTCTTTCGGTCTTTCATCTATGTATCTCGCTCAAGCATATATGGCACTGTATGTAAGCCTTTAGTTTTTTTTTCCCCTTCTACCTCACATGCTCCTCTTGCTACTCTCAATCTCGCAAGAGGACGGGGCGAGGCAAGGCTTGATGGTGGCAATAGGGTAAGAAGATGTGGAGGCTGATCGTTCAAGTGTTATCCTCTCCATCTCTTTGCATCCACCTCCGAATCATCACTTTTCTAGTTGCGGCGCGTGGAGGGCCACACCATCACGGAGGAACGATGCCGTGAGGCCAGGATGAAGGATGCATCGTGCGGCTGTTGACAGAAAACACGAGGCCTGGGAGATCTGCTTAACTCCAGTGCAGGTCCAAAACTCGCCTTCGGATGTATAAGTGTGCCAGTTGATTTGATCCTGTAATCAACAAGAAATAAAAACAAAAGAACCGTGGTTAAATCTATAAATGATAGCCGATCGGCCAGATGCCGATGACATATCATTTACGTTTGAGCCGATGTCATGTATAGATCGATCGGCGTTTGGAAATAAATAAAAAAGGACTAAATCTATTCGATCGGCTGTAGATGTTAACGATGTATAATTCTTATGTCGACATATACTTTAAATTAAGTGATTGGGATAGATCGGTCGCCATGCCGAGACGGTATAAATCACTTAAGCTGAAATATATGTTAATAACAGAATTATATATGTTTACAGCATAACCGATCAGATAGATCCAGCATGCATCAGCTAATACTCCGATGCAACTCTATGCTAAGATATTAAAACAAACGGAATATACCAAACAGAAGCTTAATATACGTGAGTGCAATAATATCTTGACATGAAGGGCAGATTTAACATATCAATAAAGTATATGGAGCAAACATAGTTAAATCAGATAAGATCGGCTGAAACTCCGATGCTACCCTAATCGGCAACCAGAAAGCAGGCTAGAGATTGATATTCTAAACACGACTTAATAGATCAAATTCAACTGATGCAGCATTAAGTATGAAAAGAAGAACAATATCTAGACAATCAAGCCACCGGAAGTTTCATAGAGTGGTAGATATCTTATATAATCCAAATCAACAGCAAGATCTAACCTGATCGACTGCCTTTTGTATGCAAATGTTAGCCGATAGTAGATTAAATAGAGATATTGCTAAGGATTATGTAAGATATATGATAACTTGGCGAATTATATAAACGAGATTAGAGTGTCATGAAGATGTAAGCACTAATCTATGAGAACATAATTCGTCATAACGAGTTTACCTCTTGTTGAAGATCGACACCGATGCAGCTCAACCCGAAAGCAAGAACTCGTTGAAATAGAATAAAAGTAAAAGGTGGCGATGCGCCGGAATTGTATTGAATGTGTGTCTTTAATTACATAGGGTTCGGGGTCTATTTATACCCGAAGATTACAAGATATGCCCATACCGGCCATGACCATTATCTCTAACAAACTTCTAAAATATCACGAGTCTTTGCGGCAGACTCTTGCCCACACTTATCTATAAGGAATTTACATAAATAATCTAATTAATAGATACAATTGCCTTCTCAGAACTCTATCCATACATGGCAATCATCTTGAAGCACATCAACCCGAGCCCGATGTCGCGCACAAGTCGCATTACTAGAATCGGCTATACCAACTTACTCAGCCTAGCTCAACCTTAGCCGATCCTAGCCGTAGCCGATCCAGACTCTAGCCAATTCTTGCTCTGTTCCAGAACTCGATCTCCGCCTCCAACTCTTCTCTGATTAATTCCCTTTTCCTGATACGAATACTTACCAAATTTGGTTGTCAACAGCGGCGTGGAGGGAGTGGCAACCTGTGGCTGAGTCACGCCACCATGAAGGCTAGGATGGAGGGAGCGGCGTGCAGTGCTGAGGGTTGCGTCATCGCGGAGGAGCAATGACTCATGGAGGCCGCGATAGAGGGAGTGGCATCGCCGCAACAACGTATCATGGTGCCCTTAATCAATCGTCGACACTGACAAGCTCCTTGAAAACCGTGTCATTTTACCATGCTCCTCCGGCATGGCCACTAATCTCCTCGGCCGCCCTAACGACAGCATGTCCACACATCCCATTGTGTTTGGAATGGCTGGCATCTACATCTCCTTCCCCTAACGCCGCCACCCATGGTTGACCACCATCGAGCTCACCGCACCTCGCCCCAGCCTCCTGTAGGAGTGAGAGAAAGAGGAAGTAGAAGGGGAAAAAATACTGGAAGCTAGCCCATGTGCTTGAGAGAGACAAAGATAGAGATGAAAGACCTGACATGTGGACCTGGGGGGTATTTTAGAACTTTCACGTGATTTCTCTCTCCTATTCAACCACAAATGAATATTCTAATGGGCAAGTTGTCCATGAGCTAATTTCCACATTTATAGAGTGATTTCCCCTAAAAGTCACTTCGTACGGTGTCCTACAGTTAACACCGCGAAAGTCACGATTCCTGTAGTGTTGGGATGCGAATTCTTTCGTTCTGTGTCCCTGCCGTCTCCATCTAACAGCTCATCCCTCAGATGCCATTGTGTGTCAGGCCGTCCCAAGTGACTGTAGCCCTCTGCCCCAATCACCAACTTGATCACCGTACTCACAACTGTGAGGCACTGCTCTTCACCATCGAGGACGTCCATCTCATCTCCTACATCATTGCTATCATCACCAACAAACATATGCAAGAAGGAGCTCATGTTGGGGTTGTCCATACCGTACTAGCTCAAGCCGCCGTCAATGGCTCCTAAATTCAACTCGCCACCTATCTTAGTCTCAGCTTTGCCTCTTCCTCGCTTTCCTCCCGGTGGCAGCCCCACTACACGCCACTGTGCCTCGTTGCAGTCACACACTTGTATCATTGCCACACATTTCCTTGCCACCGACGGTCTGATCTGTTAGCTGTGCTTGCACTTTCACTGGGATGCAAACGACAACGTCGTGCCGTGGAAGAGACCCGCCCGGCCACCACGTTGCCTCATTGCCTGCTACCACCAATGAGGCTATCTCTCATTGTGCACACCTTGCCAAGGCAGGGGTTGAGAGTTGAGGCTGCCTCGCGATGGGCTTGCATCTAGCGCGAGGCAACAAAGTGGGACAATCTCATTGACGTCCTCTTAGCAGGCGGCCACGTGCGCGGCCGACAATGTCCGCCTACACGGTGTGAATTTATATCTTTGGTGATAATTTTTAAAAAGTTAGTGAATTGGATTGCAAATTTCGGAATGTCATGAAGCTTGAAATTTTCAAGAGCCCCTAAATGAAGGGTAAAATATGTGCTTGTCAATTATCCTAGCTAGTATAAACATAATAGGGTTAAAAAAAAGGAGCACTACCCATAATCCATAAACTTCCCCAAACACAAACAAATCACGCCGCCGGCGGCTCTGCTCACCGCCAGCCGCCTTCCACCGCCTTCGCCATGCTTCACTTTCGAGAACTCCTCCCGCTCCTCCGCTCCGCCATCGCCGCCGTGGCCTCTAACCCTGCCAGCCACACACTACCCTCTCTCCACCTCCGCACCCTCCGCTTATGGACTCCGCAACTGCGACATCGCATCGAGGCTCGAGTTCTTGATCCCTTTGTTGGGCTCCTACGAGGTGCTTCTCAAGACCGTCAAGCGAAGCTACCGCATCCTCACCTCCGACATAGAGGAGGTCATCAAGCCCAACTTCGCGCAGCTCCAGGAGTGCGGGCTAACTGTTTGTGATATTGTCAAGACCAACCCGAGGCTGCTCTCGTTCAATCCAGAGCGAATCAAGCGCTATGTGCATCGTGCCGATATGCTTGGCGTGCCCCGTTGCTCGCCGGCATTCAGGATGGCCGTGTGCTCTACCAATGAAGGCAGCGTCACTGCGAGGATGGAGTTCTTGAGCAGGACTCTTGGTTGCTCCATGGACAATATCCTTATCGCGGTTGGCAAGAGGCCAACTATTCTTGGCCTATCAATGGATAATCTTCGCCGCAAGATAGAGTTCTTGGTGACTGAGGTTGGCTTAAAGCTAGAGTGCATTGTGGAGTGCCTTGGGATTCTCAGGTACAGCCTTGAGAAGCGTATGGTGCCACGGCATTCTGTCATGGAGATACTGCGGGCGAGGGGGTTGATGAAGAAAGGTGCTTCCTTATATGGTTTAATCATGCAAGGTGAGGCCGATTTCGTTGCGAGATACATTGATACTCATAAGGACATGGTTCATGGGCTTGCAGATGCTTACAATGCATCTTGTTTTGGGAAAATGCCTGTAGTGCCGGATTCCACTGTTAAAAAGAGACACGGGAGGCGAGATATATATTGCAGGGGTAAGGTTAGTATCGGGCCTTAGCATCTGATGCTTACTTAGATATCAATTCATGGTGGATTCTCACTTCTGTGTCAGTCGACTTCCATGGTAGAACTGTAGGTGATCTAAGTTCTGATATGGTGATCCATGCTTCAACCATCGATATGTGCAAAGCAGATGAGCTGTCTTGATCTGTTCCCTGCACATATCATGTCTTATTGCTTTAGCACTTGAGCTGACAGTGTTCAAGTTGTATTAGGCTATTAGCTTTCCTTTTTCATATCCTACTTGACCAAACTCTTGTTTACATTTCAAGAGATTGGCCTTAAGAACATCGAATTACCATTTTGAAGTTCATTATGTTGAAGGAACATTCAAGAGGTTGCTCTGCTCTGGGATCAGCCACCACCTAGTTTCATGGTTTCACGCCTATGTAACATACATTAACCTGTCAATTATATTTGACTATTTTGGTTAGGATTTGCTATGTTTGAAATTTGGAACCTCCTGAGTTACATGCTTGACAATTACACTTGTAGGTCGGCTTTACATCTAGCAGACACTCTTTTGGAGTTTTCTGAGTTGCAACAGTGATAGAATGTATGAGCTCTTGGACTGCTTTCTTGTTGTAACTTTGCAAAAAAAGCAAGGTGAATAAATTTCAGACATTATATTTTCTCGAAGTGCATATAAGATTACAAATGGTAGGATCCATACGGAACATGCATACATTTGGAGATAGGAGAGGAGAAATGAGGAGGACGAGGAAGACTAGGGGGCAATTTTGATATTTCACTCCGTGCTGTGGTAAAAGAGTGAAATTGTAATGATGTTTGCGATACAAAGCCAAACAACTTTGTGACTTTTAAAGAAGGAAAACGTTCGAATTACCCTCTGAACTATTGCAGCAGTACAAGTTACTGCTTAATCTAAAAAACGGATACTTGACACCTCTAACTTTTCAAACCGGATAAATAACCCCCTGGTACTTTTAGGCGGTTTTAGCTAGAGCTAGCACACATGACACCAACGTGGCAAACCAATCAAAAAATCTATAGGACCCACTCGTCATATCTCTCACCCATCTCTTTCTCTCTGTTGTGTCTTGCGATGAATTTGGAGCGGCGCCTCATCGATCCTGCCCATTGGAGCTCGAGCTTGCTTGGGGAGGTCCCCAAAGGGTAGCGGCGAGGAGGCCTTTGGAGGTGTTGGCTGGGGGTGAGCTCGAGCACTCCTTAGGGAGGTGGTACTTGATCACTCCTTGGTGTGGTGGGCAGTGGTTGGAGATTGAGGAGGTGACACGCTACTGCCGAGGAGCCTAGGAAGGGGAACTTGGGTTCATGTGTGGTGGCCGGTTATAGGGGCTTGTTAGCTCCCCTTCTCCTCGAGGTGGTCCAACTGTGAGAACTCAAGGATGTGGAGCTAGAGACGAGAGTACTAGTTGACAATGGCGGGCGAGGGGAGACGAACCTAGGTGCAGATCTAGAGCGGAAGAGCATTGACCATCACTTCCGACCAATGTCTCCATTGACCTCCCCAAGTGAGCTCAAGCATGGCAAGCGATATTGGCGAGTTGTTGCCTCCATGGACCTCCCCGAGCAAGATCGAGCTGCCGTTCCGAGTAGCCGCCTACATCACCCTTTATGAAAGCTCAAGCTTCGCCTTCAACGCCCTCCTGAGAAGCCCCTTCCTCGCCACCGCCCACTGCGCCCACAACACCCTTGCGCCAATACAGAGTGGGGTGATGAGGCTAATAGGTGGGCCCTATGATTTTTAAAACTCCATTACTGATTGGATTGTCACATTAGCGTTAAGTATGACTGAAACCTCTTCGATTGAGTCAGCGCATATTTTGTCCGGTTTGAGAAGGTTAGAATGTGAAATGTCTACTTGTACAGTGGGTATAATTCAAATGTACCAACATTTTAGGGGTAATGCGGGGGTATTTTTTCCTTGAAGTATGCTGAAAAACATTTAAAAAAACAAAATTACAGGTCCAAGAGAAATGACCGGTCTCCCATATTTAGGGGTAGGGGGTGGTTAGATCCAGGGGTGTAAAGTTTTAGCGTGTCACATCGGGTATTATAAAGGTTGTCGTATAGGGTGTTAGGGCACTAATAAAAAACCTAATTACAGAATCCGTCGGTAAACCGCGAGACGAATTTATTAATCCGTCATTAGTAAATGTTTATTATAGCACCAGTCAAATCATGGAGCAATTAGCCTTAAAAGATTGGGTGAATAGCCAATGTGGTCCCTGAAGTTTTGCTTCGGGCTCAGTTTAGTCCTTGAGGTTTCAAATCATCCAAACAAGTCCTCCAAATTAATCATTTGGGTTAATATAGTCCTTGGACCCACAAAAAAGTACCACGTGAGCATGCCAAGTCATCCTCACATGTAGCGGTATGAATGAAATGATCATTCTACCCTTATATACCATATAGAAAAGAAAAAAATCACAAACAGAAAAAAATAACAGGCCAGCGGCAATCGTAAGTGACAATTCTAAAATGATCATACACGTGTGAAATCATTTGTCTTCTTTTTTTTTCTTTCTTTTCTATGTGGTATACAAGGGTAGAATTTTTTTTCTTTCTTTTCTATGTGGTATATAAGGGTAGAATGGTCATTTCATTCATACCGTTGCATGTGAGGATGACTTGGCATGCTCACGTGACACTTTTTGTGGGTCTAAGGACTATATTAACCCAAATGATTAATTTGGAGGACTTGTTTGGACGATTTGAAACTTCAAGGACTAAACTGAGCCCAAAGAGAAACTTCAGGGACCATATTAGCTATTCACCCTAAAAGATTTATCTCGCAAATTAGTCACAATTTGTACCATTAATTATTTTTAGCTTATATTTAATACTTTATATACGTATTAAAAGTTGGATGCGACAGGCCGAAAAACTTTGGGGTGGTATTTAAACAGGGCTAGCGAAAGATCGGTTTGACTGCTCCTAGCGGCTCTCTCTCTCTCTCTCTCTCTCCCCTCTTTTTTAAGCAGCCGCCTTTCCCCGGCGGCCGGCGGCCGGCGACGCCATGCTCCACCTCCGGCAGTGCCTCCTCCCGCTGCTCCGCGCCGCCGCCGCCGCCCATCCCCACACCTCCGCCGCATCCTCCTCCTCTCTCCACCTCAGCCGCCGCCTCTTCTCCACCGCCGCCGGGCCCGACACCGCGCCCCCCTTCTCCGTCGAGGAGTACCTCGTCGCCACCTGCGGCCTCACGGGCGCCCAGGCGCTCAAAGCGTCCAAGAAGCTCTCCCACCTCAGGTCGCCCGCCAAGCCCGACGCCGTGCTCGCCGTCCTCTCCGGCGTCGGCCTCTCCCGCGCCGACCTCGCCGCCGTGGTCGCCGCCGACCCGATGCTGCTCTGCGCCAGGGCGCGCAACGTCGCCCGCCGGCTGCATTCGCTCCGCGACCGCGTCGGTCTGTCCGATGCCGACGTCGCCCGTTTCCTCCTCGCCGGCGGCGCAATGGGCCTCCGCAAATGCGACATCGCCCCGAGGCTCGAGTTCTGGATCGGCTTCGTCGGATCGTTCGACAAGCTCCTACCGGCACTGAAGGGGAACAACGGAATCCTCATGAGTGACCTGGACAAGGTCGTGAAGCCGAACATCGCGCTGCTCCAGGAGTGCGGGCTAAGTGTTTGTGAAATTGCCAAGCTGTCTACGCTCAAGTGGACGGTGCTGTCGTTGAGTCCAGAGCGAGTCAAGGCGTCGGTGCTGTGCGTCGAGAAGTTGGTCGTGCCCCGCTCCTCGGATCGGTTCAAGCACGTGCTCAAGTCCGCCTGTTGGATCTCCGAAGATATGCTCGCCATGAAAATGGAGTTCTTGAGGAGCACTCTTGGTTGCTCCGAGGACAAGCTCCGTGCCGCGGTCTGCATTTCGCCACATATTTTCTACCTGTCCGACAAGAACCTTTGCCGAAAGATAGACTTCCTGATCTCCGAGGTTGGCTTGGAGCGTGAGTTCATTGTGGAAAGGCCTTGGGTGCTCGGCTACAGCCTCGAGAAGCGTATGGTGCCACGGCATTCTGTCATGAAGATCCTGAGGACCATGGGATTGATGAAGGATGCTGTTGACTTCAGCAGTTCACTTGTTTACTCTGAGAAAAAATTCGTTGCAAGATACATTGATCCTTACAAGCAAGCAGCTCCCACGCTCGCAGATTCCTACGCTGCTGCTTGTGCCGGGAAAATGCCTGCTCATGTTCACCGTTGAATGTAGATTTTCCCAGGTTCGTCCTTTATCTGATGCTAATTGCTAGCATTGTGCCTTATGTTGTTATGCTCATCACTAAATGTTTATTCATGGCAAATTAAATATTGGCTTTTATCCGTAGAACTAATGGTCATCCGGAGTACTCATAATGTGATCTTCTCTTTATGTTTCAATCTTGGATATCTGTATCTCATGTTATGTTGCTTTCTTTTACTTGAGAAGCAGCGATTGAGCAGTATCATTAATATATGTAACTCTTCTAGCATTTTCTGCTTCCTAAGGATGTGCCCTGTTTTTAATCAGATATTGGCTTTCCTTATTGTGATTATCTGCACGGTTGTGGGCTTTTGGCATGGGTAATTTATATAGGGATGGGACATTCCATCAGACTATCATGTAGAGCTGGTATTTACCGAATCATCATATAAAGCTGGTAGCTAAACATAAATTAAATATTTATGCTTGATGACAAACTGATGTAGTGCTGTACAGATTTTGAAAGGCTAGGAGCTAAGAATGACTAATGTTGCTAACTTGCTATCAACAACAACGTGGGAATCCTTTAACCTGTTGAGTCTTGTAATATCATTCCTCAAAATATTCCTTCTGTTACAATTTTGTCCTAATTACTACAGGTGGGGGATTATTTTCGTGTTTATTTTCCTCCAAAGACCCAATTTGAAAATTCAGTTATTAGTTGATGGCCCCTTCTGTTGGTGGCAATGTGGAAATAACACTTCCAATATTATATTTGAAAAACCCATTCTTGGTGGCAATGTGGAAATAACACTTCCAGTATTATATTTGTTCCATTATCTACTTTTCTTCTGTTGAACTGTTAATTGCTTAAACTCTCTTTTACATTATTTCTCTAATCCAATGTGGTCTTAATAGTTTCCATTGTTCATCTCTAATCTTTTTGGAAACATGAAAAGAATCGATCAAACTAAATATATAGTAATGGTCAGTTAAGTGAATATAAACATGTGGCAAGCTGTTTGAACGAGGTAACTCATTCATCCATTTCAAGATGCTTTCAAGGAACCTCAAGATACTTGGCTGACATTATAACTTTTCATCGACATTGTTTGTACCTTCTTTTTGTGCGTGTATTTTGTTGTGAGATGATTTTTTTTGAATTGTTCATAACCATTTAGATAACATACAGGAAACGAGTGCATGTGCACTTAAGTTATAAATTGACTTCCCCCTTGGTTTTTTTTTCTATACATGTAGCATTATACATCTTGTTTCTTCAGGTTGCTGCTAATATCTTGTGCTGTTTTTTGAGGCGGGCTACAGAGGAGGCAAGCTTGTAGGTATACCTTATCGTATGTGTTACACAAATTTAGGCTGTTCTCATTCGAAGGTTGGTTATCTGTTGCATGAACTGCAGAAACCTTCCAAGATGACCAAGCATGTAACATTTGATCGTTTTGCTACCTAGGATGCATGTTTGATGATAAATATGATAGCAAGTTCCTTGATCAAGAAAAGAAAAACAACAAGAAGAAAGCAAGTTGGGGGGCCATGCATCAACTGTTGTGGTGAAATGATGTTCCTGTATTTTTCTCCCCATTATCTGATAAGTAAAGAGTATAATAAAAAAAAATTGTGATGGAAGATTTGACAATCTGTCTGAAATCTTGGTGTGAAATATTCATGGGCTCCAAATTCAACCTTGGAATACCATTACGTTTTTCCTAAAATCAGGTTATCAGATTTTCGAAATGTCTGAGTTGATGTGGATTTTTTTAATTCATATTAATATTAGGCAACTATGTGATAGCATAATGCAATAAAAAATATAATTTGAAACAACTGTAATGGAGACATTTTGAAGATGTCGCTGTGTAAAGCCCCAACGATAAAGTTATTGTTGCACGTAAAACCAACAACTTTTCAGTTCATGATATATGAAAATTATTCGCCTCAAAACTGTGGGTTGGCAGAATATAGAACACATTGTTAAAACACTACTGTAACTGTTTGTCAACGTTCAACAATCTCTCAAAATTTTCAAATTGAAGTACAAATTTATGAGGAAAGAGTGTGCAGATCCCACTCCTTCCAAAAAATAAAAAATAAAAACACCCCGCTCTAGAAAAGACAATGAAAAACAGGCATAAACAAATATGCGAACGTATGGGCCGTATTTGCACAACTTACAGGGCTAGTTTGATTTGGAGCCAATTTAACGTATGGGCCGTATTTGCACAACTTACAGGGCTAGTTTGATTTGGAGCCAATTTTTGCCCTACCAAAATCTTGGTAGCGCTAAAACATTAGCAAATTTTGGCACTACCAAATTGGGTAGTATTCAATTTGAACTATTGTGAGTAAAATTTGGTAGCAAACCAAAATATGCACTTGCTACTCCCTTTATCCTATAATATAAGATATGGTCAAACGTGACATGGTCTCCAAAACTAATTTTTATCTTATAATTTCTTATATATTATAAGTTTTGTAGTAAAAAAGTTATAATCATATGAAAGTAAATTCAAATGTCAATTCAATGATATAATTCTTAGCAAGTAAAATTAAATTCATATTGTAATAAATGTTGGTCAAAATGTTTTTAAGGTTAAATCTTAAAATTCATGGTAGCATTATATTTTGGGATGGAGAGAGTACTATTGAAGTTACCAAATTTTTTTTTGGGAGAGTAATAAATTGGTATCAAACCAATCAAGCCCATAGTTTTGCTTTACTGCGATAATCTAAAATGTTGCGTCATGGCCAATTTGATGAATTTATACAGGAAATAAAACTTTCCGTCAAACTATGATGTTCACCTGTTGTTTGCCAAATCATTGTGTAAAGTCAATAGCTAAACATAAACCAAAGTTTTATACTTGGTACCTGATGTTGCGCTGCTGGAGATTTTCTGAGGCTAGGAACTAAGAATGATAGTGTCCCCCATAAACAGCAACCTGGGGATCTTTTAATTATCACCTTTTTGACATGTATTAAATAAATCAAGGAACATAGCAGGAAGATACCCTTTACTAACCTACTATGGAGTCTTGTAGTATCACCCTCACGAAAAGGGGAGCTAATAAGCGCACGATTCTTGATGCCTTATTTGATATTCTGATGATGCATGGATTTCTTACATTCAGATCGCTCTTTCCGTTGGTGTCCTTGTACGTACCATGTCGATTTCCTTGCTTTGTGGGACGCTTTCTCCACGACATTCTTGCATCCAGGAATACCAGATGTGCCCTCCTTGGTAGCCTTCTAGTTTAGGGCAGTACACTGCCAAGTCGGCTTATGATGCTCTCTTTCAGGGGCAACTTATTTTAGGTCCTTGCCTCCTTGGGGATGCATTTGGAAAAGCTGGGCTCCTGGAATGTGTAGTTTCTTCATGTTGCTATGTTGTGCACCGCGGATCGTTTGGAACATTGAGGTTTTCCGCATCCTGATTGTTGACTTTAATTATTTTAGATAATGGATTTTTATTAATCCGGTCTCTGTATCCATGGACATACATAACAAAAAAAATATAAGAGCACTTAGACTCACACCTCGATAATGAGGAGAACACATAACTAAAAAAAATAAAAACCTACGACCTCGGCACATCCCTGCTACCCGACATTCTCTCCTGAAACGACTAGATTCGGAGAGTGGAAGTTGTCTAGTCACCGTCGTGCTGCCCCTAATCCGTCGTCGTTGTGAACCTCCGCTAGTACCATCTTCATCCACTTTAGGCGAGCTGACGTCACACGCCGCTGGTTAGCCCACCTTCATATATCGTCGTCTAGTCAGAACTAGCCGACCAGACATGAGCCGCCGGGATCCACTTCCGTTTCGTGGGATTCCTAGGCCTCTGTTGCCTATAGGGCCACCGTCATCGTTGGGATCCTCTTTCGCCTCCCAAACTCCCAGTCCGTTGTCACCCCTAGGGCCACCGCCACCGCCAGGGTCCACATTTCTTGGAAAAAAAACTCAGTCCTCTGCCGCCCACACTCCCAGTCGTTTAATGTAATCATTTTGTAAACAAAAATCTAATAAAAGCTCTTACAACAAAAATCTCGAAACATTAAATGTAATCAATTGGTAGTTACAGAAAAACCAACATGCAATCCAACTGTGCCACGTTACTGTAAGTAAAAGAAATTTTGTAAACAATTATTTTATTACTTGCATCATTTTCCTATTTGCACTGAGGTGGTGTTTAGATCCAGGAACTTAACTTTAGTCCCTGTCTTTAGACACTAATTTAGAGTATTAAATATAGACTACATAAAACTAATTACATAAATGAAAGCTAATTCACGAGACAAATTTTTTAAGCCTAATTAATCCATAATTAGAGAATGTTTACTGTAGCATCACATAGGCTAATCATGGATTAGTTAGGCTCAATAGATTCGTCTCGCGAATTAGTCCAAGATTATGGATGGGTTTTATTAATAGTCTACGTTTAATATTTATAATTAATATTCAAACATCCGATGTGATAGGAACTTAAAAGTTTTAGTCCAATCTAAACAGGGCCTGAAGGTTGAATTCACAACTGCTTTCGAAGTTGCAGATGACAACTAGTAGTCTTGAATGTGGATGTCAATTTATTTTTCTCAACCCGACAGAACAGCTGAACTGCTACATGATTTTACAGCTAGTGTAGCTAAGGTTAGTTCACCAAACAATATGGCCACTATCATCCACACTTTTGCTTTTTACCTTTTTACTGGTACAAATCACAAACATATCACACAACTTTTTCTTTCTTTCTTTGTACATTTGTTTCGAAAAAAATTAGTACAGGCTAGCGCAACAACAGGACCAACGGATCCTATTCTCTTCAGGTGATGAACAGCAACAATTTCGATCAGGATAACCTGTAAAATCAATATACAACCATATCCAATGTTTTCTGTACCAATTCGGCGAAAGGAACCGGGCACTCTTTCGCCGGGTTGCAAAGAATTCGATTTCAGCAGCCAATGTCGAATTCATTCTGCTCGGATGAAAGGAGAGGAGCTCATTTCCGTGGTGCTGTAGAACGAGTCTTCCCCGCCGCCATACAAGTTCTCCTCTTTCTCATCCTCCCACCGGAGGATCTCCCTCACGTACTTGAACGCCTCGTCGACCGTCTGGCGGTCACGGGCACGCGCCTGCCACACGAAGAGCTTCCGGCCCGTGTGCTCGTAGTACAGGTCCTTGAACTTCACCGCTACGTAGTAGTACGCCTGCTGGGCGAGCGACTGGTTGTTGTGGTGTGTCCGCACCGGGGAGAAGTCGTTGAACCACTCGCAGGTCGTTAGAGGTGCGCGGTTGATCTTCTCCTCAAAGAGGTCATACTTGTTGAGTACCAGGACGAAAGGAGTATCGCAGAAGCATGGTTGCCTGATTGTCAAACAGCAGGGAATATTTAATTAAAAACTAGCTGACTAGTTCAACAGAATCCATTCGAGAACAGTTTCCCATTTAATTATTGCATTACCCACAACATTATTGCCACATCGTTCTTGACTCAGTTACTATATCCGAAATCATGGAGTTGAAATAAACTTAATTGTTGTACTAGTTCTAGAAAAACTTGATTATGATACTGGAATTATTACTTCATCCAGTATTTGTGAGGTTAAGAATTGCCAGATGCAGGAGTGGAGAAAAGACAAACTGTACTATAGAGAAATGTACCCTAAAAGTTCTTAGTTTTCAATGAAAAATAGCAGCTTACCGAATCGTAGCCTCAAATAACTCTTTGCTTTGCATCATCTTGTTCAAGAGAGGCCGACTGCTGCCATATACAGGAGGTCCCACTTGGTCATAGTCACTGAGGGCTACAGAGAATATCACCATGCGGACATCCTCAAACATTTCCACCCACTTGCAGCCATCATTCATGCCCTTGGCACTTACTCTAATCAACTGATATCTGAGGAGCAAAACATATAAGAACATTAAGTGCACATGGCTGAGATCGATTTGCACATGGCATGAAGTTAAGAGATTACTTGGTAAGAGGCTGGGAATGTGCTTCAGGGTTCTCAATGTAAGGCTCAGACATGGGACTGCGATCATCAAGGGCGAATTCAATGAAAGCCAACCCATTCCCTTGTGTTACACCTTCAGCAAAGATCACATCTTTCTCTGAAGGTTCATACTCATTGCTCGATACCTCAATGGCCTGCAAAGGTATTCCATGTATAGGAGAAGTCAGTTGAACAGCTTGAAATAAAAATAAAGTTAACTGCACATGACAAAAAGTAGTTTTGCCAACATCAAAACAGCAACAATGAAGAATAACACGTAATACTGCAAGATAATGGGGGGAACATAATTTTGGTTTCAGTAATATTTGAAACTGGGGAAGGGATTTCCTTCCTAGCTTCAAAAAACAACAAAGCAAGGAGATAAGCAATCCTTGAAATATTCAAAGATGGCATCACCAGAAAGAATAGATACAGTTTTCTGGATGAGCCAAGCTGTTACCATTGTAAATAAATAAAGAAGACAAGCATATGTTCTGGACTAGTAATCTTTTTTGTAACAAATAGTGGTAATCAAACAAATATACTTCAATGTGAATAATGAAGCACCATCTCTAGCAACAGTGGATTATATTAATAAAAAAAATCAAAGATCGTACCCTGCTCAAGAAGTACTCAGCAACATCAGGAAGGAAATGCAATTCGTCCTTTCTTTTATATGTTGCTTGTATGGCAGGATCCTTCCACATCTCATCAACAAATGGAGCGTATTCTCGCGTTGCGGCAGGGAAGAAAGCATCTAGATCGCCCATCGCTATGATATCCAAAAGCCAATCTGAGAATTTCTTCAGCCTTGGATTTATCGAGTATATACAGGAATTTGAACCATTTGCTTTATTTTCATCTGCAGCCCAGAAACCAGTTCAGCAATACAGAATTGCTGCAGAAACAAACACCGGAGCAAATGAATTGACCATTTTACCTTGTTGGGTTTCTTCATCCTCTGAAATTGTGCAATTTGATCTAGATAAAGCTTCTTCCTCAAAGCGTTCACGACCCTCAAGCAAAATTCCAAGGTACTTGAACATATTGCTTTGGATAATCAGTTTGATGTTTTCAAGTTCTTCTTGGGTGAATCTTGTCCCGTACAAGTACTTAGCCTGGTACATGATACCCAAAACATCATCAGCATGACCATACAAGAATTAGTATCTTAGAAAAATTGCAGGCACTACTACCAGGTAGATACAACAAAACTACTACTGAGAGTCGATAATGATGTGTCAGAAATCAATAAAAACTTCCAAGTTTTATGCTAAGAACACAAGTCCGGTGGCTATTGGCTACAACATAAAAACAACTCATGCCATCTCTGCTCTGTGGGAAGTATCTGAAGCACACAAACATAGGTCGCCAGCTACAATTAATTGATTTCTACATCGCTCAAAAGTATTACTACATAACAAAGTAATCTCATACAGATCCAGTTACAGTGAATTACAGAGAGATAGAGACCAATCAAATAGCAATGAAAATCATAAGAGACCTGTTTAAAAATTGTGCTTGTACCAGCACCATCTGGTCCAAGAAGCAGCAGCTTTTGGATTCTTTTCTGGTCCAAATAATCAGGAACAGTTCTTGCAGAATAGTGAACTTCATCTCTCGTTTCATTAGAGTTCCCAGGAGGCACCGGAAGTGAAAATAATGCGCATGCAAAACGTGTCAAAGCCTGGGAATAAAATGATCATTAGCAACAAGCAAATTTAGCTTTTAAGTTTGAGGAAATGGCAACGGACTCTAATTTATTTTTTAACCGAGATACATACCGACTCCCAGATTTTTCCTTTGATGTTGTTCTGTCCTTCTTCCTCATAGCGACCATCATCATAAACCCAAAAATGAGTATCACGAGGACATTGAACATTTGCAACCTACAAGCACAATTCCAATGATGTGACAAGCATTGCTTATTTTGTGGTAAAAGAAATCTTTAAATCTTGGCCATTGATTCAAGGGCCCAGTTTAGCTAAAAGAAAGCATTCACCACTAGTGCCATTTAGTAGCCCTTGCTAACAGGAACTTCTGGTCGATGAACTAAATAGCCTGATGTGTAATCCTTTTCCATTATCTAACAAATAATAGCATGCTATCTGGAATGACAAACCCACTGCATTTAGTGAAACTTCCTAATTTGTCTAAGCTGTGAAAAGGATTACATTTAGTGAAACTTACAAATAATAGTAAGCATGAAAGGTGAGACTTTTCTCAAAAACGAAGGTTATGGTTATACCAAAAGTGACCATTTTTTGCATATTTATAGTATAATTAATTGGCAAGTTATGTTACAGTTAATGGTTGGGTATTTTTATTTTGAATATTTCAAATTATATAAAATACCCCTTCCAAGTGTAGTGGTTCATGACCTATATAAATAACTGTGTCAAAGGTACTAAGCAATTGGGAGGCACTAATTTTATCATTCATGCTTTTCACCAAAAGGACTATCTACAAGCAGCTTGGAAGAATAAAGCATGATCGGCTAATAGCGAGAAGCAGTTCTAAAGAAACAGAGATGGAAATCATTGGTACCTTTAGAATTTTCAGCTCAATCTTTGTTATTTCCCTTCCATTTATATAAACTTGGGTATTTCCGTTACTGGCGTTAGCCTGAAGCTTCCCAGTAAAGCTGAGGTTAGAACTAATAATTCTTTCCGGTTTTTCTCCTTCCTATCAGAACAAAACAGTTTTATCAGCACAAAATCCTGTTAAACTTATAACAAGAAAATTGTGTCCGTATGCTCATAATGAATTTACCTTTCCCCATAAACCTGACTCCTTGTCATACCAATACTTTCCAGGCTTCAGCTTCTGAGGTGGCCGGGAGCAACTAAGCAGGTCTGTCAGCTCATCTGGCCCCAGTGGACAACCATTCACAATAAGTTGCTCCGGCCGAAGCTGGTTTGCTTGGCACTCCTTCTCGGCTTTCAATATTTGCCTTACTTCCAAGGGGCTAAGTAACCTTGAGAGTGTCCTTGAGTTCTTCCCTAGCTTTGACCGCTTGGACTCATCAATTGGCTGGCCAATGCAAGTGACGCACTTGCGCCCTTCCGGCATCGACCCCATCATCCTCAGCACACAGTAGCCGCAGTACCTCGCATCGCACACGATGCACGCTTCCTTGCTCTCCCATTTCCTCTTCCCACACCGATAGCACGCCCTCCTCCTCTTCTCCTTCTTGGTCACCACCACGTACTGCTCGGACATCTCCTCGAACTCCTTGCTCTCACACTTGCTGTCCGGCGTGAACCCGAACGTCACCGTGGCGCCTCTCCTCCCCTCCTGCGTCCGGCGGCTCCTATCCTGCGGCCCCGGCGAGCTCTGCGCTGAATCATGCGACAACGAGCGGGAATCATCATCATCATCGTCAAACTCCTCATTCTGCAGTACCGAATTGACCGAATCCGAGCTGCCGCCGCCGACCTGCGCCGACACGGGCTCGGCGCACCGGGCAATCCGGGACACTGGGAGCGGGATGGGCTCCACAACCGGCAACCCTCCTCCGTTCCCAAGCCTCTGCGGGCCGGACACCGGCTCCGCCGTGGGGATCTCGACGGGGTCCACCCTAGGTAGGTCATAGGCCACCGGTGGGCCGTCGTACTCTAGGGCTATGGAGTAATCGAGATTCGGCGGCGCCTCCGGGATGGGGGACCCCGGCGGGAGGATCCTCCTCAGCATGTCCTCCCAGCTGCCCCCATCCACCGCCTCCGCCATAGCTGATTGATAGCTCCTAGTACTGCCTCGTTGAGGGATGGAGAGCTGACAAGGTTGAATCTTTCCGGAGGGGAAGCGAATCGGGGGAATCAAAATCCAATCTTTCCACCACCAAACTGACCTTTTCAGAGAGGAGAAGAAAGCTCATTTCACGGTAATCCAAACCCGCGGCTGCGAAATGAGGGCGGCGGAGGGTGGATCTGGAGGAGGAGGAGGAAGAAGGGAAGAAGGGAGAAGAGGAGAGGAGAACGTGGAGGTAGCAGGAGAGGAGAGCAGTTAGCAGTATGCCTAGTTGCCTACCAAAACCCACTTTACCAAAACAGCAGTAAAAATTTCACCTTTTTTTTTGTTTGTTTGTTCCTAGTACTAACCAAATTAACCTGAGTTGATGGATTGATTGATCAAAGCTGTTGTTGTATATAAAAGGGAGATATGAGACCATGAGACGAAGGGAGGGCTCGCTATTAGAGCGAGTATAATAAGATGATGTAACAACGGGGAGCTAGGAGTTAGAGTTACTATATTGTTAAATTTGTTTTTAGGCTGTGTTTAGATTGGCCCAAAGTTTAGAATTTGGTTGAAATTGGAGACGATATGATTGAAAAGTTGTATATGTATGAAAGGTTTGATGTGATAGAAAGTTGGAAGTTTGGAAAAAAAAACTTTGGAACTAAACATACCCTTAATGGTGTAACTGCGACGATAACTTTATTATGAGTTTATGATAGGGGTGTCTTTTCAGGTACGGTGAGTAAAAATGGTTAGATTAGATTTTCAGTTTAGATGACAGCGTGAGAGAGTAGATAAGCGGTGAGTTAGAAGGATTACAATGAGAACAAAAAATCTAGCAAAATGAGTGGGGGCGATAGATGATGAGTATGGTCGGTGATAAGGACAAGAGAGACAATATGGTTAGGAGCACGGGATGGCGTGGCGGATCCGATTACGTAAGCCATCTAAGGCAAGGCGAGATAAAACTCACTAAAGTTGATAAAAAGGATGGTGATGACAACATAGAGGAGAATGAAAAGGAGAGTAAAGGGAGAAAGGCAGAGAAGGGTGTAGTTAGAGGGGTACACCAATGCTGACGTGTGGAGGTAAAGTTTTTCGTCATGATACCGTTAGAGCAAATGATGTCATGAGATGGGATCAAGAAGAGGGAACGATAGGCTAGGCATAGGTGGTTGCACTAGCACACAACTTGATAACAACATAATTTGAGCATTTTTAAATAACAAATAGATTATTATAAATCAAGAAATTAGCAATAAATAAACATGTAATATTTTATTCATATTTTGTCACATAATTTAACATGTATCTAAAACATCTCTAGAATGGTTGTCGTGTTAGGTTGATGAACGTAACTTATTTATTTGTTAACATGCAAAATATTGTAGGGAATTTATTTTCAGATATGCTAACCGTCATAAAAGAAATTTAGAAATTTACCATATATATTTAAAAATCAATTCATTTCAAGATTTGTGTTTGGATCTTCTTATGCAACTTTATTGACGTTATCGACTAAAGATCTCATTGCGTTAAGTCTTTGCCAAGTTAATGTAGAAAAACAGAAGAGGGTCACAAACCTTAAGGGTAGATGTTGGTATGAGGTGGTGATTGTTGGTTTCAGGATATCACAACCTCCTCTATAATTGTAGGAAAGAATGGTCTATTAAAACGATAGAGAAGAAGCATTGCTCCTTGTTGATGCCGATGGTGACACTGGTAAGGAGCTCGATGGTGGTAAGTAGAGAGAGGGAGGTGTTGTGTGGAGGGTTTAGTATTGATTTATAAACTATCCCTAAAGAAATTATCTTCTGAGTATTAGATGTAATACGTAAAGGGTGTATCAAAATTTTCTGCATAGAAGGAAGAGCAACAAATAAAGATGGCAAGAATGACAACCATGTTCGATGAGCCAATAGTCGGTTTCAAGGTAACCACTAACTATTGTTGTGGTAATGGCAATTGTATCTATTTTATCATATTAGATTAGCTTCTGTAAATGAATTGTTGTGCTGACACACCAGTATTAATTATAATGGACGTGTTAAATTATTCATATAAGACACGTAAACTTTCCAAATACATCTGTCACCACACATGAAAATAACAAAAGAAATCGAATATCTAATGGACAATTAAGTACTAATAGATAAGAAGAAATATTTGAAGACTAAAAAAAATGCTCGTGCGTTACAATGGGTAAATGCTATTTTAATTTTATTATTGTTATACGGTCTCGCTAGGGTAAAATTCATTGTGGGAATTCTCTTGAATATTTTTTTTAGAAAATCATGAGCTGCAATTAGGAGTCTGTATTTCATCTCAAGTTAGCATGAGTTTTTTTAAAAGAGATTTCTTATACGGCTCCTTTTGTATTTCCAAAAGCAAACAAGCTTAAAATCCAACTCAAACACGGATATGTATTTGTAAAAGCGAATAAACTTAAAAACTAACTCAAACACAGATGACGTACTAAAATACCGATAAAAACATCTTCAATTTTTGTAACGGTAGAAACACAGACAACGTACTAAAATACCGATAAAAACATCTTCAATTTTTGTAACGGTAGAGAAGAGATATGGTGTGTAGTAAACCAAACTTGCAAGGAACCATGAAACACTGTTCCAACTCATAAGGAGCACGGTCAGAGAAGGTTATTGGGCCAGGCCAGCAAAAATTAGGCCCATCGTCCGATCGAGCTGGGAGCTGGGCCTATGCGCCCACACTGCATGCAAGTCCCCAAATGGGCCTGATTTTTCACTGCTACTTCCAAGCTTAAGGTCAAAGTAGAGATTGTTTTCTTTTTATAGTTATTTTTTAAAAGATTTAAAAAATAAATTACCGTTTTAAAGTTTAGCAAAAAATATACTCCTCCCACCCTACCTAGGATAATAAGTATAAAAACCACAAACAATTAGTACTACAAGTTATAATCATTCACAAAGTATTAAATACGAGCCAAATCTATAAATTCTACAATTACAAATTATTTCATCACCGGAAAAGAAAGCAAATTATTAAGCCATTAGTAGTATATGACTTTATTGCACTTACATATTCATGATTTAGTGTTGGCACGTAATCTTCCAAAAAAAATCATGTATGAATATAAATATTTGGGTACGCATTGGTAATAAAACTCACGCCACACCCGTTAATACCTCGAATTTTAATACCTCGAATTTGGGTTGGGCATACCCATAAGCACAAAATCTAACCCATGCCTATGCCCATCGGCTGCAGTACCCGTGGGTACCTAGACCAATGGGTAAAATTTTCATCCCAATTTTCAACTTGTACTCCTTCATTTTCCGCGTGCACGCTTTCCAAATGGTTAAACGGGGTGTTTTTTTGTTAAAATTTTATAGGAAAGTTTCCTTAGAAACATATTCAAGTTTTTTAGCGAATACTTAATTAATTATATGCTATCTATCGCTCTGTTTTATGTGCCAGAGGGAAAGGTTTCCCAACCCCTCCAAAAGAACATAATCTTAGACTAAGTTTGAACTAATTTTTTAGCGGCACGTAAAATAAGACAAGTCATTAAGTAAACAAGACAAACTTGAAATTAATTAATTAATTTGTTTTTTAAAAAATTCCCATATGGTAATTTTATACATGAAATATATCAATTAGCAGCTTGGGAAGCTTGCTCGTGGAGAATGAGGAAAGCAGGCGTTGCAAAATGTTGTTTAGAACTCAACCTTAGTCTCATCATGCGGGTCAATGAATATATAGGCTTAATTTGATCTTCGAACACATGGGATCGAGCTAAATCTTCAGAGAAAGAAAGAAAGTATATAACAGTTGAAAATATGGAGGGCTATTCATCAGTCAATTATTGATCATTCTTCTGAACATGGATTTTTTTTGTATATGTTGTTAGTTAATTTGGTAGCAGCCGTTGATCTTCTGAACAAACAAACTGAACTTCTTAGGATTCCTAGAAAGGAGAAACGAAAAGGAAAAAAAAAAGAGGCAAAAGCACGATGCATTCGGTTTCAGTTGGTCTGTCGCTGTTCTTGTGGTACAAGTTTGCGATGCTTTGAGGAGTCGGATTATTAAATTAAATTAAGAGGACCACAAAAGTTTAGAACGCTCACTGGCTTCTCTCCCTTCATAAAAGCAGTGACGGATCTAGAAACAAATATCAAGATCTAAATAAATTAGTTAAAGTTAAAGTTATAGTCCCATTTCTATCTATATATAGAAAAAAAATTAGTAGGGATTAGGTGGAGACTCCCATTATCCTCGCTTCAAACTTCAGTAGTAGAGACTTGAGTCCTCGTCGCTCCTATGATACATCCGCTCCTACCTTTAAAAATATATCTTCAAAGAAAATTGTCTTGTAGATAGAAGCTTTGTTTTGCAAAGAATGTTTAGTGGGGTCATTAAACCTCTTTAATACCATTTCTACATTTTCTTTGTTCTAGCCATTGGACCAAGAGATACTCTATCATTTTCCTCGTTAAACTATCTCTTGCGTAAGTTACTTTTAACTAGCTAAAACAACAATTTTTTATTAGAGACGTTATTAGAGACGTATAGAGTATTTAGTTAACATACCCTCCCTTACTTTTGTGCTTCCTGTTTACACCTAAATTTGGTATCTAGGATAGAAATAGGAAAAGATTATCAAAGTTTGGAGTTCTGCCGGTTTCCTCCAGAGAGGGCCGGTCTGATCGCCATGTGTTGGCCGGTCTGACCGCCATGTGTTGGCCGGTCAGACCGGCGGTGTGTGGCCGGTCTGACTGGCCGAGTTCGAGTCCGGGGCTGTTTTTGTCGGATCTTGGGTTTCCTTACTCGGGAAGGCATGTTTCGGGTTTCCTTTGGATTCTATCCCAAGTTGGACGTGGAGGAGGGCCTGTAGAGGGCAAGACCAACCCCTATATAAGGGGGTAAGGCCGGTTCATTCTAACAATCAATCTACAATCAATCAATTGAATCGTTTTTCATATTGCTTTTAGTTTTCTCTTAGTTTGTCCATCTTTGTCGATTGTGCCGTAAATCGTCCGCCGCCACTGCGAGAGTGCGACACCTCTTTGTAGATTTATCCTGAAAAACTTCTGTTTTACCCACGAGACGGGTAGTTATTTAGAGTCGGCTCCGCTAGCCGGTTATCTATCAAAACCCATCTCGATTTAGCTTTTGCTAGATTGAGGTGATTGGCGACTCTAGGATCACCGCAAGACGTTTAGGTGTTGCGATCGTGCTTGTCAACTTGTCACAAAAGGTTGCCAACACTTTCATTTGTTTATCAGGATTGCTGTTGATTACTACTATAGCTCCCTCCAATTTTTGTGTGTTTAGTAGCAAACAATGCTTGTTGCCTGATATATTCATCAGTAGTACATGTGTGGAGCACATCGTTTTCACTTAATTAATCGTAGCTGTATACTCCCTCCGTTTCAAAATGTTTGACACCGTTAACTTTTTAAGTACTTGTTTGACCATTCGTCTTATTCAAAAAATTTAAGTAATTATTTATTCTTTTCATATCATTTGATTCATTGTTAAATATACTTTCATGTACACATATAGTTTCACATATTTCACAATTTTTTTTAATAAGACGAACGGTCAAACATGTGCTAAAAAGTCAACGGTGTCAAATATTTTGAAACGGAGAGAGTACTATACTTGCAATGTTGGTGCATGTGTGTGTTTACTGTATCTAAGACAATCCGATGTATAATAGCTTAGACCAAATTCGTGGGACTGATGGTCGAATAACTTTCATCCTCAATTCATCTATAACGAACAATCCTTTTGCGAGACGTCAAAACCTAGTTTCGATTATCTCGATGATTTTTACATCTTCAATATATATAATACCATGCTCATGCATTGCAACAGATGACTCATATACTAGGACAAGATCCAACTTATTTTTTAAACCAACTCTTTTTTTTTCTATTTTTCTTTCTAACCAACAATTTGATTTTTTTAATGGTTTTCTGAACCAACTCATTTTTTTCTATTTTTCTTTTTAACCAACATTTTAATTTTTTAATGGTTTTCTCGAGTATGGTGTGGTTGTGCGTGTAATGTGAGAGGGAGGGATGTGACGACGTGTAGTGTTTTTACAGTAGTAAAAACAATTATGTACTTTTGGTTGGTCTGATTTTTTTTCCTCAACTATACAGTTATACAATTAGTTAAAATCAATCCTTCATCTCCTTAGAACCGAGTATAAATTAAAAGTTCCTTATGCTTCAGAAAAAAAATCTATTGTGTGCTTGGCAAAATTAACCAAAAAGTAACTATCTCTTTGTGTGGAAATGTATCAACCTTTTGAACCAAAATCTGCAACCTTATGCAACCGATTATACAAAATACAACAGATGCTTCACGTCGAGGCTTTTCTAAAGGCCCAAGTTCTCAAGATACTATTTTGCAACAATGCAACTTTACTTGCTTAGCAAGGGACAAGCTAGAGTTAGCATGTGGTCTCAATTACCCACAATCAGAGCTAATGATCTAGTGAATACATTAGTTTCAATTTGTACCTGTGTACTACTCTACCAACCAACCAACATATGGCCTTAATTTGCTTTTGACACAATTGACTCATGCTAGCTACTCATATTCTAAATTATAGGAGTATTATTATTAAGGTTGAAATCACCAATGACCTTTGTTGGTCTCATTAGCCATCAAATGGATGGAACCTTCCAATGAAGATCAAACTGGGATTCTCTGACAATATCCAGTTAAAAGGATAGCATCAATTAAGGAAGAGGTTAGTTGGTGATTTAATTAACTGCTAGATGTTTAAGTTAAACTATGTATGAGTAATCCAGATTGTTGCCAGTAAACTAGGGTTAGCATCCAACCAACTCTAATTATTATTAAATTAATGTTCATAATAATACAACAGGGTACGTGGTACACCTGTAAGTCTTAGGATGGATGGAATATCATGATCCCAGCTTGCCTGTTCCATGTGAGCATAATTCCTTCACCCAACTACATGCATGCATATATTATATGTGTGCTTGAAATACTTCAAAAAACTATTAGGGCTCATAAACATGGAGCTCGCTTGATCCTTTTTCTACTGAAAAGAAAATTAATCAGCTATATGTTGGCTACAGTGGTAGAGCCTATTGGGTATAATTTTATTACTAAATCTATGGTTTTATATAAATTCAACGCTAAATCTGTATTTTGGTGTTGCACTTTTTCGAATATAGTTTTTGTGATAGTTTGATTAAAGTATATGTATTTTTTAAAAAATAATCAATTCCAAATGACATAGTATAGCTCTACATATGTAAAAAAACATGTCGGGCTGATATGTCTCAACTTAAAGAATAAATATCTTGTAAATATCCATACTAAATGCATCTAAAACATACATTTAGTGCCATTGAAAGTACTTTCTTGTTAGAATTTTACCATGTTCTACAAAATATATCAATATATCATAATATAAATTTGTGACTAAAATTTTATTTCTAAGACCGCATCTAGTGCATTATGACGTGTTTTTGTGACCATAAGTATTCGACGCGCGAGATTGATTGGCTACTCAGCCCTCATATTACCATTAACCACAACAAAACACCAACAAATTAGGATGAGTTCTTTCCCCCAAGTTCCCAACTCATTTCCCTCGTTTTCCGCGCGCACGCTTTTCAAACTATTAAATAGTGCGTGTTTTGTAAAATATTTCTATACAAAAATTGCTTTAAAAAATCATATTAATCTATTTTTTAAGTTCTTTTATAGCTAATATATACTTAATTAATCATGCGTTAATCTATCGCTCTATTAAGCGTGCGGAGGGGAGGGGTTCCCAACCAGAACACAGCCTTAATCAGGCCACCAACAAGCAACATGTGCCAGCTAGGCTTGGAAATGAAACCCCCAAAAGTACACCAAAAAGGGCCCCACCACAAAACACAAAACCGGTACTAGCTGGGAAGTGGGAAATTCTATTTAACAGTCCGGATAGACATCCACCCACAGGAGCCATTTGTATCTTAGTTCTTGTTTTTGTTTTTGACTCTTTTGCATTACTTCCTCCACCCTAAAATAACAAGTTTTACTTCTTGACATGGCTATTAAGACATGGCTATTAAGAAAAGTGATAGATGAGGTATAAGCTAGGACTATAATAAAGACGAGTGACAATAAGAATAGTATGGATAGTTTAGTGATAAAATATGTATTTTACAACTACTTGAGATAAACTTTGAACCCTATAAGTTATTATATTTTGCGACGGAGCGCGTACCATGTGGACATTACAATGGCAATACAATAATAGATAAACATTGTCAACTGTCAAATCCTCCCCTTGGCCCTTGGGACCCCCATGGCCTTAAGCTTTGCAATCATGCAAGATCACTTTGGTTTTTTCCAACCTAGAGAGAAGCCAAAGGGATGAGGAGATTCTCCATGATTCTAATTTAGATCGACTATCTCCATGATTCTAATTTATGAACATCCTTTCTTCTTCCCCTTAGTATAGGCGGTCCAAATTGGTGTGCCTAAAATGCAGGAACTTCAAAGGAAACAATTTTCTTTCATATTAAAAAAATATAACAGATACAAAAAAAAAACCACCATGAATTTGTGATGATTTAGTCGGAAATGGTTCTCAGTCGGTCGAAAATTTTCCATATTTAATTAATTATTCAGTGACGACTATAAAACCTCACCGACAAAAAATAGAAAAATCAGATTTTGTATTTGGCTAAAATCGGAAACGGTGCCACCACCGTTTCATCTCTACATGATTGGTTTGCACTCACTAGAACATCTGTGGAGCCTGTGCTCAGCCAGGGTCAGTGCTAAGTCAGTTGGAGATTTGGAATGAAATGCATAAGCATGAGGTCTTTGCCTTGTTGGATGCCGGAGCATGGACAGTGGTCCATCCATGGTCAGAGTCTGTGCCGTTGGCCCGGGAGAAACGGCTGCACGCCTTTGACAATATGAGGTGACCAATTCTCCGGTTTGTGTGGATCAGATGATCAAGTGATGGTATATATACTGGAGTATAATTCAATTGGCTTGACTATATTCGAAGTAACAGATTGATAATGTTATAGATTGATACTCCCTCCGGTCATCTTTATTAGACGCTGAGAGAGCTATAAGTATAACTTTTCCGTCGTCAAATAAAAGTGACTGAAAGGAGTATAGAACTTTTTTTAGAAAAAAAAATTTGTAGATTGGCATTGTAATCATATGAGTGGATGCAAATGGAGCAAAGGAAGGATGATGCAGTGAATTATGAAGAATAATAATAATAATAAGACAAAAGTAGATAAGTAAATATGATATATTTGACCAGTTGATCGATGCAAGCAGTAAGCATTTTAATTAGTTCATATTTTTTTTATTAAAGAAGATCATATGTAGGCCCCCTCCAAAGGCAAACTTCTCTAGCATATCTACAGGGTGGCAAACAAAATCAGATCCTAAAATGTCAATTTAAATGATTGCAAATGACCAGTTTTTCCTACTAAATGTATATACTAACTACTAGTCAATTTGGTCAAATTTTTGAAAGTTTGAGTACACATATATGGTTTACATGGATGGGATATACAAAGTTCTCATGGGCAGAGACTTGCCTTAAAAAACAACAAAATATAATGGCAAAATTTGCTATAGGACAACCAAAAAAACGTGTAATTAGCTAGGAGACACCACAAGAACGCGTTTTTGCTATAGGGCACCGTAAAAAAACTGGTAATTAGCTACTGGACACCCTCGGGATTATTTTATTATAGGAAAAAGTACGAATTACACCCCCGAACTATCGTGGTCGTCCGAATTACCCCCCTGAACCACAAAACTAGACATTCTTCACCCCCTAACTATGCAAACCGGACGAATTACCCCCCTCGGTTCAATCCACGGTGGTTTTGGTCTACGCGGCGTAAGCGTGGCAGTCCAGTCAACATTGTATTTATAAAAAAAATTGCGGGACCCACGTGTCATACTCTTCATCCCTCTCTTCTCTCTCTGTATGCCTCACTTTTCCTCTCTCTCTCACGGGTGGGTCGGCGGCGGCGGGCGACCACGGGCGGCGGGCGGGGCCGAAGACGGCAGCGAGCGGCGGGTGGGCACGAGGCTGGCGACAGGCGGGGGCGGAGGAGGAGGCGGGGGGCGGCGGTCGAGGAGCCGAGGCCGGCGATGGGCGGTGGCGGAGAAGGCAGCGGGCGGCGGGTGGGCGCTAGGCTAGCGATGGGCGGGGACGGAGGCGGCAGCGGGCGGCGGTCGAGGAGCCGAGGTCGCTCGAGCGCCGGCGGGCGGCGAGGAGCTGAGGCCAGAGGTGGCTGCATGCGGCGGGCGTGGCTCGAGCGACCTCCTTCTTGCCGCCCTCATGCGTGCGCGCGTGCAAGGGGCTTGGAGAGCGTGCCGCGAGCCCACCCGCGGCGGCGGACGAGGAGAGGCGGCGGCGACGCGAGGAGCCGCTGCCCCCGCGCGCCGGCGGCCACCTCGCGCCTATGACGAGGAGGAGGAGCCCGCCGCCCACCGTGCGTCCCCGCTCGCCCGGTCGGCCTCCGCCTCCGTCGCCGGCCGCCGTCGTCCTTGGGCCCCCTCCGCCACCCGCCACTGGCTCCGCCCCCGCGCGCCGCCGTCCTCACCTCACCGCCGCCACGCTCCTCCGCCGTCTCTACCTCCGTCTCCGCGCCGACGTCAACGCCGTCTGCGCCGTCCTCGCCGACCGCCCGTCCCCGTGCCATCCTCGCCGACCGTCCGCGCCCACCGCCCGTCCTCGCCGTGCGCGCTGTGCGCCGGCCTTCTCCACCCCCGCCAGTCGTCGGCCTCGGCTCCTCGACCACCGCCCGCCGCCTCCTCTGCCCCCGCCCGCCGCCAGCCTCGCGCCCACCCGCCGCCCGTCGCCGCCTTCGCCCCCACCCGCCACCGCCGACCCACCCGTGAGATAGAGAGGAAAAGTGAGGCATAGATTGAGAGAGAGAAGAGAGAGAGGAAGAGTATGACATGTGGATCCCGCAAATTTTTTTATAAATAAAATGTTGACTGGACTGCCACGCGTACGACACGTAGACCAAAACCACCATGGATTGAACCGAGGGGGTAATTCGTCCGGTTTGCATAGTTGGGGGTAAAGAATGTCTGGTTTTGTGGTTCAGGGGGGTAATTCGGACGACCGCGATAGTTCGGGGGTGTAATTCGTACTTTTTCCTTTATTATATCCGGAAGAATTGGAGAGAGAAACAGCTGTGTAAGTACAGATTTACCCTTTGAATTTTTTTCTTTTTCTTTTTCTTTTTTCTTCCTTATCCTTTTCTCCCTCTCTCGTTCTTTCTCTCTTTCTCTCTCTGCTCTCAACCGTCGCCTTCAACCTCGCCCGCGGCCGCCGCCGCTCCTCCTATGCTCGCCCACCGTCGCCGCTCCGCCCTCCGCGCTCACTTGCTGTCACCGCTCCTCCCAGGCTCGCCTGCCGTTGCCGCTCCTCCTTCGCTCGCCCACTGTCGCCGGTGCTACTGCTCCATGGCTTCATGTCCTTCATGCCCAGCACGGTGACGTAGACATGAACGCGCTCAGCCACTCATCAGTAGCCGACGGCGACCATTGGCGCGAACGCGGTGCCGAACGAGCAGTCAGCGGCGGCCTGCGATGTTAGCTAAATAATGCAATCTTGTGCATCTAGTTTCTGTAGTTGCATTGCATATGATTGGCTGTGTTAGAATCTGTCAGCAGCCGTTTTACTTTCAGTTAGCATGTAGCTGTTTTCTAGCTAGTTTTTCGGTTGGACTGAATTGGATCGTGGGATGGCACGGTCAGTAGTGGATCCAGATCAATCGGGTGTTTTTTCTGTTATGCATGTAACAAACTCTGTAATTGAGGAGAATAATTAGAAAACCAGAAAAGCAGCAAGGTACTTCGCTGTGCCAAAACTCTGCTCGTTCTACTCTGTTCTTCAGTTAACTATTCATATATTCGACAAAAGGTTCAGAGATTGTGAGAGTGAGAGTTTGATCCTGTAAAAATGAGACCGTGTGCTTCACATCCACCATCGTTTCTTCTCCTCTCTTGCTCTTTGCTTGGTGATGAGAATGTAAGATGTGTTTAAGCCCGTGATTAGTGAAGACTAACTAAAGAAAATGTTTAGCGGCCCACGTTGGATTAACTTGAGCCAAAGGCAAACTAGTTTTTAATGATTGTTTCTCTCTCCTATTTCTCTAAAAATAATCCCGCCGGTGTCCAATAGCTAATTACCAGTTTTTACGATGCCCTACAGCAAATACACGTTCTTACGATGTCCCCTAGCTAATTACACGTTTTTCAGATGTCCTGTAGCAAATTTTGCCAAATATAATTTCATCGGCCTTTCGTAGTCAATAAAAATTCATGGTCACATAAGTGTATTTCGGAGACCAATTAAGTTATCGTCCAAAGCAACAAGTATTTGTCACCAAAGATAGCATTACTTAATGAATCATAGCATGTCCTTTTGCGAAGAACATATATACGTACCTAAAGCTTATTAACAAAAGCAAAAGTCATGCATTCGATGAGTCCGTTTATAGATAAAAGGAAAGACGAGAATAAATCCCATTTTTCCACAACATGTACTTTTTTAAGAAAATTAAATATGATAGCAAAATTGAGACTAATCCGCATCTAGTCATCTACCCCATAAAAGGAGAGATCTCCCTGTCATATACAGCACTGCTATACATACGATTGTTTTTATACGACGTTTGTACGATGAAACGTTTCTCTCCTAACTTCTAACGTTTTTTTAGCGATGAAACGGATCGCTCCCCTGTTGAGCCCATATCCAAAGCCCAAGCTCTGACGTGCTGGTCTGCTCTCTCGTTGGCATGCTTGCGTAGCCAACCAAAGCAATCTTCTTTCTAGTTATATATTAAGCAATTTTCGTTCTAATTATATCTTATATAGTAATTGTACTTAGCGCTCATTTGTTATGTGGCAGGTGAAGCAAATTACTCATACATATATGTTCCTTACACCTTGGACAGGGATAGCATCAGGGGTTGCTAGCTGGCGCGCGCGCGCCAGTTGCTCCCGGCCCATCAGCCCTATTTTTCTTTTTTTCGCGATTTTTTTTCGTTTTTCTTTTGCGATTTTTTTCGCTTTTTTTTCCCTTTTTTTATTACTTTTTTTAATCTTTAGCACACTTATTTTTTTAAAAAAATGTTTTGAGTTGAAAGTTTTCAAATCTCGATTTGAAAGTTTTTAAATATGAGTTGAAAGTTTTCAAATCTTGAGTCGAAAGTTTTCGAATCGGAGTCGAAAGTTTTCAAATCTGGGATGAAAGTTTTTAAATCTTGAGTCGAAAGTTTTCATATTTTTTTCAAATCTTAACTTAAAAAATTTCAAATCTGTACTTGAAAGTTTTCAAATCTTGAGTTGAAAGTTTTCAAATCTCGAGTTGAAAGTTTTTGAATCTCGAGTTGAAAATTTTTAAATCTGAGTTGAAAGTTTTCAAATATGAGTTGAAAGTTTTCAAGTCGAAGTTGAAAGTTTTCAAATCGGAGTTGAAAGTTTTCAAGTCGGAGTTGAAAGTATTCAAATCTAGGTTGAAAGTTTACACATATATGGAAAAATTCGGAAAAAAGAAAAACTAACCGTGTCTTGCCGCCCATTGGGCCGTGTGGGCTGGCGCGTGCGCGCCGCCGGTGCGTACGCGCCAATTAGGATTCATGGATAGCATCAACCATAGTTGGAAGTAGAATCTAATGGCCACAATCAGAATTGGATGCAGAAAAAGTTTATATATATATATATATATATATGAACCAATGTTAAACAAGGTTTGCATATGTTTAGATACAGAGAGACTGTATAGTGCTGCTCAGCATATTAATTGATGTCACATGGTAACGAAGCAGAACTTCTTTCAAACATATTCCACTCTTTTAGTCATGAGATAGAAGGACAAAAATATCTTCTTTTCCCTTCAGATTAGACAGTAAATTTAGTTAGATTGAATACTACCTGGTAGATTATTTTAATATAATCTCAAGTATAATATAATCTCAAGTCAGATGCTGCAAAGAGGTTAATTGGGCTTTCGGGCCCATAAGCGCTCCTGCCACGTGTGCGTGCGCCGTGCGCTCGCGTTAGGTTCCCCTGCCATCCGCGTCGTTATGTTTGATCGTACAAAAATCGGAAGAAAAAAATCGTATGCGTAGCATTTTCCATGTCATATATATGTGCCTAGACTCAAGTGGATAGATTCATGCCCCTATTGCAAGTCTTTTGGAGCACATATATAACCCAGCTCAATAAGTTGATTTTTGGCAGGTTCAAATAAGTCCATGCGAATGGGATAACAACATCATGTGGCCCACCGAAGTGAGCTTTGCACGAACCTGAAGTCCAGAGTATGACTTCAGCTTTTCTATCCAACAACAATATACATGGGTGTACTGTGTACAACGCCATGCAGGCTTCACATTCTCCTTTTGATTTCAGATTTATCCAATCTCACTAGCTACCTCCTATGTACTTGTTTCCACTTTATATCGCAGAAATTGCTTGGTTCTTACAAACGGAGGAGGACTATATAGAAATAAAACATGGTACGAGAAACAAATAACAAAAATAAAAGAAATAAACATGGTACGCCAAAGAGAAGTATCCACTATGCAATATAAAATCTACTGAAATTTGTTAGTTTTGAATCAATCACCAACATCTATACTATACGTTGGACATTGCAGAAAATAGTCCAATCCTATAATTTGAACTATTGATAAGAAAAAGATAAGCAAATGCGAGATTACATGAGTAATAGTTGGGTCTTTGAACGGTCCATGTTTGATAAGAAAAATATAAGCAAATTGAGGTTACATAAATGCTAGTTGGGTCAAAAGGAAATCCTAAGCTTAGCAAAAGCAACCTAGAAAAGAACAAGAAGAAAAATGAAAGGACTAGAAAGTGCAATAAGATTCTTGATTAATAAAAATAAATCAAACTTGAAGATTACGTGGACAAATTATCCCTACCAAGTTCTCCACATAAACAATTTTGTCAAATTTGAATTGGTCCTAGTTGTTGACTAGCATTTAAGTAGCTTTAAACATAAATAATTCCAAAAAGATAGTTCAAATTCCCGCCAAAACAAAGATAATAATTCACATTAAAAACACGTCGACGGAGAAAAAAATTCCTACTATCCTATTAAATAAACAAACTGTTTAACCCCAACAAAAATGATCTAATCACAGAACCGCAAAATAGCTACTTCTGAATCATTATCATCCTCGTCAGCATCAGTGAGCTAGAGCTGCTAAGAGGAACATGAGGACATGCATGAACTCATACGCATTGGCCACCCCATAGCATGGAGCACGCACTCGTTTTGACTTATTTTTTAATTAATTTATTATTAATCAATCAATTAAAACTTCATACCACACACAAACAGAAAACATTACCCCAAAAAACCCATAAAAATTAAACCGAAAAACGCCCAAACCAAAAAGATAAAAAAAAAACCCAACGCCCCCTCTCTAATCAACCCCTCCCCTAACCTTACCACCACCCAAAGCCCTACCCGCCCCACTCACACCCACGTGGGCCCCACCACCCCTGGCCCCACGTGTCAGCGAGTGGCAGCGCCCGTCACCCCCGCGTTCGCTGTGCCTTCCCCCTTAATCAAATCCAGCGGATATTTTTGACGTCCGCAAGGACAAAGTCTCGCCATTTTCTCCTCCGTTTTGTTTTTTTTTTCGTTTTCTTTTTTCTTCCTCGCTTTCTCTCTCTCTCTCTCCTCCTCTCCCTCTTCTTCTTCTTCTCTGCCAAATCCCATCGCGAAGGCGAGAGAGAGAGAGAGAGAGAAGAAAAAGTGAGGGGATTAACAAACTCGCGAGTTTTTCTTTTTTTTTTTTGTTTATTGTGTGAATTTGGCCCACGTCGGCGGCGGCGGCGGAGGAGCTAAACCCTAGCCGGAGGTGAGGTGGTGGTGGTGGTGGTCGGGAAGTGGCGGCGCCGGTGGTGGGGCGGGGGGGCGATTTGGCGCGCGCGGCCGAGCTCCGGATCGCCGGATTTGTGCGTGAGCGCGTGGAGTTTGTGGCGGTGTGCTCGTGTTGCTGTTGGTGGTGAGGTGTGAGGTGAGGTGGGGTGGTGTGGCTTCTGCTGCTGCTGCTACTGCTGCTGCTGGTGCTTAATTTTGCTCGGGTTCGTGGGGTTGGGAAGCGAGGGATGCGATCTGGGAGGTGTTCGGGAGCTCGGTGTTGCTTAATTCCGGTGCTGGTTTGCGGTGGTGCGCGCGCGGCTTCTTCTCGGGGTGGATTTGGTGGTGGTTTTTTTTGTTGCCCTCGTTGTTGCGGGTGGATTTCGGGGGGAGGGAGAGTTTGAGGGATGACTGCTCGTTCTTGCTCAATTCCGGTGGATCTTACGGTGGAAGGATGGCGAGCTGAGTAAAGGCGCGCGATATCTTGCTGCGGTTTGTGCGGAGCTTCGGAGCACTTTGTCATTGCTGGCAAGGATGATGCCGTCGGGGCCGCTCAACCCGATGGGTCCCGGGCAGCCGGTGGGCGCCGCCGCCTCGCTGCTCCGGACGAGCTCAAGCCTGCTTAGTGGTGGTCAGCAGGGGATGGGCAGTGGCGGAGGCATGATTCCTTCGCAGTCGCCCTTCTCATCCCTTGTGTCGCCGCGCACGCAGTTTGGTGCTAATGGCCTGCTGGGAGGTGGCTCCAATGTTTCCTCCCTGCTCAACCGGCCGTTTGGGAATGGTGGACATATGCTCGGTCCGGGGTTGATGCCAGGTGGTGGTGGGATTCCAATGAATACCCTCCAGCAGCAGAGAGGAGGGCTTGATGGTGCTGGCGATTTGGTTGGCGTGGGAGGTTCTGATCCTCTCTCGTTTCCTTCATCGTCGCAAGTTAGTTTGGGCAATCAGCTGGGTTCAGATAATCTGCATCAACCACCGCAACATCAGCAACAACAACAGCAGCTGGATGCTATGCACGACTTGCAGCAGCAGCAGCATCATCAGCAACTGCCAATGTCTTACAACCAACAACATTTGCCACCGCAACCACCACAGCAGCCACAGGCTACAGTGAAGTTGGAGAATGGTGGCAGCACAGGTGGGGTCAAATTGGAACCGCAGATGGGGCAGCCTGACCAGAACAGCTCAGCCCAGATGATGCGCCATGCTAGCAATGTTAAAATTGAGCCTCAGCAGTTGCAAGCTCTAAGAAGTTTGAGTGCGGTGAAGATGGAGCAGCCGACTTCAGACCCATCAGCATTCCTGCAACAGCAACAGCAGCAGCAACATTTGCTGCAGCTGACAAAGCAGAACCCTCAAGCTGCTGCGGCTGCTCAACTGAACCTTTTGCAACAGCAACGGATATTGCAAATGCAGCAGCAACAGCAGCAACAACAACAACAGATTCTAAAGAATCTGCCTTTGCAGAGAAACCAATTACAACAGCAGCAGCTACTTCGCCAACAGAGTCTAAACATGAGAACTCCAGGAAAGTCGGCCCCTTATGAGCCCGGAACCTGCGCAAAGAGATTGACCCATTACATGTATCATCAACAGAACAGGCCACAGGCAAGTTTTTGGGTTATTCCTAACAAGTAATTTAGTGTTATGTGAAGGCCATGCGCTTACAGTTTAGTGTCTCTATTTGTTCCTTTTGGTGCAGGATAACAATATTGAGTACTGGAGAAATTTTGTCAATGAGTATTTTTCTCCAAATGCTAAAAAGAGGTGGTGTGTATCTCTCTATGGAAGTGGTCGCCAAACTACTGGAGTTTTCCCTCAGGTTTGATGTGCTGTTTCCGACTTGCCATTTTTTAATCTAGAATATAGATTATCTTGTTCATATATTTTCTTATGCAAGGAAGTTCTGTTCTATTATTTAATTGGCAGGTGCAGAGTAGTGACAGTGCCTCACATTTTAAATTTCCTTTCAAATTGTTAGTTGAAGTTCTCTATATTTGCCCTTGTAGGATGTATGGCATTGTGAGATATGCAATCGGAAGCCTGGGCGAGGCTTTGGTAAGCATTATTTTAATTTGCACATGTTTCTTTGTCAATTCTGTTTTTACATCCACTTATGCCACTACACCTTTACAGAGACCACAGTTGAGGTGTTACCACGGTTGTGCCAAATCAAATATGCCAGTGGTACATTGGAAGAATTACTATATGTGGACATGCCACGTGAATCGCAGAATGCCTCTGGCCAGATTGTTTTGGACTATACCAAAGCTATCCAGGAAAGTGTATTCGAGCAATTGCGTGTGGTACGCGAAGGACATCTAAGGATAGTTTTTAATCCAGATCTCAAGGTATTATATTTTTAATTTATTATTTGTCTTTTTTTTTGGTTACTGGTGGGCCTTTAAAATTAGTTGTATAATAAATGGTGCCTTTTGAACTAAAGCATGTTTCCTTTTCTTGAAGATCGCGTCTTGGGAGTTTTGTGCTAGGCGACACGAGGAACTTATTCCACGGAGATCAATAATACCACAGGTATTTAGCCCTATAGCTATATAGAGATTTTTATTCAAGACAAATGTCTTATTTCAATATTCTGATTTTTGGGCAAAATGGGAAAGGGTTCAATATATTTTGTGACGCTTGGTGTTTCTAAGCAGGTTAGTCAACTGGGCGCAGTTGTGCAAAAATACCAAAGCGCTGTTCAAAATTCGACAAATCTGTCAACTCAAGACATGCAGAATAATTGCAACTCGTAAGGAGATTTTCTCTGATGCCCTCAATACTTTCCATGTTCAGTTTATTGCAAAATCATTAATGCTTTATCCACCTTGCTCCGATATGCATATTTTTGTGTTCTTTTGAAATTTATCTTATTTGCAATTGCAAAGAAGCCGTGTCTACTAGTGTAAATACTTTTATTAACTCTATGCTAGCGTGAGCTGTCTTCCAAAATGGGACGTAGCCTCTGTCTCATTCTTCGAGTTCAGGGCCAAGCTGTACAAATAGTTAAATACTAGTATTCCGTAGCCTAACCATTTAGATTTTGTGTCATAGCACTAGATAGATTTGCACTATATAATGGATGTACATGAATTTTCAGTTAGAAGTCAAATGGTAGTGTGAGGGCATACACAATGTGGAAGAACTCCGATCTGGCTCCTCTTTGTATCCTGCCAGTTACCTTATCTTTTGCATTCTGGTTCGATGTCTATATCCCCCGTAAGAAAATTGACATTATGCCGTTGTCAAAGTGGGTTTCACTGGAATGCCATCCTGCAAATGGGTTTCGTTAAAATGTCATTCTCAAATAGGGCAACACACCACAATGCCATTTCTTCCATTTATTCTCAATCAAATGAATTTTGCCCTGTTTTTCTTGATGAGCTGACCAAAATACGTCACGCTCGTTCTCTCTCTCTGTCTCGCTGGGCTGTGGCTGCCGTCAGCAATGCGGCGCCATTACTGAGCTCTGGCCACCCCGCATCAGGAAGGATGGGACCAACGCCGTTGTGCACCCACCGCACGCCACCGCACTCTCCCGATGAGGACAGCTGGCGGCAGAGCTCCATGAGGATATTCGCGCACGAGCATGATGAGGTTGGTGGCGTGCAATGGAGCTGGAGGAGGCCACTGCTGCTTGAGGAGGCTGCGGTGGCGCTGAAGGAGGCCGCTGGTGCGAGAGCTTGGGGAGGACACCGGCATGGAAGCTGGAAAAGGCCGGTGGTACGGGCGGCGATGCAGGAGCTTGAGTTGTTCTCCTCTGTTTCTGCCTCAATCCATGGCAGGTGCAATTTCATCAATTGAAGTTGCAAAAGAGGGCAAAATTAAACAAATGAATTAAAAAGGGATGAAATGGCATTCTAGCAAGTAGCTACCATTTGAGAGTGGCATTTTAGCGAATCCCACTTAAGAGATGGCATTTCAGTGAAACCCACTTTTGAGGATGGCATGTATTCAATTTTCTCATTGCCTGCAGACTTGTCTGTTGGCTTGATGCTGCCACCAGTAAGCTTGAGAAAGCGGAGCAGCAGCAGCAGCATGTGAAGAGGTGTCGAGAGTCTGAGAAATACATAGGATCATGAGATCAGGACTTTAGGAGAAGATGAGGCGAAGAGGATGATCTCCTGGGTTCACTTGAGAGAAGAGATGGCTGTTGATCTGGTTTGGGGGCATGATTTAGGGAAGGAGGGAGAGGGTGGAGATATGGGCTTGTAGATTGTGTGTCTGAGTGGTTACTAGTAGTAGGCTGCCCTGAGTAGGTGCGAAAATAATTCTCCGAGACCAAGTCTCTGTTTACACCGTCCTCAAAACATGACAGGTAGACATAACTGCCATCTACAAGTAGTTAATTCTAGAGTACGTTAGTGCTTTGAGTAGGGTCTAAACAGAGACCTGGTCTAGGATTATTGTTGTAGCGGGACTTTTTTCCTTTAACCTGTTCTTTTTACTGGCTATAATTGGTATATGATGGATTTTCACTGAATATAACTACTGCTAATTGCTGGCTAGGCACCTGCCTAGTGTCCAAGTGCCCCCAAAGTGCCAAAACACAGTGCTGTGCAAATGGCGTGAGGCATATGTGGTTTTCTGGTCCACTGGTTGAGTTCCTCATGGCACGGTAGTTTTGTACTGTACTCTGTGATGTATGCAGTCCTGCATGTAATTCTCTACTGAACTACACGCATTCCCCCGAGGTATTTCGATTAAGACGCATCCAAAACTGTGGCCAAGGAAGGCCACGGAAGAAGGTCCTACATGCATACAGCCTTTCTGCATGTAGTAGATGGAAATTTACTTATTTGAAACATTCTATGGAAATTTCATTTATTTCTTTTTCTAATTGGATCTCTGAGACAAATTATGCCTGATAAGAAAGTTACTATTGAGGAGCACTTACAATGGTCTAGTTAGAAGGCAAGTTAGAGCAGCATTATTCAAGTAGCGTAACATGTGGAATTAACATATTTTGTGTTACATATTTTGCATGTTTGACATGTGCATTAACCCATATAGGCGAAATATCTATTAAAATATATAGTTGAGACTACAGAATGAGATGTTTTACAAATATACAACATTCTTTTAATGCCACTGTAGTGTGTGAAGGCGTTACGCAAAACAAAGGTGTGGGGATAACCACTGAATTTTGAAGGTTTGCGACCCAGTGATTTTGGATAAGTTTAGCTCACTGACCATCAGCCCCCTAAAAGGTTAAGCTTCCAGGGGAACACTGGCCATTTATTCACGTCCATGTTCATCTCAGGTCTATGATGTGGATGGTTAAGTGATGTTGGATGTGTATACAGAAAAAATATCAGTGCAAAGTATTCTGGACCTATGGGTGTATGGTATTGTTCTAGCACCATGTGTTCTTATTCTGTTAGGGAAGATAAATAATTTATGTGTTCTTAGATGCCATGCATTTATTCTCCATAAAAGTTGACCTTAATCCATTTCTGAGATAACAATTACATAAAAATGTTGTTGCTATAGAAGGTAGCATTTTAGCTAGTAAGGGATCTTGGAGACTTGGATTACACACATGATACTGGATATTACGGTGACATGCTCAAGCAAGATGTTTCACATGTATTCTGTTTATCATCTGCTTATCTCCTTCTGTAGAGGTCACTATCTATTGACAAGAAATACTATTGTTTTTTTTAGGGATAGATCAAATAATTAAGTTATTTAAAAAAGAGGTGGTGATGGTGTGGGTCTACAACTTTTCCCTCAATTCAGATCTTTCAAGTGTGCATTACTTGAAGGATCTTTTTGCATTTGAGGATTGTTTTATTGCTTTTTTCCCTTTAGTACCTTTGGTATGTTTGCTTAAGTACACTATTTTGCTTTAATGAATTTTATGTCGTAGAAATACCTACTTATGAGGGTAGAAAAATGTGTGCTTTTCAGGGCCCACTTTCCTTGCTGACCATTTCTGTGCCAACTTTTATGTATTTAATAAAAGTTTATGTACCAACTTTTATTGATTTTGTTTTGCTGTTTGATTCTTTTTTTGAGAGAAACGACATTTGAGTTCTGCAAATTGTACTTATATTTCAATCTTTTACCATTAGGTTTGTTGCATGTGCCCGCCAATTGGCTAAAGCACTGGAGGTGCCATTGGTTAATGATCTGGGATACACAAAACGATATGTGCGCTGCCTTCAGGTACACTTTTACATGAATCTGTTTCTATCATCTGTTCTGGATTTCTACATCCAACAAATTTAGATTATTATCATATGCAAAAGTCGGCATTTTGTACATAGGACTATTATTATTCTTTGTTGTGGGCTTGTGGCACCTGTTGCCATCCTCTACTTCGTTGAAACTGTTTTATCTGACCTATTATTTTGTCATCTGAAACATTGGTACTTCCAGATTGCAGAGGTGGTAAACTGTATGAAAGATTTAATTGATTACAGCAGACAAAATGGATCTGGACCAATTGGTACGTCGTTTTTATCTTCTGTTTACTGTGCAGTCTCATCTGATCTCATGTCATCTTGTTTAGCATTAAGTAATCTTCACATATTATATGATCAGTTGTACTTCTACAACTCCTCCGTTTGTTTTCTTTTGATTGTACGTTCTATTCACTATTTTTTATGAAGACAAGTTTCCAGGCTGTACAATTTTTATCCATTTCCCAAATTCAGTAGTGTAGTTAACAAGGAAGTAGAGCATGCAATACATGCTCAGATGAGTAACATGCTGTTATTGATCTGTCACAACTTCCAACCAGCGACTAATAACATGTGTTTCAATTGAGACTGTTGGTAGAGGGCTGGTTTCCTGCATTTTCTAGTTGCTTTTTCGCCAGATATTTGTTTCATTTGTTTTTGTTTATTCAACCTTCATAACATACTTGGAATGAACTTATTCTGAGATACCCTTGCTGATTTTTGTCTCTAGCCAAAGAACATGGTAGTCTGTTGCTAGTGTTAATTTAACACCACACTGCTATTATTTGTTTCAGCTAGTTTGCATAGCTTTCCTCGGAGGACTTCATCAGGGGTCAGCCCTCACCAGTCACAGCAGCAACAGCCTGAAGAGCAGCAATCTATACCGCAGAGTTCAAACCAAAGCGGTCAAAATGCTGCTCCCATGACCGGTGTGCAGGCTTCTGCCTCTGCAAATGCAGATGTGACATCAAATAATTCTCTCAGCTGTGCACCCTCAACGTCTGCACCTTCACCATCCGTTGTTGGGCTCCTCCAAGGTTCAATGAACTCTAGACAAGATCATCCAATGAGCAGTGCTAATGGTCCATATACCAGTGGAAACAGTGCTGCAATTCCCAAGGTGAACTCGACAACCTCACTGCAGTCAAATCCATCTACCTCTTTTCCTTCACCCATGCCAACAACATCCAATAACAACATGATGCCTGCCCCTCAGAGCACAAACCAACTCAGCTCCCCAACCACATCATCAAACCTACCGCCAATGCAGCCACCTGCTACTCGGCCTCAGGAGCCTGAGCCAAATGAGTCCCAAAGCTCGGTTCAGAGAATATTGCAAGATTTGATGATGTCACCGCAGATGAATGGTATTGGCCAGCTTGGGAATGACATGAAAAGACCGAACGGACTTACATCTAGTGTTAACGGAGTTAATTGTTTAGTTGGTAATGCTGTTACAAATAACTCAGGAATGGGAGGAATGGGGTTTGGGGCCATGGGTGGGCTAGGTCCAAATCATGCAGCTAGTGGATTGAGAACTGCAATGGTGAACAATGCGATGGCAATCAGTGGTAGGATGGGAATGAATCACAGTGCACATGACCTATCACAGTTGGGCCAACTACAGCAGCAACAGCAACATCAACAGCAGCAGCAGCAGCAGCAACATGACTTAGGAAACCAACTGTTGAATGGACTTAGAGCAGCAAACAGCTTCAATAACCTTCAGTATGACTGGAAACCATCTCAATAAAGATAGAACATTACAAGTTCGACAACACGGCTGCTCTCATTGGCCTCATTGCTTATGAAGCATCAGTAAGAGTGCCAACACCTCGAACTGTGTCAAAGCATTTGGCCTTTGCAATAATGCTGTCATGGAAAAAGGTCATTCGCGACAGCAAGCATCTGAGCCTGTCAACTGTATGTTGTAATTGTTCGTTTAGCTGCTTGTGTGTTGTGCAACTATGGCATTTTGCTGCTTGCTTCAGTTGTCTTACCGAAAGATAGAGTTAAAAGGATTAGAGCCTTGCCTGCACCTGTTGCTATCCTTTGATGGTACGGTGTTACTTCTTACCCGGAAAAGAAGTTTTACCTCCCTTTTTTTCCATGTCAGATGACATCCGATATGTAATTTATCGTCCCCTCCACCTTCCGCCCTTAGCAAGCATATGTTCTGATATCTTTCTTTGCCTGGGGATTCTCTCTTTGTAGCCTTACTTGACTTTGTATAAGCTGCCATAATTTAGTAGTGGAAAAAAGTATCAGGAATGTTTTCGTAGGCTTGTCGCGAGATCTGACTGGCAAGAAAACTGGCATTCTTTCTTTTTGAAAGATTTCAACCATTGTGGTGGAGATTTTTCTTGAAATATTCAGGTTGACCTGCATATGTTGTCCATCTTGTTTCTGTTGCAGCCATAGAGTTGCTCGTTACAATGAAACCCTGCATAAGGCAAGGGACTTCCATACTGTCATTACAATGAAGATTATCTGTGTGTAAAATGCAAGATTGGCCAGGCCATGATGTATCTTGGCTGATGGGTTTCAAGTGCTGATGAATTTTGCTGACATGTAGTTGTTGCACCTCGTTTGGTTAAGATAAAATGTTGTCAAGTACGTAGTGAATTAACAAAGTTATAGGCAACAGTATCATCATGATCACAGTTATAAAAACCGTGTTTTTGTTGGGGGTTTGGACCTGTGAATCCTGCTTATATATTTATGACACTGGCTGTACGGCCAATTTTTCTAGTAGAAAACCCACTAAATCAATAATAAACAAGAGTTTGGTGGGTTTAAGCTACCCAGTTTTGCTGATACTATTGATGGTGTATCAGCATTCAAGATACATCAAGAGCTTTCAGAAGAGTTTGGTGGATGTATGACCAGTTTTGCAAATACCCGGTTTTAAAGTTTGATGGTGTATTTTAGACAAAGCGAAGAGTTAAGGGTCGTAAATTGAAATTATCCCTCACCACCCACCACCTCACTGGCTAGGCGGAATAAGTTCACTTCATGACCCTCAACTGTGATCGAAATCTAATCCATGACCATAAACCACAAAACCGGATATCTTGACCCTTAAACTCCTAAAACCGGTGCAATTTGACTCCCTGGACAGTTTTGGGAGGCGGTTTTGCTGACATGGCGCCACGTGGCACCTACGTGGCAATATTGACCGAGTCTTCGTTCCACATGGCGTTGACGTGGCATCTACGTGGCGGTGGAAATAAAAAATATGCGTGGGCCCATTAGTCATTCACACAAAAAGAAATGTGGGCCCACTGACATGTGGGGCCCACATGTCAGCCCTTCTTCCTCCAGCCTCTCTCTCCCTTCTCTCTTTCTCTCCCCTTCTTCCCCTTCAGCGGACGGCGGGCTGCGAGAACGAGCGGTGGCGGCGCGCAATTGAGGGCCGTAGCGACGACGACAGGACGGGCGAGGGCAGGAGCAGCGAGCCGTGCAGCCACCGCCACCTTGACACATCTCCCCGCCGTCGCGCCGCCGGCGCTCGCGGCGCCCATCCACCGTCCACCTGCTGCCGCCGCCGCCGCATGCGCCAGAGGGAGGCCTAGCACGCTCGCGGATCCCTCCTCCTCCTCCTCGCCTCGCCCGACGACGACGCGGCTTGCAGCGATGCATCGCACGATACGGCCACGCTGCCTCGACCCGACAGCGTGGCCCTCCGCCTCTCATCCGCCTCCTTCTCCGGTGACGGCGCAGCGCGGCGCTGAGGCTGGGCGGCGACGCCCTGGAGGCGGCCTGGGCGGCGTTGGGTGGCCCGGCCAGGTGGCGCACGACGGAAGGGGAAGAGGCGACACGGGGAGGTGGCCGGCTCGGCCGTGCACGGAGGCGGCGCCCGCGCAGCAGACTTGGCTGTGCGTGGCGGCGGCGGTTCAGCGACGAGCTCGAGCTGGGCTCGGGTGTGGTGATGACGATGGCTTGGGCGGATGAAGACGGCGGCGACGGCGGCTTCGATGGTGGACGACGCCAAGGCACCGACATTGGCGAGGTGGAGTCGGGGCTCCATGTCGCCGGCGTGAGGAGAGAAAGAGAGAGAAGGGAGAGAGGGATGAGGAAAAAGGGAAAAGAGAGGATCACACGTGGGCCCCACATTCCAGTGGGTCCCACATTTTTTTTTGTGTGAATGATAAATGGGTCCCACACATATTTTTAAAATTTGAGTGCCACCTAACCGCCACGTCAGCGCCACGTGGAAGGAATACCGGGTCAATACCGCCATGTAGGTGCCACGTCAACGCCACGTGGAACAAAGACTCGGTCAATATTGCCACGTATGTGCCACGTGGCGCCATGTCAGCAAAACCGCCTCCCAAAACCTCCCAGGGAGTCAGATTGCACCGGTTTTAGAAGTTTGGGGGTCGAGATATCCGGTTTTGTGGTTTAGGGTCATGGATTAGATTTCGATCACAGTTAAGGGTCACGAAGTGAACTTATTCCCTGGCTAGGCTAGCTGCGAGGATTTGTTGGGCCAGGTCAGCGAAACATAGGCCCATCGATCTGGTAGTTGGGCCGTGTGCATATTCAGCATGCTGGCCCACACTGCACGCCCAAGCTTGGTAGGTCAAAGTAGAAGCTGGACCTAGAGCTTAGGTCAACTTATTGTTAGTATTGTATTTATAAGGCATATTTTATTTTAGTTTTACAAAGTCAAAATATTCTTCAAGACCTCAACTTGGTAACCCGTCTGTGTTGAAAGGAATAAGACCAATTCGTATGAACGATGCCGAAAACTTAGGATGAAAATGGTCCAAAACGGTATTGCTTTTTTATTATTTCTACGGAAACGGTTGATTTTTTTTCATATTTATAAACTTAACTCTTCAGTATCAGCTTTAATATTGTGACGTTGACAGAAATTAGAAAACTAAAATTTTAAAAGATAATAGTCGATAGAGATATTATCATTATATTACTTTTCTGTAAACAATATCCGTACAGTCGATAAAGAAATTATCCGTATGGTTGGAAAATTTCTATACCATTTTCACCCCCACCCAAAAGGGTAGAGAACTGGGATTTTGCAAGCACAATCATCTGGTTCATGTTCATACATATTAAACAAATTCTGCCTATCTTAATCAACGCCTTTTTTTTGCCCAAATGAATTGTCCCTGTCAACTAAAATCTGGTAAATTAATAAGTGCTCTGAAATATTGCAGCTTACTATTCATCATTTATAGAAAAGAAGTAGGACTAGCATTTAGTCTCGTCATGCGGGTCAATGAATTTGGGCTTAATTTGATCTTTGAACACATGGGACCGAGTTGAATCTTCAGAGAAAGAGAAACAAGAATATATAGCAGTTGGAAAAATACGGAGGACTAATTCGTCAGTCAAGATCGTTCTTCTGAACATGGACTTTTTTTTAATTAATATGCTGTTAGTTAATTTGGTAGCAGCCGGCGTTGATCCTCTGAACAAATTAACAAACTGAACTTCTTAGGATTCCTGGAAAGGAGAAACGAAAAAAAAAAAAGAAAAGGCAAAAGCACCATGCGGTTTCAGTTGATCTGTCGCTGTTCTTGAGGTACACGTTTGCATATATGTTGTGGTGTCAGATTATTTTATTAAATTAAGAGGACCACAAAAGTTAAGAACCCTTACTAACTGCTGCTCTCTCCATCTAAAATACTGTTAGCTCGAAGCTTGTTCCACAAAGAAGCTCTCTCTAAGATGGGTTTCACTACTTTCTAATAATATTTCAATTTATTTTATTATTTTAGTTATCGAATCAAAAGGTATTTCACCCTTCTCTTTGTTTTCTTCTCCTCTACTCCATCCATTAAAAAAATAACTAACCTCGTATTAGAAACTATATCCAGATGTCACATTCTAGTACGAGATTAATTTTTTTTCTATGGGGAGTACGTTTCTTCTCCGCATTAACGAAAGTCATGATAGTCTTTTAGTCTCTTATGTAATTTACCTTATAACTAGCTAAAACAACGGTATTTTAGAGACGGAGAGAATTTAGATAACAACCTTCTCTTTTTTTTCTTTTGCTTCCATTTGCTTACCAGGATTGTTGCTGTTGATTATTAGCTAGCTCTCTCCTATTTTTGTGTGTTTCGTAGCAAACAATGCTTGCCTGATATGTGTGCATCAGTACATGTGTGGAGCACATCATTTTCACTTAATTAATCATAGATGTATGCTATACTTACAGTATATATTGGTGCATGATGCATGTGCGTGTTTACTGTATTTAAGACAATCAATGAATAATAGCTAGATCATAATTGTGTGACTGTTGCTCGAATAACTTTCGTCCTCGATCGACTCATCTAAAAGAGGCAAGCCTTTTGCAAGACACCATAGCCCATTTGTTTCGGTTCATCTTAATTTTTAACTTCCTCCTTCCTATAATATAGCAATCTAAAATCAGATAGTACGTATCTTGCTGCTAAGAATCTGGCTTGATTCGTAATACTAGATTACGTCATATCCAATCCTATGTTGCTATATTATGGGAAGTAGGGAGTACTTCTTTATAATTATATATGTACATTTTGGTCAGTCTAATTTCCGTTCCTTAGTACATACAATTAGTTCAAAATCGACTATTATGTTTCAGAAAAAAAAAATCTATGGTGTATTTGGCAAAACTGAAAGTAACTATCTCTTTGTGTGGAAATGTATCAACCTTTTTGAACCAAATCTTCAACCTTTTGCAATCAAACTATACAAAATACAACCGATGCTTCACGTTGGGGCTTTTCTATTGGCCCAAGTTCTCAAGATACTTTGCAACTTTACTTGGTTAGCAAGGGACAATAGAGTTGGCATGTGGTTTTTTATTAGCTCACAATTAGAGCTAATGATCTACTCCAACATTAGTTTTGTACCTGTGTACTACTCTACCTACCAACCAACATATGGCCTTAATTTGCTTTTGGCACAATTGACTCATGCTACTCATATATATTCTAAACTATATTATTATTAAGGTTGAAATCAGCAATGACCTTTGTTGGTCGCTAGCCATCAAATGAATGGAACCTTCCAATGAAGATCAAACTGGGGATTCTGAATATATCCAATGAAAAGGATAGCAATCCATCCATTGATGCAATGAAGGAAGAGGTTAGTTGGTGATTATTTAACTAGAGGCTTAAGTTAATCTATGTACGAGTAATCCAGATTAATTGGTGACAGTAACATAGAGGCTTAGCATCCAACCAACTCTGATTATTATTAAATTACGATTCATAATAATACAACAAGAGTACGTGGTACACCTGTAAGGCTTAGGATGGATGGAATATCATGATCTCAGCTTGCCTGTTCCATGTGAGCATAATTCCTCCACCCAACTACATTCATGCACATATTATATGTGTGCTTGAGAAATACTTCAAAAAAATATTAGCTAGGGCTCATAAACATGGAGCTCACTTGATCCTTTTTTCTACAGAGAAGAACATTAATCAGCTACAGGATGGCTCGATCTGGTGGCAGATCCTATAGTTGTGGACCCATAAAAATTCTAGAGCACAAGCAAACTTAACTATATATAGTATATTTGCTATAAAGTTTTTATTTTATTTTCTTTAACTACATAGAATTTTAATGAATTATTCGTCGACGAGCCTGGATGGCCACCCAGGTTCACCGGGTGGGTGTCGATGGAAGAGCCACCTCCTGAGCACCATGGTTAGCTGCTAAAAACCGCTATGGAAAATTGTACATAGCAAGTAAAACTTTCATGCAATACTCAATCTTTGAGTAATTTTTAGAAAAACTACAGACATTTTGACTAAACTATCACAAAAATATAGAATTCAAGACGGTGTATCATAGAACGGTAGATTTAGCATCAAAATTATCATGAAACTACATATTTAAGTGAAGCATCACAAAACTATAAACTTAATACTAAATTTATCATTAAACTATATATTTAAGTGGAGCATGGCAAAATTATAGGATCAATTTAATCATAAAAAATGCAATGTTTATAAAACCAAGGGGACAGTGGATCTAGGGCTCAAGATCTGAATTTTTTTTATCGGATGTCTCCGAAGAGACAAATCTGTAGTTTTTTAATATATAATTTATCACTAAATTTGTAGTTTTGTATAAATTCAATGTTAAATTTTTAGTTTTGTGATACATCCTTTTAATATATATAGTTTTGTGATAGTTTGATTGAAGTATATAATTTTTTAAAAATATGATCAGTTTCAAATGACGCGGTATAATATATAATTTATCACTAAATTTGTAGTTTTGTATAAATTCAGTGTTAAATTTTTAGTTTTGTGATACATCCTTTTAATATATATAGTTTTGTGATAGTTTGATTGAAGTATATAATTTTTAAAAATATGATCAGCTTCAAATAACGCAGTATAGTACTACCTCTGTAACAAATTAAAACATGTCGTTTCAGGTATGTTTTAATTTAAACTTATAAAAATTTAAGCATCAATATCTTGTAAATATTCAGATTAAATGCATGCTAAATTGCAAATCATACATTTAGTTCCACTTCCACCAAAAGTACTTTCTTATTGTTATAATTTTAGTAGGTTAGACAAATATCTCATAATACACATCAGATATGTATTTGTGAAATTTGGATTAAAAAACATATCATAACATAAATTTGTGATCAAATTTCATTTCTAAGACTGCATCCAGTGCAGGACAACATGTTTTTATGACCAGAAGTATCTCCGACGCGCGAGATCGATCGGCTGCTCAAGCCCCACATTACCATTAACCACAACAACTAATAATTAATTAGGCCACCAACACCATGTGCCAGCTAGGCCATGAAAATGAAAACCCCCAAAAGTACACCAAAAGGGCCCCCCACACCACACAAAACCGGTACTGGGAACTGGGAAAAATTCTGTTTAACAGTCCGGATTGACATCCACCCGCTGCAGTCATTTGCATCTTAGCTCTTGTAGTTTGACTCTTCTGTGTTGCTACTTCCATTCTAAAATATGCTAATCTTCGTCCCAAATATAAAAAAATAATATCAGATAGAATGTATTCTAATATTACGAATCTAGATAAACACTATGACCAAATTCGTAGTATTAAGATATGTCTCATCCAGTTCTAAATTCTTATATTTTAGGATAAAGGGAGTGATAACTTTTAACTTTTGACATAACTATTGAAAAATGATAGAAATACTTATTTATTTTCTCAGGAATAGATAACTTAATTATAACCTTGAACTCTAATAAAGACTAGTGATAAAAGGATAGTATTGGGTAGTTTAGTGATAAAAATCATCTTTTACAAGTACTAGGTTACTCCAAAATTATTATATTTCGAGACGGAGAGAGTATTAATATAGCAAGAGGACATTGCAATGGCAATACAACAATGCACACACACTGTCAGTTGTCAAATCCCCTTGGCCATTGGGACCCCATGGCCCTAAGCTTTGCAAACATGCAAGATCACTTCAGTTTTTTTTTTTCCAAGCATAGAGAGAAGCCAAGGGGATGAGGAGATTCCCCATGGCTCCAACTCAGATCGGCTGTCTCCCAATCTGCTTGGCACCCCGGCATGATTTGGATATGACCTGCGGCCAACTGCTCCATGTCCATTAAATCCTTCCTTCCTTTCTACTTCTTCTCCCTAGTAGAGGTGGTGCAAATCGGTGCGTCTAAAATATATGAAATTCAAAGGAAACAATCATCTTTCATGTAAAAGAATATAATTGGGATATAATTTTTTTCACCGTGAGTTTGTGATGATTTGCTCGAGAACGATATCATTTCTACATCAACGATTCTTGGTCCGTGATATATTTTTTTTCATATTTACCAAGTCAACTAATGATTTATTTAGTGACAACTATAATATGGTAGTGATAGATTCTTTTTTTTTAATTTTTTTTAATCTTTGGCTAAAATAAAAAATATTACCACTTCTACATAAATGATGCTCGGTCAAGAAATTTTGCCACCGTTCTCATCCCTATTTGATTGGCTTGCACTCACTAGAACCCATGAAAAATTTGTGGTGGCTGTGTCCAGCCAGGGTCAATGCTAAGTCAATTTGGAAATCTGGAATGGAATGGAATGCATGAGCAAGAGCATGAGGCTTTTCCGCCTTGAGTAAATTTTGCCAAAGCCCACATTTTATTAATGATGTTTAACTTTGGATCACCTTTTAATCATTGTTTTCATTTTGGATCGTATAAACTTATTTTTGCTTTACTTTAGACCACCCAACTCTCTTATCAAACTATAAACGATCTCGAGTACCTCTGTGTTCTTACTCGTCAATGAACTCTAGCAGCTATATGTAAGACTATTTCTTTGACATATGACAAGTTGAATGTATATAGATAAAATAGTTGAGGACCGGTGGTTTAAAGTGCCATAAAGGTATAAATATCCAGTCCAAAATAAAAACATTGGTTAATCCAAAGTAAAAAAAATCAGTAATAAAATATGATCCAAAGTGAAATTTACTCTCTAGCCTTCTTGGTGCTGGAGATAGACAGTGGTCCATGTTTAAAGGCTATGCCGTGGGCCATGGGAACCAGGGAGAAACAGGTGCTGCACGCCTTTGACAACACGAAGGAGACCAATCCGGTTTGTGTGGATCAGATGATCAAGTGCTGGTGTATACTTTGGCTTGGCAATTATCGGAAATAATGAACTAATTCACTTGGCTTGTCTATATTTAGATTGTTAATGTTATTATATATAAATGAATGTAGATTGATACTCAATTTAATACTCCCAGCGTCAAATAAAAGTGATAGAAAGGAGTACATTTAAAAAAAATTGTAGATTGGCATTTTAATCATATACTTTCTCCATCCATAAAACGATCTCTAAGTTTAAATCTGAATATATAGGTCATCTCTAGATTCAGATTCAGAAGTTCTTTTTAATGAAAGGTGTATATGAGTGGATGCAGAGTCAGGAAGGATGATGCAGCTAATTATGAATTATGAAGACTAATAATAAGACAAAAGTAGATAGTTAAATATGAGATATTTGACCGATTGATGCAAGTAGTAAAAATTTTAGTTCATATTTTATTGAAAATTATATGTAGGACCCTCCAAATGCAAACTTCTCTAATCCTAGAAAGTACCAATTGTCTGCTTCTGAAATATATATATCTACAGGGTGGCAGAATATCAATGACTGAAATGTCAATTTAAATGATGGCAAACGACCTATAGGGTGGCAGAATACAAGTACTAACTAGTGGCTTTGGTAACAAGAGTATACACACGTTGCTTTGGACATGTCTTTGGTTTAAGCTTTTGAATGGTTGAGTATATATATGCTTTACATGGATTGGATATATAAAGTTTGCATGTGTGTACACTTGATCCCGCCCCCACCCCCAAAATAACAACAAAATATAAATCCATTGACCTTTTGTAGTCAATAAAAATCTACGGTCATAGTTGTATTTTGAACACCAAGTTATTGTCAAAGCGACAAGTATTCCTCACCAAAGGTAGCATTACTTAATGCATATTAGCGTGCCCTTTATGAAAAACATTCATATGCACCTAAGCTTATTAACAGAGAAGTGTTCATGAATTTGATGAGCCCACTTATAGATAAACAAGAATTAGAACCATTTTCACAATATGTACTTTTTAAAACAACCTACATACTGATTCGGTGAAATTGAGACCAATCCAGGTATATCAAAACAACATACAGTGTCATAAAAGGAGAAGACCCATGTCCATGTATGTGCCTAGACTCAAGTGGATAGAAACAACTGATGCTGTTGCAAGTCTTTTGGAGCACATATATCCAACTCAATAAGTTGATTTTTGGCAGGTTCAAAGAAGTCCATGCGCATGGGACAACGAAAACCATGTGGCCCACAGAAGTGAGCTTTGCACGAATCTTGAAGCCCCCTGGCATCTTCAGTTTGTCTACCCAACAAAATCCTAGCTAGCTAACATGTAGCATGGGTCTATTGTGTACAATGGCATGCATGCTCCTTTATCCTTCTTTGAATTTTAGAATTTCCTTCCTTGCTACTCTTATATTTTTGGATTTATCCAATTCTCACTAGCTCTAGCTACTCCCTATGTACAGGGTTTCAATTATTTATATCGCGAAACTTGCTCGTTTTCTAAAAACAGGGAAGACTATACGGAAACAAACATGGTATGACAAAGAGAAAAGCATGTACGATACAATATAGTAAAAATTACTGAAATTTGGTTTTTTTTTTTAATCGGCCACCAATATTCTATATGTTGAGCATTGCGGAAACGATCAAACCCCTCTAATTCGAACCATGCATGTTTGATGAGGAAAACACAAGCAAAAGTGAGAGTACATCGTACTACTTGTGTCTTTCAATTGTCTATGGTGTTTAGTTCCCTTTAAACTTCCAAAAATTCCGTCACATCAAATGTTTGGACATATGCATAGGAGCATTAAATATAGACGGAAAAAAAATCAATTGCACAGTTTGTATGTAAATCGCGAGACAAATCTTTTGAGCCTAATTACGCCATGGTTTGACAATGTGGTGCTACAGTAAATATTTGCTAATGATGGATTAATTAGGCTTAATAAATTCGTCTCTCAGTTTATAGGCGGAATCTGTAATTTGTTTTGTTATTAGTCTATGTTTAATACTTCAAATGTGTGTCCGTATACTTAAAAATCTTTTTGACAGGGAACTAAACACGGCCTATGCTTGACAAGAAAAAGAACATAAGCGAATGTGAGGTTACATAAATACTAGTTGGGTCTTTCAGTTGTCTATGCTTGAAAAGAAAAACATAAGCTAAGTACTAGTTGGGTCAAAAGTCTGAGGTTAGCTAAAGCAACATAGAAAAAAAGAATAAAAAGGGAAAGAATTGAAAGGTGCAATAGGATTCTCAGTTAATAACCCAACTTGAAGTTTACGTGGATGAATTATTCCTACGTTATATTACTAAGTTATCTATATATACAATTTCACCAAATTTGGATTGATCCTTGTTGCTAAACTAGCATTTAAGAACCGCTTTAAACATAAATACTTCCAAAAAGGACATTTCAAAATACCCGCCAAAACTTAATTCGTATTACACAACACGTCGATCGTTAAAAAAAAACACTCAACTATCCTATAAAAATACAAACACCAACATTTCACACGACGCAAATAATATAACTATAAAACCACAAAACCAGTTCCTTGCAAAACTCTATCATCATCGTCGTCGTCATTATCATCGTCACCGTGGATGAGCCGAAGCTGATAGGAGGAGTGAGGATACACAAGCAACTGATGCCACACCATTGGCCACCCCCAAGGCATGGAGCACAACACTCCCTTTTGACTTCTATTTAAATTAAATTAATCAATTAATTACATAAAACCTCACCCCTACACAAAAAAAACATTAACCCAAAAGAACCCCCAAAAAAATTAAACCTAAAAACACCCAAACGAAAACGAAAAAAAAAAAAAACACCAACACCACCCCCTCTCTAATCAACCCCGTTCCCTACCCCAACCTCCACCCAAACCCCAACCCGCCCCCCTCACACCCACGTGGGCCCCACCAACCCCTGGCCCCACCCGTCAGCGAGCGGCAGCGTACGCCACCCGCGTGGCCGTGCCTTTCCCCTAATCAAATCCAGCGGATATTTTTGACGTCCGCGTCTCGCCATTTTCTCCTCCCTCTCTCTCTCTCTCTCTCCTCCGTTTTTGTTTTTGTTTTCTTTTTCTTCTTTCTCTCTCCTCCTCCTCCTCCTCTCTTCCTCTCCGCAGAGGAGAAAACCAAATCCCATCGCGAAGGCGAGAGAGAGAGAGAGAGAGAAGAAAAAAAGCGAGAGGAGTAATAAACTCGCGAGGTTTTATTTTATTTTATTTTATTGTGTAAATTTGGCCCACGGCGGCGGCGGCGGAGTTGGCGGCGGCGGCGGGGCTAAACCCTAGCCGAAGTGGCGGTGCCGGTGGTGGGCGGCGGCAGCGGCGATTTGGCGGGTGGACGAGCTCCGGATCGCCGGATTCGTGGCGGGGAGGTGAGTGCGTGGAGTTTGTGGCGGTGTGCTTGTGTTGTTGTTGTTGGTGGTGGTGGTGGTGAGGTGTGAGGTGAGGTGGGGTGGCTTGCTGCTGTTGCTGTTGCTGCTGCTGCTGCTGCTTCTGGTGCTAAATTTTGCGCGGGTTTGCGGGGTTGGGAGGCGAGGGATGCGATCTGGGGGGTGTTCGGGGAGCTCGGCGTTGCTTAATTCCGCTGATGGTTTCTGCGCGTGTTTCTTCGTTTTCGGGGTGGATTCGGTGGTGGTTTTGTTGCGCTCGGTGTTGTTGTTGCGGGAGGGGGAGGTTGGGTTTGGTGCTCGCTGGTGCTGGTTTTCGGTTGGCTTTTTGGGCGATGGAGTTTGACACAGTAGATTTGTTCTGGTAATGGTGGTGTAGATCCCGTGGTTGTGTTCTGAGGTTGCAATCTGTGGTTTGTTTTCAGGGGGATGACCGCTTGTTCTTGCTCAATTCCGGTGGATCTTACGGTGGAAGGATGGCGAGCTGAGTGAAGGCGCGCGTGATCTTGCAGCGGTTTGTGCGGGGGAGGTTTGGAGCACTTTGTCATTGCCGGCAAGGATGGTGCCGTCGGGGCCGCCGAACCCGATGGGTCCTGGGCAGCCGGTTGGCGCGGCCTCGTTGCTCAGGACGAGCTCCAGCCTGCTCAGCGGCGGCCAGCAGGGGATGGGCAGTGGCGGAGGCATGCTTCCTTCGCAGTCGCCCTTCTCGTCCCTCGTGTCGCCGCGCACGCAGTTTGGTGCTAATGGCCTGCTGGGAGGTGGCTCCAATGTTTCCTCCCTGCTCAACCGGCCGTTTGGGAATGGGGGACATATGCTCGGTCCGGGGTCGATGCCAGGTGGTGGTGGGCTTCCAATGAATACCCTCCAGCAGCAGAGAGGAGGGCTTGATGGTGCTGGCGATTTGGTTGGCGCGGGAGGTTCTGATTCTCTCTCGTTCCCTTCATCGTCGCAAGTTAGTTTGGGCAATCAGCTGGGTTCAGATAATCTGCATCCACCACCGCAACATCAGCAGCAACAACAACACCTGGATGCTATGCAGGACTTGCAGCACCAGCATCAGCATCAGCAGCAACTGCCAATGTCTTACAACCAACAACAGTTGCCACCGCAACCGCCACAGCAGCCGCAGGCTACAGTGAAGTTGGAGAATGGTGGCAGCACAGGTGGGGTCAAATTGGAACCGCAGATGGGGCAGCCTGACCAGAATAGCACAGCCCAGATGATGCGCAATGCTAGCAATGTTAAAATTGAGCCGCCGCAGTTGCAAGCTTTGAGGAGTTTGAGTGCGGTGAAGATGGAGCAGCAGAGTTCAGACCCATCAGCATTCCTGCAACAGCAACAGCAGCAGCAACATTTGCTGCAGCTGACAAAGCAGAATCCTCAAGCTGCTGCGGCAGCTCAACTGAACCTTTTGCAACAGCAACGGATATTGCAAATGCAGCAACAACAGCAGCAACAACAACAGATTCTAAAGAATCTGCCTTTGCAGAGAAACCAATTACAACAGCAACAACAGCAGCAGCAGCAACAGCAGCAGCTACTTCGCCAACAGAGTCTAAACATGAGAACTCCAGGAAAATCGGCTCCTTATGAGCCAGGAACCTGTGCAAAGAGATTGACTCATTACATGTATCATCAACAAAACAGGCCACAGGTAAGTTTTCGGCTTTTTCCAAACAATTAATTTAGTGTATAGTGAAGGCCATGGGCTTACAGTTTTGTGTCTCTACTTGTTCCTTTTGATGCAGGATAACAATATCGAGTACTGGAGAAACTTTGTCAATGAGTATTTTTCTCCAAATGCTAAAAAAAGGTGGTGTGTATCTCTCTATGGAAGTGGTCGTCAAACTACTGGAGTTTTCCCTCAGGTTTCATGAGCCGTTGCTGACTTGTCATTTTTTAAATCTGGAATATCCATTCTGTTTTTCATATATTTCATTAATGCTTCTGGTCTATTATTTTAATTGGCAGATGTGAAGTAGCGCCTCATATTTTTAATTTCCTTTCAAATTATTCGTTAAAGATTTCTATATTTGCCCTTGTAGGATGTATGGCATTGTGAGATATGCAATCGGAAGCCTGGGCGAGGCTTTGGTAAGCATCATTTTAATTTGCACATGTTTCTCTGTTAATCTGCTTTTTACATCCACTTACGTGACTACCTTAACAGAGACCACCGTTGAGGTGTTACCACGATTATGCCAAATTAAATATGCCAGTGGTACATTGGAAGAATTACTATATGTCGACATGCCACGTGAATCGCAGAATGCCTCTGGTCAGATTGTTTTGGACTATACCAAAGCAATCCAGGAAAGTGTCTTTGAGCAGTTGCGTGTGGTACGCGAAGGACATCTAAGGATAGTTTTTAATCCTGATCTCAAGGTATTATATTTTTTTTGATTTTTTTTTGTCACTGGTGGTCCTTTAAAGTTGCTGGTATGATAAATGGCGCCTTTTTGACTAAAGCATGTTTCCTTTTATTGAAGATCGCTTCTTGGGAGTTTTGTGCAAGGCGTCACGAGGAGCTTATTCCACGTAGATCAATAATCCCACAGGTATTTAGCCCTTTCACTGTATGCATATTTTTATTCAAGTCAGATGTCTCATTTTGATATTCTGAATTTTGGGCAAAACGGGAAAGGGTTTAATATATTTTGGAACCCTCGGTGTTCTATGCAGGTTAGTCAACTGGGCGCAGTTGTGCAAAAATACCAGAGTGCTGTTCAAAATTCGACAAATTTGTCAACTCAAGACATGCAGAATAATTGCAACTCGTAAGGAGACTGTCTCTGATGCACACAATACTTTCCATCTTCAGTGTGTTGCAAAATCATTAATGCTTTATCCACCTTGTTCCTACATGCATATTTTTGTGTTCTTCTGAAATCTATCTTATTAGCAAAGAAGCTAGCGTGTCTACTCATGTAAATACTTTTTTAACTCAATACTAGCATGAACTGCCTTGCAAAATGGGACGTAGCCACTGTGTCATCCTTCGAGTTTAGGGCCAACCAGCCAAGCTGTAAAAATAGTTAAATACTATTCATGGCCTAACCATTTAGATCCTATGGCTGTTGTGGTTGATTTGGTTAGCATATGGCCTTTGACAACCATACCATATCAGCAGGATGTAGGCCACATAGTGATGGATTGGGTTGGATTGGTTGATCATCCTTAGGGTCGGCTTGGCGGCAGTGGAGTGGCTTCAACTCATTAGCAGGTCCACTTGCAGATTGGTCTCTACAGCATTACAACTGGTGTTAGGATTGCACCCCGGTTAGAATTATTTATTACCTCTTTTGAGGTGGGGTGATATTGTGCTTAAGGCATGGTTGTCAAGTCGTTACTACTAGTATTAGGCTGCACTGAGTAGGTGCAAAAATAGTTCTCTGAGACTAAGTCTGTGTTTAGACTATCCTCAACATGACAGGTGGCATAATCGCCATGTACAAGTAGTTAATTTTAGTGTATGTTAGTGCTTTGAGGATGGGTCTAAAGTCTAAACAGAGACCTGGTCTCTAGGATAGGTTTAGTGGGCCATTTTTTCCTTTTTCATTGTTCTTTTTACTGGCTTTAGTTGGTATATGATGGATTTCACTGAATATAACTACTGTTAGATGCTGACTAGGCACCTGCCTAGTGTCCAAGTGCCCCCAAAGTGCCAGAAGACACAGTGCTGTGCGAATGGCATGAGCCTTAAATACGTGGTATTCTGGTCCACTGGTTGAGTTCAACATGTCATGGTAGTTATGTACTGTACTCTGTGGTGTAGGCAGTCCTGCTTGTAGTACACTATTGAATTACTGAATTACATGCACAAGTCACCTTTTTTGTGCGAGACCAGGATTTGAACCCTGGTTGGTAGATTCTCACTGGAAGGCATTTACCACCATGCTACAAGCACATTTGCCTCAACATCTTGAATGACTTGAAACTTTTTAGAAATCAAGCAATAAACTGGATAGAAGGTCCTTCATGGCTACATGCATACATCGTTTATTCATGTAGTAGATGGTATTTTACTTGTTTGAAATGTTCCGTGGAAATCTCATTTGTTTCTTTTCTAATTGGATCTCAGGCAAATTATGCCTGATAAGAAAGTTACAACTATTGAGGAGCACCTACAGTGGTCTAGTTAGAAGGCAAGTTATTGTCACAGTATAAGCAGCATTATCCAAAGACTACAGCGTAATATGTAGAATCAACATATTTTGTGTTACATATTCTGCATGTTTGACATGTACGTTGACCCATATGGGTGAAATATTTATTAAAATATATAGTTGAGGCTACAGAATGAGATGTTTTTAAAAACATGCTTCTTTCAATGCCACTGTAGTATGCGAAGGAGTTGCACGAAACAAAGTGGTGGGTATAACCACTGATTTTTTGAAGGTTTGCTACCCAGTGTTTTTGGTTTAGTTTAGCTCACTGACTATCCTCCAAAAAGGTTAAGCTTCCAGGGGAACACTGACCATTTATTCACATCCAGGCTCATCTCAGGCCTACGATGTGGATGTTTAGATGATGTTGGGATGTGTGTACAGAAAAACTATAAGCGTAAAGCATTCTGGATCTATGGGTGTATGGTTATTCTTACTGTTCTAGCACCGTGTGTTCTTTTACTATGATAGGGGAGATGGATAATTTATGTATACTTAAGAGTTTCCATAAAAGGGGACCTTAATCCATTTCTGAGATCTTTTTGAAGTACAAGAATATAGTATGCATGATTTGCTCATCTGGTACATCTGATGGAACACATCTAATTAAACACGATCCAATTATTACATTGGGGATGTGACTGTATCATGGTGAATTTGGAACAGCGGAATAATTACATTAAAATGCTGTTGCTACAGAAGATAGTGTTTTAGTGGTAGGTATCTTGGAGACTCGGATTACACACATGGTGCTGGATATTACGGTGGCATGCCCAAGCAGATGTTTCACATGTGATCTGTTTATCATCTGATTATTTTCCTCTGTAGAGAAGTCACCATCTATTGACAAAAAAAACAATTGTTGTTGTTTTTTAAGTTACGACCAAATAGTTGGGAGTCCTTAAAGAAGAGGTGGTGATGGAGTGTGCTCTACAACTTTTTCTTCACTTTCAGATCTTTCAAGCGTGCACTTGAAGGATCTTTTTGCATTTGAGGATTCTTTTTTGCTTTTTTTCACTTTAGTGCTTTTGGTATGTTTGCTTCCGAACATTATTTTGCTTCTTTAATAAATTATATGTCACAGAAAAACTTATGAGGGTAGACCAATTTGTGCCTTTTAGGGCTCACTTTCCTTTTTCACTGTTGTTTATGTACCAAGTCTGTTGATTTTGTTTTTCTGTTTGATTCTTTTTTGGGATAATTGACATTTGAGTACTGCAAATTGTACTTATTTTTCAATCTTTTACTATTAGGTTTGTTGCATGTGCCCGCCAATTGGCTAAAGCACTGGAGGTGCCTTTGGTAAATGATCTGGGATACACAAAACGATATGTGCGCTGCCTTCAGGTACACTTATACATGGTTCTGTTTTTATTCACCTGTTCTGTATTTCTACATCCAACAAATTTAGATTATTGTCATATGCAAAAGTTGGTATTTTTTACATAGGACTATTATCATTCTTTGTTGTGGGCCTTTGGCACCTGTTGCCATTCTCTATTTCGTTAAACTAATTTATCTGACCTATTGTTTTGTCATCCAAAACATTGATACTTCCAGATTGCTGAGGTGGTAAACTGTATGAAAGATTTGATTGATTATAGCAGGCAAAATGGGTCTGGACCAATTGGTACGCCATTTTTATCTTCTGTTTACTATGCAGTCTCATCTGATCTCATGTCATCTTGTTTAGCATCAAGTAATCTTCACATATTGTATGATCATCCACTTGTACTCCTACAGCTCCTTCATTTGTTTTCTTTTGATTGTACATTCTATTCACCATTTTTTATCAAGACAAGTTTCCAGGCCGTACAATTTTTGTTCATGCCCCCAGTCCCCCAAATTTGGTTGTTTAATTAATAAGGAAGTAACATGCTGTTATTGATCTGTCACAACTTTCAACCTGTGACTAAGATGTGTTTGAAATGAGACAGTTGATAGAGGGCTGATTTCCTGTATTTTCCTAGTTGCCTTTTCTCCAGATCTTTATTCATTTTTTTTTGTTTATTCAACCTTCAATAAAACATGTGAAATGAGCTTATTCTGAAATACCTTATAAATACCCCAAACTGGTGGCTCTCTGACTATAATATTAGGATGACTGAACTGGCTCCCTTGCTGATTTTTACTCCTAGCCAAAGAACATGGTAGTCTGTTGCTATAGTGTTAACTGTATTTTACAGCCTTATTAATGTTACCACTTGTTTTGTGCATATTTAACATCTACTACTATTAATTGTTTCAGCTAGTTTGCATAGCTTTCCTCGGAGGACTTCATCAGGAGGGGTAAACCCTCAACAGTCACAGCAGCAACAGCCTGAAGAACAGCAATCTATCCCGCAGAGTTCAAACCAGAGTGGTCAAAATGCTGCTCCCATGACTGGTGTGCAGGCTTCTGCCTCTGCAAATGCAGATGTGACATCAAATAATTCTCTCAGCTGTGCACCCTCAACGTCTGCACCTTCACCGTCCGTTGTTGGGCTCCTCCAAGGTTCAATGAACTCTAGACAAGATCATCCAATGAGCAGTGCTAATGGTCCATATACCAGTGGAAACAGTGCTGCAATTCCCAAGGTGAACTCGACAACCTCACTGCAGTCAACTCCATCTACCTCTTTTCCTTCACCAGTGCCAACAACATCCAATAACAACATGATGCCTGCCCCTCAGAACACAAACCAACTCAGCTCCCCAACCGCATCATCAAACCTACCGCCAATGCAGCCACCTGCTACTCGACCTCAGGAGCCTGATCCAAATGAGTCCCAAAGCTCGGTTCAGAGAATATTGCAAGATTTGATGATGTCACCGCAGATGAATGGTGTTGGCCAGCTTGGGAATGACATGAAAAGACCGAACGGACTTACATCTAGTGTTAACGGAGTTAATTGTTTAGTTGGTAATGCTGTTACAAATAACTCAGGAATGGGAGGAATGGGGTTTGGGGCCATGGGTGGGCTTGGTCCAAATCATGCAGCTAGTGGATTGAGAACTGCAATAGCGAACAATGCGATGGCAATTAGTGGTAGGATGGGAATGAATCACAGTGCACATGACCTATCACAGTTGGGCCAACTACAGCAGCAACAGCAACATCAACATCAACATCAACATCAACATCAACAGCAACAGCAGCAGCAGCAGCAGCAGCAACATGACTTAGGAAACCAACTGTTGAGTGGACTTAGAGCAGCAAACAGCTTCAATAACCTTCAGTATGACTGGAAACCATCTCAATAAAGATAGAACATTACAAGTTTGATATGACGACGTGGCTGCTCTCACTGGGTTCATTGCTTATGGAGCACAAGTAACAGTGCCGACACCTCGAACTGTGTCAAAGCATTTGGTCTTTGCAATAATGCTGTCATGGAAAAAGGAATCATTCGCGACAGCAAAGCATCTGAGCCCTGTCAACTGTATGTTGTAACTGTTCGTTTAGCTGCTTGTGTATTGTGCAACTATGGCATTTTGCTGCCTGCTTCAGTTGTCTTACTGAAAGATAGAGTTAAAAGGATTAGAGCCTTGCCTTGCATCTGCCACCATCCTTGATGGTACGGTGTTACTCCTTACCCGGAAAAGAAGTTTTCCCTCCCTTTTTTTCCATGTCAGATGACATCCGATATGTAATTTATCATCCCCTCCGCCTTCCACCCTTAGCAAGCATATGTGCTGATATCTTTCTTTGCCTAAGGATTCTCTCTCTTTGTAGCCTTACTTGACTTTGTATAAGCTGCCATAATTTAGTAGTGGAAAAAGTATCAGGAATGTTTTCGTAGGCTTTGTCGCGAGATTCGACTGGCAAGAAAACTGGCATTCTTTCTTGATTTTACCGAAAGATTTCAGCCATTGTGGTGGATATTTTTCTTGAAATATTCAGGTTGACCTGTCCATCTGGTTTCAACCAGTGTGGTGGAGACTTTTCTTGATTGAAATTTTCAGGTTGGCCTGCATGCTGCACATTAGTTTATTTCTGTTGCTGCCGTAGAGTTCGATCGTTACAATGAAACCCTGCATCATAAGGGACTTCCATACTGTCATTACAATGAAGGCTATCTGTGTGAAAATAATGCAAGATTTTAAGTGCTCATGAATTCACTTTTACAAGATGTAGTTACTACTGCAGCTCGTTTGGTTCGGATAAAATGACTTCAGCTTCTTGGTGAGTTAACAAAGTTACAGGTTACAGTTATCTCACAAAGACGCGAGCCTTTCTGACAGGCAGCTGGGCTGATCATGCCAAGATAAGCGATCTATTGTTCTGATTTAGTTATAAAACCTGTTTTTTCTTCAATCCTATTTATGTCTTGTACGACCTGTTTTTCTAGTAGAAACCCGCTAAATTATTACAAGTTTCACAAGGTTCTCAAAGCTTGAGAACTGAATAAACTGAAAATGGGAAAACAGCTTGGGAAAAAACTACCAAAATGAGAATGCTGAAGCCACATACTCAACCTTTTATTACCAAGCTAAAAGTAACACCACATAGACATAATAAAATTGATGTGGAAGAGTGTATCATATTCCATATTCTGGTTGCACAAACTGCCCAAACCTATCAAATAGTAGCGAAATGAAAACAGAAAAAAAAATCTCCTTAAAATCAAATAGGGATTGGGCCACAGTTGGACCAAAAGTAGACAAATTATACACGGCTAGGCCTACAAACTCACAAAGAATAGTCCAAATAATTTCTTTCGATGGGCTTAAAGTGATCAAGTTCGTGGTACTAATTTGCAGGGTCACTATCCAAAGTTGTCTGCAAACAATAAATAAAAAATGCTGTACTTTTCATGAAAACTGCTCAGCCTCAACATGCACCTACTCATCTTTATCTCCAAGCAACTTGTTGATAAATTTATAGCTTAATTTTTTGCCACCCCCAACTAATGTACCTAACTTTGTCCCTGAGCCAAAAAACTAGGGGTTTTAGTCTCAGAATTGTCTATATTTAATTGCAAAAAGAGAAGAGTTTAAAGAAAGATATGTGCAACTACTTTAGATTCTCTGAGGAATTTATTATATGATGCTGCAGTTGATTATGATGGATATATATACTTCCCTCTTGATTCCATCCTCAAGATTATTAAGAAGTGCGGTCCCAGCAAAGCTACTTACAATTAAGGTAAACCATGAAAAAAGTATCATAGATGGAAAATTGTTCTACAAGAAAATACATTATATATGATAAAAAAAATTCAAGCTCTTAGACTGATTATATATTCACTCTTCCTAAAATCATAATATAGTTTTTTTTTAAAAAAGATAATAACAACTTTTTTATGGCATTGCTGGTGTACAGTTGGACAATCCTATCTCCTGGTTGGTCCCAATATATCAGATACTTCTTGGGAAGTTAATCCTATCAAGCCACCAAAGCAACACACGTACGGTTGGTCTAATTTGTTTTCTTAAAGAGGCTTAAGTAATTGTAGTGTAAATAAAAGTGCAACCTAGGTGTTTCTTTACTAAAGTGCATGTGTTGACAATATTCACTTCATTGATTGGAAATCAAAGAAATTAGCATGGTAGATATGTGATTAAAGTTAAGATCACATTGGATCCTATCATGCTAGAGAAGACGACAAAAGTAATTGACAAATTAATTAACACACGCCTGAGCGTACTATTTGGAGTTAATTAACCGAGGTTCTCATCGGTTGCCCATATTCCCTACTAAAACAAAACAACCTATTAAAAAATAAAAATTAATTTGCAGGTAAAATTTTATATGTGTTCTTAGTGACTTAGGGCCTATTCAGATTGTACCTAAAATAAACCTTATCAAGTTTTAGTAATGCCAAAATTTTGGCAAGATGGTATATTACCAAAATTTTAGCAGGATTTCTTATGTATTGACCAAATTTGGTAACGAACTAAACGTAGACTTTTTAGCAACTTTACCAAAAATGGTATAGTTGAAAATGATATTAAAGTGAACAGGCCCTCAAAAGCCAATATAAAAAAGAAACTACGCTAAAATATTTTAAAATTGATTCCAAAATTATGTTTTAAAATTTAAATTTAACCTTAGCTTTGGCTTGCTAGGGTAACGGGTAACCTATGAGCTCCGAGTGTCAAAGGGATTAATGGATGCTAATGCATATATCATATCTTATAACACGAATTCCATGCAAATTAATTGCCGTGGAGATAAGCCACATAGCACGTCCTTAATCACCGGAATCAATCTTCACGCACAATAACAGCAGGCGTACTTGCTTTGCATCTGGATAGATCGATAGTTTGTTTTTTTTTTTAAAAAAAAAAGTAACGGAGGAACGCTAACTTGCGTCATGGAAGGGCCTGGCATTGTTGGGCCTTGCACACAAAGCATACGTCTTAGCATGAAAGGAATTTAAAAAACTGAAGCACATCGTTTCTCACGTTTTGTGCACTAGTACCATCAAGAATCTATATCTGAAGATAGAACTATACGAAAGTTCCGGGAAAAAAAAGAACAAAGGAAAAACAATACTCCCACCGGTAAAAAATTATTTGATTCTTAAAATCTTTTAAAAAAATTATTTTTATGAACTTTGATCATTATTTCCAGTTAACCTTTTCATATAACCTTGTACATATTTTTTTTTGTTTGATAAACTATGCTATATAAGCTACGTAAGATATTGGTGGCCAAATATTTATGACTGGATGGAGGAATAATAAACTGAGTAAATAAAAAAGGAAGGGAGAGAAACGTGAAAAAATATTATAATTTCTAACCTATGATATTTTTCCCTATAAGCAATTACTGCATGTTAAATAAAACATAGGCAAGTAACTCCATGATAGTAACATCCTATTTGTCTAGAAAATAAACCGTTTAACAGTGAAATTAAAAGCACCAAATAAGTTACGGGTTTAATATTCAAACAAATACAATCTACTACAGATTTAATTGAAAAATAATACAAAATAAGCGTAATATAAAGTACATAAGCGGAAGTACGGAAGCAAGTAATACCGAAAATTTTCGTACAATGTCGAAAAACATCTACATAAATACAGTTAAGACAAAGAAAATAAAACCGTTTAATAGTGAAATTAAAAGCACCAAATAAGTTGCGGGTCTAATATTCAAACAAGTACAATATTCTACAAACTTAATTGAAAATTAAGGCAAAATAAGTGTAATTACCAGTACATAAGCAAGTAACGCCGATAATTTTCCTACTATGCTGAAAAATATCTAGATAAATAAAGTTAAGACAAATAACATTACTATGTCATTTCTTATACTCCCTCCATACCATAATATTTATTCGGATTCATTGTACTGAGATATAACACATCTATCTAAAATGACAGAAGGAGTATTTTAGAAAATTGCAACCTATTGCTAGGTAGAAATTAATAATTTAACAGTACAACACATGATAATACACACGGGCTATAAATTGCAGGCGTGCCAACCGGCACGCTGGTCTTATAGTATCTTCAGGAAAGCTGACAAATCATGTTGTTAGGAGGCGGCTAGTGATCTGCATCACTTTCTAGAAATTCCCATGGGGCCAGGTCCGATTTGTAGATGCTTCTCTGCTAATCATCGATAAGCATATACAAGCATGCTTGCTGGGCACACAAGTATAGATTAAGACCTTTTCAGGGAATATTTTTTCACCATCCTAATCATGCGAATTAATTAGTTTCATGACTATAACTACTTGAGAAGTAGTGCATCTGAAAAAACCATATAAAAGGGAGTGACCTTTCTTTACTCCATTTCCCTCCATATTGCTCTTTTAACTGTTAAACCAATGATAAGCACTCCAATCAATTATTTGAAGCATCAATTTGATCCATTGATCAACAAAGATCAGTAGCATGCATATGCTGAGACATATATTTAGCTTATTAGCTATACCATACTACCAAACATGCAAGAATTTTGCATGACCAATGATAACTAGAGCTATATCAACTAAGCTCACTAGTTGATGATGGTGGTGGTGATATGTCTAAGTTTTCTCAAATGCGCAAGAATGTTGTACATCAATATATTAATTAAGAAGAAGAGAGAAGTCTAGAAAGACTCGTACAAACCTTTAAGGGCCATGGTTAAACACAACAAACTAGAAGAAAAGGAAACTACCACCGGTGGAGAAACCATCTTTTCTCCCAGTTGGTAACCCCCTTTAATCCCGGTTTTTCAACCGGGAGTAGCAATCCGGGACTAAAAATCGTTATCTTTAGTCCCGGATGAAATAACTGGTAACACCAACCGGGACTAAAGAGAGGGATCTTTAGTCCCGGTTGTTGTTACTAATCGGGAGTAAATAGAGAATAGCGGCAGTACCAGATGGTTCTTTTTTCTTTTTTTTTTTCCTTTTTATTTTCTCCCGAATCAAGTGGCATGCAAATCCCCAAATCAAACCATAAATCCCAAATCAGAGTAACATCCCAAATTCATATCACCAAATCCGCATCACAAATCTTAAAGTTACACACAAATCAAATACATCATAGATCTAAAAAATTACACACAAATCAAATACATCACAGATCCATACAATAAATCACAAATTTATACATATCAGGGAATCACAAATTATAAAAAAAAACACAAAGCCGCTCGCAGCCGCCCGGCGCCACCGCCCGCCACGGCCGCCGCTGCCCGCCGCCGCGCACTACGCCGCCGACTGCCGCCGGGCGTGGCCCCGCCGGCCGTCGGCCCACCTGATGGGAAGGGGAGGAGGGGGAGGAGAGGGGATGAGGAGAGGAGAAGAAGGGGATGAGGAGAGGAGGAGAAGGGGGATTGAGATCTGTGTGAGAGGGAAGGAGGAGAAGGGGAAGAGATTCGATCTGTGTGAGTTGAGAGGATGAGTGATAGGGATTTTATACTACGCGTTCAATTTTACTAAAGATCTAGATGATCTTTACTTCCGGTTGGTACTTTCAACCGGGACTAAAGTGGTAGTCTTTAGTCCCGGTTGGTAGTATCAATCGGGACTAAAGATCCTTGGCCCCCTGATATGCCTTTGACAGGGGATGAACCGGGACTAAAGATCATCTTTAGTCCAATTTTTTTTAACCGGGACTAAAAATCGTTTTTAGCCCTGGTTTTTAATAGAACCAGGACTATTGTGGAATTTGGTCGACCGACCAAAGATAGTTTCTCCAGCAGTGTACGATTAGGACCAAATAGACTTAATTTATAGCCAAAAGCTAATAAGACGCTTAGCCCCCACCATACACCATAATTTATCATCATCCCTAAAATCTTACAAAGTGTATTGGCATTAGATGAGGTCTCCCAAAGACACAAACATTTCTATGTAAAAACTAGGAAGAATAATTATGTCTTGATGTAGTCATTTAAATTTTCTTAGTAAGTGGAACGATGAAATCTTCAATGCATGGAACACACGTTCCCATCATTCTCATATTCTCATGACTTACAGTCACTGGTGGAGAAACCATCTTTGGTCGGTCGGCCAAAATCCACAATAGTCTCGATTGCAATAAAAATCGGGACTAAAGTCCTGGTTCAAAAGGTTAGAGCTACTTTTTTATCTTTAGTCCCGGTTGGTGTTCTCAACCGGGACTAAAGATCTATTTCTAGTCCTGGTTGGTAACACCAACTGAAACTAAAGATCTATTTCTAGTTCCGGTTGGGAAGAAAAACGTCCACCGCGCATGCTTCTCTCTCTCTCCATCCTGTGCATGCACGCGCAACCTCTCTCTCTCTCCATCTCCCATCCTTATCTCTTTTTCTTCTCCTTCCTTATCTCCATCCTCTCCATCCTTCTCCTTCCATCCTCCCCTTGCTCTTCTCTCACCCCCTTTCCTCCTCCCCTCCCCTTCCTTCCCTTGCAGAGGCAGCCAGCGGCGGGATGGAGGCCGGGCGCGGGCTGGCGGCGGGATGGAGGCCGGGCGTGGGCCAGCGGGATGGAGGCCGGCCGGTGGCGGCCCGGCGCGGGCCAACGGGACGGAGGCTGGTCGCCGGCGGCCTCGCCCTCCCCTCCCCCAGATCCGGCCGGAGGGGAAGCGACAGGATGGGTGGCCGGCCTGCGGCGGGATGGGAGGCCGGCTGGTGAGACAATTTTTTTGAGTTTTTTTATGATTTGTGGTTTGAATGTTTTGATTTGTGAATGAATCTATGAATCGATATTGTGAATGAATCTGTGATGTTTTGAATGAGTCTGTCATGTTGTCAATGAACCTGTGAACCAATATTGTGAATATATTTGTGATGTTATGAATGAATATGTGAATAGATATTGTGAATGAATTTGTGATGTATTTGTGATGAATCTGTGAATCGTGCTGTGGATTTGTGATGTGGATTTGGGGTTTGATTTCACGATATGCATACCACTTGATTCGTGAGAAAATAAAAAAGAAAAAAAAAGGACCAGCTGGACTGCCGCTACCCTCTCTTTAGTCCCGGTTAATAACAACAACCGGGACTAAAGATCCCTCTCTTTAGTCCCGGTTGGTGATTGGTAGTCCTGGTTTGAAAACCGGAACTATATAGGGGTTACGAATCGGGACTAAAAAGCACTTCTCCACTAGTGAGTAGTTCTTTGAGATGGTAGTGATTAACATAGAACACTTGTTGGTGTCGAGAAAACAATCATGTTCTAGCTAAATCAATGATGGGGAATGAAAGAATGTTGAAAAAAAAAAGAAATAAGGAGATCCTAAAACATGCTAGAATACATTGGGTTGGGTTAAACAGTAAAATTTAGGCATGTAATCGCCCACCTCGCGTCCATATACATCCTGCTCGTAGTTCATCCAAGATTCCAAATTAAATGAAATAATTAACCACTTATATATGTATGATATATGGGATCTACATATCATTTAGACGTGGGGGTGGACAATATCGAAATGCCACTTTAAAGAGATGACAAACCATGAGTTTTGCTTATTAGAATGGGGGAAGATACCCTACTAGGATAAGATGGAAGGTTAATTTGCTCTTTTTTCTGCTTCTCTCAAAGTATCTGTTTATTTTCGAGTCCCCTATATATCCCACTTATTATATCCCTATAATTCCAAAATCCAATCAAAACCCACAGGCTATAGTTGGCCCAATTAATAAAGAAAATTTGCAGGATGTTTTCTTTGGTAATCACCATGATTGAGGTTCATTTTTGTATAAAGAAAATTGTGTGCTCCTTCATGAATCTTACAAGTGTCTTGCTGCAAGCTATAAAATATATATGAGGTTGCAAATCATCATATTTCTTCGTTCAGAAGCATCCATCACATTGCACATCAACTTTCCTTTCATCACAGGCTAGTTGTGATTAGTTGCACGCATAACCACAAATAAATTAACCAGACGTGACATTTCTTAATATAGTTAGTAGCTAGAAGTACTAGCTTTGCAATGAAGGATCTACTCCTTCTGTTCCAAAATATAAGGGATTTTAGGTGGATGTGACATATTCAGGACTATGAATCCGGACATGTCACATTCACCCAAAATCCGATATATTTTGGGACGGATGGAGTATATATATACTCACTCCGTTCTAAATTTCAAAATATAAGGGATTTTAAAGAGATCTGACACATACTATGAATCTGGACAAATTTCTATCCATGTTTATAGTACTAGGATGTGTTATATTCCTCTAAAATTTTTTATATTAAGAGACGGAAGGAGTAATACCAGATGGCCAAACAATAACCAATTGGCAGCAAAATATTTTTATATTGTGATCAGATCCTCTATGATCTATTCTTCCTATCCATAAGATCCTCATATATGTAAGAGGACTATCTTTGGTTGCAATTCCACTTCAGATAATATTCTACGAAAGATGAAGTTATCTTAACTTTCACATAAAGAGCGCAAAACCAATTCATTTTGGGCTTCTAATTTTAAAAGTATGATTGAGGGACGTGTTAACTGAAAAAAATCTAATCAATTTTAAATGTGCATTTCAAACTAATCTACCTGTAAGAAACATATATGAAGGATAAACTAAGGTAAATGATCCGTCCTTTACATTGATAGGGACTTCCAAAAACACACATGCTAGTATGCATGATTAGAACTTGAATAATGGGTTTATCATCAAATATATAGTAGAGGAAAATAGCAGATTTGATTGCTCAGCTGCCAGCTGCAATTTATTGCAAAAAGAATCTCAAACAATATTTCTTTTTTACAATATGCACAGATGTCTTAGTGTATGATAAACATGTATGTCATCCATTACTTTTGATCTATGGTTAGTCATATTTCTATTATGCTATATCAATGGTAATGTGCACAGTATAATGGGTAAAGGTTAAATATGATAAATAAATCAGGTGATATAGAAGGTTAAATTTATATGCCAGATAAATAAATCGGGCCACTGCGAGCCTCAACTAAACCTTTGCCACCGCTCCAGTGCCCGCATGAGGGCATAGTTACCGGATCCGGCCACCCCTTCGCCACCTCCCAGAGCGCCTAACGCAGCTGCCGCCTTCACCACCTCTTGGAGCGCCCGCTCGAAGTAATGTCGCTGCCTAGGCTGTGAAGTGGTGGGAGGTGGAGTGGGGGGTTTAGAGGAGAGGAGAGGATGAGTTGAGAAGAGGATGAGGAGACGAGAATAGCACTTAGATTTTTTAGGGAAGGGAAGAAAATTATACAGGAACTCTGTCCTTCCCACGTTTGGAAAGACTTCACTTATTTACTACCACGTGTCCGCACGAATCTTAAAGCACCCATCTTCTGCCTCTAGCTCAAGTGCTTAATTATTTTCCCCTCCCCTCTCCCCCATACTTTCTCTGCTTCTCATCGACTAGGGCAGGGGAGCACTATCTCTAGCTTGGAATACGTTCCACGCGCAGGGGATGGAGAGCTCACCCAACTATTTCCCCTCTCTCATGTCCACTCTCACTACCTCCCTTCCTCTTTTTCTTCATAGCTCGAGGTCCAAATTTTAGCTGAAGTCTATGTCACGTGACGACAAACTCGTCTAACTGCAGGGCACCGGATGGCAAACTTACCACACTCCCTTGTCAGGAACATAGTCTCGACTAGCACCACATTGCATCCCGCGCTGCAACAGGAAAGAGGAAGAGGAGGAGGCGAGGGAGCGCGTTCTCGTGTCAGATATGCTCCATCCGAGGAGCAAGAGGATGCAGCGGTGGAGCATGTGTTCGTGCTAGAGATGGGGCTCCAGCTAAGGAGAAGAAAGGAAGGGAAAGATGGGGAGTGGAGAGGAAAGATAAGGGGAAATTTTGGGCACTGGTAGAAGATGGGTGTTTCAAGATCCGTGCGAACAGCTGGACACGTGACAATTGAGAAGGTGGGGTCTTTCCAGATTGTGAAGGACGGAAGTCTTACGTAATTTTCATCCAAGGGAAAGGGTAGTTGACCTGGTGACATGTGCGTCTCTTAACAGGCCCATTTGTGAAAATGCTGTGAAAATTGATTTCGCATATGGGTCTTGTCTTCTTTTAGGATCAATATTACCGCAGGTGGAGATGTTACTGTCTGCCTGAAAGTTGGAGGAGGGCTCGTCTGCTAAAATCATTTCGATAGTAGTGTGTGCTCCGGCGGTTACTACCAGAAAACTTAAAAACCTTATTTATTTTATAAACTTATCTACTCCAACAGCATGCAAATCGATGCATATGGTACATGCATGACACTACATAGATAGATGATCAAGTTAACATGGTAGTATATAGAAATTAGAGCGATGCTCCGGTGCTTTCTACTGGTAGTATTATACTACCAATATTATTATTGGAAAATTAGCAATTTACTATTACATGATTAGGAGTTATTTTGTTATTTATGTTTGTTTTCTCGGCTAAATCGATCTACGATCATTCATTTTTTTGAAAGGAATCTATGATCATTCATTGCGCTGGCATCGCTCATATTTCATCGGAAAGCCAAAAAAGAGAGGGAAAAGTTTAATCACTGCAAAGTGATGATTATACCCTTCCGCGCCTTTTTTTTTACAATAATGCCCCTCCATGTTTCTACTACCGCTAACTGGGGTGGTAGTATAAATAGATTTGAACCCTTTGATTAAATGATATCAACGCGTTCAGATTGTTTTCGTAGAGACAGTAGTGAGGCTCTAGAAATTAACATCGACCATTGGATCAACGGCTAATGAACGGCTCAAAACAAATATAGAGTACTTAAAAAGATTCCATTAAAAATTTATACGTACCGAATAGCTAGTAATCACAACAATAACATTTTTAATATAATCTTTTCATCCAGAAATCTTTGAGCATATGTTATTTTTCTGATTTCTCCAAATAAGATGATCATATTTGTAGTCTTCACGCATCGAAGACTTACGAAGAGATTGTCTTTTTGTTTCACAATGCTAGATTAAATTGTGTTGATAGAAAACCTATCAACCATTTTAATATTTGTTGGTTGCATGCATATATAATATTTCTCGGTCTTCGTTACACGCGGGATGAATTAATTTCTCTTTGGTTTTGATGATTTTTTTTAAGAAAATGTTTTAAACTTTTAAATGGAGGGAGAGTACTAACCGCACATTAGTTATCACATAAGAAAAAAAATGGCAGAGAGAGGTGATAGACACACCAGGACTAACATTGTTGGATGCACATGTTCAAACGTCCGTCCGGCCGGCCTGCTGCCGGCGGCGGCGTATACGTCGGCGGCCACCGGCCATCATCACCAAAACCACGCGCCGCCGCCGGCCACAATTTAAAGCCCTAAAAGTCCGTATCAAACATAGCTAGTCCAAACAGCACATGCATATGCATACATACTCCCTCCGTACGTACCAAAATATAAGCATATTTAAATAGTGACATATAAAAAAATAAAAAAGATTAATAATGTATAATTGATATTACTAGATTTATTGTTAAACAAACTATCATAATGAGCAACTCTTTTTATTTAAATATTTTACTTTTATAGATATTGTTGATCAAATAGCATATCGGATTTTATGATTGAGGGAGTAGATGATATCGATCGATCGATCAAGTTGACGTGGATCCAAGAAAGCAACCAACGAAATTAAGAAGCATCTAGAATTTTTAATTTACAGTTAGGCTTTGGTCGATCTATGTGCTAATTGATGCATGCCAACAATCTGAATCGGCCGACCAGCATCATATATATCAAGTTGCATATGCTGCAGCTAGGACCATTGGTTTATCACATTTAGGCACGTTGTATACATGCATATGGACAGCAGCAGCATGTGTGTGTAGTGCACAAGCCAATTAGTTGAGCCAATAATTAAAAAAGGGTTGGCTTTTGGCTATATGGCTAGCTAGTGGGGTTGCAATTTGCCAACCCAATCACAAGAGATCAATACTTGTACTGTGGTGGTTTGGGGGCAAAAACTCAAAAGGAGAGAGGGGGAGAGGAATTTAAAGGAATAATATATATGCAAGTGGATATATAGTTAGAATAATGCAGCTTCGGCTTCATAATGATGGGTACAGATCGATGTCTAGTGACGGTATAATGCGAGAGTAACGGGTGATTGTAGACGTCATATTATTAGTGCTTATTGATGTGTATTTCTGCATATATATGTGTTGCAGAGTGAAAAGAGAAAATTAGAAGTATATCATCTTTCTAATGTAATAGCCGTCGACTCTCTGTGCGTATATACATCCTCCAAGAAAGCTAAAACGAGTGATGGTGAAGAACCGAGAAAGAAAATGACAAGAATATATAGATCATTTTAAAATCAAGCTCTATACATAATTTAATTCATTGTGCATACTTTGCTTTTAGTTTTTTTTTATTGAGAAACATTTTGTTTAATTCTACTAGTTTGTTTCTTAGAACATGGGTTTATATACAATTAAATAGGAAAAACAAAAACCTTATTTGTAATGTAAAACGTTTGCAGGTCTTGCGATGAAAACAGCTTGAAAACATGCGGAAACCATCTCAACTATTTCCATTTCCATATATTTTTATTGGAATCAGAATCGAAATTGGAAAAACCCAGTTATGAAGATGGCATTGAATATATTGACTAGACAAATACGTAGCGAATAAGATAACAAATATTTATCGAAATATGAAAACAACTCTAAATGAGCTTTTCAAACAATAAATCGATATTTCTAAAACAATAAATTGATATTTCTATTATTTTATCAATTAATAATAATACAACTAGTTTTACACTTTACTTTTTGTGAGAACTCCAATAAGCAAAAACTATATTCATCTATAATTGTAAGTAGTATGATGTGGTCTAATAAAAGCATTGAACTAAAGCATTGAACTAAAACAAAAATAGTCGGTAGGAAAAAGAAAAACAGATCTAAAGCATTGAACTATTAAAAAATATCTTCATTCAACTAACCACCTCAATATTTAGTATAAGTCTGAACATCTAAAGCAGAGAAAGCTGAAACTAATCAGCTATATATATAAAAAAACAATTTATTTCCGATTCCAAGAAAAAAAAATCCAAATTCGTTTTCGTTTTTAAAACTTTTTGAAAAAAATCCAACCGACACTTTTCATTTCCGAAAATACGTCCAGAACTTTCTAAACCATTTTATCCATATGCATGTCCGGTAACTCATATTTGTTACTAAGTATATTTCCTGATTTCTCAAATGGTTCGCTACTAAAAGTGTTCTTTTTTATTGAAATTTATTCAAGCAAAAAATGGAATAGTGATATATATCCTTCTATATGTTTTTTTTTTCGATTATGCTCCGAGCTATATAGTACAACATCGATGTATGCGAGTCCCCTGTTGCTAGTTCTTTGAAAGTGTCCATATAAAATATCAGGAACTGTGCCACTTGTTGCTAGAGATCGAATAATCATTTAGCTGTCTCGCTTAACAAAAAGTAACTAAATAATTAGCTTAATTATAGTGGCTTAAACTCGAAGGTGTAGCTTGATATGCACAAATTGACACGACTTTTTGTACACACATCTTCCTCGATCGGTAGACTTCAAATGGACTACTTTGAGTTGGTTGTACGTATACACACCCCTAACAGTCCAGGTGTACACATTAGTACGAGGTCAACTACAAATTGAAAATTAAAGATGCTCCTTAATTATTCTTCTAAGAAGAATATATAAGATATATATGAGTATGATACCTTGTTTGGATGGACATAATTAATATGAATAATTAAGAAAAGGAGGACAAGCAACTAGTTGCAAAAATACTTGTTCTTTTGATAATCGCGTGTATGTATGTAAAATATAGTTTTTGAGTCAACTCACTTGTCGTGATGTGCTCAATAATAAACTTTGTGATTGGGCAAGATCAGGTCAACCGAACCAGATTGCGAGAATATCTCATGATTTGATTAATTATTCGACGATGATGATCCATCTCGATCTCGAGGACTGTAGTAGTGCTAGCTGTATGCTGTGTATGCTGAGTATGTTACCAGAGCCGGCCCTGGGGCAGTGCGGGCTCGCACTGGGCCTCCAAAATATATATACTATGGTACCAAGTCTGATAGGCTCCTCTGTGCATTGAGAAGATGCTGCGAGATGAGATTGTTATTGACACTATCATCACTGATTTTGTACACTACTAAAAATCTCCATGTTCCCTACCGTTTAATTGTTTCCCTACTAGTGTGTGGGGAGGCCAAGGGAAATAAAAATACCCCTACCGGATCATTCCAGGAACGTAGGGAAATTTTTATTCCCTAGGATTTTACAAAATTCGTAGGGAACAAACAACTGGAGGGCCCACCATGCTCTACCCTTTTCTTTGTTAGAAGGGAGAAAGATCCTAGGTGGCAATGTTTCCCTACAACAAGATTGAAAACCATAAGGAACTAACCCAATAAAATTTAGCTCCAAAAAAAATTGCCTCCAAAAAAATTGGTGTCCCCGCCATTTTTTTCGTTTCCCTCCACTACCCAGGTCTCCACTCTATTTTTTTTCACTATTCTATTTTTCCTACTACTCCTATCTCTTCTCCACTCTCTCCTCTCCACAGGCACAGCTGCTCCTGCCTAAGCCTCTCCCGTCTCCAGCGAAATCAGCAGCCGCCACCAAATCTCTCCCTTCTCCGGCGAAATCAGCGGCCATGCTCCACCACCTGCCATCAGTTGAGGTTGTCCCTGCTTCCCGCAGCTCCCCTCCATCAAATCCCTAAACTTTCCACCCAAAAATCACTCTCGATCTGTACCCCTAAATCCTCTCTTCACCATCCCCATATCCCCTCCCATCCACTAAGCGTATAGGCAAAATCCAAATCAACAACTAGTAGCAGGTTTCTTGTGCAATCCCTTAGGTCCCCAAGCAAATCCAGGAGGAGGCAGCACGTACGAGGGAAGAGAAGGTCTCGCTGGTCTGCAGGCTGCAGCATGCTGCCTCTCCAAAAAGAAGAGGTGAAGAAATCCAAGAGAAGAGAAGACACAGTAGATAGTCAACAACAGATTAATCTAAGCTCTGCACCAACCGAACCTTGAAGTAAGTATGCATCCACTGAAATATTTACTGTTTTTTTAGCAAAACTGAAATATTTTCTGTGTTCTCCATTGTCATATTTTATTTGCTCTATGCTTGGGTCTGATGAAGTTGGTAAATAATTATTCTTTGGGATTGCAGTGAGTCTCTTTTTAATAAGAAGTAATGTTTTGCCTAGTACAAGTTGTTGATAGAATAATAGCTGGCACATGTTGATTTCTGTGTACACAACTAAATTTTTTTAATAATCTGTCTTTCCCATAATCTTTAAAAAAATATGTCTTGTTTATGGCACATGTAGCTAAAAAATATTTTTCTCCAGTTTGTTGCTATAAAATTAATCATGTCAATGGGAGTTGAAGATCGTAGTTGGATGTATAGTGGATGGAATGATAATGGTTGCCATTCTGAAGAGTGGGTGCGCAACACAAATGCTTTTGTTGATCGTGCTTTTGGCAGAGTACAAAATGCAGAAAAATTTGGAGTAGAGTGTCCTTGTTCAAGTTGCCGTAATAGAATTAGAAGAAAGAAAGAAGTGATGAGTATGCATCTCTGTCAAAGAGGATTCATGCCTGATTACACTAGATGGATCAAGCATGGAGAGCATCCTGTGAGGTTGTTTGAACCAGAGGAGACTTATAACATAGCTGACCCCCTAGGTGACATGCTAGGCAATTTTGGTGATGCAATGGATACAGATTTTTCAGAGGACGAACCAACAGCAGATGCCAAGGCATTCTATGCCATGTTGGCTGCTTCACAAGAGCAACTCCATAGTTTCACTCAAGTGTCACGCCTAACAGCGGTCACACGCCTGATGGGAATTAAATCACAGCATAATATATCTTCAGAGTGCATGAATAATTTGCTTAGTCTCATTGGTGATATATTGCCATCAGGTCACAAGATGCCAGCCAACTTGTATGAGTGCAAGAATCTTCTTAGTGGATTAAAAATGCCATATGTCAAAATAGATGTTTGCATAAATAACTGCATGATATACTACAAAGAGGATGCACTTAAAGAAAAATGTGATATTTGTAATGAAAATCGTTATGTAGCTATTGAAGAGGAACATAAAGGGAGAAAACGGAAACCAGTGCCACGCAAAGTTATGCGTTATCTGCCATTTATACCACGATTGCAGCGGATGTACATGGAACCCAGAACAGCCAAGCATATGCGGTTTCACAAGGATGGTACTCGTGCCAATCCTAACATCATGGTACACCTATCTGATGGTGAAGCATGGAAACACTTTGATAGACACAATCCAAATTTTGCACTAGATGCTAGAAATGTTCGTCTTGCAGTAGCTACAGATGGATTCAATCCATTTGGATTTGGGGCCCAATATTCTTGTTGGCCAGTTTTTATTATACCCTTGAATTTACCCCCAGCCCTTTGTATGAAGGATGAGAACATCTTTTTAAGCTTAGTGATCCCAGGGCCAAACCATCCTGGTAAGAACTTGAATGTTTTCATGCACCCCTTAGTTGATGAGTTCAAGCAAGCATGGCAAGGAGTAGTCACTTATGATAGTTCTGTGAAGCAGAATTTTAACATGAGGGCAGCCTACCATACTTCAATCCATGACGGTCCAGCATTGGCCATGTTCTCTGGATGGTCAACACATGGTGGTTTGTCATGTCAAGAATGTATGGCAGATATTCATACAACTTGGTTACCTAATGGGCACAAGTATAGCTGGTTTGATTGTCATAGAAGATTCCTCCCACCCAATCATCCATTTAGAGGTCAAAGGAATGCATTTAGTAAGGATACAGTAATGCATGACCTCCCTCCACGTAGATTGACAGGGGAAGAGGTTGAAGCTTACATTAAGAATACATTTGATAATTCCTTTGAAGGTTATGGGACTACACACAATTGGACTCACATGCCGATCTGGTGGGAGTTGCCATATTTCTCAACAATTCTAGTACGCCATAACATTGATGTCATGCATAATGAAAAAAATGTCGCTGAAGCTATTTGGAGTACTTGTCTTGACATTAGTGACAAGACTAAGGATAATGTGAAGGCTCGCCTTGACCAAGAATTAATGTGCAGTAGGGTTCACCTCAACCTTGTTGAGAAGCCAAATGGTAAATGGGAGAAACCTAGAGCACCGTATTGCTTGACAAGAGCCCAAAAAAACGAAATCATGCAGTGGTTTATGGGGATCAAATTTCCGGATGGGTATGCAGCAAACATAAGACGAGGGGTCAACATGGAGCAACTGAAAATACATGGGCTTAAGAGTCACGACTACCATATATTTATTGAGCGGCTGCTGCCTGTGATGATCCGGGGATTTGTCAATCAGGACGTGTGGGAAGCATTAGCTGAGCTAAGCCATTTTTATAGGGTACTTTGTGCTAAAGAGGTCGATCCAACTCAAATGCTTCAGATGGAAAAAAAATATCCCAATTCTAATATGCAAACTCGAGAAATTATTCCCACCAGGCTTCTTTAATTATATGGAGCATCTAATCATACATCTGCCATACCAATCAAGAGTAGGAGGTCCTGTAAAGTATCGTTGGATGTATATAATTGAGAGGTAACTAAAATTCCACATGTTGTCAATTTAAAGTCATATTTTATCTTAGGTGACAAACTAACATGTCATGTTATGTAGATTTATTAAAAAACTGAAGCAAAAGGTTCGCAACAAGGCTCGTGTTGAAGGGTCAATAGTGGAGGCTTATCTTGTAGAGGAGATCTCGCACTTCACATCACTGTTCTTACCTGATCTCATTGCTAGCTCACGCAATCGTCCACATCGGTATGCTCAAGTTGGCCCTGCTAGTGAAAGCAACCTTAGCCTGTTCCAAGTTCAAGGGTGGAAGACCGGTAGAGGAATTTCTCGAACTTTAACTTTTGAAGAACAAAAGAAAGCAATGATATACATATACACAAACATGAGTGAAATGGATGGATTTGTTGAGTAAGTATTCTAAATTTGTAAATAAGATATTAATTCTGCTATAAAATGTGTTTCGTAATGCATCATTATTAGGAAGTTTGAACAAGAACAGTGGATGCGCTCAAGACCACCAAATCAGAAGGAGCTAGATAAATTAATATGGAACGGAGCTGGTAATGGAAAACCAAACTTATTGGACTGGTTCAAAAAATTGGTAACCTATCGATACACATTTACAACTTACAACTAAGATAAAGTCAGGTTTTTTACTTTTTGTTTGTAATTTTGCAGTGTTCCAAGGACGCTAGTATACATAATGATTTGCGTCGTTTATCACGTGGATTTGGCCTAAAGGTCAAGTCATATGATATTTATGAAGTTAATGGGTATAAATTTCGGTCTGAAAAGTATGAGAAATCCAAAGGAAATCTAACTACTGTCAACACAGGGGTGCTAGCTGTTGGAATCGATGATAACACAGGCAAAGAGCTAGAGTACTATGGCATTATAATGGACATTATTGAATTGAAATTTGATGGTGATGAAAATTTCAAGCTTGTTTTATTTGATTGCCATTGGTTTCATCCTGTCAATGGAGTACGCCGTTTAGAAAAATTTGGATTAGTCGAGGTTGCACATGCATCATGCAATCCAGCGGATGAACCTTTTGTACTTGCTAGTCAAGTATCACAGGTGTATTATGTTCCATACGCATGTACAACTGATCCTAATCTCAATGCATGGTGGGTTGCATACAAAGTAAGACCCCTAGGAAGCTTGCCTATTACCTCGTTGGATGATTATAACAGCAGTGACCCATCTTGTGTTGATATCTTCCAAGAAGATGGCTTAGAAGGTGAATTCATCATAGACATTGGCCAAGGTCTGGATAATATTGTCATTACTGATGTAGATGAGATCACTGATCAACAAGACCTGTCAACAATAAATAATCGGAGTACTGATATGAGTGAAGACAATGACCTAGTATCTGAAGATGAAGAAAGTGAAGACGACAATGAATCAATTCCTGAAATGAATGATTACTATTACCGTCAAGAAGAAGCTGATGGTTTCTAAGTTTGCTGTGTGTGTGTGTCTATATATATATATATATATATATATATATATATATATATATATATATATATATATATATATATATATATATATATATATATATATATATATATATATATATATATATATATATATATATATATATATATATATATATATATATATATAGGTATTATGTGCGCTTTTGTTCTTTTGTTTTATGACATTTATTTACAGAAGTTATTTATGAGTAATATTTTTAAAATACACAGGATGACACTTTCAAATACAAGAAGCTCAAGAAGAAGCTGATCATCTTCCAATAGTCCTGCAATTTCAAATGAGAACGATGATCCCAATTTAGATGAAGTGGAAGATGAGGTGAATTTTCACTTGCAAGGTTGTTCAGAACTTCCACCTATTATCCCCAACATAGAAGACCGTCCACTGATTGAACCTGAAGGGAAAACGTGAGGTTTCATCATGCAATGTGTTTTCTAGAACATAGCTTTATCTCTGCTGTTTAAACAGAAGTTATTTTGCTTTTGTAGACAATGGCATGAAATTCCAACCTTAGGAAAGGGAAGAAGGCCAGCAAGTGTTCTATCCTGCCTACTAAAGAAGAACTATCCTGGCATAGTCCAATATAAAGGCAAGTCAGTGATTGCTACAACTTGGAATCACTACAAAGCAGACAAGGACTCAAATGGGAGAAGCAAAGCTGATGTGGTTGAAGAAGGTTTTTGGGTATTATTATATTTCTTCTCTATTTGTTACTCCTACTATCTTCTCATTACTGTTTTAAACATATGCAGACAATTTCGTTTTAAAATAATATGTAGACAGCAGACTTGTCATAAAAAAAATGTCCTGCAGGATAGTATATCGTTTATGGCTGTATAGGTTCCTCTTTCAAAGTTTCTGCATTTTTGTATGCATGCAAGATTTAGCTAAAACATGTTCTAAGGTTTGGTGCTTCTATATTTGTCTTGTTTCAGCTAAGGTTCAAACATCAACCAAGCCAAGATCAGGCGCGTGCTGCAAAAGTGCATGTTCGTAAGTGTTGCGGTGTGTTGTTGGGATGGCTTAAGTATTATGCTCGAATTCAAGCCATAATGGATCACTGTCGTAAGGTTGAAGGAGTGCAGATCTGTGACAAGAGAGCAGGGCTAAGATACCTCTCCAAGGAAGAATACTTGGCACAGCAACCTGAGTGGTGTGATCAAATGGCTTGGGATGCAATGGCTACTGTTTGGGTTGATCCTGAATGGATCGAAAAATCTAAAACAAACCGAGCCAACCGCAAGACCCCTAAATTTAAGCCTCATAGAGGAGGATCCAACTCTATTGCTACAGTACGACAAAAACTGGTAACTTTTAAACTTTTATTCATGTTATGATGGTGGGTTTTTTATGCATTAAACACTGATACCTTGATTATGAAGTCCAAAAAATTTGGGAGAGAAGTATCTGCAATTGAGGCATGGGTTCATACACACAGGGGATCAAATCCTGAAGATACTAACACACTGAACACAGAAGAAGCCACTTTATGCTTGGTAATTTTCTGAAATTTTCAATAGTTTCCACATTTACAGTCTAATATTTTAAAAACTGATGGTTACCTGGACAGGAGCGATATAAAACCAAGGCAACGGAGTTGAATGGTCCAAACTTTGATTGGATGAACTCCCCTGTTGACTCAAGGGCCTTATATGAATGTTCTTGCGGTAGACCACATGGAAAATGGGAAACATTTAATGGGATGGTTGATGATAGCGAGGCTATGGCTAAGATCAAGAGAAGATCTACATCTTCAACAGCTAACAAGCGTCGACGACAAGAAGAAGATGACCATGAAAGAGCAAGGCTGATCAAGGATGCTCGTATAGCAAAGGAATATGCACAACGAGTGCTGGAGTGGAGTAGTGGCCAAGACAGCTACAACAACACTATAAAACTTATTCTTGAGGTGCAATCTGTCATATACCTATTATTTTTATTAGCATAATTCTAAAGCATTAGTTTTTAATTTTGTGTGCTAAATATTTGAATTGTAGAGTGTTATCCAGCATACTGGAATGCCTCTACCTGTTGCAATTCCACATCCACCGCCGCCGCCGCCACCACCTACATACGGAGTTTATCATTCTGCAGATCAATCTACGGTGAATGTATGTGGTCATGTTTCTATTAATATTGCAGATGTGTCCTAGAGATAGATTTTTTTTACCTTGCAATATCCAGCAATTTCAATGTCATTTTAGTGGCGTTTACTATACATATGCAACCATTCAAGTGTAGCAGTGTCATATTTATCAATCTATCTATCTATCTATCTATTATATACTAAAAGTCCATTAAACTTCCTATAAACGCTCCCAAGCCGCCATGTGGCGCTCTAATAAATACGAGAAATCCAAAAAATTATAAGAAAAAAAGCAAAACATCCGACCTTTAATTTTTACTTAAGATGGTGGACCATTATTCTTCACCATTAGATCTTACCTTAAAAAAAATATCCTAAAACCCAATCCATAATCTCCTCCCACCCCTAACCCACCACCTCTCAGGTGGCTCTCAAGTACGTACGAGACCTCCTCTCCCCTGACGTACGTACGTACATACGTCTCTTCCTCTCCTGTACTTCCTTTTGTCTTGCCATTTTCCATTCAATCTACCAATTTTCTACCTAGCAAAATTCAATATGTAAATAAAAGTAAATTCTCTAAATGATTATAATTTTTACATTATATTTTATTTATCTACATTGGCCATGTTTGGATATACAAGAATATATCTTTTGGAAAAAAATCCTATCTTTTACATGAAAAATAAAAAGTAATTAAATATTAAATTAATAACATATATATGATCTTCGCTCCTCTCTCCTTGCTCACTTTCTCCTCCCTATTTTGTAGCTAGCAACTCATTATATAAATAAAAAGAGTAAATTTCATAATACTATATCTATCTATCTATCTATCTATCATATACTCTTTCCGTCCCAGAATATAGGATGGGTCTCATCCTATCTTAGGTTGTTACATTCTAGGACAGAGGCAGTACTAAAAGTCTATTAAACTTTCTACAAATGCTCCTAAGCCACAACATGGCGCTCTAATAAATTAGAAAAATCCAAGAAATTCTGAGAGAAAAGCAAAACATCCGAGATGAACCACCACACCTAAGACAGCTAAGGTGATTTACCAAGGTCATCACGAGTGTCGCAGCAATACTGATTTGCCAAGGTGAAGATGAATCAAATCATCAGTGTATAATGTTTGTTTTGTTAATAACACTTCAATTTTAATTTGAATTTAATTTATTAAACATGATTTCTTAACAAAATAAGTCTACTTTGTTTCTCGATAACTGGATGGATAATTACTCATAGGGATGAATTAAATATTTTGTTGTATAAAACTAACAAATAGCTTATAAAAATTATCAAAGAATATCGTTGAAAAACAATCGTAGAGAAATACTTTTTTGAAATTTGAAGCGTAGCATATACTGTCTGGTTAATATTCCAATCTTATAAATTTCTTGAACACAGCTTACGATACATGCCCGCGTATACGCGCGGGCTACCTTTCTAGTTGATACTAATAGTGTAATGTCTCAGTGGTCTTTATGCTCATCGTCTAGTTTATTCTATACTTGCTACTGCAAATCAATGTTTTGTTCAATACCATTTGTTACAATTACATGAAAACCATTAAATTTTATCCATTGTGCTTTCAAATTTCTGTGTTGGATAGGCTCGTAGCAGTGGCTCAGTTGTTGGAGCTGGAGAAGACACTGGTAGAGAAACCATCTTTGGTCGGTCGACCCATATCCACAATAGTCCCGGTTCCATTAAAAACCGGGACTAAAAATGATTTTTAGTCCCGGTTAATAAGAGGAAGATCTTTAGTCCCGGTTGTTGTTACCAACCGGGACTAAAAATCATCTTTAGTCCCGGTTGGTAACTCCAACCGGGACAAAAGATGATTTTTAGTCCCGGTTGATTCCATGTCAGGCTGTGTCAGGGCCCTATGATCTTTAGTCCCGGTTAGTAACACCAACCGGGACTAAAAACCTATTTTTAGTCCCGGTTGGTGTTACTAACCGGGAATAAAAATCAAAACACACTATATAATCCATAGTACCGATCCTCTTTTCTCGTCCACACAACAAACTCCTCCCTCTATCTCTTTTTTTCCTCTCTAACTTCTTATCTCTTTCCTTATCTCTAACTCCCCTCCTCTCCTTCCTTTTTTCCTTCACCACAGTGCAGGCGGCCGGCGCGGAGGCGGCGACGCACGGGACGGCGCGGAGGCGGCCTACATGGCGGCCGGCGCGGCAGCACGGGGGGCCGTGCGGCGGCGGCGGTGGGCGGCCGGCGCGGCGGCGCGGGAGGCCGCGCGGAGGCGGCGGCTGCGGTGGGCGGCCGCTCGGCGGGAACCGGCGCGGCGCTGGCCGGCCGGCGCGGAGGGGAGGAGGGGAGGCGGCAGTGGCTGCCGGCCGGATTTTTTTTCTTTTTTTTTTGAGATGTGAATCTGTGATGTATTTTTGTGTGAGATGTGAATCTGTGATGAATTTTTTAGAACCCTGTGATGTAATTTTTTTAAGAGTTTGTAATGTATTTGGAGATGATTTGTTTGAGGATTTGGAGATGTTCTGTAATATGTGATGATTTGGATATGGGAGGGGATGGTGTGAAATCAATATTCAATATTAAAAGCAGAAAAAAAAAAGAAAAAATATCTTTAGTCCCGGTTGGTGTTATCAACCGGGACTAAAGATGCTCCCATCTTTAGTCCCGGTTGGTAACACCAACCGGGACTAAAGATTGATTTTTAGTCCCGGTTATTTGAATCGGGACTAAAGATAGCGATCTTTAGTCCCGGATTCGTAGTCCCGGTTGAAAAACCGGGACTACAGGGTGGTTACGAACCGGGACTAAAAAGCATTTCTCCACCAGTGAGAGAATCATGCTGGGACTGCAACTGTTGGAGCCGGAGAAGAGAATCATGGTGGGATTGCAGCTAGAGAGGAGAATAATGGTGGTATTGCAGTTGGCGAAGATAATCCAGAAGAAACTTTGGCTAGAATTTCTCTAGGCATGTTTGGAGGGCATATTAATGCATCTGGCAGTGCAGGTGGAAAATACTCTCCTCCTTTGGAAGAGCTTGGCCCATTTTGATTTTAGAATGTTTGGAAGAATTGCACTGAAGTGTGAACCTTGATGCACTCATGCAAGTGTTGAATGCAGCTTCTTTGTTCTTGGATAGTTTTGTTTCATATTAGCTAGCTGCAAGCCCTCTATTTTGGAACCTGATGGAGGCTATGACTTCTTATGTATTGAATTTCTATGAAACTATGACTCTATTTTCCATGAATTTGGTTACGTGGCATGTGACTTATCAAAGTAATGGTTATTCATGGAAAATTTGTGTGAGCTTGGGTTGATTTGGTTTCTCAGATTAGTGATCTACATTACCCATTTAATTATTTCAAATTTGAGTGGATTGCCTATTTAATTTAATATTCAGATATTGCATATAAACGAATATCCCTATTAAACTATTATAACATTTTGAAGGGAAATAATTGTGATATGGCACAAATAAGAAATTTATATTAAACAAATAGATCCCTACAGTTTTAGAAACCTAGGGGAAGTTACTTTACATACTGGATACAATGCCATGTCAGCCAAGTTCCCTACCATTTCAAATCCTAGGGATCCTTTTTGTTCCCTGCGCTTTTACAATTGAAATCGTAGGGCACATCTAGTTCCCGGCGAATAATTTCCCATGGAAGTTTTCCCTACGAAAAGGCCTAGGGAACTTGTTTCCCTACTAGTTTCAGCTCATTCCCTACTAGAAAAAACAATAGGGGACATGGTGAGTTCTAGTAGTGGTATCTAGAACCGTTAGAAGAAATTATTTTAAATGATCTAGAGTTATTTCTTTTTGGTATTTTAAACTTATTAGTGTGAAATTCGTTAATGACAATGAGTTTTTAAATATTATCTTGTATTTTTATGGTGAATGGGGGCCTTCATTTTTTGTTCCACACTGGACCACCAAAAAGTCAGGGCCGGCCCTTTATGCTACGAATTTTGCCCATCAGATTTATTTGATAGTTTATAGGGAAAAGTATTTTGAACATTCACACTTTGAAAAAGGATAAATGTCTACATTAACTTTTTTTCATCCACTATCTTTTACAATTAATTAAGTATTACCTCAACACCATCAACTTTCCTATTCGCTTTACTATTCGTCTTTTCTAAAAATACTTGTGCGAGTAGGTAAATATGTAAGGCAAGTTTAAGGTACTATTTTACTTTTCTTAAATAAGTAATTGAATAAATATTGTTGATTAAAGTTTTAGGAAAAATCAATATTGTCCTACATTTAAAGTTGGAGACTGCTATATCTTTAGGCTTGCAGTACGTGCTCCATTAATATTGCAATAATAGGAGTTGAAAAATCACATCCTTTGCTTCTAGAGCCAAAATATCACAGTTCCTAAACACATTGAGGTAGTCCCCTGTCGTATAATCGAAAAGGGGAAAACCCCTAAATTCAACCCAATGTCGAGGTTAATTACGAAGGGCAGTATTTGAAAGTGTATGGTTTACTAGAAAAAAAAATGCCCGTGCGTTGCGACGGGTGAAGGTTATTTTAATTTTATTGTTGTTATATGATCTAGTTAATGTGGGAGTTCACTTGGACATATATATATATTTTAGAAAATCATGAGCTGCAATTAGAAGTCCGATCATATTAAGTTAGCATGCGAGTTTTTTAAAGAGAATTCTTATACGACTCTTATTATATTTTCAAAAGCGAACGAACTTAAAACCGACTCAAATACAGATATGTATTTCCGAAAGCGATCAAACTTAAAAACCGACTAATACACGGATGACTTACCAAAGTACTGGTAAAAACATCTTCAATTTTTATAATAGTAGAGATTAGACATCATCCTCTTTTAAAATAGTTTCATTGTTATTTTTTAGACTTTTGAAAGTTAAAGACATAAAAAGAATTTCTTTTCAAGGAAAAGAATTTGATATCCACATGCAAACTACCTGTGGCTTACCCACGTTGTGTTTCTTGGGGTCTTATGACCCAAAAAGATTATTCAATCCTAGTTAAATTATACCGTATTATCTAGATGATTTGTATATATTAAACCCTCGGTAATTTTTTTCCAGGTTAATTGCCGCCATATACAGCACATCCTTAGAATTATCAATGGGGCTACTACATAATATAAAAATATGGTGATGAGATTAATCACAACAAATTAATACTCCATATATATATATTATTCTACGCTAGAAGTATCAAATTTTCATGCTTGCACGTGACAGAGGAAAGAACATTCGGGTAGCTTGTGCGTGTGGTTCGATCAATGCTGGAGAGCGACACATACATCGGCACGTACACTGCTAATCTGGCCGTTTTGTCTACTTGCTGGATGAATTAATTGGAGTAATATTTTTTTTCACCAAAAAATTAAGAAGGGGATAATTCTGTACTCCCTCCGTAACATAACCATGAGTTTCCGTGTCAAACTTTAATCGTTCATCGTGTCAAACTTTAATCGTTCATCTTATTTGATTTTAAAAAACTAGAAAGAATAAGTCACGCATAAAGTACTATTTATGTTTTATAATCTAATAACAATAAAAATACTAATTATAAAAAAATTTAAATAAAACGAACGATCAAAGTTGAACATAGAAACTTACGGTTGCACTTATTCTGGGGCGGAGTAGTACTTAATTGCTCTTCTTCCGGTAACTGTGGCAGCAGACATGAGAGATTGAGACATTGACTGATGATGGAGGTGTGCTTGCATGTGGGGTGCACGCGTCACCGGTGACGTACGGCTGCTTGGGTGAGAAATTAATCGCTTGGTCCACACCATATGAGGTGAAAAAAACAAGGGTTAGATATGGTTTTTTAAGATTGAGCAACCACTCCCTTTTCCCCATAAAATCCAATCTAATATTAGATATGATACATCCTAGTACAACGAATCTGGACGTGTCTATGTCTAGATTCACTGTACTAAAATGTGTTGTTATATCCGGTTCTAGATTCGGTTTTTATGAGACGAAGTAAGTACTATTTACGGTGATGGTGATCTAGGATGTAGCCATGTATGCATGTATGGTTTATATTTTGGAACAATTGTTCACAACCATGGGTTAATTTTTGACATTTAATTATGTAGCAAGTTTGTAACATCTAGTGATGCAAATCATAGTATCTGAGATATAATTTTTACTCTTTTTAAAAAATTAAAAACTTACGTGTATCAGTACATTAGAAAATAGAAATCTCATAATCAACTATTGGAAATTAAAGAGTTGATAATATTGTTAGTTTTAGATTTTTTTTTTGTTTTGATCTCTTAGTGAAAAAGATTGCACGTAAATATTTTCCTTGAAACAACTTAGTGGTATATATACTGGCCCTTATATTCATAAACAACCTCCATTATTTACAATCATGCTTTGCCAACGAATGGAATTAGGATCCAGAGTAATGTTGATAATTTGCCTGAATTGCAAGTTTCAGATTGTGCTACAGCTACATATACCGACCTAGATACATGCATGTCAGGCACATACGTACAACCACGGACTTACAATACCTCTCACCTATTCATTTCCTGTCCTCTTCACCAAGTTGGTTAGTCAGGACCACGGCAAAAGATCTCATCGGATATCCATCCACGCACATATCACCTCTCGCGAAGTCGCAGTACCGTATCCAGAAAATTAACAACCATACACGAAAACCTCCCGAACACGCACACGGCATACACAACATCAAGCACCGGCCGGTAGTGAGCGAGCCCTGCGTACCCGTGTGCGCGTAGCGAAAATGCCGCTGCCGCAGGTGGATGGATGGAGAGAATTGGAGGAGATTGCAACGTGACAAGAGCAACGGGACGGTGTACCAGCTGCAGCTAGCTGCCCGTATTTAACGCGCAAAGGCAGGCAAAATAGGCAAAATGGCAAACCGATCGCTTTGGCGGCGAGTGAGTGGCAGCAAGCCAGGACAGCTAGCTAGCTAAGCAGAGTGGCAAATGGACACCAAAAAGAAGGCAAAAAGTTAGCTAGCTCCATCAAGCCTGCTAAGCTCCATCAGCCTCCCGTTTTGTTCGGATCTCCGGTATCCCTCAACCCAGGTTTTGCAGTAGCTTTCGGATGGATATATATATATATATGTACTTGGAGAGGGTGAAGATTTCATGAGTTTGTTTCTCAAATTTGTGTTTTTATAGTATAACATTCTTATATACATACCCGTGTATCATGGTAAACTAAACTAGTATTATACGGTCTAGCTATTTGAACAGCTGTTTGGACTCATCCGTGTGCATGGGGTAAGAAGTGGACGCACTACTCGTTATACGGTATGCCGATTATACTAGTCACAATCATGACGGGATTCGTCTACTCTTTAGAATTTTTCTAGGTCCATTGTTATCACATATATGCCGACGACCTATTTTACTTTGGTCGTCTTCACCACTCATGTGTATTATATTTAATTTAGAACTCATATTTTAAAATACATGACCTATTTAATTTTGTTAGAATAAACCTTTGATCCTAATATTTTATTTATTTGACAAAAAATATAATCATATAAAAATAGTTTCAAAATTGAATATAATAATATCAATTTTATTTAAAAAAATATTATTATATAGTAATTGTTGATAAATCATATAACAAAATAAAATATACTTTATATTTTAAAATGAAGGGAGAATTTACTCCACATTTAGATCGACTAGTGGTTATTGTGGCATATAACATGTCGACAAATATTTATTTAGAGTATCCTAGCTAATTCATTTAGCATATAACTTTTATAGTGTTGTGTTGGAACCTACCAGAATGTCCATGAATGAAACTAAAATAACTGGGAAGGTGATCGAGCGATTGGTTTGGCCGAACGTTTCCCACGATCACAAGATCGATAAAGTTTGTTCATTTTTTTTCAAGCTTTATAGGTGGTGACGGCAGTGTGCACTTTAGTTTTTCTCCCCCGTTGTTTGGTTAATTTTGTGTGGTTCAACGTGCCATATACGTGTTTCTTCACAACTTGTCACGTACTATGATGATAAATATGTGTTTTTTTAATTAACTTTTATTAATTTCCGTGCATGTGGATATATGTGGATAAGGAGGAAGCCACAAAGGCATAGATGATCGAGCATATCTGATGGAGGCGATGCTTCCTTTTTTTTCTATTTTTTCTGCTTGAGTGCTTTTTTTTTTGTACTGTAAAAAGAGTAGTGCATAATTTAAAGCAGAGCCCCAAAAGTTAGGTACATCAACCTTTCACAAAATCCATGATAAAACCGTGAAATTTACAGCCGTCATCATCATGAACGTCTTGTCCTACAGGGATTCCTTTTGTGTGAAGATGGTTATACTTCTCTGTTCCAAAATAAATAAATTGAGGTGGGACATATCGTGGAAGGTTACGCCCTATGCAATTAATCTAGATTGGTTTATTTTTGGACGGAAGGAGTATATAAATGTTTTTCAAACTTTTTGGGTGCAACCTTATAATAAGGTCTTTTAATATATTTTTAGATTGTGCTTATTTCCTACGATGATATTTATTGGTAGTACGATATATGTAGTACTACTTAGTAATATTATATCACCAGTAAACGTATCCTAATCATTTATGTATTTTACTGACAGTAAAAACAACTAAACTCCCTTAAATGTACAATATTTGAGTTGATAGTATAAAGAGCTACCACTCATTGGATGAGGAAAAAAAAAGGTCAATAGTACCATTTCTACTACCTAAAGAGACCACCATAAAAGTATACTATTTTCTTTTTTCTATTTTATATTATAAGTCATTTGATTTTTTTTCTTAGTCAAATTTTTAAAATTTTATCAGGTTTAATTAAAAAAATAATTTTTAGATTTAATGAAACTAATATGATATTTTTAGATATTGCTAGATTTTTCTATAAACTTAAACAAACTTAACTAACTTTTAACTTTTTAAAAAATAAAACGACTTCTTAGATATGAAACGTAGGAAGTGGTACCTAAAACGTTCGTGATCAAACCTTATAGGACGACAGCGACGGCGAGGCTACCCTCCCTCCCCCCCCCCCCACCCCACACACACACACATATTACTTACATTGTGGCGTGTTACTTATTTCCCATGTGATAAATAAAACCGATGAAGCAGCAGAGTGCACGATATGATATGGCAGAGCACTAGCCAGTTCACATCCCTCCTCCACTCGGTGGTGGCGCCGCCCCTCGCCGCTGCCATGGTACTGTACGAGTGGGAGCCACGCGGGCCGGCCGCGGTCGCAATCACCGGGCCGACCACCGATGACGACGACGATCGATCGGAAGGAAGCTACCACGACGCATCATCAACCGTGCTGCGGATGCAACGCGCGGCGGCGGCGGCGGCGCAAAAAACCTTGGCCGGCTGCCGAACCAACCGGGAAGCTAGCGGGACAAATTTATCGAGCCTAATTAATCCATGATTAGCCTATGTAATGTTACAGTAAACATTCTCTTATTATGGATTAATTAGGCTTAAAAATTTTGTCTCGTAAATTAGCTTTCATTTGTATATTAATTAGTTTTGTAAGTAGTATATATTTAATACTCTAAATTAGTGTCTAAATAAATACAGAGACTAAAGTTAAATCCCTGATAAGATATATATATATACTAGTACTATTAATCTAGATAAAATGTACGTATATTAAAATTTATAGTACTATAATGTGTCATTTCAATATTATGTTGGAGATTGCAAGTATTGGTTTTTTTCAGGTATATTGGCCCTGTTTGGATCCAAGGGATATTTTTTAGCCCTCCCTCGAATTGCTCAAATAGCCAAAAAAGATCTAAAAGGGTGAGCTATTTGAGGGCTATTTGGAAATAACCCACCCAAGAGGTGCTAATCGGGGCTATTTCAGGTGGGGCCACTGAAAAAGTATCTTTTCTCCCTATCTCTCCATGGGAAGGTACATTAAACACCAAATAACTCTTAAAATAACCCTTGGATCCAAACAACTTAGGACTATTTTATTAGAGTACTATGCTCTTGTGCTAAAAAATAGCTCTCAAAATAACTATGGACAAGTTCTCCAAACAGGGGCATTGTCTAGGTCGGATAACTTTTAACTAATTTGGACGAGCTACCATGAAAAACAAAACCAATGCGTAGCTTTCAATTCCATTAATACTAATAAAGTGAAACGTTATCTCATTTCTATCCATGTCTATAACATGTACCACCATAATACTGTACAATACTAATTTTTTCTTTGAAAAATGGACTGGCTCACTCGTTTGCCATTGTAGCCTTGTGCTCGATGGTTACGGAGACAACATAAGACCATGTTCGATGTCCCTATATATGGTCATATGTTCTGATAAGGATATATTGACACAATATACTTTTTTAAAAAATATTGACATAATATGCACATATAGAGTGATAAGGATATATTTAGCTTCAGAGAAATCCATATCAAGTACTCCATTCGTTTCACAATGTAAGTCATTCTAACATTTATCACGTTCATATTGATACTAATGAATCTAGACATATAAATCTACATGGATTCATTAGCATCAATATGAATGTGGGAAATGTTAGAATGACTTATATGGTAAAACGGAGGAAGTACAAAACTAATAGAATCAGAGTAATGAGTGGTAGAATAAAAGATGACAAAGATGTGGAAAAAGAAATGCACATATCTTTTGATGTAATGGTAATAAAGTGAATATGTATATGTCGTACCATGTTGTTTTCGTCAACAATGCAAGCTCAAGCACTGCAAATTAAATATCATACTCCATAATAAACAATTAATCACATACATCAGCAGTAAACTTCCAGCATTGAAGCAACATATTATAAAAACAGTTTACCCACTCGATTTTTCCAACCTCTTTGGGTACATTCTTTTCTCCCCCTTGTTGACAAAGTCTCTAACCCTCATCTAGTAAACCTGAAATTGACAGACATTAATTTCTACTATCAAATAAATACGCACTCAAGCTCCAGCTCTCCTGAAGCTGCCATCCAATCAAACAATTTTAACTCTATATAAAATGAGAGTGAAACTAGGTGAAACGCTATCACAAAATAAACTAAAAAGATAGAGCTAGATTTAGACTGCTCACCTACTTCATAACTCTACTCTAAAACTCAACTTATCAAGTTAAATTTAGAAACTGGACCTCCATCAATCACCATTAGCGCACTCCCATTAATTAATACGAAAAGCCACGTGTCACCATCACCAAAAATTTAAGGCCGTTTTGGATTGAAGCCAAAACGCGCCCTACCAAAATTTTGGTAACTTCAAATAGTAAACATGCTAGTTTCGATTGAAGCCAAACAATCAGTAGTGTCTATACTTAATTTATTTGGTCACATTCTAGAAACTTCTTCACTTTACTACTCAACTTTGGCTTTATATTGGTATCAAACCAAACATGGGCTAGCCTACTTTACCCTACCAAAAAATATTGCTAGTGCCAAAATTTACCTACATTCTGATACTACCAATGAATTGGTATAGGCTCTTACACCCACCACCCGTTAACCACTACCCTACCCGACACGCCGCCGGTGCAATACCCCCACGTCAGCGCACGTCCCGGCCCCACCTGTCAGCCACCATCGGAGCATGGGCCCCACCACCCCCACCACCCCGGGTAAGGTTGCCAGCCCGGACAGCGGGATAGCTACGTGTAGTGTACCGCGTGACGTATCACACTCGCAGTATATATTTTTGCTACGTGTACCCGAGAAGGGCGGGAGGGTGGGGGCCCCACTGACAGGTGGGCCCCGCAACGGCGACCTTGGTCGTTACTACTACAAAGAAGTCGTTTCCCTCTCCTTTTCTCTCTCTCTCTCATCATCATCGTCTTCTTCGTTGTGGGCGTAGCCAATTTCGTTCGCCATTTTCTCCTTCCATTTTCTCGGCGAGGAGGAGGGGGAAGAGCTAGGATGCCGGCGTGGTGGAAGAGGGGGAAGGGGAAGAAGGGGAAAGGGGGATCGGCGGCGGCGGGGGAGGAGGAGGAGGGGAGGAGGAAGGCGGGGAGCTTCGACGAGGCGCTCCTAGCCGGGAAGCAGAGTCGGGAGGAGAAGGAGGTGGTGGTGGTCGGGCACCCGCTGCCGCGGCCGGCGTCGCTGCCGGCGCCGTCGGCGGCGTCCTCGTCCGCGGCCGGGTCCGCCTCGGCGTCCAGCGCCGGCAGCTCCTCGCTCGGCTCGTCGGCGGCGTCCGACGAGCCGCCGGATCTCGGGACTTACAGGTGAGGAGGAGGAGGAGTGGTTTGGTTTGGTTTGGTCCGGTGGTTTGCAATTCGTTCGTATTTGGTAGGTGGGTGGGTGGGTGGTTGGCTGGTTAATTAGTTCATCGAGGCGCTAAATCAAATCAAGTTGTTGTTCTTCTCCTTTTTCTCTTTAAATTTTATTGCTGAATTCGGCGTGAAGTTTTCGTTTCTGGTTGCTAGTAATAATTTTGCGCGCTTGCTTCGGTTCATCTGCCGAATTGTTTCGGTGGGTTTGGTGGGAAATTGAGTTCGTGGACTTCATGAATCTCATCTGTTTGGAGGAGGGGATCAAGATTTGATTTGCGAGGTTCTTTGCTTCATACTTTTTTTTGGTGTTCTACTTTTTGGGTGGAATTGGAGCTGTACCTCTTGATGCTTATCTGGTTTGTTTTTTTTCCTTTTCATCCAGGTATGCTTGCTAGTGGCGTTGGCTCTTTCGTCCCCTGGAAAGTAGCACCACTTGTGCTCTAATTAACCCAATTAATTATTTGTTTTTGGGCAAAAATTATTTCGATTCGAGATGGATTCTACTGCCCCGTTGACTAATTGTCTTCGTCAGGATCTTCTGCTAATTGTTTGATTTTGTAATATCAGTTGATCTTCCTTGATCCGTCTCTTCGCTGTATCATTTGGGAATTTTTCCGGGCTTGCTTTCTTTGGTTCACTTTTGATTTTAGAAGATATGATTTTTTTAATAAAAAAACCATTTCCGTTTAGTGACAGATAGTTTATGTGATCAGCTCTTTAAATTAGTGGTTTTTTTGGTGTGTGCTGGCTATTTGTCAAAGATTATGTGGGTTTTTGGGGGCAATTCGAATTGTATGTTTTGATTGAAATAATCAAAGAACATTTTTGGGTCCCCAGTCCCTGTATATAGGAGTCGATGATTGCTTAAGAATAATTGGTGACTTGCTACGAATGTGGGATAGTACGAAGTACATTATTTCTAACCCAATTATTGTTTCGAGATATGGTAGCTTTAGGATGGTGAATTTTGCTGCTGTCAAGTGATTGCTCCATTCATAACTTTTCATTTGAACTGAAGCTTGTTCATGTCTGATTCAATAGGGTGCCAGATGCAAGCTATGTGCTTCCAGGCAGAACGCTGGCTATTGATTCTCGGAGACAAAATCTTGCGGTTGAAGAAGGACGCTTTTTCGCAAACAACCAGGGTTTGGAGCATCCCAGGTTGTCTGAAACTTCAGTTTCTCCAAGGAAAGAATCTTACCTTCACAATTTGGATCTTTCAAACGATCGAACTGCGTATTGCCATGGTCGGAAATCAACGGAGATTGTGTTCAGTACAAGAGTGCCAATCTCTCCCCCTGGCTCAAAAGGCCAAATTCCCTGTCCGACCTCCCCTGTGCAATCAAGAGCATTCGGGCAATGCCCAGGATCCCCCACTGCTCGGCAGGATGATTCACGAAGCTCAAGCTCACCTCACCCTCTTCCTCGTCCTCCGGGCTCCCCATGCTCATCATCACGTGTCGTCAGTTCACAGTGGAAGAAGGGCAAGTTGTTAGGCAGTGGTACATTTGGGCAAGTATACCAAGGATTTAACAGGTACTTGCTTTTGAAAGCATTTACTGTATTTTCATCCTTACGGAGATGAATATTTCTTTTCTACAATGCATACTGAATCGCTATTCAAAAATGTATTTAATGCAGTGAAGGTGGCCAAATGTGTGCAATTAAAGAGGTCAAGGTTATTTCTGATGATTCTAACTCGAAAGAGTGTCTCAGGCAGCTACATCAGGTAATATTCATCTTGTCAACAAATAGCATCTGTCAGCAGATATTTAAACTTTACATCTTTCGTACTAATACTACTTCCTATGGGCAGGAAATTGTGCTTCTGAGTCAGTTGTCACATCCAAATATTGTGCAGTACTATGGCAGTGATCTGGTAAATATAGAACTCATGATGATTTTATGATCTTGTCTTGAGCATGTAGTTGCATCATAAGTTAAACGAAGACATACAATCATTCAATCATTACGAACTCTGAAATTAGGTGATGGCAACAGTTAGATTAATTGTTAGTATTATTTTCCAGTCATAAACCACTGTTCTGAATTTGTTAAGAGGGAAACACTGTGGTATATATTGTATGAAAATCTGATTTTAATTTGCTATTTTATATATTTTTGCCTGAGTATGCTTCATTATTCAATACAGTCTAGTGAGACGCTTTCAGTCTATCTCGAGTATGTTTCTGGGGGCTCTATCCATAAGTTGCTTCAAGAGTATGGTGCATTTGGGGAGGCAGTCCTTCGGAATTACACAGCACAAATTCTTTCTGGCCTTGCATATTTGCATGGGCGGAATACAGTGCATAGGTATGATACTTGATATAATGGTATTTTGTTTTTGTGGAACCACATGTTGCTCTTAGTTCTAATCTATGAAACATCACTTTTCTCACAGGGATATCAAAGGGGCCAACATACTTGTAGATCCTAATGGTGACATCAAACTTGCTGATTTTGGGATGGCCAAGCATGTAAGTACAACATAGTGTTAATTATCTGATAATTCAAGGATTTTAATGGATCTATTATTTTCCTATATGATATTGTTTTGTTGACTAGTTATTGTATTTATACAGATATCAGCGCACACATCTATCAAGTCCTTCAAAGGAAGCCCTTACTGGATGGCGCCTGAGGTAATGCAACAGAAGTTGAAAAAACTTCTGTACTCTGCCATTTTAAGTTGGTTGCTTATCATTTTCTGTTGTTTTCTCATAGAATTTTAATTTTCCTCAGGTTATTATGAATACCAATGGCTACAGTCTTTCGGTCGATATTTGGAGCCTTGGCTGCACCATTATTGAGATGGCAACCGCAAGACCTCCTTGGATTCAGTATGAAGGGGTAAGCAAGTGTTATGAATTTTTCATGGTATAGTGCCCAACTTCCATTGGAACCATGCTAAGCTTTTTGTAACTGATTCACAGGTGGCTGCAATATTTAAAATTGGCAACAGCAAAGACATACCCGATATTCCAGATCATCTTTCTTTTGAGGCAAAGAACTTTTTGAAACTTTGCTTGCAGCGTGACCCTGCAGCCCGCCCTACTGCTGCTCAGCTAATGGAGCATCCTTTTGTCAAGGACCTAGTTGCAAACAGAAGCTTCAGGTCTGGCATGACAAGGGACACGTTTCCAACTTCCTTTGATGGAAAAGGCGCCATGGTACTACTACACACAATCTATGTGCTAATCAAACAGTGTCCATTTGTAATTCATTTTCATTTGTGAAATCTATTTGTGATTTACACCTTAGTTAGTTGCAAGATATGAACAAATATGAAGGAAAAGAAATAAGAACAGAAATTAACTGTCGTATCTGTATCTTCAAGTTAGAATTTTGTGTCTTACCATTAATGTTTATATCGTTTCAGGTACAGACAAGCAACAGAAGCTTATCTCCTCTACGAGATCCAGACCTGACGATGAGAAACTTACAAGTACCAACATCTGCCATTCCTTCGATTTCAACTCGCAGGATCTCTGCCATGTATGTTGTCCTTTTTTTTTTCTTTCAAAACCAGCATAAATTACATCTCTTGCATTGTCTAACAGAGCGTATTTGGTGCAGCAACCCATCCAATGTGCGTATGAACATGTCCCTGCCCGTGTCACCTTGCTCTAGCCCATTACGGCAGTACCGGCAGTCGAATCGGAGTTGCATGCCGTCGCCTCCTCATCCAGCCTATTCAGCTGGAGCAGCTAACTACAGCCCTATCAACAATGCACTCTACCCAAAAAGACCAAGCAACCATGTTCCAGATCCATGGCTCGAAATCTCTCAACTGAAAGCACCACCATTTGATTCTCCAAGAAGATTGTAGAAAACCCAAACACACTTTGTATACAGGAATGAAAGATGTTCCATAAGTTAGAAGACCAAAGGGGGTTCCTTTTTTTCTGTTTCACCCTTTCTGTATGTATCTTTTTCCCCTCAGGATGCAGTTGCATCGCCATTGTACAAATGCACAAAATGAGTTCAGTGAAAAGAAGTAGCATTCCAGATTTCACCTGTTCTTGTTGTGTCTTTTCCCATATGATCAATTTTGGTCCCGATATGAATTCCCACTGTCCAGATGCATCTTTGATATGATGTATTTTGGTCTGAATTACCACTTTGGCTGGATACATCTTTGCTGTAGAGGCTGGATTGAATTCTATCATAAAAAATCGAATTCCCATCCATCTTCAGAACTTGATGATTTTTCAAAGATTTTGTCTCCAATATGATCAATTTTGGTCTGAATTCCCACTTTGGCTGGCTGGATACATATTTGCTGTAGAGGCTGGATTGAATTCTATTATAGAAAAAAGAATTCTCACTAATATTCAGAAGTTATATATGATTTTACAAAGATGTTTGCAAAACTGAAAATTCATGGAAGCTGTATCTGATGAACATGGAACACATCCCCTCTGTAAGTCACTTCCTTCTCTTCAACACCCAAACCCCAGATATGCCCTTGCAGCTTCAGTAAACCCTTTGCATCATCTCCATGGCCTTTCTTGGCCATGGCACCGCCCTTGCCATTGCCATTGGCATGATCGCCATTGTCAGCATGAGCCGCCTCCCAGACGAACCGGAACACGCCGATGGCGCGGCTCAGCTGCTTGACGGCGTTCCTGATCGCCGGTTCATCGCCGTCGATCAGGAACTTGGCGGCGTGGACGGTGACCCTCTTCCCCCCCTTGCCAGAGAGGCGCTTGCCGGCGTGCACCTCGACGTCCCGGACATTGCCGTAGAGGTAGAAGAGGAGCAAGGTGTAGAGGCATTTGGACGAATGGCCTAGGCTCTTGGAGAGCTTCTTCTGCACCAGGCAGTCTTGCCGGCGAGCCTCCTTGAAGGCGATGTCCCTCTCGACGAAGACGTTGCGTATCTGGTAGAGCCCCTCCTTCATCGCGGCGACCTTGTCGGCGTGGCCGGCGAGCCGCGCGTCGGCGTCCAGGCTCTTGGCTAGGTCGGTGAACATGTCGAGCACCTCTTGCCATGTCTTCGCCGGCGGCGGCGGCGGCGAATTTGCAGGTTTGTTGAAAGGGGTCGGGCGCATCCAGGATGGGGACGACGAGGTCGCCTCGTCGGCGGTGTCGGAGAGGAAGTGGACGCAGGCGGCGGCGATCTGGTCGGCCATCTGGGTCGCCGGGGATGGGTGGCCCAGCGCGGCCATGTCGGCGCGCAGGTCGCGGAGCACCTCCTCCAGCGCGCCGCGCCAGATGTGGTGCTGCGTCAGCTGCGGGCAGATGGCGAGGCGCACGCTCTTCCTCAGCTGCGCCGACACGCCTAGCACGTCGCACACCCGCGTCAGCGAGCTCAGCGACGTCGCCTTCAGGGGCGGCGCGCGCTGCCCCGCGGCGAGGTACCGCGCCGCCAGCGCGTCGAACTCCGCCACCCGGTCGGCGACGCGCCGCGCGTCCGCCACGACGGACCCCGTCTCCGCGTGCCGCGGACCCCCGCCGTCCCCGCGCTCCACGCCCCGCAGCGACCCGGCGAGCCGGAGCAGCCTGGCGTACGCGGCGCGGTACCAGCGCCGCGACGGGGGCGTGGCGTGCTCCTCCTCCTCGTCTTCGGTCGGCCCGGGCACGAAGTGGATCCCGCGTCGGCCGCCCGCGAGCACGCGGAACGCCGCATCGGCGCCGCGCAGCGCGTGCTTCACCCTGCCGCGGCATTCCATCGAACACGTTGTGCGCAGCCGCAGAGCCCTAGACGGCGCACGCAGCCGCCTTTTCTCCCACACCGCGTGCGAGCTCTCCGCTCAGATGGAGAGGTATGTGTCAAATTTTCCTTGAAGGGTTTGATATATTGTAGTATTTACAAATAGGTCCCTGGTTTGGTAGTGTCTTAATAAAGTTTTAAACAAATCCTAGGACTTATCTGCATAAAATCGTGCCTTCTTTCTCGCCGTTTCATGCTCCATATCTCGATTTGTTTTCGCATGGAAAGGAATTTAGGGACGCCTATGTATGCTTTTGACCCTAATCCTGATGCGAGGCTTTATATTTCTGGGCAGTTTAATTTGGGATTTGGCTGTATGATTGAGCTGGAGATGTGATTATGGTGCGGATTAGGTCAAAAAAGTTACCAATTTGACTGTTTTTCTTGTGTTTATGTGATCAAGGATGGCCGAATTGCACAGTGGAAATGCAGAACCTTATGATATTATCTTATCTATTTGTTGAGTTGGTTTTGACCAGTGCAGATTCTATTGTGTGGTCACCAGAAATTCTATGGAGATCTTCTTTTTTTTATTGTAGTTGCAAATTTGCAATGATGCTTGGATTGATTTTGTGCGATCTCATCAAACAAAGCTTAGTAGATTTGATTGATACCTTCAATCTATTGGATGCAGTACTGTTAATTATGATGGTATGCCCGATCCTCATTTGCTGTTACTTTATTGTGATTTGTGACAAATGATCAATATTCACCATGGTTGTTTAATACTTTAATTTTCTTGTACACTTTGTCAGCTGATGGTGCTGGAACCTGGATAGAGCCAAACTACTGAATCAGTAAAGCATAAACCAAATATTCAATAACAATGCAAGGTATATGCTGGTTGGCGCCTCTTAAATTTGTTGTGATTTTGTAATGATATAACCATTTTATTTGCGCATCATACATTAATTATCGAAATACCGTGACACTGAGAAATAGCTGACAGGATTGGAGGCTTGGATTCATTTTTCCAAGGTATTTATAATTTCTGCGCTTCACTGTTTAAAAAAATGTTCTGCAAATTATGAATGCTGCTTATTCATGAAGATGGTACTGAGCTTCCTGAATTTTGTGCAAGCATATGAAAGCACCAGTCTAGTACTAATCAGACATTGCTCCATTGTTTGACACAGCAAGCTGGACAAAGGACAAATGGGAAATGAAACAAATATCAAACCTTATAACTTTATTTCAACTAGGCTCTGATCTATAACCCTACTCTGCTAGTCTCATCAACCAAAAGTCTTCGTGGATGGAAAATCCTTCCCCAATCAAATTCGCTAAATGTATTCTTGTTTTTGGAACAGGCATTGGACCTATGTACAGAGCTATGTCTCTTAGCATGTCATCCACTTTGTACAGCCCTGGGATGTGGGATGGTTGTATGAATGCCTTCCTCACCAAATCATCAAAGTAATCAGTCGCAACATTCTCTATGCTATTTTTCATACAATTTTCACTGACGACGACACAGTTGTTCATCCAATAGCTTATCAATTCCTCCCTTGTGAAGGTCCAGCGAGGGTATGTACCCAACACCCCAAAGCAGCGTTGCAGGTGTTTGGGAAGAAGCTTACAACCCAGAATAAATGGAGTAACAAACCTGGAACTGGATGCGACGAACTGCTGACAGCGATTCAGAACAATGTACCAGTACTTCTCATTGAGGTTTTCTCGAAGCAGTCCACTCACAACTTTTGCAGCTAAAGGGCTGCACACCCTCAATGTCACAGCGATCTTCTTTCCAATAACAAGTAATTTCTGGTATTCTTCAGGGTGTGCACCACCCAGGGCATTTTCCATGAACATGCAGCCGAGATCTTCCATTGCCAGGAACCCTACAGGTAAGTTTTCATGCTTATTGATCTTAGTTGCCAGATGTTGGTACATAGTGGTAATGATGGCCTTGCTTCCTGCTCTACTTTTCATGAACAGTGTATCGAGTATGTCATTCATTCCCCTGGGGTAGCTAGAAGCACCATCAAGAACAAGTAGAAATCTCTCCATTCTTAGCCTTTCTGATCACACTTGAAAGATTAATGGTTACGTTAGAACTCAAACCAAGCTTCTTGCACAATGACTTTACCAAGGCCATGGCTGGACTAGTATATTCTCTGCAATTCACCCATATAATCATTGAGAAATGGCTCCTCACCTTGCGATCGTCGCATACGAGCCGCGCAATCGTGGTTTTACCTACTCCTTTGACACCCCAAATGGGAAGCACACAACCATCTGGAGAGGATGATCCATTCTTGTCTATGTGAAGCAAGAATTCGATGGCCTGTTTCCTCTCATCGACTCTGCCAACTACCCTGTCATGGATCGAAACAAAGATGATAACCGGTCGATGATGTAACACTGCTTGGTCATTCTGCAAGCTGAGAAGCTGAGTGAACTTGGGGATCCCAGAAGCTACTGCTTCTAGCTTCTTGACAGTGGCAGAAACTTTCATGGTGGATTCCTTGGATGGAATCAGCTGCGATGCTGCGATCTTGATGCGTTTGAAGGAGTTACTAGAATCGATGATGGAGCTCACCTTGCTGGACATATCTCTCCAGTTGCGCAGTGTCTGATCGCCTCGACATGCGGCGTCCTCAAGCTCGCGTAGCCAGCGTAGTAGCCATGAATTGGTGATGGCACACCCCTTGGCTGCCTCCAGAGCGGTGTGAATTTCGACGAGAAGCTGCCGCAGACGATGAGTCTCCTCCTTGACATGCTTCTGCTCCTGTGATTCTGAATAAAAGATACTATTTGTTGGATAGTCTCTACTATGACCACTGAACATAATACCTCTAGTAGATCCACCATGTTTGTTCCTTGCAATTATAGAGGAAACTACACAAAAAAAATGAGTTTAGTACATAGCCAAAGTCTGCTAGATGCTGATAACTACAAAGTGATGGAAGGGATGAGCCCCAATCTTTGATATTAGGGAAGCAAGGAAATATTGAATACCAACAGTATAATAGAAAGGGAGATGTTTCAGTTAGTCCAAGAATGCTTCATTTTTTTCTTTTCTTAGCGAAGATCCCTAACCGATTTCGTGTATTGATGACAAGCTGTCTACTTCAGTATCTCCTCTTTAATTACCAGGAAGTTTCCTTGGTGCCTCTTTTGTCTTGAGGTCTGAAAAACAAAGACACAAATTATTTACTATTGCCACTGTCTCGCCTAATTATCATTGACCGGTTCCACTTCATTCAGAACATGGCCGAATTGTTTACACGATAGATATTCAATTATTCAGGTCCATTCTGTCATTTTCTAGTTTGACTCCATTGCTAGTGTGAGCAACCGTCAAACTATGACCATTTTATTGTTATATATATTGCCTCATGGCCTCTCTGTAAACTGTTCTTCTTCATGCAGGTTCTGCGAAATGCTTGACTATGAAGATGGGAATGTGCTCATTGACTATTTACATTGGTGTCTGACTCACTATTTGATCTTATCAATCATTTCATTAATATGTTTGTGCGCTTTAGAGACATTAGTTTAGTTGACTGATTTAGAATGGAACTGTTAACTAGTATGTTAATTGAAACATTATTAGGATAATCCAAGTGAGTAAAGAGTTACTGCTGTGGCTTGTGAACCGGGTACATTTTTCATGACGTATTTACTGCGTCCATAACAAGCATTCTAAATGCCTAAGGGTCTAAACTATCAGTTGGTAAGTCCTGAATCCAAGTGAACTGCTTAGCAGGATGCCTGGGACCTACTATGCAATAGCTTTCCTTGGCTGTTCACAAGTTAGGCAATTGACCTGACAGTTTATACCCTGAGCTTGTTTGAACCTGTGTTTGAGTGGAAGTCTCCGACTGTTTATGCTGAAGCCTCCCATCGTTTGCTGTTGTCAAATTTTGAATTTAAAAGTTAATTTTGGAGTTGATTTTGGGGTTTTTTTCATCGTAGTTTCTTACTTTCTTTTCCTGAATTAGCTTTTAAATCACTAAGAACATATATATAAAAGTTTTATCTAGGAATTATTTTTTGGTTGCTGATAAGTTGTTCTACAGATTAACATAACAGAATGACAGATCTGTCCGTCCATGTTTCAATAATTTAATGAAACCTATCCAGGAATATATGGAGCATGTCTCTTTCTAAATGATTTGTTGTGTACCACAAATTTTAGCGATGATGAATTCCACAGTGGGACATTTTCAGCATGAAAAATCCAATACTCTTAGTGGAGGGAAAAATGACTTTACGGAACATTTGACTCAAGTGTCTGTCTTCCAAGTACTACAGCAATTGCAGACTATAACTGTGAGTGAACACCATCTAATAGTCTAAAACGGTTAACTAGATTCAGCTGAGCAGAACAAATAAATAAGGATTCCTAACTAGTGGGATCTACACGCTTTTAGCAATATTTGTTTGGCAAAATTATCATATTCAGATTGCAGAACAACCAGCCAATCAAACATTCTAATGGATTTTTCCTTACTAACATATTGCCTGAGAATTATAACGGAATTTTAATTAAAGAAAATTATCATTAACATGTTATTACCATCTATTAATTGGTGTATATATATTTGTTACTCACATGTGGACTTTTTTAGCTTCACACTGGTTTTTCTTTTCCATAAAATATAGAGAGTTGGTGGAAATAGCTGATATCTGAGCCCTTTAACCCCGCGCGCATTTCTTTTTTTTTTTTAAAAAAAGTTGGGAGTTGGTAGGCAGTGGGGGTGGTGGCTGAAGTACCAGTCCACCACTACTACTCCTTTTTATAAGAAGTATAGATTATCACAAGTTACTCCCTTAGTCCCAAAATATCTATTTCTAGCTACGAATTGGGGTGCGGAGTATACAACAATGACAACAGTAGGAAACATAATAAAGTTTTGTGGATTCTTAATTTCTGCCGTGCTCATCCTGCAACAGTTAGCCATTTCCAGTCACACAGTCATTGCCTACTTTTCTTTTTTAATTAAGGATCAATAACTGTACAAAGCTGGATATCAGGGACTAAAACTTTACAGGAGTGTTTTGGAATACTTAGCTATAAGAAAAACATATTACTTATTTGATATTACCATAGAGTTTAATATGATTATTTGATATGACTACTATACCAGTAAACTTGATATATTTCCTATGAACTACATACTCTGTCCACAATAAGCATCCTAAAGCCCCAATGGTCTAAAAGATCAATTGGTAAGTCCTGAATCAAATAATTCAGAGGTAAACAGTTAACTGCTTGGTGCTTGCCTGGACCTACAGATCAGACAAATGGTGGTCAGAATTCTGATATGGCACTGCATTGTTCATGAATCTTTACTTGGGTGTTTACACTAAATTAGGTAATTGACCAGACAGACTATGCCCTGACTGTGAGCTTGTTTGAACCTGTGTTTGAGGCCTAGTTTAGTTCCCAACTTTTTCTTCAAACTTTCAACTTTTCCATCACATCAAAACTTTCCTACACACACAAACTTTCAACTTTTCCGTCACATCGTTCCAATTTCAATCAAACTTCCAATTTTAGCGTGAACTAAACACACCCTGAGTAGTCTACTGTTACCATGAACATTGAACTTGACGAAAAAAAAAGTCTACGAATGTTTCGATAATTCAATGAAACCTATCCTTAAATCTAGCAAACATGTCTCTTTCTGGATGATTTGTTGGGGAACACAATTTTGGGGATGATTAAATTCCACAGTGGGGTCTTTTCAATGAGAACATTCATTAAGTTAAATATGACTTAATTGAAACTTCTTTTTTTGTTTTGGTCTCAAGTGTCTTTCAAGTACTACAGCAGATGAAGACTGCAACTGCTAGTGAACACCATCAATTTGGTTAATAAGATTCAGTTGAGCAGAACAGACAAACAAGCTAGGATCCTGAATTAGTTGGGCAGTTGGGCCTACATGCTTTTACGAATATTTGTTTGACGAAAATTATCAGATTCAGATTGCTGAATAACAGTCAATCCCTAGTGGATTCTCCATAAAACCCAAAGTTATTATACATCAATGGCAATAAAAGGAAACGTAGTAAGGTTAATTGCATACGTTATTTGTAGATTCTGAATTTCTGCAATGTTATGGAAACTTAGCTATAAGAAAAACGATGTGTCTCGTAAGATTTCAAGTGTATCCATATATTGTCTAATGGGGAACCTGAAATTCATCTGATGGAGTCTGAAATTTCCTTAGATATGGGTGCACTTAAGAAACTTCCTTAGATATTTCGTTATGGGGATTCTGAAACTCTGAATGTGATGAAAACAATTTCCTAGGTCAGGTTCTGCAGTTCTGAATATACTGCAGTTTACTTGCAGTTATGCAGTTTAGGAGGCAATGCATAACTATCTCTCTGTTTTTTTTTTCTGAAAGTAGGAATGCGTAACTGTCAAACTATTTTTCTTACCGGCATTGGTAATGTTAACAGGTTCTTCTCCCAGACTAATATATTTTTTTACTGAAATCTCTTTCTCTGCAGTCTTGCACAAACAGTATCACTAACTGAATATCATTGCACCCGCTAACTGTTGTCCTCCAGCATCGGTTCATGGATCAATTGCTTCTTGCAACTGAACACACTGACACAAGAAGTTGAGAGCCTCTCTCTCTCTCTCTCTCTCTCTCTCTCTCTCCCCCACATTGATTTATTTCCCAGTTTTGGAAGCCTGCTAGTTCAGAATTCAGAAGACAGCTTACCGTGATTGGTGTATATATCCCTGCTGATTGCAGGCCAATGCTGTAGTAGCTGGAAGCCTGAACTTTGAAGTCAATGCCAATCTGGAGTTCCAAACCTGAAATACTCCTAAGCTCTAAGCAACAACATTCTACATTCTACAAGTTACCAATTACCAGCATCTACTGTCTGCAGAATTAACAGGGTGTGATTGATCAGATCTGTTAACTATTGCCTTCAGAGTTCAGACACAGGAGATCAACATAGACATATTCATATACTCTTTGCACATGCATTTGCTTTTTCACAGAAGAACAGATATGATCCATGGCAGGTAGAGTGGTTTAATGATCTCTGACGACATGGGAAGAATCCTAAGTTTGGGCACCAGTTAAGGTTGCCAACCCCTAATAGCACCTGACTCCACTGCATCACCAATGGAGGCAATACTTGCCACTGCACATGTTGCAAAAATGATAAGCAAAAGTGGAATTCATTCATGACAGAACCAACATAGTTTCTTGTTGCTTTCATGCATCATGTGCTGGCAAGGCTGGCTTCATGAATCTTGGCTATGTTTTCATCCTGTCCAAAAAGAATCTTGATGAATAATAACAATTAACAAAGTAATGATGATTGTAATTGGAGCCTTGTGTGTGGCTCTATCTACCTCTAGTCTCCATGCATGTGATTATATGGAAATATGGTAGGGATGGCTGTTGCACCAGTGTTGCTCAGGAAAGAGATTAAAAAGATTACTGATTTTGGGAGTGGCCGGTGTAGCTCACCACTCATATGCTTCTGGCTATAGCTTCTTCTGACCAAGATATGTAGCATGGTAAGGGAGAAGCAAATTGTTGGAGTGGAGTGAAGCCTCTCTAACCAATTGGTTGCAACCTTCACTACTTCTGTACCTTTTCAGTTGCTTGCCTGTATTTCATTGGTGAAATTAATATAATTGAGCTGCACCATATGTATATACTTATCTAGTGGGAAACCTGAAAACCTGTAATGGCTGCAAATTGATATGCAAATTATAACAGATTATGGAAATTAAGGAAAAAAAAACAATATTTGTTGTTGGAGACTTGGAGTTCCCTTTCACTTTTTGTACTGAACTTGAATTTTGTATTTGATGTATTTATGCTGGTGACTGACAGTTCTATGAGAGGGGACAAATCAATATACCCTTCTCTGTATTTATATGAGACTATATATGAGAGAATGAGAGATAGAGAGAGAAATATATTTGGGAGAGAGAGTTAGTTGGATCAAGGTCGACTGTTCAGAGCGAACCAGACTAGTTTGGTCAGGCCTTGGTCAGCTAAGTTAATCTACTACATCCTGACCTAATCTAGTACATGTGTTCTTATGCAATTCAGTTAATTAGGCTTGACTTGGTCACTTCTGAGTCGTCTCAGTTTAGTTACCATAATACACCAGATACAGTAAGAAAACAGTTAAGCTAATGACATAAATATGAATTATGAAAATTTGGTGATGAGAAGGGAATTGTTCCTGAAGTTTCAAGACAAAAAACAGTTAATGCTGTGTATTAATTATTAATGTATTGTGACTGGAGCAAGACATACGTACGTACAGTTTGGATAAACAACTTCCTCTAGAAGTAAACTAAGTATATTTAGTAGTCACTTGAGTGATTCTGTCAATGCTATAGCCACCAAATCTACTAAAAGCCCATTTCTTTATTCCATTATTTTGCCTGTTTACACCAAGTGCTAGCCAGGACAAACTAACCAACCAAGGACTAAAATTTGTTGATAATTTACCAGGACAAATTAAAGTAGTAATTTGCTAGTTCATGAACCAATTAAGCATGGTTAAGTAAGTCATGCATATGGTACAAAATGGTAGGTTATATTGTAATCATCATAGTTGATTTGATCAAGCTAGTGAAGATTACGCGAAAACCATCAATAAATACTTGACACGGTAACATAACACGAGCCCATGAGAGAGAATATATATATAATTCATGTTTTTCTTGCACTTTCTTAACAGTTCATGCTATTATATATGCTAGATTTTCAACATGCACGTGCAAGTTCATAATTATAAACACGTTCACAAAATGTGTTTAATTTCAGGTGTAGCTGTGTTGTACTGCATCTGACCTGGTCAGGACTATTAATTACTCAGGCCAGCCATATACGACTAACTACACAAAAGAGATGAAATGTTCAGACACATGTTTTAACTCTAGTCAGTTAGCTTATCTGATTGATTAATCATCCATCCAATGAGCTCAATTGCTACCAAGAAGCTTAAGCTAGCAACCCAATCTTACTAGCTAATGCCCACATATTTACACTAATGAGGAGTAAAAATAAATCAGCTGTTCTATACTTAATCATGCATGGTTATAATTAATCTTTATTTTCTTAAGCATCCTAATCTCTCGGTAGTTGGGACAGATCGAATAGCTTATGCTTAGCTTGTTAAGGATGAATACGAAAGCATGTAGTTTTGAGGAGTTCGTTTTCTTGTCATTCCCATCTCTTCTTAGGATTGGTTGCAAGTCCCTGTCAGTGCTGGAAATAAATCTCATGCCTTTTGGACATTAACCGATTGATCCAACCGTGCATGCACACTAGCTAATGTTTTCTAACACCTACGTCATCATGGAACCCTAATTGAGCTTGCAGCATACGTGTGTTAATTAGTTCTTTCAACTTAAACCAACCTGCTGATCGAGTCAATGTGCCGTTTGACGATCACAATTTGTAGACGAATGTTCATGTTAGTATTCCTAAATTACACATGCTATTATTCTAGATGATGGATAATATTTTTACTAATTTGTATCTAGCAATACTTTATCCATCCAAAAGTCATAAATATTTTCTGTTTTTTTTTATAAATAAGATGGTCACATATTTGTAGTCTCTTCGTGCATCCAAAACTTAAATGGAGATATTGCATTTATATTTTGCAATGCTAGATTAAATTGTTAATCGAAACCCGAGCAACTATCTTAATACTAATTGGTTACATACATGTATATAGTTTCTTAGTCTTTGTTACATGGTTAATTTCTTCTTAGTCTTGGTGGCAAAAAGAAATATGCCTTGGACTTTTTTTATAGAGGGGGTATATATATATATATATATATATATATATATATATATATATATATATATATATATATATATATATATATATATATATATATATATATATATATATATATATATATATATATATATATATATATATATATATATATATATATATATATATATATATATATATATATATATATATATATATATATATATATATATATATATATATGTATGTAGGCTCATAATATGGACAAATAATATTCAATTATGGCTGAAATTAGTAGCATGGCCAGCTAATTTTTTAGATAATTAATGGTTAGCTAATATATAAAGTGCAAAATGTTGCTTGCATATACAAACCACTGTAGATATATATGTACATACCATATTAATAATGTTCAATCTTGCAAAGTTAGGATACTTTTGGTTAATTCTCAAGGATAACCATGCCATAACATGCATCTGCTGAGGACAAAACAATCCTTATTATTACAAACACCTTCCTGAAGAAACAATGGTTGTTCGAATGGATATACATATATGTGAATATGACTTTTATTTAACTAATTGTAGGGTCTACATTAATCTCTTCAATTGTGTGGTGGTTATTTTGTCAAAGCTCACAATCTTTTACCAAGCAAAAACTTCTTCTATACTACATTGATCCAGAGAGATAGCTTTCCGACTTTTTTCTTTGCATCTACACCCTTTTGATACATCACTAACAAACTTTCCAGGAACCAAAACCAATTCCAAGGCAACAAGGTAAAGCTACACCATTAACATATGCCAAGTCAGAATGACAAAACTAACTTTGATTATTATGTACTAAATTATTGCTCATATATTACCGGCTGTTGCGAGTGCGTTTTCATGTTTTCTTGAACGGAATCGGGGACCAGAAATCATATACAATTCGTTGTTAATAGGTCTTGGTCTCTTTTCAACATCAGTATCTCACAGGTGAAACTGCTTTGACTTGAAAATTCAGATGCTATGTTAATTTGGATGCCCATTTATGCTAAACCAATGCAACTGATTTGGCTGATTGGTTGCTTCCAGGAATGTGATGGTAGATATCATTGTCAATCTTATAGATAAGCTAATTTGATAACCAGAGAAATTATGATATTCCTTGGTGGCTTAAATAGTTTTGAAAATTCAACTGTTGTCAACATTTCCTTCGAAGGTCTATTTAGCAAGAGCTAGCAAAATTACTTTTTACAGAATGAAAATGAAGAAACACGGATTATGTATACATACTGCAAATTTAGATTTCTTGTATTTTTTGAATATTGGTTGCATCAAATTTCCTCCATTTGCTTTTGTCTTGTAGATTTTGTCCATTGTTCCTGGGCCCTACTTGTCCTTTTGGAACAGACTTTTGGTTGTGGCTCATTACTTAGCCTAAACAGCTTCCTGTTTTTGGTTGCATATAAACATGTGCATGCCTCTCTAAAACTAAACAAAGTGACAAGAATTATTATGAGGACATCTGTTTGGGAATCAAGTATGGAATCCCATGATATAGATCAATCAGTTACCACCTTGGATGACAATGTTGAGAACAGCTGCAGACAAATTAAATGCAAATTATACAAAGAGGGCATGCTCAAGCAATTAAATAACCTCAAAATGACCCTATATTAAGCTCATAAAAATGAAATTAAATGGTATATCTTTTGTGCAGTACATATGTTATTATATACTTATTTTTTAAAAAAATTATAGAGAGATTTTATGAAACCACGAGAAAGGGTATATATACACGATATATATATATATATATATATATATATATATATATATATATATATATATATATATATATATATATATATATATATATATATATATATATATATATATATATATATATATATATATATATATATATATATATATATATATATATATATAGACACACACATGTAGTTACATGTGTACATCAAGCTCATCAATTACAATGCAGCCAGTGCATAAATATACACATATATCACACTGCCAACTAACTGCTCTCTGATCACATCCCTTGTACATGCATGTGTTGCTCCAAATCTCCCAAACACAATGAACAGAGCAGCATGGAAGATTGAATGCATCCCTTGTTTCTGCGGTGCATCCCATGCTGAAAAGACTGCAAATTTGGGCTTTTCGATCGATCAGGATATGTATATGCAGCCAAGCCAACCACCCCTCTGTGTACGCTGCCTCATTGGCCATTACTAGGGTTTCTGCTTCTGTTGGGTGGCTGTAATGGCAGAGCTCGAACGGTTTACCTCCTGTGGGAATGTATGGGCTCATAGATGTTGACCATAACAAACTTTTGCGACGAATTCAAGAGATGATCATCGATTTGCATTTGCAGTATATATACAATGCAATAAGCATGTTTTTTTTTGACATGGACAATAAGCATGTATTTAGAGCTTTACAAGTTGTGTGAGAGTACCAACAATTAATCGAACATAGGTTGTCGCAATCCGTCCCGCACAATTTAATCGTGGAGAGCTAATTGAAGTTCATTTGAAAGTATATAGGTCTTGTTTCTATTTGATATATCTTTGCAAATGAAGAGACTGATTGTATTTGAAAGTACACAGGGTAAGAATGATCTAAAAAAATTGAAAATCTTTCCGCGAACACGCAAAATGATTGCATGCCAATATATTAGAAGGAAAAGAGTTTTTTTTGTTATGCAAGGCACTCGTCCAGACAAGCCTATGCCAGGAGGTAGAAAAAGGAAAAAACAAAAGCTGCAGCGAGGTAAAAAAAACTTTACAAATCTGATCAACAATTAATTAATTAATCTTGTTGAATTTCCTGTGCAGTTACGCAGATTTATATATATAGACTTAGGTTCATTTGGAGGTATAGTTTTGAGTAATATTTAACTAATCTAATAGAATTTCCCACGCAGTTGCACAGAGGTAAGATCAAAGTACATTTGCATTGAAATAATAATTGCAATTAATATACACCTCCTTGTGTCCTTCTGTTTGTAATGTGATATATAGATTTATATATATGCATACATTTGTAGTGTAAAATTTTATCAACAGATGAATATTTTAAATTTGCGTGCCATATATATATGTTGATCACTGACCATACATTTCATCTTATATATATATATATATATATATATATATATATATATATATATATATATATATATATATATATATATATATAAAATAAGAAAATCTGATGCGTAGAAATGTTTCTTTCAGACATATTACCAATGATCATTACTTATACATGTCCACGGAGAGACGATTTCGTTTTCTCCCTAGATGCACAAAGACGTAAACAACACACGAGCATGGTTAGATAACATCTTTAATTAATTTGTTGTTAATTAACAATATTTCGATGATGATGTCTCCTGCTGCATGCATAGAGAGAGAATATTGTTGGAGAAGTTAGAGAGGAAGTACAAGGCAGAAGTAATCAAGGGATTGGTTTGTGTTTGATGGGAGCTGTGAGAGCAGTGGTCTTCAGCGAATAGCCAAACAGGTAATCCAAGTTGGTGAGAGCGATATATATAGATATACTTAATTAACAACACACACACACATACATACACTTATATATAGAATGTAGATTAGAAAGAAAGAGATATAGGTAGTGCCATACAATTATATGCTAGTTATTTTGATTAGGGTGCAATTAAGCTGCCCAAACCTTCTTGTCATGCTAAACTAAACTAAAGAGGGACCTATCATCCAAACCCTAACTAGCTACCCCAAACATGTGTGTGTCTCTCTCTTGTATATATATATGGGTATGGGTATCCTAACACTACCCATACCCCTTCTCCCTCACTCAATCTCCCATTTCCCCTCTAATTCTACTTACTTAAGCTAGCTAATAATTAGCCCAAGAAAAATCCCCTCTCTCCTCCTCTCCTCTCACTTATCAAGAGAAAATCATTTTGGGATCTGAAAAACAAAGATAGATATGCAAGATAGCTAGCTAGCAAGTTATAGTCAAGTTTTGCTTGATTTCTACTCGATCGATTCGATCTCTAGCTAGGTGAAGGATCATGGCGTCGTCGTCGACGACGAACACGTCGGACGGCGCCGGGAAGCCGGCGTCGTCGTCGTCGTCGGCGTGCCCGAGAGGCCACTGGCGGCCCGGGGAAGACGAGAAGCTCCGGCAGCTGGTGGAGAAGTACGGCCCTCAGAACTGGAACTCCATCGCCGAGAAGCTGGAGGGCAGATCAGGTTGGTGTTGTTGGTTAAACTATAGTTGTGTGTTGATTGATTTTGATTTTTTTTATCTCTTAATTTGGTGATGGTTAATTTTTCTTTGATGGTGTTGATTAGTTTGTTTCATTTCTGGTGCTAGATATATAGTTGCAAAGAAATTAATGCTATAGGTCTAGTTCATCTACCTAGATTTATTTGGTTCGTTGTTCTTTGGTTCTTTCTCATGGAGAGAAGATGAGGATTTATATTTCTTTTGTCTAGAAATTGGTAGATGGGGATTATATTTAATTTTGTGTTCAAAATTTTGGGGGCATATGTACATGCCTGTTTGGTTTGAATCGGATCGAAATCTTGGATGCTATGGTTGGCATATGTTATTTTTTGTGGGTGTATTAATTGTTGTTAATTTGTTCATTTAATCGGAGAGAGTTGTGCAAAAAAATAGTTTTCTTGATTTGCCTCCAATCATGCTTGTGTGTTAGTTTGTAAGCAAAATTTCTGTGATGCATATACTTTAATCTAACCTTTTGAAAGAAATTAGCCATGCTCCCCATACGGTTCTTTGTATTAATCTTGTATATATTTATGAGCGAGCGCTTCAGTTTTTCTAATTAATTATTTTTCGTATTTATCTTGGAGATAGAGGAATACAGTTGTCTGGTTAATTAGAGCTGAGGGTTAATTTCTTCCATTTATACTACTCCCAAAAAAGACCGCAACCATATTTTATCAAAAGGATAATATTTTCCAGTAATTACTAAAGGCCAGCTGGCCATTTAATTTGATCGTCTGTCTAATCTGAATTACTAATTAATGTTGGAAGTTTTGCATGTATTCTAGCTGTTTCAATTTTCCGATCAAGCTTATTACTTATCTTTGTTGTGATTCCTCTTTCCTTGTTTTGGGATCCTCTTTCATCGATTTATAAGTAATGTTATTATCAAACTGGTTATGCATGTCCAGGGATACTAGAACAAACTTCGTCACGTTTGGAATTATGATGTCCGTTTGTTTCATTTCCATCTTCAAAATCAAATTAGTTAACCCAAAACGTCTTTCAGAGATTTTTTTTAACTATACTATTAATTTATTGATTTGAAAATTAACAACAGTTAATTAAATACATAGTAGTAAAAAATTAAATAACAAAAAACAACATAATAAAAAGAAGAAATGAACACGCTTGCATGCATGAGCATGAGCATGCGCTCGGTAGTTCATACGACCCAACCATGCATGCATGTGTGTGTCAAGAGTTGATCACCTACACGTACACATGCTTTTCCCTAATTAATCTCCACCATGCCATCAGAATATAAGCCAAGTTGACCATATATTTATCATTTGCAAACATTGCTATGTGATTCTCCAAGCAGAGTCAACATATTTATTTCTTTATCACCTGTTAATTATTGTAAAAACAAATTATTATTATTATTATTATTATTATTATTATTATTATTATTATTATTATTATTATTATTGACCAATTAGTTATTATCTTTTTTAATATAAGACGCTATTCACCTTTTAATAGATGTTTAATCATTCGTTTTATTCAAAACTTTTATACAAACATATTAAAAAGCATATCGCATGCTTAAACAAACTTTAATTTTTTTCCGACTGAATGCTCAAAGGACCTTTAATGAGTTATAATAAAAAAACTGATAAACACAAATGATCAAACATATAAAAATATCACTAGCGCTATATATTAAAAAACGAAGGGAGGTAGTATAATAATAAATAATTGTGCTCGATTAAAATGAAAAACAATGTAATTTTTATACAAACATGAAAAATCATAACTCGCGCTTAAACAAACATTTTCGGACTAAATGCTTAAAGAACCTATAATAATAAATCAAGTTTAACTTTTTAATAAAACAAATGATCACACATATAAAAAATCATCAGCGTTATATATTAAAAAAACTACTAGTAATAGCAGTAATAATAAATACTAATAACTGTGCTGAATTTAATTGGAGAATAATAATAATAAATTGTAATAAATATATTTGGCTGCAGGGAAGAGCTGTCGTCTCCGGTGGTTCAACCAGCTGGACCCGCGGATCAACAAGCGGCCCTTCACGGAGGAGGAGGAGGAGCGGCTGCTGGCGGCGCACCGCCACCACGGCAACAAGTGGGCCCTCATCGCCCGCCACTTCCCCGGCCGCACCGACAACGCCGTCAAGAACCACTGGCACGTCGTCCGCGCCCGCCGCTCCCGCGAGCGCTCCCGCCTCCTCGCCCGCGCCGCCGCCGCCGCCGCCCACCCGCCGCCGTTCTCCTCCTACGCCAGCCAGCTCGACTTCAGCGGCGGCGGTGCGTCATCAGGCGCGCGCAATAGCTCGCTATGCTTCGGCTTCGGCATGATCAACAGGTCGTCGTCGTCTTCTTCTTCTCCGGCGGCGGCGCCGTTCTTGATCAAGTCGTTTAACGGTACGAGCTATGGTACGCTGCTGCCGGCGACGACGTCCATGGCGGCGGCGGCGCAGCCTGTGTCCACCATCACCTTCTCCTCCACTCCCATGAGAGAGACGCTGGAACTGATGGATGCCGGCGGCCATGAGAACCACGGCGACGTCGACGGCGGCGGCGACAAGCGGAAGGGCGTGCCGTACTTCGACTTCCTCGGCGTCGGCGTGTAGCCGCCGTCGCCGGCGGCGGCGAGCCGGAGATGGATCGATAGTGTTATCCAATGGATATGTTGTTAGAGAAGAAGCTGAGATTAATATTTGTTGTTAATTAATGATCAATCGTAATTAATTAGGCGTCGCATCTTAATTGCATGCATGCACTAGATCAGGAAAAAAGGGTAGCTAGGGACATGCATGCATGGCCACTAGTGATTAAGGAGAGGATGAATGAAACCCCCCTTACAACTTTGCCAAATAAGTTTTTTTAAAAAATTCAATTTCCTATATGAGGTGAATCGATTAATTAATTAGCTGCTCATGATACAAATTGTTGAGCTTTTCTCTCTGTTATATATATTCTCTCTTTCTGAGGTTTCTCTTAATTTATCTCTTGAGTGTTGTCAACTCCAATTATGCGAGATCTCCTTCTGTTGATCAGTAATAATGTCCTAAGAAACTCCGTAATTAAGCTTTCGATATGATCGTAGATATTGGCATCATAACAGTAATTAAGCTTCGATCATCGATCGACAAATTAGTCAAATTATTATTTTCTTGTAAGGAAACTAAATTATTATTGTTAATATGAACATATAATTAATTACAACCTATATATCCTGTAAAAATTTAACTCTTAAGAACACTGAAAATTAACTTAGTACATACATGGGCATGATGTGTTAATCTCCATTTCGTGTTCTAGCGAGCTAGTCTCTAGAAAGATTCAGAATATGTTAAACCCGGAAGGCCTTCCACACTGCTGGTACAACTTACATGGGTACTGTGATGTTAATCCAATCAAAACTAAATTCAGCTTTGGACGATACTAAATTAAAACATGCACTACTGTGTTCATTATCCTTTGAGTAGTAGTATTTAATTTCTTTATTTATTTTGGAAGCGAAATGGTATGAAGTCATGTCATGAGACGCATGCAATTATTTGAACACAACAAACAGCTAGCTAGCTAGCTCCCCAAAAATACTTTCACCCGACAAGTTTAATTTAAGAAGTAAATTCGTCCAACCTCCGGTTTAACTTATGATGCATAATTAGTCGCCTGCCATTTCTGTTTGTTTCTTGCTACCTGTTTCGAGTAAAAGTACAAGTGACCAAACATTCGTGCAGAGAGCTCAAATCTGAAAGAGTAATCATCTTCAATTCTTTGACAATTATATTCAGGTTGTTGCAACTCCTTGCCATTTTTAACACATATAGTATACTGCATGTTTTTTGGTTACTGCAAGCAAAGGAGAGAGCTATAGATCAGACAAGTAATATATATACAACTGGGTTCAATTATTTTGTATCTCAGGAAGAATGTTTAACTAAACATGTTGGTTAAAACATTGGGCATATCAGATGTGTAACTGTCATCTCAGATATGCATATGGCCCTAATTAACAGAATGCGTAATTTATATACATCCAAGTCAACAGCGACCATGAATACATTTGGTGAAAAAAAATGACATCTGTTAGGATGGTAGTTGGGATTTGGTGTATACTGAAACCTTGGGTTTGTATATATCTTGAAAAAATAACCAATCAAAAGTGGAGTGTTGACATGCTTTAATTAATTATATATATAATGTATCGGTGCCTGGTAACTCTCATGGAATATTAAGAATTTCAAATTAATGTACATATATATAATGAGCAAAAAAAGGGATATTTTTTCTTTTGCTATTAAAGTGCTAAATATCTAATTAGTTATGGACTAGTAGAATGCAGACCAAGGAGTGTTAAGACCTTATTTTTGGCTATAAAATAAAAATCTTATTTCGGAAAAAGAAATACTACTGGCTAGTTGTGTGTTGATGAAGGCAAAGTATTTATTACTTGTGTGGAAACATGATGGTCCATGAAGCAAACTTTATATGTAGTGACTAGTGAGTAGATAGGGATGAACATATATGAACTTCGAAATAATGTTTATTGACTCCTAATTAAGTCTTAATCAGCCACTACAGAAACAGATTTAAAGCCGACCAAACTATATGTGGCAACGACATTACTAGTTCATCCTCGCAGACAAATAGACATTTTCTGTTGAGAGAGGGGAGGCAGACAAACTCTTCCAACGCACTAAATTCAGTAATAACTATAATAAAATATATATGTATATATCTCTGGGAGTGCAAAATTGCATCCTAAACTGAAACATAAAAAAACATGAGTAATGCTCCGGTGCAATCTACTTGCAGTATTCTACTCCAAGTAGAATTAATCTTGACTGTTTATTTTAAAGGACAGGTAAGTAATCTCCTAATATCGTTTAGGGGTAATTTTGGCATGGGATGTTTTCTTCTGTTCGCATCGTATCAGGTCCGAACTCCGTTGCACGCAGTCACCTCGCTATTCCTCCCCCGGCCTCGCCGCCTTGTCCGCCCCCTCCGTCGCCATCCGTATTCCCCGCCATCACCGCCTTGTCCGCTTCCTCAGTCGCATCGTCCGTCTGGGAGCGGACGAGTGTGGTGGCGTCCGAGCGAGCGACGATCTTGAGCAGGTGTTCTGGCGGTAGTAAAAATTCCGGCCTGGGCTTCGGCGGCAGCGTCACGCACGCACGCAATGTCATTTGCTTGGCGGCGGCATCTCGGCTCATTCGTCTTCTTGCCGTTTCCGATCACTGTGTTGTTTCATGGATTACATGGATCGATTAAGATCTTGCACGACCAACTCCGATGAGGATGACATGCTGATCGATCTATGGATCGGAAAACAATAATACCCCTTCGCGAATTATTTTTCCTGGACAAAAACACCCCTCCACATTTCTACTTCCACTAATTCTGATAGGAGTAGAACTAGATCTTAATCCTATAATTAAATATGATCAAGGGCCTAGATTACTTTCTACTCCGAGTAGAAAGCACCGGAGTAGGACACAGTACAATATTCTAGCCAGCTATTGTTTCCTCTAAAATTTTTTAAAAAGCGTTGATCTTTATTATATTATATCCAGTTGAAAAAAATATATATAATCCAATCTTTTAGGATGAATCATAAATTCATAACTTACATACAAACTTGAAGGGGTCATGCACAAACAAATATGCAGAGTGAAGTAGTGAACTAGCTAGTACCGCGCTGTATATATTCCTGTGTACCCTTACTCCCAAAATGTTTCAAAATGAATATACGTCGTATATTGGGAAAAAAAATGAAGTATACGGCAACGGGTCAGCAGAATTTACCACATTTTAGCTCCTAAATAGCCATCGGAAGGCTTCAAATTGGAGCTTATTCAGTCTATGAATCCAACATGCATGTATTGTTCAAAATTTCAGCTTATTAAACCACATCACTTGTTTTCTCTTAGGCCTACATAAGCCCGGCCCAAGATAGAGGTACTGTGGCTATGAGGCTATATCTAGCTCTGTAGTATCGGCAAGAAGGCATATTTAACTATTGCAATTCTTTATAGGCCCTTCTTATCCTAACTACATATGTGTTTCTTATACATGCCTTTTCCTCTTAATTAGTGAAACTCTATAAGTACTAACTACATATTTGTTTCTGAGATCATATATCTCTACTAACTAATGATGAGATGAGATGGGCATTCATGTTATGTTACAGTCCATTGCATATAGGATATATTGTTCCAAATTAATACATCATGAATAATTATAGCACATTTGCACCCAGGCTTGGGCCTAATTAGGCTGGCCCATCGTATGTGACAATCTGTTGTGGCCTATCTGATAGCAGCCCAGCATGTAGGTGTAACATTGAGCTGATGTAATGTACATCGGCAGGTCGACGCCATCGGCAAGCCAAGATGCCTCTCTCTAAATAATTGTTGGGGCCCACAAGGGGGTAAAATGGACATTCACGCTCTTCACCTGTGCTGGCGGTGTGAGTTGACGTGTCACGTTAGCAAAAGTAGCAAATAGTTAAAAACATTTTCTCTCTCCTATAGCAATTTTCTAAGAACTAAGAATGACGGTTTGGAAAGGTTTCATTCTTAAAAGTGGTAAAATAATACAAATTTCCCTCATAAATAATACGGAAAATTAGTTTACTGTAATCAAAATTCTCGCCGCTTTAGACGTTGTTAATCTACACCACGAACTTTCAATAGTATAACACAAAAGTTATGAACTTTCAATGGTATGAAACAATTTTGTTATAATTATATTTCTTCATAATAAGAATTTATCCCGTTGCAATGCACGGGCAACTTTAGTAGTTTATCATGGAAGGAGTATCACAAAACTAAACTATATGTTTAGCTCCAATTTAATTAAAAATACGTAAGACCTTTACAACTCAAACTTAATATTGTTACTAAGGATTTAAGATCTAAAATCTGTGATTTTGTACTAATTTTATTATTAAATATGTTGTTTTATGATATTTAGCTTAAATTTATAGTTTTCTAATAAATTTAATGTTAAATCTGTAGTTTTGTGCTACAACAACTTAAATTTATAGTTTTATGCTACAACATCTTATATGTAGTTTCATGATAGTTTGATCAAATATCCGTAGTTGAACGAAATATTCATCATCCAACTTAGTGAACATAGAGTTTGCGCTTGGATTGATCAAGAAGATCACCAGAATAATGAACAACGCGAGCAATGGTATGGCTTATCCATATTTTTCTCTTTCACAAATTAAGTGAAGAACGACGTACATAAGTACACCGACATATATGCACTCACCCTGAATTTGCCTTCGTTAAGCTAGCAAGATGAACATACGAAGGATAGGGATAAATTTGCACAAAACTCTACTGAAGCATATGTGCGTAATTATGAGCACCACAATTTGAACTAATTCCCTTGACACATAAAAACCAGAACTTAGAAACATGCCAATGGTGCTTCCGCGAAACATGCCAATGGTGCTTCCGCAACTTTATAATTGAACTCTTTCTGTGAAAGTGTAATCATGCTTGTTTTGATTAATTAATCTTATTATATTTATGTTCATGCATTAACAAAAAAATAGTCCATCATGTCAACACTCGTTCCTTTACAGTACACCGTACTATATATACATGATGAGATTTGCTTCGGTCCAACAAAAAATACTTCAAGGTACCGGGTACCTCACGGTACCAAATTGTTTCCGATCATTAGATCTAACAACACCTATCTCATGACTAGCTAAATCCAACGATCGGAAACGATTTAGTACCATAAGGTATCGGTACCCTGAGATACTTTTCGTTGGACCGGAGTAAATCTCATACCTGATACTAAGTAGCGGTTCATATCCAATCTACGCTACTATAATCCCCACTGCATTTATTAAATGCTGCCAAATACCATATAATTATAATTCTAATATAGTTGTGTTTATATTTGGAAATTGTGTTATAATGTTAATTTGGAAAATATAGGGAAGAGGCATGTTCAAGCACATTAATTCATTTCCATTTACAGCAGTAAGCCAATGAGATCGGACATATGCCTATATAGGCAACAAACATTGCTTGTTTTAGGCTAGACGGAAAAAAATGGAATGCTTTCACATCATTATTTCTGAAATTACCGTTGTATATAAATGTAGAGTCTATATGTTTTCAAAATTTGCACACATAAAAAATTGCCGATCATGTAGGCTCGGTTTGCATTGCAACCACAAACTGACATATATATCCTATTTTAATTTAATCATCATCCACTGCACCTAAATAAACATAGAGTTTTGGCTTGTGGTTAGATAAGAATTCTTGGAGAGCATTTAGTACTATATGTCTTAAACTACAAAGGAAATGAGGACTATGATTTACTCGTGTTGTTTGTATAATGGTTTCTGATGATATAAAAACTAACGATTCATTTGGACTAAATTATCCCAGGGCCTCACATTGCGTGATGTGGAGGAAAATGAAAAGTTTGAGCATGCAAATTCTGATTTTGTTGGAGGCTTCAAAACCATGCATAGTGCACACTTCTCCACATAAAGAGACAAGCCGTTGTAAACAATAGCTTCCCATTAAACTAGTTTTACAAATAAAGTTGGATTTTGCACAAGCACAAGCTCTCCAAACATAGCCATGCCTTAACATAATGTCTAAGATAATGTAACGCTTATTCACAATAAAAGATAATATAATTTAACAAGACACTTGATCCATGGTGGCCACTATGTGATCTGCAATATTCTTAGCATCCATGGCAATGCCGGCCAATCCTCTCCTTGCAAACCCAGCACAATATAGTCCATTTTCACCTTTCCAATGATTTGGAAAGAATTTCTTAGGGAAACCATCATCTTTAAACATGCTTTCACCATTCTGCAGCAGATAAAAAAGGATTATCCTTTTTGTAATAATGGAAAAAATATATTATGCGCTACAACAACATATCATTATATATGTAATTAAAGAGAAATGAAAAAAAAAAGAAATCCCTTCTTCCTATATACAGTTGATACCTACTAGCTATAAAACTGCTTTAAGAATTAGCCACGTCATCCCAATTAGCTGAAACTGTTAGATCTTAAATCAACTGCACATGGCGCTACCATCTACGCCAATCAGCCCCAAATAAACAAATAAACAGGTTCCCGTCGTCGGCCCGTTACTAAAATCCAGTCGCATCATGAAAGCCACTTAAAAGAGGACTTACGCACAAAAAAAACGTCATCACTAATCACTAATGTGAAGATCAGAGGTCATCCTTAATTCCATTTAGAGCAAGTTTAATAGTATAGCCAACTACTAGATCCAATTCATCTATACTCAATCTAATAGCTCATTCATACAATAATTATATACTACAATATTAATATCTGGTCCCATTTATTATACACACACTGTGTCTTAGAGTCCGTGTTATAGCTGGCTACAAATCTGTAGCCCGCTCCTCTTCTCTCTTCTCATTTATCTTTTTAAAATACATTTCAGCTGGCTTATAGGCTGCTATTGTATCTGTTCTAGATCTCCAATCTCCACCTAATTAAACCTCTCCCAATTAATTCATCATTATCGTCCACCTCGACATACACAGTAGCAGATATATACCAATCTATTAAGTTTGCAATAAAATAATTTTAGCCGGCCTTGTGCTAATTAAACTTTGTATGGAGGTAATGGCATTCCTTGGCCTTCCTAACATTTATCTTAATCAAGTTTATGCCTTAATTACCCTACCAATAAAATGAACCGTTACACATATTCATCAATTAAATTTTTTGCGTGACTTTTCCTTTCATCTCCCCTTTTGATGTCCTCATTTATATTTATGTCCATAATATATAAAATGTCTTAGCCATCGTAGAACCAATTCATCGTGAAACCCGTTGCTACCCGGAAATGCTACCTAGCGATCGCTCGCAGATTCTCCCTCCCTCTAACTGGTTTCTTTTTTTTGTCACGGTATTACTTTTTTATTTTAGTAAATTTATGCGCCTAAAGTTTGTACACCTCAATTTTACACATCTAAAGTTTAGAGACTCAAAGTTTATAAATCAAAAGTTTATATATCCGATTCAAATTTAATTTTAAATTCAAATATTTTTTTATATATAGTATTTCTATACATCTAAAGTTTATAAACCTAAAGTTTATAGACCCAAAGTTTATAAATCAAAAGTTTATATACCCGATTCAAATTTGAATTTGAAATATATCCGATTCAAATTTGAATTTGAATTCAAATATTTTTTTATATATAGTATTTAGATACATCTAAAGTTTATACACCTAAAGTTTATAGACCCAAAGTTTATAAGTCAAAAGTTTACATACCCGATTCAAATTTGAATTTGAATTCAAATATTATTTTATAGACCCAAAGTTTATAAGTCAAAAGTTTACATACCCGTTTCAATTCTAAATTTAAATTTAAATATTTATGGTGTAGTAGGAAGAGAAAAGGAGGAGGAGGAAGGGGGGAGAGGAGGGAGCGACGGAGGTATAGGGGAGGGGCGGGTGATAGCTGGTGACCTCTTCTACTTTAATTTCGCGAGGCATTGGTTTTTCTACTGAAGTTACTATCACGGGCTGTCACTAATGGTTTTCTTGATATCTTTCGTTCGCTGCCAAGGCCAGGCTACCGTGTTTGCTCCTTATATGATGCGTAAATTATTCTACTCCATCCCAATCAGTTTTAATTTTACTCACGAATAAATACTCATATGCTACTATTTTGTCCCTTCTTTATGTGTTTTTGTTTCTCTGTTCTTCTAACCATAATCTGACACACTTCAATTTTTTAATGCTTATATCATAAACATATATCTTGCTCATGTTTTTTTTTTCAATGTTCCTTACGGAGCACTACCTTAGGTCATCCCTAACCCAGAAACTATCAAGTAGTTTTCATACTTACTATACCATATAGACACTATGTGTAGAAACTTTGTATACAATGGATAGTGTCTTCAAATTAAATTCTCATCCAATCACTTCTCTTCTCTCTCCTTTTATCCACCTATCATCTTGTTTTTATTCTTGGTACTTGTGTAGAGATGGTTTCTTGCATGAGAAATGATTTGTTCATATTTTTACCTCTCTTCTCATTAACTTTCTTGCCACGTAGGATTTTTGCTTATGTGGCAATGTATTTAATACTATGGAAACTAGATGACATGAAGGGTTGGGGATGTCTTGCTATTTTTTTTTCTAGAAGGCCTGAAAGGCCTAACTTTATAAGCATGGAAGTGATGAATGTCATCGATCTTTCTTTCTAAAGATCTGGCTAAAATCAATAACACTTGGAAACACATTACCCAATCCAACCAGCAATTATTGAATTTTTCTGTTTTTAAAAGAGTTGAAAGATGTATTTAAATCACAACTATTAGTTGCACATAATGTTGATGTGATGTACAATATCTACGTGTATATACAAGCAGTCAGATGCATGTTACACCTAACGTTTTCTATCTATCATATGGAAGTCCCGCAGCAACGCGTGGGGTCTCTCACTAGTATCAATAATGTTTGTACCTTTAGCCATGTATTTACTGTGCTTTTGTAGCCTGTTGCAAATACAATGGCATCAAAAGGAATTTGCTTCCCACCATGAAATTCAATACTATTTGTTTTTATCTTCGATATTCCTTGGAACACCTAATAGAGAGATGAAAAAAATAGTGTAAAGTTTCAACATCAATTGAGGCCAGAAACTTCACTAGCAACCCTAACTTAATTTTATATCTGAAGAATATAGATGAATAATTACTTTGATAACTCCTCCTTTGATTAATCTTGCAGTCCCTACATCTATGACGGCGGACCGGCCAGTTTGTGATTTCAGTAAAAGAGGACCAATTTTAGGCCTCGTAATACCATGTTTTGACAAGTCTCCAAAATAAAAATTTGCAGCCATCACAAGAAGAGAATCCGCTGTTGTCACTGTTAGCCCTAGATTTTGGACCACTGTCATCCCAAATCGTATTAGTTCTTTGGTCATGATGTGTATCTGCATTTAGATTGATATGTAACCATTAGATAATCATCATATTAGGAAAAAGTCTCTAGCTTGAAAGTTAGAACATGACAACATTGGATTAATATTTAGAGTTAATCACATTTTTCATTTATATTATCCACATGTGTATGTGGTACCAAAGACAAAGATAAAGTACTACATGAATAAATCCTACTTATGAATCGACAACTGAATTAATGTATTCTATCATTACTTTTATAGCAAACATGAAACATAGGTATGAATGCATCATGAAATGTAATGCAAGATAAGTAAATATATATGATGTACATACCGGGCTACGAACAACTATGGAGGTGTGGGCTCCATGCGTGGCAAGATCATAGGCGATCTCCATGCCAGAATTCCCGGCACCGACCACAAGCACATTCTTCCCGGTATAGGCTCTCCCAGACTTGTAAGCCGACGAGTGAATGGCTTCTCCCTCAAACCTAGTGAGACCAGGAACTGGTGGAATGCTTGCCGCACTGTTCTCGCCAGTGGCCACGACAAGGAACTGTGCGGTGAGCCTTGTCACAACACTAGTGTCCGTGTCCCGTGCTAGCACAGCCCAACGGTTCTTACCTCCATCATATATTGCTGACTCGATAGCAGTGTGGTACCTTGGTCGTATCCCAAACTGGTCAGTGTAGCTATCTAGGTACTCCACAAACATATCCCTAGGGATGTATGTTGGCGTGCCTACAGGATACGCCATGTGTGGCAGCTCACAGAACTCCTTGGCGAGGTGCAGCTTGAGTCGGTCATAGGCACGGTGGCGCCACAGCGACGCGGTGCAGGACTCACGCTCGACAATGACATAGGGCACATGGCGCTGTGCGAGGCACGCTGCTGTTGCCAGGCCTGCTGGCCCCGCACCGACGATGAGAACGACCACCTCCTCCACAGCCTCCATTGCTAATAATCACGTAACAGAATGTAACTAGTGAGCAGAAGTAGCGAGAAGTATAGGTAATGGTGTTTCTGTGGTACATGCTAATGAGGGCTTGGGGGTATATGTAGCATAGAAAGTGGAACGGATTCACATTGCTAATTCTTTTTTTATCCCATTCGAATGAAATTCTGGATAAATCCAATGCATGCATTAAATCCGGCCAAATGCCATATAAGTTATAATTCTTCTGTAGTTGCGTTTATATCTTGAATTTGTGTTATAATGTGAACTTGGAAAATATTGTGACAAGGCATGTTCAAACACATTAATTAATTTCCAATAACAACAATAAGTCGAGGAGAATGGATGTGCCTATATAGGAAACAAACGTTGGTTGTTTTAGGCTAGAGAAAAAATGGGACGCTTTCACACCACTGTTTTCGAAATTACCGTTGGATATGTGCACTCTATTTGTTTCTAAATTTACACCATATAAAATTGCCGATCGTTTAGGCCTGGTTCATTGTAACCATAAACTGACATGTATCATATTTTAATTTAATCATCACCACACCTTTATAAACATGGAGTTTTTGCTTGTGGTTGATAAGAATTCTTGGAGAGCATGTAGTACTTACAAGTTTAAAAGTTTAAGTACACTGGTAGAGAAACCCTTTTTACTCCCTGTTGGGAACCCCTTTAGCCCCGGGTTTCCAACCGGGAGTAGCAATCCGGGACTAAAGATGCCCATCTTTAGTCCCGGTTGAAATAACCGGGACTAAAGATGGATATTTAGTCTCGGTTGGTAACACCAACCGGGACTAAAGATAGGGTATCTTTAGTCCCGGTTGTTATTACCAACCGGGACTAAATAGGATAGCCAGGTTTTTTTTTCCTTTTTTATTTTCTCCCGAATCTGGGTGGTATGCATATCTTTTTTTATTTTCTCCCCAATATGGGTGGTATGCATATCCCAAATCGAAGTAAGATCCCAAGTCCACATTACAAATTTTAAAGTTCTAAAAAATTACATCACAAATCCTAAAAAAAATTACACACAAATCAAATTACATCACAAGTTTCTATAAAATTCATCACAAATACATCACAAATTCACATCAGACACAAATCAAATTCATCATATGTTGCTGCAATAAATCACAAATTCTTAAAAGAAAAAAAAAACAACAGAGGAGCCTGCCGGCCGCTGCCGCCTAGCCTCCACGCCAGCCGGCCGGCCACCGCCACGCCGCCCGCCCGCCGCCGCGCCGCCACGCCACCTCCCCTCCGTGCCGGCTGGCCCCCGCGGCGCTGCCCGACGCCGCCCGCTGCCGCGCCGCCACCGCGGCCCTCCGCACCGCTGCCCGCCTCCGCGCCGCCTCCCCTTAGCGCCGGCCGGCCCCCGCGCTGCCGCCGCAGCCCTCCGCGCTGCTGCGCGCCGGCTTCCCCTCCGCGCCGGCCGGCCACCGCCGCCTATCCCTCCGCGCCGCCGCACCGGCCGCCGGCCACCGCCCGGCCCGCTCTTGCTCCAAGCGGCTGGCCTCTCTCGCTCCGATCCAAGCGGGCTAAGGAAGAAGAAGAACTAAGGAAGAAGGAAGAAGAAAGGATAAGGATAGGGAGTTAGAGAGGAAAAAAGAGAGAGAAAGAGTTCATTGCGTGGACGGGAAAAGAGGATAAGTAATAGGGATTATATAGTACGTGTTGATTTTTATTCCCGGTTAGTAACTCCAACCGGGAATAAAGTTAGATCTTTAGTCCCGGTTGGTGATCCTAGCCGCCTGACATGGTCTGACATATAGACAACCGGGATTAAAGATGATCTTTAGTCCCGGTTGGTAACCCCAACCGGGAATAAAGATCATCTAGTCCTGTTACGCTTATAAACTGGGACTACAAATCGTTTTTAGTCCCGGTTTTTAATGGAACCGGGACTATTGTGGATTTGGGTCGACCGACCAAAGATGGTTTCTCCACCAGTGGTAGTTCTTATCTTCCTCAAGTTAAACCAGAAAAAGTATTATCTCCAAAACCAGCGATCAATCCTTTCAATCGAATTATGCTCCCATCGTCGTTGGTGAATGGAGTCAAACCAAAGTAGAAGAAAACATCGTATATTAGCGGACCTGTAAATATGTTATTAGTCCATAGCTTACTACTACCAAATGAACTCATTCTAATAGGGACACCGCAGCAAGGATAGCGCACCAACAAGGAACCTCCAATGCGATGTCTTCAAAACAGTTGCGACATCTTGAATGTCACATCACTTGCCTTTTACCCAAAAAAGTCCACCCTATGGTACGGATAACTGAAGGGACTAGGGGCGAACCTAGGGGGTGTGCCGGGTAGGCACCGACATACCCAATTTTTTTAGAAAAATACTAGGATGTAGTATGCAATCAAAGGACATAAAAATGGAATCCTCTCAAAAAATAGAATATAACAATGATCATTGTTTGTCTGGAGATCTTAATCGTCAAGAAATCAAATCAGGGGAAGAGGAAAGTACTAGATGAAGAGAAATGATTGGGGGTGGGGGGAGGGGAAGAATAGCTAGATAGATTAGGACATGGGATTGATTGTTCTAAATTTTATAGATTTTTCATGAATTATGGACCACATTTGAATAGAATTTTGAAAAATTCGACTAAAATCTGCCAAATTCTTTCATTGTAATTGGGTGTTTTCTTTTAAAAGGATATGTGGTGGAGTGATTGCTAGAATGGGCATACCCAGTACAATTTTTCTGGGTCCGCCACTGGAAGGGACATCATGGCATCGCCTTCAAAGAAGGTTTGTGGTGTACACAGATGGCATGTTTGGAAGGAATCACTTGTTTTTGCTAACTAGAAAAACCAGATCGCCAACCGCCGAAAGTTGTTTCTTTTTCTCGTGTCAAGTACTTGCCTGTTGTCCTCTACGAATGTACAATCGACTTTATGATACTCTTTTTTTCCTTTCGGATGTAAAAGACACGCACATACGAGAACATACGTACGTGCAGGCAGGCTGAGCATGCCTTCTTTAACATGACGAACACACGAACGCTAAGAATAAGATACATATTCATAAAATTCTATGAGCATCAGGAATCAAACTTACATGGATTGAGTAATATGAGTGATTTTACGGTGGGTATCAGATAGAGGTACTACATTATCTCAGATAGCCGATAGGTATCAAAATTAGTTCAAATTTTGATACTCTTAAGGAACAGACCATACAATTTCTCCAGTTATATACCCAAAAATGACAGATGATAAATTTGGGATGATGCCATCTCGGACAAAATTACCCTTGGAGTCTTCTGCCTCCTACTAGTGCCACTCTTCTTGCAGCGGCTAGAGCACGAGGTCAGCAATGGATCCTGTCGCGTCAAGCTGATCTCCATCATCACTCTGCCAATCTCTTCTTCGTTCTCTTAGTAGGGATGCAAGCGGGCAGGCCCGTGAACCCACTTATAGTCCCGCTTGCACCGGCGCTCTCTGGTCAAACCCGGTCTTGCGGATGCCAAATCTTGGATGGCCTCTACAAGATGGAACCTCTATGACTTAGGCTTGGTGATGCTCAGACATGACGTGTGGTGGTCGTCGGTAAACGCATTGGCACGGGAGGGAGGAAGAAGAGGAGCCCAACGGCAATTTTGCCCGGGATGACATTAATCCATCGTAGATGTTCTGATCAAGAATGACATTTTATCAAATCCATTTTGTGAAGTGGTATTTGAGTGAAACGCACATTTAATTAACGATAGCATACCCCAAATTTCTTTGTACCACATCAGAGCACCACACATACTTGCTGTTTTCTGCTTAACGAGGATCAAACGATTGAAGTGGACAGCAGGACAAGACATCTGCTGGTGAAGCTCTCATGAAATCGATGGGTACGTAGGAGACATTATTTAGTAGTTAGTACTCCCTCCGTCCCAAAATGCATGTGTCTATATTTATAGCTAAAAATGCTTATATGTTGGGACAGAAGGATTACTCGCTATTAGGCGCTGCGTGTTTGTCGAGAGCTGGAATTAAATGTATTGAGCTTTGTAATCGTGCGTATTTTGATTAATCTTTGATGATATATATATATACTTGTGTTCTCTGCTATATAAATAGCCGATTTGGCCTGGAATAGAAGTAAAAACAACAACAAAAAAAAAATGCAGTGACAAGTATACATATCATCAAAGATCAATCAATATTGCAGTGAGTGCGTATTTTGAAACTTCACACGCGTTATTTGCATGCTGGAGCATCACACATACACACAGCAATATTAGAGAACAGAACTTGCCTCCGCAGCAAAAACATGCAGTGATAGTGCATCAGCAACTACATGCCAGAAATTAATTTACCAGTTACACCGTATTCAGGAGATAGTTCATGCTATATATAAAGTGCACTAGATATGGAAGTCATCTTCAAATTTTTATATTTACACTAGAAGTGAAAATTCTGAAATCCATCCTGCAAATAATGATCCTGGTTGTCAAAGCACACCAACATAATGGCTGCATACATAAACCACATGTTTCAGAATAATCAAGAGATAGTGCTACGATCAATCCATCAACGAGAAATTTTGTCAACACTCAGCACTGCTGAAGAGCCGAATCCATGGAAGCACCACTGACACCTACAAGAGAGAAATGGCAAATGGCATTCACTTGGTAAGAAAACTGGAGTATAGTGCTTTGACAACTCCTCCTATATGCTATTGCTCTTAATTTTGGGTTAATGTTTTTGTGCCATAAGTTGTTAGATACATCCTAATTTTTAAATGCAGAAGCAATGGAGAATCAGTAATCTTCCTTTATTTGAAAGAAAATTCCAGGAAAACAGGTGGTATTAAGGAACAGATCAGTTAAATTTCAGTGTAGCAGAAGTGGTGAACTGGTGACCTTTCAGGGCTATAGAAACAACATTTCCAGAAATAAAAGGCATTATAAGGTTGCATCAACACTGCAACTTAACCAGGACAGAAGTTGTGAAATAAGGTGAAAGACACTGGACTAACAGTGAGCCTATGTTTAATCCTATCGAGTGAAAATGCCATTATGTCTCTATAGACAACAGCTCCATACCTGTTCCATGAAAGACATACTAGAACCATGAACGGTCTTGATAATTCTTGGACTTGATGCCAGTACACACAAAACTAAAACCTGTAAAAAAAAGAGGCAGTCAACTCAGAGAGGGGAGGTCATGTCATAGATAATGAGAAAATTAGTTTACTTAGGAAAGATCCATAGAATTTTCTTTGACAGCATGAACACCACCTGTCCCAGCATGCAAAATCATCTAAATACTGAAATGTTAAAAGTATGTTACTAAAATATTATGACTAATTATTTGATCGCCTATCTGATATGTACCATCGCTAACTAGAGCATCCATGAACAAGTATAACAGTGCTCATATTAAAACTAAGAAAAAAAAACTAAATAAGCATATGAGATGTAGCAAGAAATAAAGTGAGAAAGCATATTCAACACAGTCAAGGGGAAGCATAGCTTCACTAAAGAATCAGGTATTCACACATTTGTTTGTATGAGCAGGATCAATGTGGCAGCATATATTCAACCAAAATGGGATGAATAGAAGGATAGTACTTGCACAAATTGGCAGCAGCATAAGTAAAAATAGGAGAGCATTCACAAAAGTTTCAATAGATAGTGCATGTATGACTTAGCAAATACTGTTAAACTCACAAATACTCGTTGCATACTGTGATTAAGTCAGACTTACAACATTTGACTATGGATAGTGCTAACTGGCTTTGTAACTGAGTAATAGGAAGCATGGGTATTTATAGATAACTCACAGTCAGAACATTGAATACTAATATTCTCTAGTGGTACGCCATTGGCATTCAAGATCTTCAAAATTTTTAGAACAATTCCATCAACATTTTTGCACTCGATTTCAACTTTTTGAAGATGACTAGCTGCAAATGATTGTTCCCATGGATTGTAACTGTCATCCATTACCCCTAAATTGTTGGGTACCTGAATCTAACAAATATTTTAGTAAATAAATCAAGCACAACCTAGATAGCACAGGTATACATGTACAGAATATAATAATACCTTTGAAAGATTAAGCGTAAGCTTTTCAAGAAGTGGTGCGTGTTGGAGAAACCAAGTTAATGCACTGAGGTCAGGAGGCACAAACCATGATTTGAGCACCAAAGTCTTTAACTTGCTAAAAGGAGGGCACAATTCTAAATCCCTGTTGAAAAGATACTACACAAACTGCAAGGGCACTAGATCAAATAACAAATATACAGAAAAAAATTAAAATACAAACAGCAACCATATCCTAGTAAATGTATGATGAAAAAGGTATAGAATTTATCATTTTGTAGGTTCATCTAATTTATAGAGAAATATCCATAAGATTGCCGAACTGAATTAGTCAGCAATTACTAGCTATCTAGTATTTTTTTTAGTTGGATAATATAAGAAACTCCGAAACATTCGGTAATGATATAGCATGAAAATCAGGAAAAATTAGATTGAGACGTGATGATTTCTAAGGAACAAATGAAATATGCTTACGCGTGAAGTAATATGTTAATGCAATTTAGGTATGGATATGGTTACAGCACCACCACCCCCCCCCCCAAAAAAAAAAAAGGGGGTAAAACTGAAGAGTTAAGAGTAATGAGAGAGGAAACTACAAGCATACCACTTTAGGGAAAGCTAATGTCACGCCCTGAAGTTTTCCCCCTTTTTGCTTGCTTTAAAAATTGGCTAAATAAACCGTCCGAAGAAATTATCTTAATTAACCTAGAGCTAATTCCCTAATTAATAAATGCAAATAATAATCGGAATCGGCATGTGGAATTTTTTTTTGGATTCTACATGTCACAATATGTTAACAGGATTTTTAGTGGAATTTTCAGAGCCTTGGAAATAATTTTTACCAATTAAAAATCACCAAAGTGCAATTTTTAATCCCAGGAAAAATCCTTTCTTCTTTTTCCTTTTCTTTTCCTTCTTTTTCTCTATTGGGCCGTCGGCCCACTCCCTCCCGCGCTCGGCCTCTTTTCCTTTGGGCCGGCCCGTTCTCCTTCCCCCTCTCTCCGGGACGCTGACAGGTGGGGCCCACCTGTCAGGTCGTCCCCTTCCTCCAGCCACCCGCCTCCGACGGCAACCGCCGCCGAATCCGCCACGCCGCCGCCTCCTCCGCTCTTCCCGCGCCCACGCCGCGCCGCTCCCGCGTCCCCCCCCCCACGTCGCAGCCTCTTCCCCCGCACCTCCCGGCCCGCGCGCGCGCTCGAGAGGGCGGGATTCGATTTCGAATCCCACCCCTCTTTCTCTCTCTCCTCCCCACATCGCCGGCCAAATCGGCCACCTCCCCGGCCACGTCCGCCCCCTCCCGCACCTATAAATCGCTCCCCGCGTCTTCCTTTCTCGTTTTTCGCACTCGCCGCGCCCTCCCGTGCTTCCTATCGTCGCCGCGCCGCTCGCCCCTTGCGCCGCCGCCTACCGCCGTCTCCGGCCACGCGCCGCCGCCTCTATAGCCACCGCCGTGCCGCGCAGTCGCCGCCGTCGCGCTCACCGAGCCCGCCCGCACCTCGGCCACCATTCGGTTGCCGCCAATCGTCGCCGAAGCGCCGTTTCCCTCGCACGCCGGTGAGCTCTCCATTTCCACCCAACTCCGGCCGGCTGCTCTAGCCGCCGTGGTCGCTCTCCCTACCCCTAACCCCTCTTTGTTTTCTCCTAGCGTGCCGCCGCCGCCCATCCGCACCTCGGCATCGCCGGTCGTCGCCGCCGCTTTCTTCCTTCGCGCCGGCCGTCGTGCTCATCGGTGAGGAATCCCCTCTCCCCCTTCCTTTTTCCCCCTTTCCCGTGTGCGCCGCCGGCCTTCGCGCGTGTGCCGTCGCCTTCAGCCGCTGCCGCCGCCTTTCGGCCGTCGCCGCCGCTTCCCGCACCGCCGGTCACCGCCGTCGGTGGCCGTGCCTCGCCGCCGCCTCGCCTTGGCCGCCGGTCGGCTTTGAGGCCGAGCCGAGCCCGGCTGGCGCCTCCCTCTCCCGCCCTGTGCCGCTGCCCAGTGGGGCCCACATGCCAGCCGCCCCCTCCCTCTCCCCTTGTGCCGCTGCCAGTGGGGCCCGCCTGTCAGCACAGCCGCCCCCTCCCCTTGCTGACGTCAGCCCTGGGGCAATATTGCGCAATAATTAATTAAGGACTTTTCTTTATTAGTAAAAACACAGTTTATCTTCTAAAATTCATAAGTAATTCATCCGAGCTCCGTTTAAGTCCATTCAAGTCTCAGTAAATCAAGAAAAATGCAAAGAATCCATTAAAAATGGTTTTGTTTCCTGTTTCTGTAGACTTATAGCATGTTTTGCTTGTGTGCTTTGTTTGTCGCGTAGGTTTCGGCCGTTTCGTCGATCCGCGGTTTCTCGAAGACGTTGCTGAGGTCTCATCAGTGCGAGAGCAAGGCAAGTCATGCAATACGTTTGATCATATTGTACCCAATTTACAAATATCCCGCATTTCTATTAAATGTTGCATTCTTTTACAATATCATGTGGAATGGGTCCTATTACTCAGCCATTTATTGTTTACCATATGCCATTGATAACCTGGGTATCAAAATGACTAGATGTGGGTTTAGGAAATGCTTAGCCATGCTTAGTTCAACTAGCACACAAATGGGGATCACCTTATTACATAGACTTCGTCTATTGGCATAGCTTTAGATTGGTGCCACCGCAATGGTGTTAGTTAATTAAAATACACTGAATGGTGGGCTGTGGGTGCATGGTTTTGCTGGTCGCACCCATGGCAGTTAAGGACCGGTTCACGGGAAACCCTGGGAGACTTACCGTGCTTACCACAAGCGGGAGTGGGTAACTGCTTGATCTGAAGTATAGCTCGACCCTTTCCTAGGCACCGGTGGCGAGGGTGGGCGTGATGGAGTTGGGTCGGCCGGGGTGTCCGGTTGTCCAGCTGCCGGATTCACCGCGGCGCAAGAGGGGACCGCCCACTGCCTTTTGAGGGGTGGGGGTGAAACCTTAGCGTGGTGTGGATGGTTAGGGGAGGGTTATGTGGAGGGTCTTGTCACGATTTCCCCCTTTGCAGTATCATGGTGATACTTCGGGGCATGGCGACATGTGTGGAATCGTGTCTTGTGGGTACAGTTGTACACCTCTGGCCAGAGTAAAACTATTCGAATAGCCGTGCCCGCGGTTATGGGCGATCAACCAGATTCACCGTGATTAGTCTCACCCCTAGTTTAGCTTAATGAACTGGTGTAGTTCAGGTGGTTGGTTGGGCCTGTTGCAACGTGGTGTAGCGTTGGACAGTGTTTGGTTAATATTGATTAATTACTACAACTGTTTTACTGCCTTCAACTACCGTTTTTAAATGCTAGCTTTATGCAAAAGAACCTCTAGCCTCCTTTGGTTACATCCTGCATCATACCTCCTCTTCCGGTATGACTTGCTGAGTACAGTGGGTAGTACTCAGTCTTGCTCTCTTTTCCCCCACACCAGAGCTGAAGATCTTCCTAGTTGGAGCTGTTTTGTCAAGTTGGTTTCGTCGCTGCCGTCAAGGATTGCCTGTGGAGTGGAGCCGCCCGCTGCTGAAGTCAAGCTTCCCGGTTTAGCTCGCTTTTATCTTTTCCGCTGCATTTGTAATCTTTTCTATTTTTGTAAGACGTGGATCTGTATGTCAACAATTGTCGTTTGTGTACCCTGGCTGGTCCTGGACAGGGATTTAATGCACATTCAGCTTAGAAATTCTGGTTCGAGAATTTCTGGGCGTGACAAGTTGGTATCAGAACCGACCTTGACCGTAGGACAAGCCAACTGGAAACCTAAGAGCCCTCTGAACCCCTTTTTCATCTGCATATGCCTTTTTGCACCTGGAATTGTTTCGGGAAAATTTGGAGTTTTGCCTCTTTGGTTTGCGGGAAAAATCTTGGTCGTTCTTTCGGATCGGATTTTTTTTTAAAAAAAAAAATATTAGCTCAGTCTAGGGCTTTAGAAAAATTTTAGTTGGAGTTTATTCGACAGTCAGTCGGGAATTTATTGGGGGTTATGCATTAGGTCGTGTCTATATTCGATGGGGGCAATGTTATGCGCATCGTTTTCCATGCAACTAGTCTATGCATTAATTTATTGTTTAGTTGCATTAGTGTCTTTATTTGAGTTCATGAAAAATGTTCTATGCATAAAAATCATCATGCTCGGTTATTTATTTGAGTTTTCTTTTGCTTTGTTTAATTTGGGTTTGAGCATGGATTGGTTCCTATCCCTTGTCTACTTTAGATGTCAGTCCTATCCCTCGTTTGCAAGCGCCGCCTCGAGCTTCAGAGTCGCCGCCCTTAGCTTTATCGTCTTCTTAGTCTGGTTGCTTGCTAGTTTTCGTGTTTAGGTTTGTTGCTTGTGGGCTAGTCGGCGGCCGATATCATGTGTCAGTGGTATGACTGCCTCAATTAGGAGTTGCGTGCCTCTTTTTCAGTGTTTTAATCAAGATTAAGATAATTGCACTTAAATTCATAAGCAAGATTAGTTTCTGAGCCCCCTGTTTTTCTTCCTTTTCTCATATTTCTACCTATCCCCTTCAGATGGAGACAAGGAATGGTTCACGCGACTCGAACAACGCCAGTGGCAGCGAAGAGCCGATCAATGGAGCACGTGCCAACGGTGCATCTGACAACAGTCCGTCCCCACCGCCCGAGAACCCAACAATTGCTCAGGTGTTGGACAATCAGACTCAGATGATGACAATGATGATGCAACAGATGCAGCAACAGTACCATCAGGTGTTGCAGCAGGTGCAGCAGCAAGCACAGCTGCAGCAGCAGAACCTGCAGTTTGGTCCTCCACCTCCTCAGTCCAAACTGTTAGAATTTCTTCGTGTCAAGCCGCCCACCTTCTCAAGCACCACCAACCCAATCGAGGCCCACGACTGGCTTCATGCCATTGAGAAGAAGCTGAATCTTTTGCAATGCAACGAGCAGGAGAAGGTTGCTTTTGCTACACACCAGCTACAAGGTCCCGTTTCTATTTGGTGGGACAACTACATGGTGACCCGTCCAGCTGGGGCAGAGGTTACTTGGACAGAGTTTCGTCATAGTTTCAATAAAGCACAGGTTCCCGAGGGAATTGTGGGACAAAAGAAGAGAGAGTTCCGTTCCCTGCAACAAGGAACCAGAACAGTTATAGAGTATTTGCATGAGTTCAACCGCCTCGCGCGCTACGCCCCTGAGGACGTGCGTACCGATGCCGAGAAGCAGGAGAAGTTTATGTCTGGTCTTGATGACGAATTGACCAACCAGTTGATCTCTAGAGACTATGAGGACTTTGAGAAGCTTGTGGACAAGGCTATTCGTCAAGAGGAGCAGTGTAACAAAATGAACCGTAAGAGGAAGGCAGCCCAGTTCAGGACTCCCCAGGGGAAGTGTCAGAAGCCTCGTTACACGATGGGACGTCACGGTGGACCTTCCACCATGATTATCCGACAGCACCGTCCCTACCACCCGGGTAGCTTCAATAAGACCCACCATAGTGATAGTCACAACAACAGTGGCAGTCACAGCAGCCTCAACCCGACTCCAAGTCCATTAATGATTCCAGCTCAGTCAGATCAGCCAGCTCTGCCAGAACAGCCCAAGAGGTTGGTAGAAAAACCCGAACTCTGCTTCAATTGTAACAAACCCGGACACACGGTTGGAAAGTGCCCGAAGCCAAGACGTGCCGGACCCAAGTTCGTTCAGGCCCGTGTTAATCATGCATCTGCAGAGGAGGCGCAGTCAGCACCAGAGGTTATATTGGGCACATTCCCCGTCAACTCGACACCGGCAGTAATATTGTTTGATTCTGGTGCAACCCATTCCTTTATTTCCAAGCGTTTTGCTGGTGCACATGGGTTATCTTTAGTGAAGCTTAAGATACCTATGCGAGTGCATACTCCTGGAGGTGGCATGACCACAACTCACTACTGCCCATCTGTGACAGTTGAAATTCAAGGGTCGATTTTTCCAGCCAACCTCATTCTTCTCGAATCCAAGGACCTAGACGTCATACTTGGAATGGATTGGTTGACAAGGCACAGAGGAGTGATTGATTGCGCCAGCCGCACCATCAAGTTGACCAATGCAAAAGGAGAGGTGGTAATCTTCCAGTCCCCAGTGCCGCAGAAGCCAGGGATTAGTTTAAACCAGGCTGCTGGTGAAGAACAAGAGGTAGCAGTGGAGAAAACCACTAAGAAGCTGGAGGATATTCCCATAGTCAGAGAGTATCTAGAGGTTTTTCCGGATGATCTGACAACAATGCCACCAAAAAGGGATATCGAGTTCCGGATTGACTTGGTACCTGGAACTGCACCGATCCACAAGAGGCCTTACAGAATGGGAGCCAACGAGTTGGCGGAGGTCAAGAAGCAAGTCGATGAACAGTTACAGAAGGGATACATCCGCCCGAGCACGTCGCCTTGGGGTGCTCCGGTTATCTTTGTGGAAAAGAAAGACAAAACCAAGAGGATGTGCGTTGACTACCGCGCACTCAATGAGGTCACCATCAAGAACAAGTATCCTTTGCCAAGGATTGATGATCTGTTTGATCAGTTGAAAGGAGCTACGGTGTTCTCTAAGATAGACCTGCGATCAGGTTATCACCAGTTGAGGATCCGCGAAGAGGATATTCCAAAGACAGCATTCATCACTCGGTACGGGTTGTTCGAATGCACAGTTATGTCTTTCGGACTCACTAATGCACCTGCCTTCTTCATGAATTTGATGAACAAGGTGTTTATGGAATTTCTAGACAAGTTTGTCGTGGTTTTTATCGATGACATACTTATCTACTCCAAGTCCGAGGAAGAACATGAGCAGCATCTTCGGCTGGTACTTGAAAAGTTAAAAGAGCACCAGCTATATGCCAAGTTCAGCAAGTGCGACTTCTGGCTTAAGGAAGTTCAGTTTCTCGGTCACATCGTGAATGCTCAAGGAGTAGCTGTGGATCCAGCCAATGTGGAGTCAGTTACCAAGTGGACCCCACCAAGGACAGTCACTCAGGTTCGGAGTTTCTTAGGACTTGCGGGCTATTACCGCCGGTTCATTGAGAACTTCTCTAAAATTGCTAAGCCAATGACACAGCTATTGAAGAAGGAAGAAAAGTTTATCTGGTCTGCTGAATGCAATAGGAGTTTTGAAGAACTCAAACGACGGTTGGTGTCTGCACCAGTCTTAATCCTGCCTGATCAGACGAAAGATTTCCAGGTCTATTGTGATGCATCTCGCCAGGGGCTAGGATGTGTGTTGATGCAGGATGGCAAAGTGGTTTCTTATGCTTCACGGCAGATGCGTCCTCATGAAGGCAACTACCCGACGCATGATCTGGAATTAGCCGCAGTTGTTCATGCTTTAAAGATTTGGCGGCACTATCTCATCAGTAACCGTTGTGAGGTATATACAGATCACAAAAGTCTAAAGTACATCTTCACTCAAGCTGATTTGAATCTCAGACAGCGAAGATGGTTGGAGCTGATCAAGGATTATGATATGGGAATACATTATCATCCCGGCAAGGCTAATGTGGTTGCAGATGCCTTGAGCAGGAAGAGCTACTGCAATGTTGCATGGGTAGAGCAACTATGTTGCGAGGTTCAACGCGATCTGGAACATCTGAACCTTGGTATAGTTGAGCACGGATTCGTGGCTGCCCTAGAGGCACAGCCCACACTGGTGGAGCAGGTTCGCATAGCTCAAGCAAGTGATCCTGAAATAGCAGAGCTCAAAAAGAACATGAGGGTCGGAAAAGCCCGAGGTTTTGTTGAGGACGAACAAGGAACAATCTGGATGGGAGAAAGATTGTGTGTACCCGAAAACAAGGAATTAAAAGACCTGATACTAACCGAGGCTCATCAAACTCAGTATTCCATTCATCCCGGTAGTACTAAGATGTACCAAGACCTCAAAGAGAAGTTCTGGTGGGTCAGCATGAGAAGGGAAATAGCTGAATTCGTAGCACTCTGTGACGTCTGTCAACGAGTAAAGGCAGAACACCAAAGGCCAGCAGGTTTGCTACAGCCACTTCAGATTCCAGAATGGAAGTGGGAAGAAATCGGAATGGATTTCGTCACCGGTTTGCCCAGGACGTCATCGGGGCATGATTCTATTTGGGTAGTCGTTGACCGACTCACCAAAGTGGCTCACTTCATTCCGGTGCACACTACCTACTCAGGGAAGAAATTAGCAGAACTCTATCTGGCAAGAATTATGTGTTTACATGGAGTACCTAAGAAGATCGTGTCTGATCGAGGAAGCCAATTCACTTCAAAGTTCTGGCAGAAATTACAAGAAGAATTGGGAACCCGGTTGAATTTCAGCACCGCTTACCATCCACAAACAGATGGCCAGACCGAGCGAGTCAATCAAATACTAGAGGATATGTTGAGAGCCTGTGCGCTTGACTTTGGTGGGGCATGGGACAAAAGCTTGCCGTATGCTGAGTTCTCGTACAACAACAGTTACCAAGCTAGTCTGCAGATGGCACCATTTGAAGCACTGTATGGACGGAGGTGTCGTACTCCGCTCTTCTGGGATCAGACAGGGGAACGCCAGTTGTTTGGTACAGAAGTTTTAAATGAGGCAGAAGAGAAAGTCAGAGCTGTTAGGGAAAGATTGAGAATCGCGCAGTCTCGGCAGAAAAGCTATGCAGACAACCGCCGAAGGGAGCTCGTTTTCCAAGTAGGGGATTATGTGTATCTCCGTGTCACTCCGCTCAGGGGAGTACATCGCTTTCAAACCAAAGGAAAGTTGGCACCACGCTTTGTGGGACCATATCGGATTTTGGAACGTAGAGGTGAAGTTGCTTACCAGCTCGAGCTTCCCTCCAACATGCTTGGCATCCATAATGTGTTCCACGTCTCCCAGTTGAAGAAATGTTTGAGAGTTCCTGAGGAACAGGCAAGTCCGGATCAAATCGAAATCCAGGAAGACTTGACGTATGTGGAGAAGCCAACTCGTATCCTCGAAACCAGCGAGAGAAAGACCAGAAACAAAGTAATAAGATTCTGCAAGGTTCAGTGGAGCCACCACTCAGAGGAAGAGGCCACTTGGGAAAGAGAAGATGAGTTGAAGGCCACCCACCCGCACCTCTTCGCCAGCTCTTCCGAATCTCGGGGTCGAGATTCCGTTTAAGGGGGGTAGGAATGTCACGCCCTGAAGTTTTCCCCCTTTTTGCTTGCTTTAAAAATTGGCTAAATAAACCGTCCGAAGAAATTATCTTAATTAACCTAGAGCTAATTCCCTAATTAATAAATGCAAATAATAATCGGAATCGGCATGTGGAATTTTTTTTTGGATTCTACATGTCACAATATGTTAACAGGATTTTTAGTGGAATTTTCAGAGCCTTGGAAATAATTTTTACCAATTAAAAATCACCAAAGTGCAATTTTTAATCCCAGGAAAAATCCTTTCTTCTTTTTCCTTTTCTTTTCCTTCTTTTTCTCTATTGGGCCGTCGGCCCACTCCCTCCCGCGCTCGGCCTCTTTTCCTTTGGGCCGGCCCGTTCTCCTTCCCCCTCTCTCCGGGACGCTGACAGGTGGGGCCCACCTGTCAGGTCGTCCCCTTCCTCCAGCCACCCGCCTCCGACGGCAACCGCCGCCGAATCCGCCACGCCGCCGCCTCCTCCGCTCTTCCCGCGCCCACGCCGCGCCGCTCCCGCGTCCCCCCCCCACGTCGCAGCCTCTTCCCCCGCACCTCCCGGCCCGCGCGCGCGCTCGAGAGGGCGGGATTCGATTTCGAATCCCACCCCTCTTTCTCTCTCTCCTCCCCACATCGCCGGCCAAATCGGCCACCTCCCCGGCCACGTCCGCCCCCTCCCGCACCTATAAATCGCTCCCCGCGTCTTCCTCTCTCGTTTTTCGCACTCGCCGCGCCCTCCCGTGCTTCCTATCGTCGCCGCGCCGCTCGCCCCTTGCGCCGCCGCCTACCGCCGTCTCCGGCCACGCGCCGCCGCCTCTATAGCCACCGCCGTGCCGCGCAGTCGCCGCCGTCGCGCTCACCGAGCCCGCCCGCACCTCGGCCACCATTCGGTTGCCGCCAATCGTCGCCGAAGCGCCGTTTCCCTCGCACGCCGGTGAGCTCTCCATTTCCACCCAACTCCGGCCGGCTGCTCTAGCCGCCGTGGTCGCTCTCCCTACCCCTAACCCCTCTTTGTTTTCTCCTAGCGTGCCGCCGCCGCCCATCCGCACCTCGGCATCGCCGGTCGTCGCCGCCGCTTTCTTCCTTCGCGCCGGCCGTCGTGCTCATCGGTGAGGAATCCCCTCTCCCCCTTCCTTTTTCCCCCTTTCCCGTGTGCGCCGCCGGCCTTCGCGCGTGTGCCGTCGCCTTCAGCCGCTGCCGCCGCCTTTCGGCCGTCGCCGCCGCTTCCCGCACCGCCGGTCACCGCCGTCGGTGGCCGTGCCTCGCCGCCGCCTCGCCTTGGCCGCCGGTCGGCTTTGAGGCCGAGCCGAGCCCGGCTGGCGCCTCCCTCTCCCGCCCTGTGCCGCTGCCCAGTGGGGCCCACATGCCAGCCGCCCCCTCCCTCTCCCCTTGTGCCGCTGCCAGTGGGGCCCGCCTGTCAGCACAGCCGCCCCCTCCCCTTGCTGACGTCAGCCCTGGGGCAATATTGCGCAATAATTAATTAAGGACTTTTCTTTATTAGTAAAAACACAGTTTATCTTCTAAAATTCATAAGTAATTCATCCGAGCTCCGTTTAAGTCCATTCAAGTCTCAGTAAATCAAGAAAAATGCAAAGAATCCATTAAAAATGGTTTTGTTTCCTGTTTCTGTAGACTTATAGCATGTTTTGCTTGTGTGCTTTGTTTGTCGCGTAGGTTTCGGCCGTTTCGTCGATCCGCGGTTTCTCGAAGACGTTGCTGAGGTCTCATCAGTGCGAGAGCAAGGCAAGTCATGCAATACGTTTGATCATATTGTACCCAATTTACAAATATCCCGCATTTCTATTAAATGTTGCATTCTTTTACAATATCATGTGGAATGGGTCCTATTACTCAGCCATTTATTGTTTACCATATGCCATTGATAACCTGGGTATCAAAATGACTAGATGTGGGTTTAGGAAATGCTTAGCCATGCTTAGTTCAACTAGCACACAAATGGGGATCACCTTATTACATAGACTTCGTCTATTGGCATAGCTTTAGATTGGTGCCACCGCAATGGTGTTAGTTAATTAAAATACACTGAATGGTGGGCTGTGGGTGCATGGTTTTGCTGGTCGCACCCATGGCAGTTAAGGACCGGTTCACGGGAAACCCTGGGAGACTTACCGTGCTTACCACAAGCGGGAGTGGGTAACTGCTTGATCTGAAGTATAGCTCGACCCTTTCCTAGGCACCGGTGGCGAGGGTGGGCGTGATGGAGTTGGGTCGGCCGGGGTGTCCGGTTGTCCAGCTGCCGGATTCACCGCGGCGCAAGAGGGGACCGCCCACTGCCTTTTGAGGGGTGGGGGTGAAACCTTAGCGTGGTGTGGATGGTTAGGGGAGGGTTATGTGGAGGGTCTTGTCACGATTTCCCCCTTTGCAGTATCATGGTGATACTTCGGGGCATGGCGACATGTGTGGAATCGTGTCTTGTGGGTACAGTTGTACACCTCTGGCCAGAGTAAAACTATTCGAATAGCCGTGCCCGCGGTTATGGGCGATCAACCAGATTCACCGTGATTAGTCTCACCCCTAGTTTAGCTTAATGAACTGGTGTAGTTCAGGTGGTTGGTTGGGCCTGTTGCAACGTGGTGTAGCGTTGGACAGTGTTTGGTTAATATTGATTAATTACTACAACTGTTTTACTGCCTTCAACTACCGTTTTTAAATGCTAGCTTTATGCAAAAGAACCTCTAGCCTCCTTTGGTTACATCCTGCATCATACCTCCTCTTCCGGTATGACTTGCTGAGTACAGTGGGTAGTACTCAGTCTTGCTCTCTTTTCCCCCACACCAGAGCTGAAGATCTTCCTAGTTGGAGCTGTTTTGTCAAGTTGGTTTCGTCGCTGCCGTCAAGGATTGCCTGTGGAGTGGAGCCGCCCGCTGCTGAAGTCAAGCTTCCCGGTTTAGCTCGCTTTTATCTTTTCCGCTGCATTTGTAATCTTTTCTATTTTTGTAAGACGTGGATCTGTATGTCAACAATTGTCGTTTGTGTACCCTGGCTGGTCCTGGACAGGGATTTAATGCACATTCAGCTTAGAAATTCTGGTTCGAGAATTTCTGGGCGTGACAGCTAACAACTTCAATTCCGTAGCTTCCGTCAAGCCCTTATGAAACACGCATTCATCATGCCCATCGTAGTCGCGACAAGCCATACATTCATCATCTTCGCAATCATTGTAGAAACCATTTAAACATTGATCATCACAACCATAACCAAGCCTAACTGTTGCAGTCGCCAATGACGGCATGCCGTCGAGCCGAGGAGCCCTCCCCGAATTTTTATCGAAGAAGAATGAGAGGAGGCTAGGGAAAGAGATCCAAAACCTGTGGCTGGTAAAGAATGAACAGAACATGATGCTCAGATGCTTCACGGATGGGGAGCACATCTCCAAAGCATCCATCTGGCAACCGTGCATCTTGAGATCCAACAATGCCGGACAGCTCGTGAAATCAAGAACCCGGTTGCTAGCCCGGACACCCTGAAGCTCCAAGAAAGTGAGGTTTTGGGAGACGAGGTGTTCGTCGAAGATCTGGAAGGAATTCCGGGAGTTGACGAAGATTATGAACCGGAGCACCATGGCATGGTGGCGGAGAGCGCTGCGGATCCAGCGGTTGCCACGCCGCGCTTCGCCGGGGGAGGGCTCGTCGAGATCGAGATCGAAAACGCAGGTGTCCAGCGGCGCGCCGCCGCGGCGGAGGCGGAGCAGGCGGTCGACGAAGCGGGCGAACGCGTTTGGCGGTCGCCCACCCCCTGGGGCCGACGACGCGGACGGCGGGCGCGGACCTCCAGAGGTCGCGCCAGCGCCTGGCAAGCACGCAGGTCCGCACCGCGTCCCGCGACGGCAGGAGGGAGAGGACTTGGTGGAGGAGGTCCTCCGGGAGGGCGCTGATGCGGTCCTCACCGCTCGCCATGGCGCGCGGGCTCTTCCTTGCCGGTCGGGCACTCCGTCGAACAGGTGGCGTGCGTCGCCGCCGGGCGCCGGCGCTGCGAGTGGCGACGCCAAGAACCGACGAGTGCCTGGATAAAATGGGTGAGAGTGAAGACTGAAGGTTTCAGTCAGTCAAAGAAACACTAGAATTAATTCAATTCTCCCCAAATTTCTCCTTTGCGTAGAGTTGTCACATAATTATGCTTCTAAAATGTTTTTTCCTTCAACAAGTGAAACCAAATAGAAAAAAGAATACGAAGTGAGCGCAACTCAACTAGTTAGCTAGTTAGGTTTCTTATAATTATGAAATCAGCTCACCCAGGTTCAAGTTGTAGATTTACACGGGTGCTCGTATTTACAATTAAATTGTTCTTTCGGTGGTACCTATCGACAAACCTTGACAGTGAGGCGTCCGTGTTGACTTCGTCAATCTCAAGATATTTCAGCAGCAGATGACGTACATGTCGGTGACAGCCAAGAAGCCACAGATATGGCGCGTAATAGCCATCGGCAAGAACAACGGTGATGAAGGAAGGAAGTAGAGCCCCAAGGGTAATTTTGTCCAGGATGCGTCTGGTTGAGAGTGATATTTTATTGTTCTTTTTAAGTAGTGGCATTTGGCCACGAAGCCACTTTTGATGATGGTGTAATCCTAAATTTCTCCTTTAGTTATGGGTATATAATTCAAGAAATTTTCCACTAATGTTGTATCGGGCATATGAGGTAATGTACTAAGGGCCCCTTTGAATCGCGGGATTGAGAAAACGTAGGAATAGGAAAAACTTAAGATTTTGATAGAATGTAGGGCCCCTTTGATTTGGAGGAAAAACATAGGAATTTTAGAGGATTTCAATCCTATAGGAAAATTTCCTATGAAACCCTTTGAAGCAAATGATTGAATCCTATCTAAGGGCCCCTTTGAATCGCAGGATTAAGAAAACGTAGGAATAGGAAAAACGTAGGATTTTGATAAGAATGTAAGTGTAAGGGCCCCTTTGAATCAAAGGATTTATCTAGGAATTTCATAGGATTCAAATCCTACACGAAATTTTCCTACTTAGCCCTTTGATTCAAAGGATTGAAGTTTTCCAAATCCTATGAAATTCCTATAGAATGGCACATTGTATGTGGATTTTGGAGGAAATATAGCAAGAGCTCTAACCTCTTGGAAAATTCCCTTTGAGTCTATCTCTCTCATCCGATTCCTGTGTTTTTCCTGTGCTCCAATCAAACAACTATTACTGTGTTTTTCCTGTGTTTTGCAATCCTCTGTTTTACACTTCAATTCCTATCAGAATCCTGTGTTTTTCCTATTCCTTCATTTTTTCAACCCTGCAATTCAAAGGGGCCCTAAAACAGAGGATTGCAAAACACAGGAAAAACATAAGAATGACCGTTTGATTGAACCACAGGAAAAACACAGGAATTGGATGAGAGAGATAGACTCAAATAAAAGTTAGCAAGAGGTTGAAGTTCTTGCTAAATTTCCTTCAAAATCTCTATAGGATTATCCATTCCATAGGAATTTCAAAGGATTGGATATGATCCAATCCTTTGTTTCAAAGGGCTTCATAGGAAATTTTCCTAAAGGATTGAAATCCTCTAAAATTCCTATGTTTTTCTTCCAAATCAAAGACCCTAAATCTATCTAGTATCGGACCATAAAATCATTCATATTCCTCAGTCCTGATGCACATGGAGTATAATGAATATATATCACATTCTTATAGCCTTTGTGTGTCCGTCATGTTTAGCAAGGCACGCTCAGTCTACTTGCATGTATGTTCTCGTTTGTGAGCAACTTTTACATTCGTACCGTCGGTTGTACATTTGTACGAGACAACAGACAAGTATTCGATACGAGCTAAGTTCATTATTTCAGTCACCTTTCTTGTCAACCAAAGCCTAAAGTCCATGTATGCTCATTAAGGTGCAGTGGGTTGATGATTAAATAAAAATATGGTACATGTCAATTTGTGTTACAATGTAAAATAGTCCTATACGATCGGCAGCTTTAAGTCTGTAAATTTAGAAACAAAGAGTATATCCAACGGTAATTTCTAAAACAATGGTGTGAAAGCGTCCCATACTTTTTTCTCTAGCCTAAACAAATAACTTTTGTTGCCTATACAGGCACGTCCATTCTCCTTGACTTACAACCATTATTAGAAATTAATTAATGTGTTTGAACACGCCTTTGTCACTATATTTTCCAAGTTCACATTATAACACAATTTTGAGATATAAACGCAACTATACAAGAATTATAACTTATATGGCATTTGGCCGCATTTAATGCATGCAACGGATTTATCCAGAATTTCATCCAAATGGGATAAAAAAAAGAATTATCTGCTATTAGCAATGTGAATCCGTTCCAATTTCCATGCTACATATACCTCCTGTAACCCTCAATAGCATGTACCACAAAAACACTACTATCTACACTTCTCGCTACTTCTGCTCACTAGTTACATCCTACTACGTGATTACCTAGCAATGAATGCTATGGAGGACGTGGTTGTTCTCATCGTTGGTGCGGGGCCAGCAGGCCTAGCAACGGCGGCGTGCCTTGCACAGCGGCATGTGCCATACATCATTGTCGAGCGTGAGTCCAGCACCGCATCGTTGTGGCGCCACCGTGCCTACGACCGCCTCAAGCTACACCTCGCCAAGGAGTTCTGCGAGCTGCCACACATGGCGTATCCGGCGGGCACGCCGACGTACGTTCCTAGGGATATGTTTGTGGAGTACCTAGATAGCTATGCTAACCAGTTTGGGATACGGCCGAGGTACCACACTGCTGTTGAGTCAGCAATACATGATAAAGGTAAGAACCAATGGGTCGTGCTAGTACGAGACATGGACACTAGTGTTGTGGCAAGGCTTGCTACACAGTTCCTTGTTGTGGCCGCTGGCGAGAACAGTGCGGCAAACATTCCACCAATTCCTGGCCTCAGTAGGTTCGAGGGAGAAGCCATTCACTCGTCAGCTTACAAGTCCGGGAGAGCCTATACCGGGAAGAGTGTGCTTGTGGTAGGTGCCGGGAATTCTGGCATGGAGATCGCTTATGACCTTGCCACGCATGGAGCCCACACCTCCATAGTTGTTCGTAGCCCGGTATGTACAACATATTTGTTTATCTTGCATTACACTCCATTATGTGTTCAAACCTATATATGTTTCTTGTTTATTGTTCAAGCAATGATGGAATACATTAATTCCATTATTGATTCGTAATTAGAATTTATTCATGTAGTATTTTATCTTTGGTTCTACATTTGCATGTAGATACTATAAATGAGGAATGTGATTATATCTAAATGTTTATCCGAAATTGTCATGTTGTATCTTTCTATAGATAAAAACTTTTTCCTAATATAATGGTCATCTAATGGTTTTGTGGCACCTAAATACAGGTACACATAATGACCAAAGAACTAATATGGTATGGGATGACAATGGTGCAAAATTTAGGGCTAAATGTGACAGCAGTGGACTCTCTTCTTGTAATGGCGGCAAATTTCTATTTCGGAGACTTGTCAAAACATGGTATTATGAGGCCTAAAATGGGTCCTCTCTTACTCAAGTCACAAACAGGCCGGTCTGCCGTTATTGATGTTGGCACTGCAAGATTAATCAAAGGAGGAGTTATCAAAGTAATCATGCATCTACACTCTTTAGATACAAAATTAAGTTGGTAGTGCTTGTGAAGTTTCTAGCCTCAATTGATGTTCAGACTTTACACCATTTCTTTTCATATCTCTATTAGGTGTTCCAAGGAATATCAAAGATAAATACAAACAGTGTTGAATTTCATGGTGGGAGGCAAAATTCATTTGACGCCATTGTATTTGCGACAGGTTACAAAAGCACAGTTAATGCATGGCTAAAGGTACAAAGAATATGGATATTGCTTTAAACTCTTCTCTCTTCTTTTTTAATTCTATTTGTTTACACAATAATATATTTTGTTGCATTATGCATGATTTTGTTTCATTATTACAAAAGGATAATCCTTTTTTATCGGTTGCAGAATGGTGAAAGCATGTTTAAAGACGATGGTTTCCCTAAAAATTATTTTCCAAATCATTGGAGAGGTGAAAATGGGTTGTATTGTGCTGGGTTTGCTAGGAGAGGATTGGCCGGTATTGCCATGGATGCGAAAAATATTGCAAATGACATCGTGGCCGCCATGGATAAAATGTCATGTTAAATTTGGTTCCCTTCTATTCTGAAGAAAGGTTATATTAAATTAAACATTATGTTAAGGCATGGCTATGTTTGTATAAAAGAAAGAGGCATAAGTATGTTTCAACAGCTTCAGCTCGTGTAAAATCCAACTTACTGTGTAAAAATAGTGGAAACAACTGATATTGTTTAATGAGAAGCTATCATTTAAAAGGGCTCGTCTCTCTGTGTGGAGAAGGTGAACTATATGCATGGTTTTGAAACACCGAACAATACCAAAATTTGCATGTTCAACCTTTCCATTTTCCACCGCACCACGCAGCAGGACTAGAGAAATACTTCGTATTTGTTAAAGAAAATCAGTACTACGAAAACAGCCTAGGATTTTTTTTCCACTTCTAGTCATTCTTGAAAAGAAATCTTCTTCTCATCCTTTCAATCTCTAAATATGTAATGAAAAGGAGTTTGCACCTTGTCTAGTTTGTGCATAACCCTGCTATTTCTTTTGGATTCGTCACCGCGTATGGTGGACTCATAGCATCACATCCACAGCCAGGGCCGTCCCCCAAAAATATGGAGGTCCGGTACAAGATATAAAATGAGGCCTTATATGACAGCTAAAGCTATGAAAAAAAGCTCACACGCATATGACGATCTAGCTAGGTAAAAGAAAAATAGCTGCACCAATTCAGTTCTTCTCACTAATTAAGTGGAAAAATGAAATTGTTATTTTCTAGATGATACGTTCACATCACTGTCATGAGGTATATAGTTCTTCAGTGTAGCTATAATTATCACCGAACCAAAGGAGTAAATTCAATGAAACAGAAAGAGAGAAATTAATCCGAAACATATCAGAACTCAGAAAATATTAGTATGGATTAAAATATATAAAATTTTGGATCCCAAATTTTTTGGGCCCTGTCTCGCTCATGCCCAGGATAGCCCTGGCCGCAACAAAGAAACATGTGGGTTCATCCTAATATCATAGGAAGTATTGTAGGAACGTAACAAATGATTTTCAAGAACGAGGAGACTTCACTCCCAAAGATCATCACTCACATAATGCATGGGCATTACGCTTATAGGATTTTTAAAAATCACACTTTTAGCCAAGTGCCAACTTGCACGCCCAAACTGGTTATTTTTGTTTCAAAAATTGAGGGAAAAAAATCATGGGAACAGTAGAATGGGAACTTCTGAAATTTTGAAAAAAATAATGTAAATAATAGAAATGTGAAGAAATATGGGTTGAATGTAAGCAATTCTTTTTTTTTTGCAAAATTCAAAACTCGTTCCAAATTGTGAAAACCAAAAACAATTTGGGGACCACTATAATGGAAATATCTGATTTTTTGATAAATTGAATAAAAAAAGATAAGAATTTAATAACTTTTCATAGATTAAAAATTGATTTTTTTTCAAGGGAAAGGTATGACATGGAATTTTAACAATTTTAATCGAAGATATAAAACACTGGCTTGCCACTTGGCCAGGTCAGTAGTGCTTCGAAAATTTTGCCTCTCCAATTTTTACCAAAGTACTGTAGAGAAGGCCCCTACGTTAAATGAGTAATAGGACCATTGTTTTTTATCTAATTATCAACAAAACGGATTATCCCGTGACAAAGAAACTATATTTTTATTTGAATTTTACAGAGGAAAAAATGCCACAATGTTCTATATCAAAATTTCCCTAATAACAAACATATTTGTTTTGGCAACGAATAACAAATATATTTCAATATAACACTATAAACCGTACATATTAAAATAGACTACCGATATTTTCCTTTCGTTGTTTTCCCCTGTTACAGGGGAGTACAGCTATCATTTTGTGGTTATTTCAATATAATTTTTGCTGAGAGGTTTTCTTTGCAACAGAGGAACAATGGAAAATTATGAAGTAATTCGGCGCAAATTGAATTAATTCGTGTGATATTTGTTCTGCACCGGAGGAATTTAGAGATATTTTGAGAGAATTGAATTAATCCGTGTGATATATCACTAAAATTCTTTCGTAGCCTTAAAATTACCTCGTCACTGTCTTGTACTCCCTCCGTTTCAAAATATTTGACACCGTTGACTTTTTAGTACGTATTTGACCATTCGTCTTATTCAAAAAATTTAAGTATTTATTTATTCTTTTCATATGATCTGATTCATTGTTAAATATACTTTCATGTAGACATGTAGTTTTACATATTTCATAAAATTTTTTAATAAAACGAACGGTCAAACATGTACTTAAAAAGTTAGCGGTGTGAAACATTTTGAAACAGAGGAGGGATTGTTCTCCATTCTCCACTCTCCTCTCTCTCAATCATTCTAATCGATAGCACTCGCCGCGGCGGCGCACGCCACCTGTTCGACGGAAAGCCCCGCCGACGAGGAAGAGCCCGGCCGCCACCACATGGCGAGCGGGGCGGACCGCATCAGCGACCTCCCGGACGACGTCATCCACCACGTCCTCTCCCTCCTGCCGTCGCGGGACGCGGTGCGGACCTGCGCGCTCGCCCGCCGCTGGCGCGACCTCTGGAGGTCCGTGCCCGCCGTCCGCGTCGCCGGCGACAGGGGGTGGGCCAGCTTCGACGCGCTCGCCCGCTTCGTCGACAGCCTGCTCCGCCTCCGCCGCGGCGGCGCGGCGCTGGACGCCTGCGACTTCGACCTCAGATTCGACGGCGCCTTCCCCGGCGAGGAGCTGCAGGGCGACACCTGGATCCGCCGCGCCCTTCGCCGCCAGGTCCGGGCGCTCCGGTTCGCCGTCTCCACCCACCCCCGGGTGCCCATCCCTCTCTCGGACTCGCCCCTCGTCTCCCACAGCCTCACAACCCTAGAGCTGAGGGGTGTCCAGGGAAACGACCAGGTTCTTGATTTCTCGAGCTGTCCTTCGCTGGTGGATCTCAAGATGAAGGATTGCTACGTTGGTGGCCTGGAAATGTGGTCTCCATCGTTGAAGCATCTGAGCATAACATACTGCGTCTTCTACTGCGACTATCGCACCAGGATGGATTTCCCTAGCCTTGTCACCTTCAAGTTCAACACAAATACCGGGAGGACTCCGTTGCTCGAGACGATGCCTTCGTTGGCAACCGCGGCGGTTAGGCTTGATCATTTCTGTCATGACCGATGCGCAAATGGTTGGTACGATGATTGCGGGGATGCTGGTTGTAAGGGTTGTCATGATTATTATAGGCCTGATGAATACGACTGCGTGTTTCTCGAAGGCTTGACGGAAGCTACGGACTTGACTTTGTTAGCTTATTCTAAAGTGGTATGCTTGCAGCTTCTTCTCTCGTAACTCGTAGCATTATCTTGAGTTTTATCACTTCTTGTGATGTAACCATAGCTAAAATTACATTGACATATGACTTCATGCATAAGCTTATTTCATTTGTTCCTTTCAAATCATCACACTTCAACCTAATTGTTCATGATTGTCATGCTACAGCATAATTGAAAGTTTTGCAATTTCTTACAGAACCAGATAGATAGTGATTGCTAACTTATTTGAATTGCGCCAGCCTTAGGATACTTTTGTACACATTAGATGAACATACAGAAGAGATGAATTATAAAACCTTTTTCATCAGACGTTCATTACTATATGATCACTGTTTGCATTTTAACTTTTCTTTGGTAAATTCGTTATTTGATCTTGTGACCTTGCATTATGTGCAGTACCTTTTCAACAGGGATTTAAAGTGGTGCTCTACATTTAGCAAGTTAAAGACTTTGTTTCTGAATGCATGGTTTGTGGCTCCTGACCTCAGTGCACTAGCTTGGTTTCTCCAACACGCACCTCTTCTTGAAAGGCTTTTTCTTAGAGTTTCAAAGGTATTACTATATTTTGTACATGTATGTCCTGCTTTGATCTGTTTAGTAAAGTATTTGTTGGCATCAGGTACCCAAAAATTTAGTGGGAATGGATGGAAGTTTCAATCAATTGGAACAACCATTTGCAGCTAGCCATCTTCAAATAGTTGAAATCTATTGCAGAGAGGTTGATGGGATTATTCTCAAAATTTTGAAGGTCTTGAATGCCAATGGTGTACCACTAGAGAAAATTAGTATCCGATGTTCTGGCTGTGAGTTATCTATGAACACCCACGCTTCCTATTATGCAGTTGTCAATATGTGTTGTAGAGCCAAGCACTGTCCATAGTTATATATAAGTTCTGACTTAATCACAGTATGCATTGAGTATTTCTGAATTTTGTTTGCTATGTCTTACATGTACTATCTGCTGATACTTTTGTGCATGTTCTACTGTTTTTACTGATGGAAATGTCAACAAATGCACATATTATCCTCCAATTCAGCCCATTGTGATTTTGATTTTATTTTTTAGGACTAACCCATTTTGATTGAACCTGCTGCCATATAGATCCTTCTCAAATGCTTATACAAACAATATTTGAATATCTCATCCTTTAGTGAAGCTGTGTTCCCTTGTGTGTGTTGAACACTGCACCTTTACTATTTAGGCTGAGTTCGGGAAAACAGTGTTGCACATTAACGCGTGATTAATTAAGTACTCCCTCCGTTTCGTTTTGTTTGTCGCTGTAGCTCATTTCAAAAAGAGTCAAAATGTTTGACGTCGTAGTACACCGGCCGATACCGTTTCCATCTTTACCCCTCAGTCGGCGGCGCGGAGAAGCAGGAGGAGCTCCTCCGCCGGCGGTCCTCCTGCCCCTGCCACGGCGAGGCCCTCCACGCATGGCGCTCAAGTCCGGCGCCGCCTCCCACGCGCATAGTCCCCTTCCGCCGACGAAGCGCCGCCGCGGCACCATGGCCGGAGGAGGAGCCACGCTGGCGGCGGCAGCGTGGGAGATCGCCGTCGTCTTCCGTCCTCCGGCCGCTCCTCGCCTTCGCCTTCGTCCTCTCCATCATCGCCCTCATTACGGCTGCCCTCTCCTCCTCTCGATTCGGCTTTGGCTCGAGGGCTTTTCCCTGATTCTTTCGTTCGCTGCTCGCGGCGGCGGCGGGTTCGCAGGCTGATACATGGCGTGGAGGACGGTGCTGGTGCACGTCTCGTTGGTGCAGGAGATCGCCGGGCTTCGAAAAGCTCCATTGCCACAAGTCTCCTCCTTTCTTTTTTCTTTCTTCAGCTGGATGTCCAGAATTTACCTGATTATTTCATCCGGTTAAGATAGCTGTGCACTTGATTGCAGATTAAGCTACTGAACGGCCTGCAGATTGTCTGATTTGGTTAGCCGTATGTTGATTGTTGATGTTCGTTTTTTAGAGAATGCACATTGCATTTGCTTGGCTATTTGATGTTCATCGAAGGGGAAATTTTTCTGTTTCTGGGAAATTCTGGTCGTGTTCACTGGGGACTGATTGTTGTGTATTTGATCAGATGATTAGTGCTTAGTACTGTCAGTGATGTAATATGCGTGGGAATTTTGGATGTTATAATGAGAAATTGGAAACAAAAATTGGAACTTGAGATACAGATTCAGAGATGCACACCAAGCTTGTAAAGTGGCTGCTGCCATCCCAGCTGATGTTTCTTGTAAATTGAGATAGCTAGTCTGTAAACAGAGTATTCAGACACAGAGCTTGTAAAGTGGCTGCTGCCATCCCAGTTGCTGTTTCTTGTAAATTGAGATAGCTAGTCTGTAATTATATCAAAGGACCATTGACAGTTCACACCATTGATCTTAGATAAGCTTAGCTAATGTGTTCATGTGAAATAAAAATACTAATAAAAAAATCAAAGGACATATTCAGGTCCATATATCCTCCTGCTTTCTCAAAAATCAAAGGACATGTTCTGCACAGAATGACTGCACACATGGGCTACTTTCTAGAAAAAGAGAGAAAAAAAAGAAAGCCTCCAATTCATTCTGTTCAGATCAACAACAGCACCAACAATTTCAGATATCAGCAACAGCAGTAACACCAACAATTTCAGATATCAACAACAGCAGCAACAGCAACAGCAGCAACACCAAAAATTTCAGATTAGCTTAGCAGCAATTTCATATCCGCACCCTGCTGCAGCAACAAACAAATTCATATCAGGTATCTGCCATGGTCCTGAAAAGGAGTAAAAAGAATGCCACTAATTAGCACACATCAAACTAGTTAGGCACATGAAGCGATTTTCATGAAAATAAAATATAACCAAAGTAGTTTACCTGAGATAATTGTTAGCATTATTTACTGACTTAGCATCACACCTTAGTTGCAAAGGAAGGCGACCTTGCCTTTCAAGCACTCCTTTTTTTATGTGTGGAAGATCATAGGAGTTGTCACCGAGTACTTCTATGACTTCCCTCATGCATGCGTGAAGAGACAAGAAAATCCTGTTTGATAGCCTCACTGGATAATCTTCAAATGCTCGATCGATGGCGGCTACAAGTTCTTCTGTTGTTGTTGAGGCTGATTTGTACTGGATGGACTGAATGGAGTTGAAGAAACCCAGATCCAAGACATTCAAATCTGGGGAATTTGCCGGCTGGCAAACAAGTTTGATGTTAAAGCCGTCTTGCTTCGCGGCCTCACAAAACATTCTGTCGTCCGGTGCAATATGAGGCCGAGCATTATCCTGCTGGATGTATATAGGTTTGCCAGCGTCTTCACGAGGCCACTTAGCCCGAACAGCTGGCAATACCTTTTCTATCATGAAGCTTCGGATTACCTCCTTTGTGATTGACTCAATGGGCTTCATCTCGATTGTCCCTGCAGGACGGTTCACACTTGACCTCTTTGCAGCTGTGTATGTCACAAAAGGAAAACATCCAATTTTTCCATCAAAGATGCAGTTTCCATTTGAGTCAAACCTTGGTCTGGCGAGAGCTGTTAAGATCATTATTTTTGGGATGAAGTTTTTGTTTTGAATTGTCCTGATGCGACGCGAGGCAGTTGGAGCTGCGTAATATCGCACAGTCTTCCTCGTAATGTTGAACCACTTCTCATCTATGAAAATGAAATCAAACAGTGGTTTGAAGACAAGATTGTGAGGCACACTCCTTGGGTCAAGCATTTCAATACACCACTTCAGCCGATCAATTTTGTTTTGGTCTGTCAAGTAGGGATCCAATGAGCTAGATACACGCTTTATAGCACCCTCTTTTTTCATTCTGTAGACCTTACTCGTGCTAACACCAAGTTGAGTAGCTACATCCTGTATTGTGGTGCGGCTCAATATTGAAATATCTTCGAGACAGGACACATCCACCACCTTCTTCTTTCTGCCACACCTAGATCTTCCACTCGCAACATCAACTGAAATACCTTGATCCAAACAGCTTTTGCCTTTTTTCCATATCCGCTGTACTGTCCTGATAGGCACCGAGAATTTAGCTGAAACCTCCTTGCTCTCATGGCCCTTCAAATATCCTTTTCTTGCCTTTACAAGCATGGCGTCAAAGATTGCTCTCCGTTTGTCATTATCAAGCACGACATTCTTGTGTGTATTCTCCTGAGGAACTAGGATAGCATCATCAACATCAGAATCGAAGAAAGGATCAAACTGAGGCTGTACATTCTCCTGGCCAGGGTCAACACCTATCTCCTCTAGAGTGACTAGGACATCATCATCAGCATTTGAATCGAAGGGATCAAATCCAGCCTCTCCATTGCCTTGAGCATCTGTGGCAGCACTGTGATCGAATCCAGCCTCTCCATTGCCTTGAGCATCTGTGGCAGCACTGTGATCAAATCCAGCCTCTCCGGGATCTGTGGCAGCATATGTATCTCCCGGTTCCAAATTTAAATCAATATCCATTGTTCTTTGCTCTCGACCTTGACAAATTCCATGGGTTGTAGCAGAAGGTGATGTTCGTTGTTGTATAGAAGGAGACCTTATCCGTATGCTAGGGGACAGTAACATTCTGCTCAACGGGGTTCTAAAGAATGGCATTGCCACGCAGGGAGACTTCCTTTTTTTGCCTTTTTTCCCTCCAACATTGGACCCATCTAGTGTAACCCTGCAAAAGGTGTTGCAACGAAGTTGTCATGAATGCACATTTTGGATTATAAGTTGCATCAAATGTTAAGAGTGAAAAGCATAGTAAGGTTCTGAGAAAAGGTAAAAGCATCCATTCTGTAAGACATCTAGTACTGGTTGTATAGCATAACTGGACAGACAACCATGTGATCTAACAAGAAATTATACAATAACAAGAACTCCAATTTATGAAGCAATAAGATAAGGAAAAGACTTATGCTAAATGTTTGCATAAACTAGAACAACCAGCAATAGCTCCCTGTAAATAGAAATACAATGCTATTTCCTTGCTCTAATTAATCGAATTTTGCACAAGCAGTAGCCATGAACTGAACTATGTGAGGTTAGATGTGAAAATTCATTTAACCTCGCAATAGTGAGCATCTATAGAGTTTTCCTGAAAATAACACATTTTAGGAACACAAAATACATCATCGAAAAAAAATCGAATACGAACCTTGGAGAGAGAGCAGTTGAGGACGAAGCCGCGGCGGCGAGGCGCTCGACACGATCCTCTGCACCGCCGTCGCCGACCTCCTGAGCCGCTTTCTTCCATGGTGTGACAAATTTGCGACGTCTACCTACCCTGCCCTCCTCCTTCGTCATGACCAACGGCGTCCAGGAAGAACACCCAGTATCTTCCATACAAAATCAAGAACGGACAAGAAATGAACAACCAAATAAACATGGTAAAAAATACCAGAAGACAAGAAACACATGGTAAACAACAACCGATCAATTCAAAGAAACTACTCCGTAAACCATACACTGTTGTCCAGGAATCAGATAGAATTTATCATTTTAATTTAGTTCTGCTGGTGTAGCTCAACTATAGTGTCAGCATTACATTAGGCACAAATAATGTTCAGATAATATCTACTTTATCCACTGATCTAGCTCAACTGTGGTGTCAGCATTGCATTAGTCACAGATTACCTAGGTAAAACTGCTAATTACAAGTGAAATATTGGTGCCATGATGGTCATTGTCACACTAAGCATTTTATTAGAAGCAAATCGTTCCTGCAAAATGAAGAATTATCTACAACACACCTTGCAAAAATTCAGAGCAAATCTACAAGTAATATTGCGAATAATCAAAAGATCAAAAGCTACTGCCACATGAACAATTCAAGATCAAACCTTAATCACCACCCACTAAAACCTTATTAAACCAACATCAATTCATTATCATCATCATCATCATCATCTTGAACGTGATCAGCATCATCTAAACCCAATATGCTAAACCTCCAACGAGCCGCCGGACTTGGCAGTGCCGCAGTGTGAGTACTACCCTGACCAAAATCTCAGTACGCCAGCTTCTTGCTGGGCTCCGGCGATGGCGAGCCGGCGGCGCTGCCCGGTGGTGGCAAATCGCAAAGAACGCCACCCGCCACTACACTACTCTACAGCTTCGGAGGAGAGGATGCGTCGGCCAGATACCCCTAGTAGCCGGAGAGCGGCGGCGGGATGCGGTGGCCGGCGACTTCACCGGCGGCGGTGGGCGCAGGCTCGCGAAGAGACGGGAGGGAGGTGAGAGAAGGTGTGGGAAGAGGGGAAAGAGAAGGGTGTGCTCACCGGCGGGGGGAAGCAGGATGCCGGCGCCGCTGCCCGTGGGAAGGGGAAGCCGCGACAGGGGTGGTGGGGAAGAGCACCGCCGTCCCCGCCGTCGGCCCTGCCACGACGCTCGGGATCGAGATGGGGCACCGCCGCCGTCACGCGTAGAAGGGAAGGGGAATGAATCAGTGAAGAGGAAGGGCAAAAGGGTAAATTCACGTCAACCTTAATCTCGCCGAAGCTGTCGGAAACGACAAACAAAACGAAACGGAGGGAGTATTATTTATTATCAAGCGTATACCTACTCCCTTCGTCAAAAAAAAAGTAGATATGACCTCTCCTACTACGATAATCTAAATATATAATTGTCCATATCAATTGTACTAGGATAGTTCACACCTCCCGTCTAGGTTGAGTTTTTTTTTTTTTTTGAGACGGAGAGAGCACATGATCAAATAGTAGTGCAGCGAAGAGAGTTCCTCTAACGTAGCCTCCCACTTGATGTGGTCACTGATATGTGAGCCTGTGGATAGGTCCCACATGTAAGTAACCATGCCTTACATTAGATGATCTCAATTTGAATACAATTTACTACTATTTTATCATTGACAAACCTTTATTTTTCTCTTAACAAACAAGATTTGGCCAAGATTTTGTTTCATGTTATTTATTTTCATCTGTTAACAACCATAGCGCTTCTCACTAGTAAGGCCTTGTTTAGTTGGGGAAATTTTTTGGGTTTGATTGTCACATCGGATATACGGACACACATTTAAAATATTAAACATAGTTTAATAACAAAACAAATTACAAATTCTGCCAGGAAACTACAAGACGAATTTATTAAGCCTAATTAATCTATTATTAGCAAATGTTTACTGTAGCACCGTATTATCAAATCATGGCGCAATTAGGCTCAAAAGATTCGTCTCGTAATTTACACGTAAACTGTGTAATTAGTTTTTTTTCCACATTTAATACTTCATGCATATGTCCAAACATTCGATGTGATGGGTGAAAAGTTTTTGTTTTGGGAACTAAATAAGGCCTAATAATAAAAGGCACAAATTAATTGGTGACATAGCAGGCCAAAGTGCCAACTAGTTGAACTGAGCCACTGAAGATCAACACAGAAACGAAGAATCCAGGCTCGCACATCCGCTCGGCCAGAAACACATAAAAAGGACATTGCAGCAAACGATATGTCTAGATTGCATCAATATGGTACGGAGAATGAGACACGACTAGTCAGAGGACAGCAACGCCACTGCTGTCGTCGTTTCTGAATAATAAGGGAGACTGCATGCACACGTCAATAGAGAACAGCCCAAACCTTCAGAACCTTTGCTTTGATCCAAAACGGCCAACCTAAACACAAACCTGCATGAGATAAGTAGAAAATTTCAGTGATTTGATAATAGACTCAAATGCAGTTGTCCTTGTTATCACTCACAAAAGTTTTATCCTAACAGTGACTTATTATCACCTCCTCCCTGTACTCACAACAGAGCACTTCTTTGATAAAGCTTCCTGCTTCCCAACAGATAGGCCTTTGATACAGAAATTCATGCGTCTATTGCACCACACTTACACTATTTGATTATGGTCATAAGGGTAAACAATATAAGTTTGGTGGATCTGAATCAATATGGTTACTATAAAGGGAACAAAACAACATATCCTATCTTTTATGTGCAGACAAGCTAGAGAATGCCCATTGTTTGATTGTGAACTCTGAAGATTTCGATTACCAAACAGAGACAAAATTACATAAAGTGAAGCAATGAAAAGAAAAAAGAACAACACCAGGCTGACCAGGTGTCATGTAAAATAGTTAACCACTCAAGATAAGCAAGCAGATTAGATAATAAATACAGTGAATTCAGATCAAACACTTGATGTCAACTTGTCAAGTTCTTATAGTCTTTAGATGAGCACTTAACTGCTGCAGTAGTAGGGTAGTAAAATTTTAATCTAACCACTGACAAGGACAATTTTAATCATTCGACTATTTTAACCAATGTTACGAACTAGAATTCGAAATTGGGGTTAGGAACAGAAGAACAGAGTTGAGACAGGAAGAGCAACTTGGAGAGTAAGAGCAACTTGGAGGCGGAGGGGGGGAGGGGAGGAAGGCAAGGCCGGCGAGCCTCGCCTCGCCTGCTGGGTGCGGGGGAGGGAGCGGCCGCGCCGGCGAGTGGCGACTCGCGTGTGAGGAATGCCGTCGAGCCGGCCGTCGGGAAGGGATTGAGCTCGTCTGACTCGCTTCTCTCTCACCTGGTCACTGATATATCAGTGCCGAATTAGGATCCTCTGACGTGAAGTCGAAGGAACGTGGTGATTGACATATGATACGTGCCGTCTTACCGGTCTTAAGAGATGAAAGTAACCTCTTCATCCCGTAAAGTATAAATCTTGATACAAATTTCATATATATATTTCTAAGTTTGGTTTTTAGAATGGATAGAGTGAGTCAAACAATTAATTTCCAATCTCCTTATCCCGATTCACCTATTCCGATTCACCGAAAATATCTTCTGACTATGAACATTTGGGTTTTATAAATATCTGTACATACTATGCTATAACATTATGTTATTCTTTGAAAATTTTAACGTATATGACTCTCTTCATCCCAACTTGATCATCCCCTAAGCAAAAAATCAAGAATAAGTACATCGAAACATCCATCATTCTGAAATTAATCATCATCGATTAAGGTATTTTGTCTTTTTGTGTTCAACGAGAATTAATTCATTCTTTAAATGTTGGATGGGTTGAACCGATAGAAATTAATCTTTGTTGGCTGCATGCATATAGTTGTGTGCATGCAGCACATTACACGATACACATTTACTATTTTCACAAATAAACAAAGTAACACTTTGTTAGATGATGATTATTTTAAAAAATTCTCAAAAATTTTAGGTGATGATTAAATTAGGATGAAGGAAGTATTAAACTAAATAAATATGCTCCTACTTTTTTTTCAACTGTACAACAATAACTTGCCATTACCTCAAAATATAGCTTTCAAGAGTAGGGGAAACTAAGTACAGGTCGTCGTCGTGAATGACGCATCATCACTATCACACCCATGACGACCACAAATCTGTTTATAACCTATATCTATGATGGGCAAAAGGTTTACTTCCAATAAGGAAAAAGAAGATGATAGAAATTAAATAAGAAAAAAGAGATTGAAGAAAACCATATGAATAATTGAAACATAGTGAAAACCTTATGAACAATTGAACATAGCGCAGTGCAGTATTTTATCGAGTGAAACAAACTCGGTGCACCGAATCGGTTCTACAGCGCACCAATACACAACACAAATCCTATTTCATTTTTTTCCACACCTCTCCTGCGTCCTGCCGGCTTCCTCCTTTCTCTCATCTCTTGTGCTGGAGGATTGAGCAATAAATTGGAGGGTTAGCAAGAGTTAGGTTCTGTTTGGTAGAGCTCCAACTCCTAAGGGCCTGTTTGGCACAGCTCTAGCTCCAGCTCCATCCCTCCTAGAGCTGGGTGGAGCTCTCTCACAAAATGAACTAGAGTTGTGGAGCTAGGTTTAGGCAGCTCCACAACTCCACTCTAGACCCAACTCCTATAGCAAAATTTAGGAGTTGGAGCTGTACCAAACAGGCCCTAAATTTAGCTCCAGAAGTTAGGTCTGGAGTGGAGTTGTGGAGCTGCCTAAACCCAGCTCCACCAGTCTAGTTCATTTTGTGAGAGAGCTCCACCTAGCTCGCTCCTATTTTTGATGGAGCTGAAACTGTTTGGCTAAGCTCTGTGCCAAACAGGCCCTTAGTTACTTGGTCCTATCTCCATCCATCAAGTGCTAATTGATGTTTATTTTGGTATTGTTGCACAAACCAAATATGATGATAAAAAATGAACGGATGGAGTATTTCTTATACATGAGATAGGTCAATTCCTCTATGATCTTGGTGACGAAATAAATATGTCTTAGGCTAATCCCGACGCAGAAACTATCAAATTATTTTAATACTCGTTACTGTCATATAGGATGTTTTTTGTTTCTTTGGTGAAGTGAAGTGACCAAGTGAATGAAGAGAGTAAATCGTTACAAATATTATGCCAACAAACAATGCCACCACATAGCTGGTGGAGTATCAATTTACATCCAGGGGTCACAGAAACCAAACAGAAAAGCTAATTCCGTGGGGATCAGTAGAGCAATGTTCAGAAACACACCTTGAAGAAAATGTTCAGCCGCACGGCCAGAAACACACCAGAAAGAAAAATGCAAATGGACATTTGCAGCAACCGAATTTATATCTAAATTGCATCAGATTTAGAAGGCGAGTTCTTTAGCATCATACGCAACAGAGCTATACCACTCATCCTGCAAGGCTATACTAGCATAATATATAAGGCTACTTATAATGTCGTACATACAGAACTAGATATGGTACCGATACGAGTTCTTTAGCATCATAAGCAGTAGAGCTATGACTCATACTGCAAGGCTACACTTTAGCCAAATATGTAAGAGTACTTCTAATATCGCTAATATAGTAAATATGGAACCAAATCCGATGAGACTACTTAATCAATATAATAAGAGGACTGCAACACCACGGATACGTCTGAATAATATCTCAAGAGATATCTCATCCACCAACGGCCCAATTCTTCCGACCTCCTCTTGATCCAGAAGGCTAAAAAAAATTCAACTGCATGAGAGAACTAGCTAACTTCATTGACTGAAATAGAATCAAATAAAGAAACTGTACATGCTACAACTAAAAAAAGAGTCCCGATAGCTAGACTTAGGGTGGTTTATGATCTAATTCTCCTCGTACTCAGAGCAGGGACCATATGACACCTTACGGATTTCAGATGCTTTTGATACAACAATTCGTGTCTAGTGCACTAAACTTATGCTATTTTATTCTGGTCATAAGGGTAACGATAAAGTTTGGTGGATCTGAATCGATAGCATATCTTTTATGTGCACACAAGCTAGCTCACTTGAGTATGTGCATTGTCTGATTATGAACTCCGAAGATTGGGCAGTTATCAAGGAGACAGAAAAAACAGCATAAAGTTAGCCAATGAAGAAAAAAGGAGTAACAATGGGCTGACCTAGTTTCTTTTATAATGGTTAACCACCCAAAATTAGCATGTATGCTGGATGATAAATACAGCATAGTTAGATCAAACACTTCATGTCGAGTTCTTATAGTTTTTGGAAAGGAAAATATGCAGACTTGAAATGAATGAATAAAACGATATCAACATGGGGCTCATGGAGTTGAATTCAAAAAATGATGGCATATGGTGCAATACTGCCAATACTACATTGGATAAGGTAGAAAGAAGGATGGTGATAGTAGTCTATAGTTTATCTTCTCTTTTCCTTTCATTACTGACTGGGGGTCACTACCATTTATTTTAAAAAATTAATTACAGTAACTCTAAACTTCAGTCAATGAAAAGTCCTTTGTTTCCGCCTTTATGTACATATGCAGAATTGCAGATTGCATAAATATAAGCAGAAAGCCTCAGCACAAAACCTTCATTGCCAGATTGCAAAAAAGATTTCAATATTCCCAACTTCACATAGAGGGTATATTTAAAAAATCGTTAACTGAAAGTGCCACTAATCAATGAAACAGATTCTTAAGTACTCGTTATTCAATAGAAAACACGGTTACTTCTAAAGAGTGGCTTTACTCAATTACTAAAACAGCTACTCCCTCCATCCTAAAATATAAGGCACAACCACTTTTTTCTATGTCTCATAATATAAGGCGTGCATGCATGCATATATTAATTATCATCTCTTGGTTCTTTAAATTTGGTTTATTTTAATTCATGTACCATTAAGTCTCACAATCACATTGCTTGCATGTATGGATGTGATTCAATCAAGGAGGTGACTAAATTTTTTTGGTCTGTGTGTTAGAAGTGGTTGTGCCTTATATTTTGGGATGAAGGGAGTACTACACATGAAACAGATTCAAAGTTCTCGTTATTTGTTCCAATTGAGTAAAATATTCATCAAGTCCATAAGATCCATAGAGATAGAAAATAAAGTCACATCATAGCTAAAATTTTGTTGCATAACAGTCTAAAACATAACTAAAAAAAGATAACATATCCATCTAACCTCTAGGAGCAGCTGAAACCAGTACAGACAAAATTAAAACCTGCAGACAACAAAAAATTCAATCAAAATGGGCTGGTGTGGACAAAGGATAATATTTTACAGTATGAAGTATGAACAGTACAGAACATATGCAATAATATCAATAAATTATCTAGACATATACAACTCAAAACTAGTCAGTGTATGATTTCATCATGCATGCATAGCAATTCAACCCAACGATAGTATAAAGCGTTTAGATGCTTGCTAGTTTGATACAAATATTATATTACCCTTCATTTTCTCTTCAACAAGTATGGGGTGCCTGCTTATCTCTCACACATGAATGCAGATTTTGACCAACGAATTTCTTTTGATTAGCTTGAATTTTTTCACTGCTTGGTTTCTTAATTAATACATGTATTCACAAATTTTATGTAAAAATAACCATGACATGAGTCATCAGATTAGCTCACATTCAGATCGACAGTGTTCACTAGTCAGTTTGATGTTAATTTTCTCGAGGGGTATGCCAAAGGTACCCAGGGTCTTCAAGAATTTGCAAACCCACATGACCTCTTTGCCTTTGCATTTAATTTCAACAATCTTAAGATGGTTGGATACAAACGGCTCTTCTGGTATCTTTTGTTGTCCTGCATCCATAGAACATTTGGGTTCCTATGCATGGAAAATAAGTTATCATACTAGCTCAATCAAAACATCTATAGTAACTTTAATAACATGCACCTATCTTATCTACAATATATAATACCTCTGGGATTTTAATAGTAAGCTTCTCCAAAATTGGTGATTGCTGTAGAAACCGAATCAATGCACTGAGGTCATGAGTCATGCACCATTCACCAAGTGCCAAAGTCTTCAACTTGGCAAATGTATGACATGCCAAGAGCAAATTTAAATCCCTCCTGAAAACATACTGCACAAAGTGCAAAGGAGCCACAGATCAATTAAGTAGCCATTATTTTTGTAAGTACAAGATGTAGTATAACCAGAAGGAAGCAATGAAAAATATTTAAAAACAATCTTTTGTTAAAGGTGTAAGTACCAAGCATGATCATGCTAATGCTACCCTAGTGATGGATATGTTTACTACATAACAAGTGGTGAAATTAAAACTATATTAGAAAGTTACAAGACAAGAAGACACAAGAAAGATATACATACCATTGCAGGTTCAGCTGACAACTCCAAGTGTGTAGCTTCCAATAAACCATTGAGACAAACGCATTTGCTGCGGTCAGAATAATTGCAGCAATCAACGCAAGAATCGTCGCCACAGTCACCAAGGACACTATTGTCACATCTGTCTGCATAATCGTCATCAAATATAACAATTGCAGCTACCAAGGATGGCATGCTTTCAAGGAAAGGAACGCTACCAGAACATCCATCTAGCTCCAATGAAACAACACTTGGAAAAGACATCTGAGTACGGGTAGCTGGATAAAATTCACAGGAGGCAAGGCTCAAGATTTTAACGGATGGAGATGACATCTTCTCGGCATTGATACGGCAGCACTTCATCTTCAGAGCAATCAGCGCCGGGCAGCAGGAGAAATCAAGAATGTTATCGTTGCCAAGAACACCATCAAGCTCTAACCTGGTGAGGCGCTGAGAGATGAGAGGCACATCAGGCAGCGTGATGTACGCGGGCAAAGAGATCCGTAGCACCCGGGCATGGTGGCGCAACAGGGCTAGCATGATCCAGCGGTTGACATGCCAATCCTTCCCCTTGTCCTCCGGGAAATCGAAGTCCAGGTCGCACAGCTCCAGAGGCGCGTCGCGGCGGCGGCGGCTGACGAAGAGGCCGTCCACGAAGCGGATGAACCTGCCGAGGCCGTCGCCCCGCAGCCGCGGATTCCACCCCTCGACGTCGGTGACGCGGAGCGCCGGCGCGTGCTCCCAGAGGTGGCGCCAGCGCCGGGCGAGCACGCACGTCCGCACCGCGTCGTGCGCCGGGAGCAGCGATAGCACGGCGTGGAGCGCCTCGTCCGGCAGAGCGCTGACGCGGTCGGGCACTTCCTCCGGCGCCGCTCGCCTCGCCGGCGCCCTCCTAATCCGGGGCGGCATTCCGTCGAACAGTTGCCGCGCTGAGCGATTAGCGTGGCAACGGAGAATGATAGAGAGAAGCGAGAGATATACTAGTTTTATAATCCATCGAACCGCCGCCGCTTCGATCGCCGGGCGTTGGCGAGCGCGTTCATTCGTCCCGGGAGGGAGGCCGCGCGTAGGGCCGAAAAATGATCCGCACTCCTATCCTCCACCTCCGCTACTGCAGTTTTCGAGCTCCGATTCATACACTTTCTAAATACTACTCCCTCCGTTTTACGATGTAAGTCATCTAGCATTTCCCACAATAGCAGACTAAGTAGTTTCTAAGAGCAGGTACAATAGCAGACTATAAGTCAGCTATAAATATATTTTAAACAGATAAATGAAGAGAGAGAAGAACAGCGAGCTACATATCTATAGCCAGCTGCAGCACGGACTCCAAGACGTAATGTGTGTATGACATGTGGAACCCGGTAATAATAATATAGTAAGCAACTATTGTATGAACTAGGAAGGTAGCCCGCGCATTTGTGCGGGCATGTATCGTGCGAGCATTCACGCAGATTAGTACTTTTTATGAAACTTATAATGACAGAATATATATCAACGGGATGACACCTGCCACGCTTTAAAAGTACTATTTCTCTATAAATTTTCTTCATCGGCATTACTTGGATAATTTTTCCAACCTATCTGTTATCTTTAAACTATATAATATTTAATTTATACCAGTAAGAAATTAATTATATTTTTTTCATTATCTTGAAAGAAGATTGACTTAAATTTGTTTAAAAAAAATATCTAATTAATTATAATATTGTTCATTATGTTGAAAGAAGGTTGACTTAATTTGTTTAAAACAAATGTCTAACAAATTAAGTGAAAATTAAAAATAAGGTGGTTTTCCTTGTAAGTTCAATGTTTAGCTGCTCTATTTTTTAGCAAATCCAAGAAAATTATTATTACTAATAAATATGTTTTGTGTGCACCATCAAGCTGCCCCTCCTTCTAATTGGTTCATGTTCGCGCCATTTGTTATATACTTACATATATATGAATGAATAAAGAGAAAAGATCCACACATCTTGTTTCCATATGACGAGTCCTAAAATTTAAATTTTATAGTAACAAATATAACTTTCAAACCAACTACTTGTTGCCTTAGTGTGGCTTATACATGCAATAATACATTAATAAACTCCTAATGCCACGATATACGGTACATGATAGATTGAATTACATTATTAGTATGTAAACACTTAAAGATGTAATGGGAAATGTTTGTTCCAATTTAAGTGAAAAATACGAAGCATTTTTTTAATGAATTTTAGATATTCTCTCATTGGTAAAATGGATCTTGAACTGTTTATTTACTTATAAATAAAACAACAGTTCAACAAACTGAAAAGTAGACATAACGTAAGAATTATGATCACTTATGATTGTTTTATATTAAAATGTTAGTTAAAAAATATGGGAGGAATGACTTGAATGAGAGAGGAGAGTAGAGGAGGGGAGAGTATGTGTGCATATCACTACAAAAGAGGGAATATAAGGCAGTGGGAGAAGGAGGGCTAGATTGGATGGGAGGGGAGGGATTTTATTTTCTTTAGGATAGATGCAATGGATTTGCGTTATTAAGATATAATGATACAAAATAATAGGTCCATTACATTAAATGGAATTTGGTAGAAAAACTATTATAAATATATTTTTTTGCCGGTTACAAATTTAATGTGTTTTAGTTACTAGTACTTTATTAGCTGAAAATAGAATGAGAGTTTTAATGTTTGATTAAGATGTATCCTTCTTTACTGGTCGTTTCCTACGGTATATTCGTAGTAGATACTAAACTATGAATAATAGTAGTTTATGACTAACCTAATAATGTTATTTTGACTTATCATAATTTCAGAATGAGGGAAGTTTCTTTTTGGAACATCACTTACAGTTAGGTCTATTTTACATTCATTATTATCATAGAACTAATTTAATTGTTGTGAAGTTGCGTAGGACGATAAAACACTGGTGGAGAAACCATCTTTGGTCGGTCGCCCGAAATCCACAATAGTCTCGGTTCCACTAAAAACCGGGACTAAAGATGATCTTTAGTCCCGGTTGGTGGCTACAGCGGGCATATTTGATCTTTAGTCTCGGTTGGTGTTACCAACCGGGACTAAAAATGATCTTTAGTCCCGGTTCTAAATCTGTCAGGCCTTGTCAGGCCCCCCGATATCTTTAGTCCCGGTTGATAACACCAACCGGGACTAAAGATAGGATCTTTAGTCCCGGTTGATATTATCAACCGGGAGTAAAGATCATCTTTAGTCCCGGTTGGTGTTACCAACTGGGACTAAAGATCCCAGGGATCTTTACTCCCGGTTGATAATATCAACCGGGAATAAAGCGTACGCACCAGCCCACGCACAAGCGCATGCGTAGCCCATCCTTATCTCTTTTTCTTCTCCTTCCTTATCTTCATCCTCTCCCCTTCCTCTTCTCTCACCCCCTCTCCTCCTCCCCTCCCCCTCTTCCTCTTGCAGAGGCAGCCGACGGCGGCGGGATGGGGGATGGGCGCGGGCTGGCAGCGGCCGGCCGGCGGTGACGGGAGGGAGGCGGCCGGGCGCGGGCGGGCGGCAGCCAGGTGCGGGCTGGGGCTGGCGGCGGCCGGCTGGCAGCGGCGGGATTGCGGCCGGGCGCGGGCCAGCGGGATGGAGGACGGGCGGCGGCGGCCCGGCGTGGGCCGGCGGGATGGAGGCCGGTCGCCGGCAGCCTCGCCCTCCCCTCCTCCAGATCCGGCCAGAGGGGAAGCGGCGGGATGGAGGACGGCCGGCGGCGGCCCGGCGCGGGCCGGCGGGATGGAGGCCGGTCGCCGGCGGCCTCGCCCTCCCCTCCCCCAGATCCGGCCGGAGGGGAAGCGGCGAGATGGGTGGCCGGCCGGCGGCGGGATGGGAGGCCGGCCGGTGAGTCGATTTTTTTTTTGATTTTTTTAATTTGTGGTTTGGATGTTTTGATCTGTGAATGAATCTATGAATCGATATTGTGAATGAATCTGTGATGTTGTGAATGAGTATGTGACTCGATGTTGTCAATGAACCTTTGAATCAATATTGTGAATATATTTGTGATGTTGTGAATGAATATGTGAATGGATATTGTGAATGAATTTGTGGTGAATCTGTGAATCGTGCTGTGGAGTTGTGATGTGGATTTGGGGTTTGATTTGATGATATGCATACCACTCGATTCGGGAGAAAATAAAAAAGAAAAAAGGACTAGCTGATGGACTGCCGCTACCCTCTCTTTAGTCCCGGTTGATGACACCAACCGGGACTAAATCTTTAGTCCCGGTTGGTGTCATCAACTGGGACTAAAGATCGATCTTTAGTCCCGGTTTTTTCACCCGGGACTAAAGATAGCGATCTAAAAGCACTTCTCCACCAGTGAAATCTATATGGCTGTTTTTTCATATCTTTTTATAGTTGTTTGGGTGGCAACGAAACTCAACAAACATAACCCAAAAGTAACATATTTCTTTCTAATGTTAACTCTAAATTTAGTCATAAATAATATGACAAAATAAGTGGATAAAAATTAGTTGTATATTTTTGTTTTTAGAGTTTTCTTAATTTTTTATCACAAAGTTTGCTTTCTAAGGTATATCAAGAAAATGGGATAGGGAACACGATTTAGAGAGTGCGAGTGAATAACGGGGAAGAAGGCGGACGATGGGAGTAAGCACATCCGTGTCCATGTGTAGGCCAGGGTGGGGTTTGGGACGCGAGAAGGCTATTACGCGATCAGTCACGCGCGCCCCTCCCGGCGTGACTGGACACGTGTCGCGCGCGCAGAGGGGGTGGCGGATGCGCCGCGCGGAGTGCGAGTTTTCCTTTTTTTTTTGTTTTTTTCCGTGTTTTTCGTTTCTGTTCGGTTTGCCTTTTCTTCTGTTTTTTTCGTTTCTGTTCAGTTTGGTTTTTCTTTTTTTTTTAGTTTCTCTTCTGTTTTTTCGGTTTTTTTAAAGATGCACGAATACAAAATTTGTATTCGTATGTATACCAAGCTAGTTTGTATTCGTACGTATACAAAGTTTATATACGCATATGTAGACTTTGTATACGCGTATATAAAGTTTATAAACCCATATGCAAACTTTGTATATGTGATGTAATTTCTTGTTTTTTAATTTTTTTTAATATGTATGTATATAAAGTTTGTATAATCGTATACAAAGTTCGTATACATCGTATACAAAGTTTATATACGTCCTATATAAACTTTGTATATGTGTATTAAAAATATATTTGTAAATATATATACACACACGTATATACATATGTATATACGTGTGTATATGTAGTATATACATAAGTATAGTAGATACAGAAGAGACTAGAGGGGAGGCGACTGACCGCGCATGCGCGGGGGCGCGCGGCTTATCGCGTATCAGCGCCCCCCGTTTGGGATGTGGGTTTTTTTTTCTTTAAGCTTGGTTGCAAATAATGGGTTTATCAAATTAAATAAAAATTGATGGCTAGATGTTTTATTTTATTTTAATAAAATTTGTAGGAATCTCTCATATTTTATTTGATTATCACATGGTGGCTTAGAAATGCTCCACGGATAAGAATCTATGTAACTAAAAACCATGTAAATTATTTTTCAAGGTTACTAATGTTTATCCGATGGCTTAGTCTACTAATTTTGAATTATGTAGCAAATTCTTAGGAGTATTCTACGTGGTTACTAATAATAATATGAAAATTTTAAGTTAAAATACAGGCCAATATGGGTCATAAACTATCAATTTAGCTGTAAATACAATGATGAATAAAAAAAATGAGACGTACTACCTCCGTCTCAAAATATACCAACTCTTAGCTATGAATTTAGGACATATACATATCTAGATACTTAGCTAAAAGATGCTATATTCTACGACGGAGAGAGAGTATAATTTTGAAGTTATGGCTATTTAAAATTTATTATCACAACTTTTTATCTGATACCGCTGTACATAAAAAGAAGATAGAAAATAGGAGGGAAGCAGAGGTTAGAGATGGAATGTATTTATTACTAACCGGCAAGCAAATCCATCGGTGTATTCATGAATCGACCACTTATACGTGTGCATAGGCGTGTGAATAGCAAAATCCAATAGCCAAAAGTTAATCATCAGCGCTTCCACATATCCTGAATGGTGGAGTTGAACGGAGGCAAGGACGTCCGAGCAGGAGCAGAAGCAGGATCATGACCATGGCGATGCCCTAGGGGAGCTAGAGCTTCTCTCTGCGCGGCCCTGAGCCAGCGGTTCCGGCGGCGGTTCTTTTAATCTCAATTAAGTTGGACGGCTAAGAAATATTGGACCCACATATTTAATTAAAAATTAAGGGATGGATTTTATTAACGCCACGTGGCAGCTTGAGAGCGTTTTAAGGATTACCACGTGGCAATCTGAGAGCGTTTGTAGGAAGTTTAATGAACTTTTAGTTACATTAGCTATATATGATTTGTAGCTAGTAGTGGGCTATATTATTAAACTTGCTCTGCTAATAATTTTTAAAATATATATATATTTGAAGGGGCATCTCTCTTTCTAAATCTCGCTTTTTGCTTTTTTATAGTGGTGTAGCGAGTGGTGGTAGTAGCGGCAAGGAGCTCCGTCGGAGGGGACATCATCGCCGCGTTCCCGGAGCAAGCGCTCGGTCTCGGGAATAGGATCCTAATCTAAAGTCAGAGGGATGTCCAACACCGTTGCACCGTTCGTTTTTCATCGAACGGACCTGAGCGATTACAGCAGAAAGACCAGCTAGATCTCAGCCTACGTGGCCCACAAGCAGTCTTGCTCTGGCCTCTTGGGCCGCCTCACTCGCCATAGATGTCGCTGCGGACTTTTTTTGGGTTTTAGATTTTTTTAAAAAAAATATTTACAGAAATAATCTATCGGCCAAAAAAATTACAAAAGTAGACCCTGCCGCTCACCTCTGGGGCGGCAAGCTGACGTGGCAAACGGGGGAGGAACAGGCGGTGACGGAGGGAGGGTTTTTTTGCAGGAAAACCCTTGCCGGCCTCTGGTGGGGCTGCAAGGGGCCCGAATGCAAAAAAGCCAGTCGGGGCCGGCTATTTTGCAGGCGGCCCCTTGCCGCTCTCTGGCCGGGCGGCAGGCCTCGCTGCCTATAAAAGGCCTGCTGCCCAGCCCCCAGCCCTCATTCTTCTCTCCTCAATTCCAGTGAAAAAAAAAGAAGAAAGGGGAGGAGAAGAGAAGAAGGGGCGAAGCCCTGCCGGATTCAGACGCCGATTTCAGGTAATGTTCATAGATCCTATATGTGACTATTGAGTTAAATAGTGCGTATTCTTTAAAAATTTGTTTGAATAAATGCATTATATTTTTAGGGTTTTAGTTGTACTAATCTAGAAGTGCGTATTGTAGATATCGGTAACTACATAGATCTGCTAGTTTGGAATCAATACATTACCGTTGCATTGGCTTACATAAGAAGATATTACGTTGTAGATGTTTATTGCATGAAAGAGTAATATGATCTAGTTATTTCGTTGACAGATATGTCGAACAAACAAATATTCCAAGTTTACCATGGACCAGGAAACGTCCGTTACGGACCAACTGGGGTAGATCTGTCAGATTTTATTGTATCAGAAAGGGGAATTGATAGACCGGCTGAGAGGAGTGTACCTTCTATAAAAGGATGGTTAATGAGGGGCTTGAGAGTTGATCCACAGACAAGTGACATAAAAATCTTTTGGCCGTACTTTTTTCATCTGGGTCCCTTGCCGCCCTCTATTGGGGCGGCAAGGGACCCAGATGAAAAAGTACGGCCGCAAGCTCTTTATGGGCGGCCAAAATTGCAATTAGCCCCTTGCCGCCCTCTGTATGGGCGGCAAGGGCCTAATCGCAATTTTGGCCGACAGCGGCAGACGGCGCGGTCGACCCACCGTCTGCCACGTCAGCTTGCCGCCCACCATTTGGGCGGCAGGGGCTATTTCTGCAATTTTTTTTTGGTCGATAGATTATTTCTGTAAATATTAAAAAAAAATCTAAAAACGAAAAAAATTCTGTGGCTGCGCCTTCCGAAGGAGAGGATTGTAGGCAAGGAGGAGTCGGCTGGTGTTGAACTTGGCCAGGCAGACAGTTATCCCCAGCCGCAAACTACTGCAGCTCTCAGGGGCGAAGCTATATTGTGCTTTGGGGGTGCACATGAACCCTCCAAATTTTTAATTTCTCATTTAAAAATACTAGAATGTACAGTGTTGTACTGAAATTTTCTAGATTTTCAATGGTAACGTCCCTGCCTGAGCGGTTTCAGGTGAAGCCCCCTCTGTAGCTGTCAAAGAATTTGTTGCCGTGAAAGATGTAACGAGCGCCATTGAACACCTTAACAAGCAGAATAATAAGCAAAATCGGAAATCGGAATGGCATTGTAACATCTTACTCAATTCAAAATGCTAAATTCATAGTGATTGTACCAAACAGAATAGCGAGCAAAGAGGAACATATGCTATTTTAACTCTATGAATACGAATTTGGACAACTTCTTTATTTTGTTACAGAGATAGTACACATAACTAGTAAAATAAAATAAAATAAGTAATCGACTCTAATGCTGATTAGAAGCAGCTCCACTAACATTAGAGGGACGTATGCCCCTGACATGTGGGATCCACCCTCGTGGATTTACATGTCATATGTACACGTCCGTCTAATATTTGAGGAGCGTCGTCGTTAGTTATTAGTACTCTCTCCGTCCCATAATATAAGGGATTTTGAGTTTTTGTTTGCACTATTTGACCACTCATCTTATTCAAAAAAATTTAAAATTATTATTTATATTTTGTGACTTACTTTATTATCCAAAGTACTTTAAGCACAACTTTTTATTTTTTATATTTGCACAAATTTTTTGAATAAGACGAGTGGTCAAATAGTGCAAGCAAAAATTCAAAATATCTTATATTATAAGATATTATGGGACAGAAGGAGTAGTAATCTGCAAGGTGAATAGAAGCACTATGCACTACTACAGAATATAACGTCAATGCCGGTTAGAAAGTCTAATCAGTATTCCGACCAACGGTACGATTGGGGCACTGATGAGGGGTGGTCATCAGCAGGGTTTACGATTCTGACGAAATCCGACTGGATTTCGTGAAATTTCGACGAGGCTTAAAAGTAGAAACTGTCTGAGATTTCGAGAAGTTTCATCCAAATTCAAATTTGAATTGATAAAAAAGAAAAAAAATAAAGTCTTATAAATACTATGATATTCAAAGAACCTATTGGGATATAAATTTTCGAAAAATATGATGTATTGTGAGTATTTACTGAAACTTACGTTAGAAAAGAAAAGAATAAAGAATTTAAAAAACAAAAACACTTACATGGGCCAAAACCAACCGGAATTAAAAAAGGAAAACACTTACTGATCGAAATTTCGTTGATTTCGATCGGAATTTCGCCAAATCGACCGGTTTTCGAGAACTTGTTGGCAAACTCAGAGAATTTGTATTCAAATTTTGGTTTATGAAATTTATTCGGAATTTACCGGATTTCGCGAAATTCCGAATTCCGCCAATGTCCGAAACAGAAGTGCCTGTCGAAATCGTAAACCCTGGTCATCAGTGCCGGTTCCGCAACCAACACAGAGAGAGAGAAGAGGCTTGTTCGACAATTCTATCGATGAGCCGATGTCTCGAGGGGAAAATATGTAGTGCAAACCACATATGTAGTGGAAACTTGGAAACTACCGTTGGATCGAAAAATGGATGTCCGAGATTCGTCCACGTCACCACGAGTTAAAATTTAACTCGCAGATTCACTCATGAGTTAAAAATTTACTGGGAGTTAAATTTTAACTCGTGGTGACGTGGACGAATCTCGGACGTCCATTTCTCGATTCAACGGTAGTTTTCAAGTTTCCACTACATATGTGGTTTTCACTACGTATTTTCCCAGCTTAGGAGCTACCATCAGCTAACCGACGTTGATGGGGTGGCACTGACGACATGTTTTGTAGTAGTGCGGTTCGTTCCTAGACTGGGTAATAATCTGAGCCATTAGTTTACAGCATCAGACCTGTCAAACTGTGGTTTGACGATAGGGTTAATGTTGAGTTGGTAGAGTAAAAAAGAAAAATAAAACAGAAGTGAAAGTGCATGCTGGGTGTTCTGTCAAACAATAATGGTTGTTCCATCTAATCGTACAAAACGTACGGCGACAACGATATCTAGCTATTTGGCTGCATTTAGAGCGTGGAAAAATTGGGAAGTTGTGTGAAAGTTGGTACTTCCTCCGTTTCACAATGTAAGTCATTCTAACATTTCCCATATTTATATTAATATTAATTATATATATATATATATATGTCTAGATTCATTAACATTAATATGAATATGAGAAATGCTAGAATGACTTACATTGTGAAACGGAGAAAGTAGTTTGGAAAAAAGTTAGTAGTTTATGTATGTAGAAAAGTTTTCGATGTGATGTGATGGAAAGTTGGGAATTTAGGAGGAACTAAACACGGCCAAAGGAAGGAGGAGGAACTAGCTAGCTAATTATAGAGTCCAAACAATCAAGTGACAGTAGAGTTTCAATCCTTACAAAATAGACCATAATACAGTTTCACTATAGTGTTACTCTTATACCCCTTCAAAAAATTAAGAGGTGACCAAGCACAATGCCTATGCAACCATGCATCCAAACAACATTCCACCACATCCGAATCAGTTTGTCCAACCAACCAAACGAAATCTTCCGGATCAAGCTAGAGTTGCCGGTGTGTTCGCAAGTGCAGGATGAGAACCCATCCCTCCTGCATATAAAACGGAGCGGTATTTTAACACATGATTAATTAAGTATTAGCTATTTTTTTCAAAAATGGATTAATTTGATTTTTTAAGCAACTTTCGTATAGAAATTTTTTGCAAAAAATACACTGTTTAGTAGTTTGAAAAACGTGCGCGCGAAAAAGAGGGAGAGGGGGTTGGAAACATGGGGTTGCAAAGGATCTAGCGATGGGGAAGACAACCACTTAATTTAATTTAGTTCAACTAAATGAATTACTCCATCCTTTCATATTATAAAAAAAACATGGTATTACTTTCAACATTAACCCTATAGTTTGACGAGTTTATATAAAAAAAATGGTATTATTTTTAACACAAGACTAATATAGTATAATATAGTATATTTAATATTAGATTTAATAAAACTAATTTGATGTTATGAGAGTTGCTACGTTTTTCTGTAGGCTTTATTAAATTTATGAAAGTTTGACTTATTTAAAAGTCAAAACATCTTATAATACCATATTCATCTCAAAATGTATGACACCATTAACTTTTCATGTAACGTTTGAAAAAAAAAAGTTAAGGCTATAGTTTGCTTATGATAAAACAAATTAAAAAAATAATATTTATATAATCTTTTTAAAATAATATGAATGACCAAATATCGTATAAAAAAATAACGACATCATATATTTATATATTTCTTTAACAAGTGAGAACAAAACAGATGGAGTAGCTCACTTTTTTTGGGTTAAAAGTGACATAATTTTATTTAGTTAGACTAGAGTGAATTAATAAGGATTACCACAGGTCGGGTCGCACACTCGCACCCATCCCACAACAACAATTTCATCCAAGTGCCTACAGCCGCACGGCCAGAAACACACACCGAATAATACACAGCAGGAAAATGTCACCGGAGATTGCAGCCAACTGATAAATCCAAACTGCATCAGATTTCGAGTTCTTTAGCATCATACACAGCAGGAGCTACATGTCATATTGCAAAAACCAAACAGCCAATAGTGTAAGGGCACAACTAGTATCATTCATACAGAAGTACTCCCTCCGTCCCAAAATAAGTGCAGTTTTGCACTATTCACGTTCAACGTTTGACCGTCCGTCTTATTTGAAATTTTTTTATGATTAGTATTTTTATTGCTATTAGATGATAAAACATGAATAGTATTTTATGTGTGACTAAATGTTTTTAATTTTTTCATAAATTTTTCAAATAAGACGGACAGTCAAACGTTGAACGTGAATAGTGCAAAACTGCACTTATTTTGGGACGGAGGTAGTACCGATATGAATGAGACGCTACCAATCAGAAGACAGCAACAGCACTGTCTTTTCTGAATAATCAGTAGAGACTGCAGACGTCAACAGACAACATCCCAAATGTTCACACCGGCCCTGTGCTTTGATCCAAACGGCCAACCTAAACACAAACCTGCATGAGAGAAGTGGCAAATTTCAATGATGTGATAATAGATTGTAATGTAGCAGTAGTCCTTGTTACCACTCACCAAAGTTTTATCCTAACTAGCCTACTAACGGTGACTTATGACCGGTATTCACAACTGAGACAATCTCTGACAATGATACCTGCTACCTCATACATACGCCTTTGATACAGAAATCAATTCATTTGTCTAGTGCAATACTCTTATTTCTTAGGAGAATAGGTTGATTTGAAGGGATAAATAATTTGGGGCTTATAGTGCAAAAATGGGGACGACATATGGTGTAACAATGCCCATGCCCACACTACTTTGGTAAAGGTAGGAATGATGAGGATAGTAGTACAAGGGATGTTCATGTACTTCCCTTTTCCTTTTCCATGCTGAATAGGAGCTGCTACCTTTTATTAAAACAGTCAACTACAGCATTTCTAAATGTCAATTAAAGAATTGCCCCTGCGTTATGCATGTATGGAAATTGTGCAAACACATGCAGAAAGACTGGGCACAAAACATTACGACAGCTGATGAGGTCATTGCTAAATATTTTTCAAAAAAAGAAAAGGAAAGCTGCATCCCAGAATTTTTAGCTAAAATTGCAACTGAACAAAGATGTTATCTAAAAGACAAATAGCCCAAAGTGCAAGTAACACACGAAACAAGTTCTAAAATGTATTATTTGTTCCTTTTGATTGCATTAATCATGTCCATAAGATCCCAACAGATAGAAAACAACTGTCGCACCCAGTCATCCACAAAAATGATACATACTACCTCCGTTTCACAATGTAAGTTATTCTAGCATTTTTCATATTTATATTGATGTTAATGAATCTACATAGATATATTAACATCAATATGAATGTGAGAAATGCTAGAATGACTTACATTGTGAAACGGAGGGAGTAACTTGTAAGAACTAAAAAGACAGCATGATCTAACCTCTAGTTGTAGCTGAAACCAGTACAGACAAAATTAAAACCTGCAGACAAGAAAATCAATTAAGATGGGTTAGGCAAAGGATAATATATACCTATACGTACGCAGTATGAGCAGAGAGCATATGCAATAATATCAATAAAATATCCCGACATATACAACCCAAACTGGTCAACGTATAAATTCATCATGCATACATTGCAATTCAACCCAATGATATTATAAAGCTTTTAGAGATGCTTGCTAGTTAGATACATGTATTATATCATCCTTTATTTTTCTCTTTGAATTGTATGGGGAGGTTGTACATTTTTCTCACCCGTGTGCAGATTAAAATGTAGCTATTAATTTCTTTGAATTAGATCAAGATTTTCTTCACGGCTGGGTTTCTTAATTTATACACATAGTCCCGAATTTTCTGTAAAACAAACACAACAAATGTCTGATAGATTAACTCACATCCAGATCCATTGCGTTCACTAGTCTGTTTGATATTAATTTGCTTGAGTGGTATGCCGTAGGTAGTCAGGGTCTTCAAGATTTTCCAAACCCACGTATTGACCTCTTTGCATTCAATTTCAACAATCTTAAGATGGTTGGACACAAATGGCAGTTCTGATGTATTATATTGTCCTTCTGAATCCATTAAACATGTAGGTGCCTGTAGAAAATAAATAACATATAAGCTCAATCAACCATGGATGGTAACTTTAATAACAAGCTCTGATCAATCCGCAGGATGCAATACCTTTTGGAGCTGAATAGTAAGCTTCTCCAAAATTGGTGAATGTTGGAGAAAGCAGATTAGCGCACTGAGGTCACCAACCACACACCATTCATCAAGTAACAAAGTCTTCAACTTGGCAAATGTAGGACACCACTTCAAATCCCTCCTGAAAACATACTATGCAAAGTGCAAAGGATCCAGATAAAATAAGTAACCATCATTCTTTTATAATTAACCAGATATAATCGAAAAAAATATTTAAAAAGATTCATTTTTACAGATACCTAACATGTCCAAAATGTTAGGGTTGTCTATTGGATCACCTAGGTTTAGATCTAGTCGGGTGGTTCTATTTGCGATGGATGATTGAACAACAATAGAGAATAAGGGAAAGGGTTTAGGGATGTGACCGGTTGACGCGTTGGATGAAGAGGAAGTCCCAGCCATCGTCGTTGTCGTCGCTCTGCTTGACGTGGGCGGCGGCGGCGATGGCGGTCGTGACGGCGACGGTGCTGCGCGGCAGTGGTGATCGTAGGGGATCCCGGCGAGGTCGTGGCGCGGCGGTGGAGTCTTCCCGTCACTGGTTGCGCCCCCTCGATCGGTTAGGGTTTATGGGGTGGAGTGGCGGCGGCGGCGACGAACCTCGTTCCTTGTGTCGTTATGCCGTCCCGTCCTCCACCCCTCTTTATATGGCACAGTGTGACGGGGGCCCACCAGCCATTGGGCTGGGCGCCCCCGATCAGGGCGCGGGTCAAGGCCCCCTTGAGCCGTTGGGCTCAAGGGGAGGGAGATCCATCTAACATTCTCCCCCTTGATCTCACTATTTCCTTTAGCTTTTTCTATTCCATCACAGATTTACATATAGAGTATGTTTCATCGTCACGGTTAATTACCGATGGATTCGACAGCCACTATACACATCTCTATTCAGAAACAGATACTTTAACTTTTGGGCCCTATAGTCCAGGATTCATAAGGCTTCCCTTAAAACCCATGCATGCTACATGTTCCTTGAACATGTTGGGAGGTAGGCCTTTCATGAGCGGATCCGCGAGCATCCTTTCTGTTCTTATGTGCTCGAGACTGATTGTTTGATCCTGGACTTTGTCTTTCACAACATAGTACTTTATGTCAATGTGTTTGGCAGCACCACTTGACTAATTGTTGTGAGAGTACATTACTGTGGATTCTTTATCGCAGTATAACTTTAGTGGTTTCTCAATACTATCAACCACCTTTAAAACCGGGTATGAACTTCATTAGCCAGTTCACCTGCCCCGTAGCCTCATGGCATGCTATAAACTCGGCATACATGGTAGACCCTGCAGTGGTAGTATGTTTTGAGCTTTTCCATGAAATAGCTCCTGCTGCCAGGGTAAACATGTATCCCGATGTTAACTTTGTATTATCTTTTGCAAAGTCAGAATCCGAATACCCCACTATCTGGAGCGATTCTGCTTTTCTGTAAGACATCATGAGGCCTTTTGTTCCTTGCAAACACGCAAGACTTTCTTTACCAATTTCCAGTGCACTGGGCCTGGATTACTTTGAAATCTGCCAAATAACCCGGTAACAAATGCCAAGTCAGGTCGTGTGCACACTTGCGCATACTGTAGGCTTCCTACAGCTGACGCATATGGCTTTGTTTTCATTTTATTGAGCTCATACTGATTTCTGGGACATTGCGATGCCCCATACTTTTCGCCTTTGACTATAGGAGCAGGTGTAGCACTGCATCTGTACATATTGAATTTCTTCAACACCTTTTCTATATATATGCCTTTTGAGAAAATCCCAATGCATACTTTGTTCTATTTCGGTGAATCTCTATGCCCAAAACATATGAAGCCTCACCGAGGTCTTTCATGTCAAAGTTTGAGGACAAGAATTTCTTTATTTCCTGCAGTAGATTGACATCACTACTAGCCAGTAGAACGTCATCTACATACAGAATTAGGAAAATGAGTCTCCCATTCTTAACTTTGAATCAATACAGTTGTCCTCTACATTCTCTTGAAAACCCAAATTTCTTTATTGTTCCATCAAACTTCAAGTAGCATTGTCTCGAAGCTTTGCTTTAACCCATAAATGGATCTCTTTATACGGCATCCCATATTTTCGTTTCCTTTCATGACAAAACCTTTCGGTTGCGCCATGTATACTTTTTCCTCCAAATCTCCATTTAGAAATGCCGTTTTTACATCCATCTGATGTAATTCCAAATCATAATGTGCCACTAGTGCCATTATAATCCTGAAGGAATCTTTACAAGAGACTGGAGAAAATGTCTCATTGTAATCAATCCCTTCTCGTTGCGTGAAGCCTTTTGCCACGAGTCGCACTTTAAACTTTTCTATATTCCCTCTAGAGTCATATTTGGTTTTGTAGACCCATTTACAGCCTACTGTTTTGGCTCATTTAGGAATTTCTTCTAAATCCCAGACATCATTTAATTTCATTGATTTCATTTCATCTTTCATGGCTTCTCATGGCCTCTTCATATGAGATGGGATCATCCTCCATATGTAACTCTTTCAGGCCTTCTAGGGGCCTCCTATTCTGGCACATTATCTGTTTGAGGCTGTTTCATCTCCTCCTCTGATGTGGCAATAATTTCTGTTGAATCCTGTAGAACAGGTTCCTCACTTTCATTCATTGTTGCCACAGGAGAGATAACAACAGGTGTTGGTACCGCAACGGCATGCATTGCTGGCACAACATTAGCAGGTAGAGAGAAGAAAGGTTCCTGAGTCGACGGAGCGGGTACAGACACCCGCCTCTCCTCAAGATCAATTTCTCGAATTACCGAGCTCCCCCTAATCATTTCGTCTTCCAAGAAGACGACGTGTCCCGTTTCTACAAACTTTGTATAACTGTTTGGACAGTAGAAACGATGACCCTTTGATCTTTTAGAATAGCCAATAAAATGGCAGCTTACTGTTTTGGGTTAAATACTTTATCCTTTGCAGGACTCCCCCACACACGGAGGATCCATAGCTCATACGGTGTTTTGGGCACCGATGCATTCTATGCATTGTATGCATTGTTCTAAAACTGAGAACTCCAATGGAGGAAGAACTACATTCTTAACCAGTCTCTCAATTCTCCCCCTCGAAATATGGCATAAACAACAGTGCCATAATTTCGATGAGACATCAGAAGTTCGCTTTCTTTTCTTTTGTCAACGAGGACACAACATTCACATTCTCAGAAAGAAATAAAGCTGATCTTGCAACACAAGACCAATACATTCATTATTATACCATAGTTCACATTTGCCATTTCCAAAATGGCAATCATATCTATCAAAATCCAATTTGGATACACTTATTATCAAGTTTCTTTGCAAAGAAGGAACATAAAAACGTCTGGAAGTAAAAGTGTGAAGCCATTCGCGAGTTCTAGGCGAAGATCTCCAGCCTCAACTTTTGCTTCAACTCCATTGGCAACTCTAATGGATCTTTCACTTCTTTGCATAGTCCTCATTGAACGGAATCCCTTTAAACAATTACACACATGAATAGTTGCTCCAGAATCAATCCACCATGTGGATCTAGAATAACCAATCATAATGAGATTCTTTACAAATGTAATAATGTTCTCACCTTTCTTTGCCATGATCACTGTCAGGAAGTCAGGATGATCTTTCTTGGAATGTCTTTTCTTGCAATGTAGACACTGATCTTGTCTCAACTGTAAACTGTTGCTTCTGAGGCAGATGCTGAGGCTGTTTTTCTTTTGAGGAGGGTGACCTGTGGCTCTTTTCCTTGTTATCTTTGACAAGGTTAATGGAGTCACCATTGGTCTCTTTGTGTCTTTCCTCCTCTTGCACACAATTAGAGATGAGCTCTTCAATATTCCAATTCTCTGTACTTATTTTGTAGTTGACAACAAGGTTGTCAAAGTTCTTTGGCAATGAGGACAAAACCAGATGGACCAGAAAGTCATCTGAGATGCCCAAATCTTTTTGCTTCAATTTGGAAGCCATATTGCTCATCCTAAGAATGTGGTCTTTTACACCACCTCCATGGTACCTCTCTGTAACAAGCTGCTTTATCAGCTGTGTCGCATAAAACTTTGAAGAACCACTAAACTGGCTCTTTATACTTTCGAGGTACTTAGAGACAGTGTCATACTCTGGGATTGAGCCCAATATGGTTGGCTCAATCGTGTTCTTTACCGCAGCCAAACAATTCTTGTTGGCTGAAGACCATTTCGCATGCTCAATGTCATACGACATGATGAGGGAAGCATTGTCCCTCTCTCTCTTTTGCCATTCAGCATCTGACTCTTTTTCACCTCTGAAAATTTCAGCAGGTTCTATAGGACATGGGGTAGTCAACACCCAGTCCACCTCTCCCAAGATAAAAGCAAGGTCGAGTTCTCTTTTCCATTCTTCGTAGTTATCTCCTTTCAGGGTCGGAATATCTTTAATGTAACCCATCAAGGAGTAGCCACCTAAGATAATCATGTATTGTGAGAACAAAATTAACATTAAAATTATTATGTATTAAGTCTACATCACCGTTGGGCAGAAAATAGACATAACACATAAAGCCATAACTATAACATTGCAATTATCAACGTTGGTCAGAAAAATTACAACATCATAGCACATAATTAATGTTCCTAAAATTAAAATCTCCCGTTGGTTCGAAATTTAATTTTAGAAACACTAATTTTCATCAATTTCATCTATTTGCAGCGGAAGATCTATATACAATTCATATAAATTGTAACAAAACTCTGTTGTTTACGCTCTGTAAAATTCTCCCGTTGGTTCAAATTTAAACAGAGATAAAACATGTAAAACAATTCAAAATTCTATTGTAATTTGCATGAAAAATACAAAATACATGTTCAGAAGCATTTCTCACATTTATCTATTCTCTAAACAATTTTCACGTTGGTTCAAATTGCTTAGAAATAAACACAATCATTAAACATATTGAAAATGCTTCCTTCGGCCGAGGGACTTTTATTAAACTTCCTTTTTTTTTATTCGGCCCCGAGGGACCTAAAATGAACTTTTTCGGCCTTTGCCAGTCGGCCCACGGCCGCCTTGCGCGCGGGCGGGCGCCCCCTCCCCTTTCCCCAGGCCGCAACCTGGGCCTGGGCCGGGAAAGTGGCTCGCCGTGCGCTCCCACATGGGCCGATTTCGGTCCGGCCGCCGTCGGCCGTCCGATCGCTAGGGTTTCGATCGGACGGTCGCGCGGGCGGATCGGGCAAACAAAACCGCCCCCGGCCGCCGGCGCCGAAACCCTAGCTCCTCTTCTCTTCTTTCTCTTGCGGTTGCACGGAGCGGCGTCGCCGTCGCCGAAACCCTAGCACAGCGCCGGCGGCGGGGGGCGGTTTTGTTTGCCCGATCCGCCCGCGCGACCGTCCGATCGAAACCCTAGCGATCGGACGGCCGACGGAGATGGTGGCGCCGCCGCGGGCCCCCTCGCCGGCGCGCGCGTGCACCCGCGGGTGCGCACGCGGCTGTCGAGTGGCTCCTCGGCGGTGCCTCTTTGCCCCTCTCCCCCTCCGTGGCCGGCGTCAACGACGGCCGGCGACGAGGTAAGATTAGGGTTAGGGTTTCGATCTTTTCGATCCGTTGGATCGTTTGCTTTTCCTTTCTTTTGGATTTCTTTCCCCAACCAATCTAAACTCTAGGGTGGCTCTGATACCATTGTTAGGGTTGTCTATTGGATCACCTAGGTTTAGATCTAGTCGGGTGGTTCTATTTGCGATGGATGATTGAACAACAATAGAGAATAAGGGAAAGGGTTTAGGGATGTGACCGGTTGACGCGTTGGATGAAGAGGAAGTCCCAGCCATCGTCGTTGTCGTCGCTCTGCTTGACGTGGGCGGCGGCGGCGATGGCGGTCGTGACGGCGACGGTGCTGCGCGGCAGTGGTGGTCGTAGGGGATCCCGGCGAGGTCGTGGCGCGGCGGTGGAGTCTTCCCGTCACTGGCTGCGCCCCCTCGATCGGTTAGGGTTTATGGGGTGGAGTGGCGGCGGCGGCGACGAACCTCGTTCCTTGTGTCGTTATGCCGTCCCGTCCTCCACCCCTCTTTATATGGCACAGTGTGACGGGGGCCCACCAGCCATTGGGCTGGGCGCCCCCGATCAGGGCGCGGGTCAAGGCCCCCTTGAGCCGTTGGGCTCAAGGGGAGGGAGATCCATCTAACACAAAACTGTCCAAATATCAGACATACTGAATGACTTATACCAGAACTGAGGAATCATTGACATTATCATTTAAATTTTTCATTAGAAAAGAATGTTGTGGATTCAAGAACCAACAGTACCAAGCATTGTGACCACGACCAAGTTATATGAAAACTGCACAATAATGCTACCGAAGTGTTGGATATGTTTACTGCATAAGAAATAACAGAAATAAAAAAAATATAAGGAAAGATATGAGAGATGTAGTCTCAAGAATACATACCACTGCAGGATCAGCTGATAACTCCAAGTGCGTAGCTTCCGACAAGCCTTGAAGACACATGCCATTGGTGCCGTAACCAGCAACAACCTCATCAGCACAACCAAAACAATAATCATCATCATCATCATCACAACCACCAGAGACACTCTTCTGACATTTGTCCTCACAAGCTTCATCGAATCTAACAATTGCTTGTAGCAAGGATGGCATGCTTTCAAGGAACGGAGCCCTACCAGGGCAGTAACTTAGCTCCAACGAAACTAGACTCGGAAAACACAACCAAATGTGGTATTCTATAGAAAATTGACACTGGGAGAGGCACAATGTTTTCAAGGATGAAGACGACAGTTTATCGACATAGATACAGCAAGTATCCATATTCAGATTCACCAGCGATGGGCAGCCCGACAGATCAAGAAAATTATCATCGCCACTAATACCTTGAAGCTCTAACCTCGTGAGGTGCTGAGAGATGAGAGTCATGTTAGGCAGCTCGACCCAATCGATCAAACTGATTCGTAGCACCCGAGCTTGGCAGCGCAAAGCTCGCTGGATCCAGCGGACGAAGAGCTGCTCTTTTTCAGGCAAGAACTCCGGGAAATTGATGTTGATACTGCAGTAATTCAGAGGCGCGCTGCTGCTGCGGAGCGTAAAAAAGCGGTCCACCAAGCTGATGAACCTGTCGCCCGGTTCATCGTAATCCCACCACTCCACAGAGAGGCCCGGTGCTTCCTTCCAGAGGTGGAGCCAGCGCCGGGCGAGCACGCACGTCGCCACCGCGTCGTGCACCGGGAGCAGCGACAGCACGAGGTGGAGCACCTCGTCCGGCAGGGCGCTGATGCGGTCCGGCGCCACTCGCTCCTTCTTCTTCCTCCCCCTCGCCGCCGCCACCGCCTTCCTCTTCCGGGGAGCCAGGGGAGGCATTCCGTCGAACGGTTGCCGCGCGTGTGGGTGGAAGTGGAAGCGCGGCGTCGCCTCGGCTCCGCCGAATGGCACCGAAATGCAGCCGCGCGCGCGCGTCGAACGCCGGAACGGCAGCGAGATGGAGTCTGGGAGATGAGTTTGGCCTTGTTTGCTCGCCGCCTCGATCTCCGCCGCTTCGGTCGCCTCGCCGCGCGCGTTTACACTCGCACTCGCGGCTGCCTGCCTAGTCGCCTCGCCTGCTAGCGCTTGCATGCGGACGCTTTGAAGCCAGTGCTAGCTGTACTCAGGGTTCACAGTTCCGACGAAAACCGGCCGAATTTCGCGAAATTTCGATGTTTCAACACGGCTCGGAATTAAGTTTCGATTGGAATTTCGAAGGTTGAACAGTAGATTTGGTCGAAATTCAGTCGAAATTTATCAAAAACCGATCAAAATTTATCGAAAACCATGATACCGATGAGACTCGAAATTTAGTGGTCAACCGATAGTGTAAACCCTGGCTGTACTATTGACATTGCTCTTAAGTATAGCCAACTGCTAACTTCAAATCATCTATAGCTAATGTAATAACCAATTCATACAATAGTTGCTTACTATACTATTAATATCTGATCCCACCTGTCATACATACATTATGTCTTGGAGTCCGTGCTGTACCTGACTACATATCAGTAGCCCGCTACCCTTCTCTCTCTTCCTTTATCTCTTTAAAATATGTTTGTAGCTGGCTTAGGGCAGTCCCAACCCATAGTGTCCATAAGTAGTGTCTATGATGCCATGTCAATAAGATATCACAATAGAAACTACACTCTGCAACCCATGGTTTCTTAAAGTGGATCATTAATAAATACATCATCTCTCTTCTCTACCAATCATATTTATTCTTCATCTGTTATGAAGACACTATTCTCTCCTAATGCAAAACTTGTTAGTTTATAGTGCATAGGTTCTCTTGTTGAAGTCGTGTCTTGCATGAGACTCAGTTTCTTCCTCTCTTAATTAATATAGTGTTACGTAAGCTAAAAATCCTACATGGCAATGTAGTTTTTTTTTTCGGGGTACATGGCAATGTAGTTAATGCCATAGACATAGATCAAAACTTTCTTACACACATAAACTTCCTACTTTTCCGTCACATTGTTCCAATTTCAACAAAACTTCCAATTTTGGCGTGAACTAAACACATCCCAAGATTGGTAACCAAAAACTCTTATCTTTCTGTGAAGGTTCTCTTCAGAACATCCAAGAATAGGTGGTGTTTTGCAGACAATTTCACGGATCTTTTCCATGGCAGGGTTTACATTACCGGTTGACCACTAAATTTCGAGTCTCATCGGTATCACGGTTTTTGATAAATTTTGATCGGTTTTCGATAAATTTCGACTGAATTTCGACCAAATCTACTGTTCAACCTTCGAAATTCCAATCGAAACTTAATTCCGAGCCGTGTCGAGACGTCGAAATTTCGCGGAATTCGACCGGTTTTCGTCGGAATTGTGAACCCTGGTCCATGGAGCAACCAAGAGTGCTACTCAGGAACCTCATCCTTCGCAGTGGCCTTATCTTCTCTGACACGACAATTGGTAGTAAGCATTTGCTTGAATAGGCCAGAGGAGCGTCGGCGTCGCACGCCATGCTCATCGGCGCGCTGCGCACGGACGTTTTCATCCGCTTTGGATTCGTCGTGAGCATATCCTGCTGTGATCACCCAGCTTGACAATATCACAAACAGTTAGCCCGCACACTCCCTGGAGCAGCACGATGTTGGGCTTCATCACCTTCTCAAGGTCGGCAGTGAGGCCTAGGGTTTACATTATCGGTTGACCACTAAATTTCGAGTCTCATCGGTATCACGGTTTTCGATAAATTTTTGATCGGTTTTCGATAAATTTCGATTGAATTTCGACCAAATCTATTGTTCAACCTTCGAAATTCCAATTGAAATTTAATTCCGAGCCGTGTCGAAACGTCGAAATTTCGCGGAATTCGACCGGTTTTCGTCGGAATTGTGAACCCTGGTGAGAACGCGGTACAGAGGGAAGGAGGGTGGATGCGGCATAGGTGTGGAGATGAGTGGAGCAGCGGGAGGAGCAGGCGCTGCCGGACATGGAGCATGGCTCCAGCGGCCGGAGTACGGCGACCGGCAGGGAGGAAATGGCGCCGCCGTCTGGTGACGCCCAACCTCCTCTTTCACCTCTGGAGTACTTATTCCGTTTCATTTTAAGTGCGGTTGTGAATTTTCATATCCAATGTTTGACCGTCCATCTTATTTGAAAATTTTAGGAATAAATTAAAAATAAGTCACGTATAAAATATTATTCATGTTTTATTATCTAATAACAAAAAAAAATCCACAACTATACTTAAAATGGGACGGAGAGAGTACCCGTTAGTTTCAAACCAAAGTTTGATCGAACCCTTTAAACTCCATTACTCGAACATATACACAGGTGATGGAGAATTTCTAACAGATCCATAAAAGAATTTTCTGTTCGAATTCCTTGGCACAGCTCTCCAGATATATTCTTGCTGGGCTTAGAGCTTTTACATTAAATTACAGTAGTTTGAAATTTTATATTTTCTATAAAATATAAATAAATGATTTATCTAAATACTATTAATATAATCACAAATCTATATCCATGGATTTCTAAGGTATGAATACGCACCTTCAACAAATCTTAGATTTGAAACTGTGTAAAACAGAGCCTTATTATCAAGGATATCAGTTTGGCAAATTTGGCAAACCCTGTATTTGGGGATATTAGTTTGGCAAAAACCTAGGCCTTGAGGTTTCCTTCACTGAACCTCAGGTTTTCAAGCAACCCTGCACCGAGCCATCACAAAAAAAAATTGAAATCACAATTTTCATTTCAGTTGAATCAAGCTCCATAAACTTGCGGGCTACGGCCATGTCAAAACCACGTTTTCAAGATTAAAGACCACACGCAGTTGTCATAAATTCTTTGTGCCTACCTGAATTTGTGAGTATGAGAGGCTTGAAGCACATGCCAAGAAACACGCTGGTGATCACCATGCTCAACTGCAGTTACCTTTTAAACAAAAGACACTACTGTTTGAACTATGAATAGCAATACATCACAACTAATAAGTGGCATATACTACCACCAAAAAGCTAATTAAGCAGTCGAGACAGTCTTATAAAAGGATAATTCAAGAAAAATAACCAGCTCCAACAGCTAGACGGTCTAAACAACTCATTATATCCCAGTTCTTCCTACTAGTGGAACTTAATATGAATCTCATTGACAAAAGGCAGAGTTCTTGTCACTGCAAGTTTAAGCCTTGCATTCCTGAATATTCAACAGGTACTTCATCTAGAGGATCCTTCATCATGACTTGAACTCGAATTTCCTTCCTCGAAACTGAAGACTGCAACAACACGTAGAGTACAATAAATGTTACGAGGGGCGGATGGGTGATTCAACCTACAAGGTATGCAATACCCAATGACCTTTCAAAGGTAAGGAGCAGTTATTAATTTTCAAAGACGAAGGTAAATAATTAGCCATACAATGTCAGATAGCATGTACAATAAAGAGCTATTTCACAAGTCAACAAATTGTGTTGTTGTGCAGAACTACTCATTCAAACCTGTGCCAATAACACGAAGTGAAAACTATTGAAGTAAATACTTTTTTTTTTTTTGACATATATAGCTCAAATTTAGAATTCAGCATATTATGATTCTATTTATATTACTCAGTTCAACATGAAAAAACTATGTATACTTCCATGGATCATACATGACAACAAAATATATTGGATCATGCTTTTCTCTTTATCACATCAAAATGTACCTTTCTCTGTCTTTTCCCTTTTTTGCAATTTTAGTCATTCTTTATTTCATTCACAAAGAGAAAAAAATAGAAATTTCAGAGATATTGAAATAATGAAGAGGGCCAACAGTTATCTTACGATTTGTCGACCGATCCATCCTTCTGATAAGAACCACTACATCCAATGTACTCAAGAACTTCACAGTTTCACAGACCCCTTCATCAACTTCTTTACAGTGGACTTTCACTACCTTAAGATGTTTGGATATTGCAGCTGGTTTCACCAATGCACTGTAATTTTCTACTGCCCCTATCATAGGTTTTGTTTCCTGTAGCAGGGAGATGAATTTCAGCTTCAACAAATCATGCACAATAACATTAATAGTGAAGTGGCTGTAAAAACTTCTACCTTGGAAATTTGAAGAGTGAGTTTCAGTAGAACCGGTGAGTGTTCGAGAATACAAGCTAGTGCCCAGAAATTATTAGCAACACACCACTCATTGAGTAACAAAGACTTCAACTTGCTAAACAAAGGGCACCATCTTAAATCACTTCTGAAAATACGCTGCACAAAGTACAGGCGAGAAGATCATTCAATCTTTATAGTGAATGTATGATTTAAGAACCAAGACAGTAGCAATCATGCAAAAGAATGTTAAAATGCCAGATGACGAATATAGGGAAGGAAACAGAAATAATGGACAGCAAATAACACAAAGGGGATAAGATCTTAGTGTAAGTGTACCATTTCAGGTCCAGCTATCAATTCCAACTTCTTAGCTTCTGATAAACCTCCAAGGAGCACGCATTTGGCACTGTCATTGCCAGCATTATCTACCATACCATAACAACCATGACAGTATTCATCTTCACAGTTACCAGAGTAAGTATTACTACACAAGTCATCACTATCTCGGTGGGGTCTGACAAATGCTGCAATTAATGACGGCATGCTTTCCAGAAATGGAACTCTGCCCCAACAATCATCAAGACGGAGCGTAATGAGGTTTGGTGCATAAATGTGAGTGCGGTGATGTTCACTGAATTCAGGGAAGTCGAATGTAAGATATTTTACTGACTGGGACAAGATCTTCTCGACAGAATTAAAACAGCAACTCGCAGAGAAATATATATATTCCAATGCAGGACAGCTGGAGAAGTTGAGGACAAATTTTCTGAAATCCAGACCAGAAAGATTGAGCTCTGTCAAGTGCCTCGAGAAGAGTGAGAAGCCATCGTCCATTTCAATGTATGCATGCATATTTTTTATTGTAAGCACCTGGACTTGGCACATTAGAGCATACATGACCCACATGATGGCACAATGGAATGGATTACTGTCGCCGGACATTATCATCCAGTGTGCACATGAATTGATTTTGATCTCAAACTTGTGTAGAGGCGAGCTGCCACGGAAGAGCACTAGATGGTTGACAAGCTTGATGAAGTCCTTGGGGCTCCTCCATCTCTCTGTATTGGTGATGCACAGGATGGGCGTCAATTTCCAGAGATGGCGCCAGCGCCGGGACAGGACACAGGTCTTCACGGCATCCTCGGCCGGCAGGAAGGACAGAATGTGCTGGAGGAGAGCATCCGGGAGGACGTCGATCCCGTCCTCTTCGCTGGCCTCAGCCATTCTCTTGCTCCTCAAGCTCTTTTGCTTAGGAGACATTCCGTCGAACAGGTGGCGGGCGACGCGGGCACTACCGCGCAAGAAGCGAAGAGCCGACTCACCAGGTGCAATGCGAGGTCCTCGCTTAATCAATCAGACGCGCGGCGCCCATGGCGGGGAGGAGGCCCAGCCAGCCGGGTGGCTGGCCGTGTCGGCGGTGCCTTCGACTTTGCCGTGGTCGGGGCCGGGGCGACGCTAGGACGATGCACCTTGCAGGGACGAGGCGAGGCGACGCTCGTGCCGCACGTGGGGAGGGGGACGCGGCTGCAGTAGCGCGGATCTGAGGAAGATTCGCCGGCGAGCTCGCCGGAGACGGCGGGGTCGTGGCGGTGGATGTAGCCAAAGACACGCTTTCAGGGCTCACTGCTCTTCTTCCACTCTTTTTGGTTGCCTTAGGGCCTGCGCTAGCTACTCCCGAAATCAGAAGCTTCTCAAATAATTCAGCTTTTGTCCAGATTATGATAACATGTAACGTAGAATCTAGAAAATGAAATAGAAACGAGCTGAAAAATCGGATACCAACTAGCTATTTCAAGCTCCCCAAAGGCCCAAACAGGCCCTTAAATCCTTAATATTCCTTCTATCCCATAATATAGAGAGAATTCTGTGTATAGTATAAAACAAGTTGCTCTTTCCTCTTTAGCACCTAAACTTTAAAAGTTTCCTATATAGATACTTCTAAAATTTTCCTTCTCTATGTAGCACTTTCGTTAGTTTTTATATTTGACGGTGTTAACTAGCAGGAGAAAAGACGATTATGTCCTTCTTAAGTTTTCAGACTTGCATTAGCCTCCTGCCTGTGATGTATATGTGAGCACTATGTTGACCGATCTGTTTCTTGTGTGTGTCGTGTGTATGTAGAAAATTCCAAAATATATAATCCCTCCATCACAAAATATTTGACGCCGTTGACTTTTTTAAAAATGTTTGACCGTTCGTCGTATTTAAGTAATTATTATTTTTTTTCCTATCATTTGATTTATTGTTAAATATACTTTTATGTATACATATAGTTTTACACATTTCACGAAAGTTTTTGAATAAGACGAACGATTAAACATATTTAAAAAAGTCAACGGCGTCAAACATTTAGAGAAGGAGGGAGTATTGATCAGCTGATGCAGTGCAATGGCTTTAATTGAATTGTTTCCTAATGCGTGTAGTAGCTTGAACCTGTCTCAGATTAGCTTTCCTATTTCTCTCGGAAACCATGCACGACAAGTATTAGCACGATCGATCAGATCGGCCGCTGCCATAGATCGTCGACTGCTGCTGCTGCTGCTGCTGCTGATCGATGTAGGCGCGCGACAAACAGGTCCCAAACTGTGTTGGTTCGTGACAGCACAGGACAAAAAAATAAAGAATAAAAAAAACAGCGGCAAAAGCAGCCAGTGGCAAATGTAGACTACGTGTACAGAGAAAGGGAAAAAAAAGTACGCCTAAAATACCAATGATCATGTACATGCAAGTCTGAAAACTAAAGAAGGATAAAACCGTCTTTTCTTTTCCTAGTAACACCGTCAAGTGTAAAAACTAACGGAAGTGCTACACGGGAAAGAAAATTGTAGAAGTGCCTAGATAGGGAACTTTTAATGGATGCTAGAGAGGGAAGAACAACTTTTTTGATGCGACATAGGGAATTTTCTCCATAATATAAGGCGCGGTCAAAGCTGACACGGTCTTTAAAACTAATCTAATGATATAATTTTTAATAAATAAAATTCATTTTATATTATACTAAGTATTGGTAAAATGTTTTAAAGGTTGAATCTTAAAATACGTGTGCCTTATATTATGGGATGGAGGGAGTAGTCTTCTCAAATCTCAACTGCTTTCTCGGTAAAAGGAAAAAAGAAAAAAAAATCCTTCCTAGCTGGTATATTTTCTGAAACTTTAGTACTTCCTCCTATCCAATCCCAAAATATAATAGATGTGATTCAACCAATTCTGGATAGAGGTTGCTATATTTTAGAATAGAAAAAATAAAAATAAAAATTTTAAAAATGAATCATATCTCAAAGTCAAATGAGTCGCGTTTCCAAATTCTAACGGTAACCGTTTTATTATCCGGTTCACATTTATAAACTGCTCGGCAAAACTGCCAAGTTTTAAAAATATCATATTTGTAAAATTAGGTGGTGTTTAGATCCAGGGACTTAACTTTAGTCCCTGTCTTTAGACACTAATTTAGAGTATTAAATATAGACTACTTACAAAACTAATTACATAAATAAAAGCTAATTCACGAGACAAATTTTTTAAGCCTAATTAATCTATAATTAGAGAATGTTTACTGTAGCATCACATAGGCTAATCATGAATTAATTAGGCTTATTAGATTCGTCTCGCAAATTAGTCCAAGATTATGGATGGGTTTTATTAATAGTCTACGTTTAATATTTATAATTAATTTTCAAACATCCGATGTGATAGGGACTTAAAAGTTTTAGTCCCATCTAAACAGGGCCTTAGTCTGAATTTTAGTGGCACAATCAAGTGGTAACCATGGTTATCGACTGGTCACTGATTGTGCCATGGTTATTCAGTGACCAGTCAGCATTCGTGAACCCTGAACTGACCACTGAGCCATCCCAAAAAATATGACATCACAATTTTCATTTCAGTTGAATCAAGCTCAAAAAACGTACAGCCAAGTCAGAACCACGTTTTCATCAAGACTAAGCGTACGCAAAGTTGACATACTTTATTTATATGCCTACCTGAATTTGTGAGGTTTGACTGCAGTTACTTCTTGAACAAAAGGACACTATTTTATGAATAATACATAGAAGTATATCTCAAGTAGTAAGTGGTATATACTACGCATTACGATCTTAGCACATTAGCCAAATGCACATGTAGAAATTAAGCTAAGCAGTCGAGACAGTCTTAAAAGGCTAAGATAAATAACCAGCTCCAGCAGCTAGACAGTCTTAAACAACTCATCCTATCCAAGCTGTTTCTCCTAGTGGAACTAACATAGGAATCTCATAAACAAAAGATAGAGTTCTTGTCACTGCGAACTTAGGCCTTGCATTCCTGAATAATCAAGAGGTACTTCATTTAGAAGATCCTTCGTAGTGACTTAACCCAAATTAAATTCCTTCCTCGAAGCTGAAGACTGCAAAAATATGTTGAGTATAATAAGCTCTATAAGGCACAGATCATCTAATAGATCATCTATACAATTAGTTTGTACAGCCAGATCAACAGATCATGTATACAGTGAGATATTCATATCATCTAATGGATTACCTGGATGTATTTCTTGTTGCTGCTCAGAGGCATCAGGGTTGAGATCAAAAGGATGCACAGCATGGTTGGCACCTCCCTGGACACCAATTCCAACATGTTCATCATCCTGGACACCATGGTTTTGATCTTCTTCCTGAACCGCAGGGCTAAGTTGCTCATTGAGGTCAGCTAACACCTCTGTATCTCCCTCATCTGGTGGTGAGTTTAGATCTATGGCCTTAACTGATCAATGGATGATGAAGTGGAAGGCCATAGAGGGGTAGCAAAAGGAGCTCTTTTTTTTTTCCTCCAAAATTTGGCACTACAGTATTTTTGTAACATTTTTAGCGCAATGGATGAAATAATCCAGATGTTTTTAGCATCCACCTCACCTGCACCTTCCCTTCTCAAATCAAATCAATCAAGCTCGAGCACACGCGCGAGCCAGCAGAATCGACTCGATTTCTCTACGAATTGTTGAGTTCGGAAGCTGTACTCCAATCCACGCACCATGGGCACAAGCTCGCAGGGGCGAAGCTAGGATTTGAAATTAGGGGGTGTGGGATGAAGATAAACCATGAGACCGAATAACTAATATTGATAACAAAGGAGATCAAATAGTCACCGTAAATAACAAGCAATGCGTAAACTAGTCCTTTAAGAAAAACTTGAATTTTAGCTCTTTAATAACATCATTGGAAGTTTGAAACTAGTCTTTATTGCTAAATTCTTTTAATGTAAACTATTGAATAATCTCACAAATAAGTATTATCTATTTTACTTTGAAAAAGATGAGAAATCACAAACTAATTTTATAGATCATGTTTTATGTTTCTTACTAATATTTTTAGACTTGCTAACTAACTAAACCGATAATACTTTCAAGCTACACAAAATAAACTAGATAAATATTTATCTTAGCTAACCTTAATATAGAGTAAAACATGGGGTGTAGTAGTGGTAGTGTTTGGATAGGGGGTATTGGCACCCTTTGGCACCCCCTACCTGCGCCACTGCAAGCTCGCCTAGCCGCCCTCCGACTCCACCACCTTCTCCCCCTATTCACGACAGGTACCCCTATTAAAATCATGGTTGTTCGACATGTGCTAAACTTACGATTTCATCTAACTGATTTATATTTTTGCAATTTTTCATTAAAATCGTATTATTTCAAAAAAAAAAACAGGAATTGGAGCGGATGGAAGCACCACCGGCCGAAGGAGATAGAGAGGAGGGAAGGTGATGTGGAGGAAGTGGGGGCCACTATTTTTTTAATCTTTTTGTTTGGCTGACGTGTGGGCTCACATATTTTGTTTTAATTTTTATTTTTTTAAATTTTGCTTCCAGTGCCACGTCAACGCCACGTGGGACGAGGACAATGTCAAACTAGTTTTGTAGGCACCACGTTAGCCGAAACCGTCATCCAAACCGCCTTGGATTTTATTTATACTGATTTTAGGAGTTGAGGGACGCATCATATCTCGTATCGTGGTTCAGGGACGAATTTTCATACTCGGCGATCAATTAAGGGACCTAAAGTGAACTTCTTATCTTTTGGAGCATCACGGCAAGAAGATGGGCAAAATGAACCTGGCCTGAGCTGAGCTTAGCCCAAAACATTATTTATTTATTTATTTTATCCAGTGCTTCACTCCAGGAGGTACGTTCTGATCCACAACCAAAGAAGCATCTCTCGCTGCGACATGAGCTCCACTGACTGACAAACATGCCCAAATACTTCTACCAGACGGGGCAATGTTGGTATAGCTGGATATTCGTCATCCCAGAGAGAATGAATCAGAATTAACCAGGAATCCAAAAGACATAATATAGCATGGCATATGATTGGTATATTAGGTACAACTAGATTACCAGCTAAGTTAACTTTTTAAGGGTCCTGCAGTTACAAGTTCTGAGTAAGTCATTTTGTCAGTTATAATCCGTTCCTGTGGCAATGACTAGAACTGGCACATACCTATATACAGAATACCGCACCCTTGTCACAGCAAATTAAGCACCAACGCTGAATGGTATCAGAGTAGTATATCCATGGACAGAGAAAATACAGGGTAAGTTCAAAAATCTAAGCATCATCTGCAGCAAATAAAATGTTCAGTTACTTGACAAGAAATTTAAAATACCGGAACAGACTACAAAATGAGTTAGTTCCAACAAAACCCATTTTCAGTAATGCGTTTCATATAATCCTATGTTTCAAGGCAAAATGTTTTATAGAACATCATATTTATGCCAAAAAAAATAGCATGCCATTATGATATATAATATTTAAATTATATACTGACATTAGTAGGCGTGAGAAACACATTAATAGACTCTACTATCCCCTTCCTCACTGACATGAGGGTGGTATTCAGTGACCAGTCAGCATTTGTAAACCCTGCATTCAGCGGCAAAAAAAATATGAAATCACAATTTTCATTTCAGCCGAATCAAGCTCTACTACTATAAACTTACAGCCATATCAGAACACATTATATATGGAGATTATAGCTACAAACACATTCCAAGTAGTAAGTGGCATATACTACGCATTATAATGTTCTTAGAACATTAGCGAAATGCACAGACACGTGCAGAAAGCTAAGAAGTCAAGACTGTCTTAAAAGGATAAAATGAATAACCAGCTGCAGGCTCCAACAGCTAGACGGTCAATTCTGTCTGAATTGTTCCTGCTAGTGGAACTAACATAGGATCTCATAGAAAAAAGACGAGAGTTCCTGTCACTGCAAAATTAAAGCCTTGCTGTCCTGAATAATTAAGAGAGGTACTTCACGTAGAAGATTCTTCCTCAAGATCTGAACCCATATCTTCTTCCTCGAAACTGAAGACTGCAACAATATGTACTAGAGTACAATAATAAGTTTTATAATGCACAGATGGGTGGATCAATCAACAAGGTAACCAATACCAAATGAATTTCCAAACTCCAAAGATAATTACGGAGGAATCATCAATTTTCAAAAATGAAGGGGAATAAGTAGCCATAAATGTCACTTAACATGTACAATTTATTAGTAAGTATAAGTGTCTAGGGGTAGTATTGTAACTTCACATCTATTGTACACAATTTATATTGCCCTTTGGGCCTAATCTAATTCAACTGTTCTGTCCCCAATTTCTCCCAATTGTGACACAATTAAGAGCTAATTCACAAGTCAACATATTGTGTTAGTGTCCAGAATTACTCATTCAAACCTGTGTTAATAATAGGGAATGAAAACTAATTCAAGAAGTAAACAGCTCAAATTTTAGAAGTCAATATATTATGTCTCTATTTATATTACTTAGTTCAACAGGGAAAAAACTCTGTATACTTCCATGGATCATACTTGACAGAATAAAATACATTGGATCATGCTTTCTCTGTATCCTGTCCAAATGCTGTTTGGCCCCCTTTTTTCGATAAATTTGTAGTGGCAATTTTAGTTTTTTCTTTCTCTCATTCACAAATAAAAAAAATACGGAGTAGCAAATTTCAGAAATATTGAAAGAACAAAAGTGTCAATAGTTAGCTTACGTTTTGTAGATCGATCCATCCTTTTCATAATAACTTCTATGTTCAATGTAGTCAAGAACTTCACAATTTTGTAAACGCCCTCATCAACTTCTGTACAGTGGACTTTCACTACCTTTAGATGTTTTGATGTTACAACCGGTTTCACTAATACGTTGTAATTTTCTTCTGTCTCTATCATAGATTTAGTGTCCTGTAATAGGGGAATGAATTTCAGCTTTAAAATTTCATGCACAATAACATTAAGAGTGAAGCGACTGTAAAAACATATACCTTGGAAATTTGAAGAGTGAAATTCTCTAGAACTGGTGACTTCTTGAGAATACAAGCTAGTGCCCAGAAATTATTAGCAACACACCACTCATTCAGTAACAAAGACTTCAAATTGCCAAACAAAGGGCACCATCTTAAATCACTTCTGAAAATATGCTGCAAAAAGTGCAGGTGACAAGGCCAGCCAATCTTTGTTGTGAATACAGTATCAATGAATAAAAATGATTGCTAAAATGTCAGATGATGAATATAGGGAGGGAAACAGAATAAGGGACAACAAACAACATAAAGGAGATAAGTTTTTATAGTAAGTGTACCATTTCAGGCTCAGCTATCAACTCCAAATTCTTAGCTTCCAATAGACCTCCCAGGAGCATGCATTTGGCACTATCATTGCCAGTCTCATCTATCATACAAAGACAACCATTACAGTTTTCACAGTTGCCAGAGTAAGTATTACTACAGTAGTCATCACAATCCTGCTGCGCTCTGACAAATCCCGTAAGTAATGACGGAATGCTTTTCAGAAATGGAACTCTGCCCCATAAAATGTCAAGATGGAGCGTAATGAGGTTTGGTGCATAAATGTGAGTGTGCTGATGATCACAGAATTGGGCCAAGTAGAAGCTAAGATATTTAACTGACTGGGACAAGATCTTCTTGACATTATAAAAGGATCAATTCTCAGAGAAACACATGTGTTCCAGTACAGGACAGCTTGAGAAGTCGAGGAAACAATCACCGAACACTATACCAGAAAGCTCTATTTTCATCAAGTGCTGTGAGACGAGAGGCATGCTGCCATCCATTTCAATTTGTGTCAACATGAAGTTATGGATTTTGAGCACCCGGACTTGGCATATTAGAGCATACATGATCCACATCACGACATGTCGGAATATAGTACTGCCCAGATCAAATTCATACCCGCCCAGTGAACTGAATTCCATCTCAAACATGCTTAGAGGCGCGCTTCCACGGTAGAGTAGTAGGATGTTGACAAACCTGTTGAAATCCTCGAAGCTCTCCCAGTCCCATCTGTCCTCCGTTTTGACAATACGCAGGGTGGGCGTGGATTTCCAGAGGTGGCGTGGCGCCAGCGGCGGGATAGGACGCGCTGGTCTTCACGGCCTCATCAGCCGACAAGAAGGACAGGATGTGCTGGAGGAGAGCGTCCGGGAGGACGTCGATTCCACCCTCCTCCCTGGCCTCAGCCATTTTCTTGCTTGTCAACCCCTTCCGCTTAGGAGGCATTCCGTCGAACAGGTGGCGGGCGAAGGGGACACTGTGCGCGCGAGAAGCGAAGAGCCGACTGACCACTGACCAGGTGCTGGTACAATCAAGTAGCCGCGCAGACGCTCGCGCCGCCGCACGTGGGGAGAGGGATGCGGGTGCAGTGCAGTAGCTCGGCCGCGGATCTGGCCGGCGGCGTCGCTGCTTCGCCGGCGGCGTCGGGGTGGGCGGCGCCTCAGTCCTCACAGCCCTCACTGCTGCTCCTGATTTTGTTTCTCTTAATTTTTTTTTCTCTATACAAATTTTGCTACTGAAAATCATGGCTATACGTGGTTTGGGGATAATAAAATAAAACGCGTCACTTTGGAAACGTGGTAATTTACCGTTGAGCTCTACCCCTATTTATTTACGTAATATTTTTCATAGATAGCAAGAGAAAAAACAATTCGCACGTAGAAAACATAGGAATTAGGAATGCTTGAATGCTTTGTACTTTCGAAATCTACATAGAATTATCCTTTTGATGGATAAATACAGTCCAATTTGGTATGCTAGGGGTTTTTTAAATTTTTGAAGTAAACAATCTTTCCTATGGGCACCAAAATTTCATATTTTCAAAAATTCTAGGCATCAATAGTTTTAATTAAAATCATCAAAATGCAAGAAAAAATCGTTAAGATCAAATAAATTCAACCAAATATGACTGAGATTTTGATCCATCGAGGGGTACTTAAAATTTTGAAATTTCAGTCTGAATTTTGAACACCGAGCTTGTCCGCCTAGTATCTCTAAAGCAACTAAGCCCTGTTTCTTTCAGCTTGGGATTATTATAATCTAGATTATCGAGTCAGATTACTATAAGCTAGATTGTTATAATCTGTAGTAGAATGAGCGGTTAGTTGTTTCTTTCCTAGATTAGTATAGCCTAGATTATTGGGTTTGCAAGTCTAAAGAGGGAGTGGGGTGGCATGGTGGGTAATTTTTCACCTAATAATCTAGAAAAAGCTCACCTAAATGAGCTTATCCGCTTTTTCATTTTATGATATATATCACCTGTCCCATTCATTAAATATACATGCAATCTTCTACCATATTTAGCTATAATGCATGCATACTCTAATCAGTCTTAAAGAGATGTAAATAAGAAAACATGAGATCGGTCACATGCACCATGCGGTAAGCAATTGCCACATATTACTACATTAGAGCTTAAAATTTACTGAAACAAACTATGCTAACATTGAATACGAAGTATTTAAGAAGTAGTATTACATTGAAACTACATAGGAGACCTTTTCAGATATGTCTGCAAATAGTCTGGGTGTCGGGGGCATCTCTACATCTTGTAGACCCTCGAGAATGTGAACCACTTCACCCATTGTCGGCCTATCAAACTCATTTTCTTGGATGCACCAACATGCAACTTTGCAAATCCTTTCAGCCTCTTCTAAATTAAAATCACCATTTAATTTGGGATCAAGCAAATCCTACACACTTCCCCCATGAAGTTTGCTCATGGCTTGCATAGGAAAATAGTCAAAATGATAATGCTTGCTTGTGTATGCTTCGGATAAATTCCTCCTCCCTGATATGATTTCTAGCAATACCATACCAAAACTGTAAACATCAACTTTTGGAGTGATAGCAACTCCACTAAGCCACTCCGGAGCAAGATACCCTTTAGTTCCCCTAAATGAAGTTAGAACCCGGCTAAAATCCCTTCCTACAAATGCCGCCATCCCAAAGTCTGCAATTTTTGGAGCAAATGATGCTTCAAGAAGTATATTTTCTGGCTTAATATCACAGTGTATGATACATTTGTGGCAACTCTCATGCAGGTAGAACAATCCTCTAGCAACTCCTATGGCTATTTGATGCCTAGTGCTCCAGTCTAGGATGGTACCATTGCTATGAAAAAGATGGGCATCCAGAGAACCATTTATCATGCGTTCATACACAAGTAGCCTCTTATCACCTTCATAGCAGAAACCGATCAATTTGACTAGGTTTATATGATGAATCAATCCAAGAGAGCTCACCTCAGCTCTGAATTGCTTCTCTCCCTGATGCAAACCATCAAGCCTTTTCACCGCAATAGTAGTTGAGTCACTTAATACTCCCTTGAACACAGAACCAAAACCACCCGACCCTAGCTTTTCTGAGAAATTTTTGGTAGCATGACTTAAATCAGTGTATTTGAAGGCTATTATTCCACTGTTGCCTTGGTTGTGGTGTAATGGCACACCACAACAATTGAATTTGATTCGCCAAATCAAGAAGAACATCACGAGCATTAGTAACCCAAAACCAACAATGCTTGCAGTGGTAACAACTGCAATAACTGGTTTTCGTTTGTTTTTGGTTGAAGCTGGCATATCTTTGGCAGCTAGGCGAAGGTAAAGAGTATCTTCAGAAAGACTTTCAATATTATCACGTAACTTTACATTAAGGAGTTCACTATGCCAAACAGAGCATACACTATCTTTGTAGGCATAAGCATTGCAGGAGCAGTTACTGAGACAAACTTCTGCACATTTGCTTTGAGTAGTAGCATCTTCTAATTTTTCAGGGTTAGCGGGCAATGTGACCCGAGCTATTGTTTGGAACATGTCTGTTGAGCTCCTATTACTGGGGCAATCTAATGGTGTATTCCTTATGCAACCTGCACTTCGATCCTTGAGCTTCCAATCTTGAGGTGATTTTTGAGAGAAGCTCTCCATACAATCACAAAATTGTTCTGAATTGCCATTGCAGATGCCAAAAGGTCCGCAGGTAGCAAACGGAGTGCAAGGATCAGGAGGTTGGGCATATAGTTGTGCCCAAGGTTCTGCATGTACTTCAGCCCAAGATTGATTGGCTTGCGACCAAATATTCAACTTGACCTGGCCAGACATGTCTATCGAGACGAACGAGGAGGATGATTCGTCTGATGAATGGTACATGAGGTACTCCTCTTCATCATTGTTAACATATGTTGGGGTAAGGAAACCTCTAGCCTCCGAATTCATTGTTAGAAGTGAATTGAGTAACGGCATAAGAGTATATGTCATTTGTATGGATGACCAACCAATATTCTATGTAAGGATCTCGATGCCAAAGGATAATACCTCTAGAGTTTAGTTGGACGGAATATGAGCCGAGACCCGGATCAATAAGGTTTTTCTTTGAGGTGCACGTACGGCACAACCCAGTTACTTTATTCCACCCAATCTTTGCACCAGGAAGCACAAGTTCGGTTGGGTAGTCGAAGCTCTGCCATAAGTATACATCAGGTAGGCTTTCTATGACAAGGTTTCCACTATCCAAGAGAATTGCACTAGTGTTTACACCGGTTTTGGCCTGTGCTGTCCCATTGGTGATTTGTGTAGACCATACTATGGATTTAATGGCATGGTTTATGATGACAAGGCTGCTACCATCTTCTGAGATTTTCATCTGTACTAGTTTGAGCTCTGGCTCAGTGATTGGCCTCTCCCTATTAGCAACCCACACAGTAGTACAAACTGGGATATTGTTGAACCATATGGCAAGGTACCAGCCAGGAGAGGTGACGTTACCATACGTATTTGCGGTGCCTTCAGGGAGTGCAGGCTTGAAGAAGCCGAGCGCGAACTTGCCGTTTCTCGAGATGAGCTTTTCGCCGACGGCGAGCACCTGCCCCGCCACGATAGTATCATTCGTGGCGGAGCATGATGGAGTGTGCAGGGAGATGACGAGGAGGAGACCAAGATACCTGTAGAGGGGAGGCATGAAAATATTGAAGTAGACACTAGAGAATGAAGCTACCATAGGTGTATGAGTACAAGGTGTTGGCACAAGTGAGGATATATATACAAGAATGTCGATGCAGCTTGGGACATGCCACATGACTGACTGCCCAGTTGATCTCCTAATATGGAAGCCAAAGTCAACGAATTACTGTATCTTCGCCTATACTATAAGTCATTTTGATTTTTCTTGTAAATCAATTTTTTTTAAGATTTGACCAAGTTTATAAAAGAATTTAGCAATATTTTCAATAGAAAACAAAGAAAACTATAAAAATTGTTCAACGTTACTATATTTTTTTACAAACTTGATTAAACTTTCAAGAAAATTGAATTAAAAAATCGAAACGATTTATAATATAAAGTGGAGGGAGCAGTAAAGAAGCCATCCGCGTTTACTTTGGTCAACCACAAGACCAAGCAGGCTAGCAAGTGAATTAGGCAAGCTGCACGCTAACTGACAGAACAAACAACGCTTTTGACCGTGCAACTAAGGGTGTGTTTAGTTCCAAAATTTTTTTCCAAACTTTCAACTTTCCATCACATCAAACCTTTCATACACACACAACTTTTCAGTCACATCGTCTCCAATTTCAACCAAATTCCAAACTTTGGACCAATCTAAACACAACCTAATTAGGAAGGCACACACGGCAACTTGAGATAATGGTTGATTATGATGACACAGCACTAGCCATGGCCACTTGTACCATCCTATTCCTCTGAGTATAGGTAGAAGAGAAAACACATATATAATCTCAAGTAGGACCATACTACGCGTTATGTTCTTAGCACATTAGTGAAATGCAGAAAAACTTCAGGAAAACCAGCTACTGATAAACTGCTAGACGATCTCATAAACAACTCGTTCCAAAACCCAGTTGTTCTTCCTAGTGGAGCTTGTCACTGCGCGAATTAAGCCTTGCATTACTAAATAATTAAAAGGTACTTTATCTAGAAGATCAATTTGTCAAGTCGTCAACAGTCAACCCTTCTTTGACCAGGCGTCAACCAATATTTCCTTCCTTGAAATGAAGGACTGCAACAGTATGCAATAATGTACAGTAAGTTTTACTCTCTTCGTTCCATAATATAAGTCGCATATTTTATAATATAAGGTGTGCATGTATATATGCAACTAACTAATACATCTTCACTACAAAAGATTGATTAGTGGTGGCAACTTTTTGTGACAAGTCGACGAGCACGATCGCAACACCTAAACGCCTTGTGGTGATATGGAGTCGCCAACCACCTCGATCTAGCCAAGCGACCAAATCAAGATGGGTTTTGTAGAAAAACAACTAAACCGGCTAGCGGAGCCGATTTAGAGATCAAAATCAGCCTCTACGCCGATTTAGATCGATATGATGATAACTACCCGTATCGTGGGCAAAACGGAAGGTTTCCAGGACAAACCTACAAAGAAGTGTCGCACTCTCGCAGCGGCGGCGGACGGTTTACGGCGCAAACCGACAAAGATATACTAAACTAGGGTAAAATAGAAAACATAGTAAAAGAACGATTCAAGTAGATTGTATTCGGGGGTTTTACAATGAACCGGCCTTGTCCCTTATATAGGGGTTGGTCTTGCTCTCTACAGGCCCTCCTCCACTTCCAACTCGGGATAGAAACCAATGGAAACATGAAACATGCCTTCCCGAGCAAGGAAACCCGAGACCCAACGAAAACAGACTCGGACTCGGACCCTGACGGTCTGACCGCCCACATACCTGCGGTCAGACCGGCCCTACTAGCCGGTCAGACCGCCCACATACCTGTGGTCTGACCGGCCCTGTGAAGGAAACCCGGCACTTTCCAAACATTGGAAATTTTTCCCTATTTCGTCCATAGGTGCCAAATTTGGGTGTAAACACATGCTCCCCTGCCTTTTTGGTGAACATACGTGAACCTAAAAGCATAGAACATGTTATCTCAGGGCGATAATTCAATTATCGGCCATAGGACTTCCTAAGCATCTTACCAAATGCTCGGGAAGTATTTCTTCAAGCTATCTCCCATTAATTGCTCTCTGAAAACACCGTCTTGAAGTGTCTTCATCTCCTTCAAAGTCTTCAAACGCTTGTCGATGACGTCTTCAAAATTGCTCCCCATCAAGGTCTTGTAATCTTCAATCGACAAGTCATCTTGCTTGAAATACCGAAGAGAGCCAAGATTTACCAACTGGCAAAACAACAATTTCAATAATGTTTTATTACTCGGCTTATCCATTAGCCTGAGCGTAGTAAAGAAAACTCAACAACTTAATATCATAAGATTTGGCAAAACTTCTCATTTCCTTGGACGTAAAGAAGCTCCTTTAACGTTTGAGGAATACCAAATCTATGAACAATATGCTTCAAAATAAAGTCAATTACCTCCGTACAAGTAATATTCTCGAGCGGCATGGCTTCGGTCCACTTAGTGAAGTAATCCATTGCAACTAGCACGAACCAATGCCCTTTTGATGACGAAGGATAAATTTGACCAATGAAATCCAAAGCCCAACCTTGGAACGGCTATGGTTTGATGATAGGATTCAATATAATGGCATGCGCTAATTGAACATTGCCGATCAGTTAACAAGCTTCACTCCCTCTATAACATTTGAAACAATCATCAATTAGTTTCGGCCAATGAAACCCCACTCTCCTAAGCAACCAATTTATCGTACGGGCCGATTGATGAATTTTACAAATCCCTTCATGTACTACTCTCCTAGCAACTTTAGATTGATCATTATCTAAGTAATACTCCATCTATTTTTCGGCGATATAATATTTGAGCGCTTGGCGCCGAATCTTCCGATCAACCTTAAGTGTAGGATCTTTCAAATATCTAATCAAAGGAATTCTCCAAGCTACTTCTAACTCATGGGCACAAATGTCCGAATTCACAATTAATTCGGCCTTTTAATCAATTGTAACGTGCCCCCCAGCCTCCTGTCTGGGATCGGTCAGACCGGCCATGCAATGCCAGTCAGACCACCCTGTCTGTCCGGTCAGACCGGCCATGCAGAGCCGGTCAGACCGCAGGTCACCACCGGTCAGACCGGCCATGCAATGCCGGTCAAACTGCCCCTGATATGTGATTTTGTCAATTTCATCCAAAGACTTAAAAATCAAGCACCGGCTTTTCTAGTATCAAAAATACTCATTTCTTCATATTATAACCAGATGCTTGGTGTATCAAAATATTAGACCAAAATCCCTCCTCTCTATACATATGAAAAATTATAATATCCAACTAATATGTATAGATGAATACCAATTCAAATGGCTTTTGAAACAATAATCATCATGGCATCAAAACACTTAGCCAATTGAAGTATGATCAATAATGAATCACCAAAGTCATATGTGTCACATGTATAGATTCCAATAAACTACAAATATAAGTAATCGGCTTGAGCATGTATGCAAAATATTAACAATGCCAATGTTCCTAAAGAAAACAACTCTAAAGCAAATCATCACATTGACCATTGACATTAGCCGAATTACTAATAAACAAAACTTTTATGGTGCAATAATTATGAAATCTATATATTATATGGTGATCCATAAAAACATATACGATTTGGCTTTAAATAAATATCAACGACTCATAAGCCAAATCACACTTCAAACAAATTATATGCCAACCTACCAATTCCACTACTTAGAACTGGCATTTGCAACATGTATGTATAATATCAATTCGATAAGCAAGAACACACATGTGCTAGATAGTAAGCAATGTTCTAACATGGCATAGGCATATAATATGATGATGAGCACAATAAACCCATACCTTGCCTTAGCATCCAACAAACGGCGGCTCAAAGATGTGATGTTGTATCCATTGCCGTTCATCTTCTCTTGGTTCCCTTATAAGCATAATAATGTCTTGCCCCCCAAGCAAAATCGGTTTTCTTGACTGCATGATTTAGAAGGCAAGACGAACACCGCACCAACATCCACAGCATCATGTGAAGGAGACTTATTTCTAATGACCGATGATTCTTCTATCATCAAATTGGATTTATCTCTACTATGGGAAATCACCGGTCTCTTAACTTTTACCTCTTTGGGTCTCCACACTTGCCTAGGTGCTGTTCGAGGCTCTAAATTATTACATGTTTTGTTCTTTACATCTTCGGCCTCATTTTCTTTTTGACCTATGGCTCAAAGACGCTGTAACCTCCTCTTTTGAGAGCGAGATAAGCCAGAAGGTGTCCACTTCGGCTGTGGTAGTTTTCCAGGAGCTAAACAATGATTCTTAATATTTTTGATCGAAGTAGAAGCTCCCATGTTGCTCTCAATTTTCCCGCTCACCTTAATGCCCCTCGGTCTGATCGGCCTCTGGGCCTGGTCAGACCGGCTGCAAGCCGTCGGTCAGATCGTCCAGGAGGGTCGGTCAGACCGGCTGTTGTCTGACGGTTAGACCGGCCAGCTGTTTTGGTCAGGCCGCCGATGTTGACAGTAATGGCGTCAGCTTCAGTCTTCTCCGCTTGTATAGTTTTCGCCGCATCTCCAGTAGGTACTTGAACATCTTGAGACTCCTTAATAGTAACGACCTTCGGAGCTTTGGCTTCTTTCCTCTCCCACACCTTCTTCACCTTTTTCACTTTTGATCCACCAGACCGATTCTTTTGTGGGAAACGGTCTTGTCTTGAGTTAAAATGACTTGGTATTGTCCTAGGTAATTGCTTCCATTCTTGATGATACGGCATAGGTGGTTGAGGCATCGACGGCATGTAATACATAAAAGGATAACCATATAGTGACATTGGATATGGATACTATGGCATCACAACCAGGGGTTTATATGGAGTTAGTATAGTTGATGGCTCCGATTGCTTTGGTGTTTGACCAAATCTCTTCCTACGAGATGATCTTGGTCTTTTTGAATCACTAGTTTGATTATCAAATCGTTGACCGGCTAATCCTTTCTTGTACTTAGCCATAAGCATCTCAAAAGTGAGCTTCGGCTTTTTGGCCCTTTGGAAACTAGATGACTCATCCTTTGCAACTTTATAATCTTCGGCCTTCACATTTTTGATCCTATTCTTGGGCCGAGGATCTCCAATAATAACACTTTTCCCTTTCTTTTTATCGACATCAATAGAACTAGTAGGGAGAGAATTACTAACAATTCCGGTCTTAGGCATAGGTGTAACCGAAATAGTTTCATAAGTGACCGATGAAGTATCAATCGGTCTTTGCTCCATCAAGCTTGCATCTTTGAAATAATCATGAAACTCATGCTCCATTCGTGACCATGTAGAAATTGAACTAGGAGCAAGTAAACTATACATGTAGATGCAAAGTTTGACAAGGAAAGGGGAAACAACTTCAACTTAAGCAAATCATCACTACCGGCTTTACCACATTGTTCAATAAATTGGCCGATATGTTCCATTGTTGTTATAGCATCCTCACCTGTGAATTTCGTGAAGTTGGGCACTTCAAATCCTTGCGGGTATGGAACCGAATCTACATGTTCAGGATACGGCCTTTAATATATATGCATGGCTACTTTGGATTCTATTTCACTACTATCCCGCAAGACATTGTCATCATCTTTTCCAACATCCACATGACCGATTTGTGACTCGGTCTTAGGTGACAATGCTATTTCACTTTCGCTTGTGATACAATCCGAACTGTCATTTAGTTCGGCTATATCTTCAATGGCATTATTCTCTAAGCTAGTAACACAATCCGAACCATTACTTGGTTCGACTATTCCATCATTGTCTAAACTAGTAACACAATCCGAACCAACACTTGGTTCGGCTATATTGGTTATTGCGTTATCATCCAAACTAGTAAGACAATCCAAATCAACATTTGGTTCGGCTATACTCGTTACGACATCATTGCACAAATTATTACCACAATCCGAACCATCGTTTGGTTCGGCTATACATGATATTGCACTATCATCTAAGGTGGCATTTAAACTATTGTCATCCACTCGGCTTTCCTGAGCCAGAGCTTCATGCAACACATGATCAACATCAAGAAATATCTGGCCATTCAATCTCTCTTTAATAGAATCAAGCAATCCATCATATGCAATGTTGGCCAAATCTTTGTCAGTTATTTTCAAGCTATAACATCGGTTTCTAACATCTCTAAATCTCTTGATATAATCAATGACAGGTTCATTGTATTTTTGCCTAACCGATGTCAAATTACTAAGATCATTTTTTCTAAAACTTTCCCTAATAATATCTCCAATCCAATCCTCCATAGTTTCAGGCCTTTGTTGATTTGGTGGTGTATTTGAAGGGGTGGTTGTTGCAGCGCAATATAATTATATTGGCCATACCTAGTGTCATGAGAATATCCTCTATTAGGATCATTGTAAGCATTAGAGATATGTGGAGTAGCATGACTAACAGTATTAACAGGTGATGAATAATAATTAAAATCAGTACTGCTAGTCGTGGTATGAAAACCTGAAGAAACTCCCAGAGAACCGGTCTGACCGGCCCATGGCCCGGTCTGACCGGTGGTCAGTGGTGCGGTCAGACCGGCCACAGGAGGCGCGATCTGGCCAAGATAGGGCACAGTCTGACCGGCTATGGTAGGCATGATCTGACCGGCATAGGGTGCGGTTAGACCGGTGTCACGACCGGTCATACCGTTAGCTAGGTTTTGCATATAGCCGATTCCCGTGTAATCAGCCGTATAAACACCCGTTGACCCTCCCATAGTATTATAAGCATATTGTATAGGAGCAAAACTAGAAGTAGCATATGCATCTACACAATGATTATTAACATTTTGAATAGCAAAGGACGGGTTGGGCAAATCGAAGGTTACCTTTGGTGAAATTACAACTTGAGGTAGCGGGACGTTTCCTCTCATGACGCCTTGATCGGTCCTAATGTATTGTGTAGCAATATTGTTGAACCCGTTCCCGCTCGTCATAGTTGATGAAGAAATTCCTTGATTAAATACGGCCATATAGCTCATAGCCGAAATATTTGACCGAATAGATTAATATACGGTCTTGATTTCTGTCGGTATGTTACTGTGTGTATGTAGCAAATTTACAAAAACTGAAACTTCCTGGTGATAGCCGATGCAAATTGAATCGGCTTTGATTTTTTCTTTATGCGAACAGTAATAGATCGGCTTGATAGCCTGATCTTTTTTTTAACACGTGCACAGTAATAAAAAGAAGCAAAGCTCCTGCTGCTTGTCTCCCGGTAGATCGGCTCTAATAGCCTGATCTTTTCTCTGTCGCCGTGTGAAACAAAAGGAAACGAGGTTACCGAACCGGCTGTTGCCTCCTGATGATGATCCTCGGTACACACGGCGTACTGGATGGCGAGTACTCAGATGGATTCAGGGACGTCCAAATAACTTCACCGCCGAATAGATTAATCTGGTAATAAAACCAATGCAGCGGCAATAGCAATTAAAGTGCAGACTAATTTCAGCCGTTTGGCCGAAACTGATTCGACGAAACGACTGGAGTAAACCAAATTCGGCCGTAATATAGCCGAATAGATAAAATCCCCAGCGGAGTCACCAAAAATCGTGTTGGCAACTTTTCGTGACAAGTCGACAAACACGATCGTAACACCTAAACGCCTTGTGGTGATATGGAGTCGCCAACCACCTCGATCTAGCCAAGCGACCAAATCAAGATGGGTTTTGTAGAAAAACAACTAAACCGGCTAGCGGAGCCGATTTAGAGATCAAAATCAGCATCTACGCCGATTTAGATCGATATGATGATAACTACCCGTATCGTGGGCAAAACGGAAGGTTTCCAGGACAAACCTACAAAGAAGTGTCGCACTCTCGCAGCGGCGGCGAACGGTTTACGGCGCAAACCGACAAAGATGGACTAAACTAGGGTAAAATAGAAAACATAGTAAAAGAACGATTCAAGTAGATTGTATTCGGTGGTTTTACAATGAACCGGCCTTGTCCCTTATATAGGGGTTGGTCTTGCCCTCTACAGGCCCTCCTCCACGTCCAATTCGGGATAGAAACCAATGGAAACACGAAACATGCCTTCCCGAGCAAGGAAACCCGAGACCCGACGAAAACAGATTCGGACTCGAACCCTGACGGTCTGACCGCCTACATACCTGCGGTCAGACCGGCCCTACTAGCCGGTCAGACCGCCCACATACCTGTGGTCTGACCGGCCCTGTGAAGGAAACCCGGCACTTTCCAAACTTTGGCAATTTTTCGCTATTTCGTCCATAGGTGCCAAATTTGGGTGTAAACAATTACATTGAATAAAAAGTATTTATGAAACATTACAATATTGAAACTATATATGAGACCTTTAAGTTATGGCTGCAAGTAGTCTTGGCATGGGGGGCATGTCAATCTCCTGCAGACCCTCAAGAAAGCGAACCACTTCAGCCATTGTTGGCCTATCAATTTCATTTTCTTGGATGCACCAACAAGCAACTTTACAAACCCTTTCAGCCTCTTCCAAATTGAAATCACCATGTAATTCTGGATCAAGCAAATTCTGCACACTTCCCTCATGAAGTTTGCTGATGGCTTGCACAGGAAAATAATCAAAATGATAATGGTTGCTTGTGTATGCGTCGGATAAATTCCTCCTTCCTGATATGATTTCTAGCAGTACCATACCAAAGCTGTAAACATCAACTTTTGGAGTAATAGCGACTCCGCTAAGCCACTCTGGGGCAAGATACCCTTTAGTTCCCCTGAAAGTAGTTAGAACCCGACTAAAATCCCTTCTCACAAATGCCGCCATCCCACAGTCTGCAATTTTGGGAGCAAATGATGCTTCAACAAGTATATTTTCTGGCTTAATATCACAGTGTATTATGCATTCATGGCAACTCTCATGCAAGTAGGACAATCCTCTAGCAACTCCTATGGCTATTTGATGCCTAGTGCTCCAATCTAGGACGGCACCATTGCTATGAAAAAGGTGGGCATCAAGAGAACCATTTATCATGTGCTCATACACAAGAAGCCTCTTATCACCTTCATAGCAGAGACCAATCAATTTGACAAGGTTTATATGTTGAATCAATCCAAGTGATCTCACCTCAGCCCTGAATTACTTTTCACCCTGATGCAAACCATCGAGCCGTTTCACTGCAATTGTAGTCGAGTCACTTAATACTCCCTTGAACACAGAACCAAAACCACCTGACCCTAGCTTTTCTGAGAAGATTTTAGTGGCATGACTTAAATCAGTATATCTAAAGGCTACTATTCCGCTGTTGCCTTGAGTGTGATGTAATGGCATACCACAACACTTGAGTTTGTTTTGCCAAATCAAGAACAACAACAAGAGCATTAATAACCCAAAACCAGTAATGCTTGCTATTAATGTAACAGCCGCAGGAACTGGTTTTCGTTTGTTTTTGGTTGAAGCTGGCATATCTTTTGCAGCAAGGCGAAGATAAAGAGTATCTTCAGAAAGACTTTCAATGCTATCTTGTAGCCTTAAATTAAGCAGTTCCCCACGCCAGGCATAGCATGTGCTATCTTCATAGGCATAAGCAATGCAAGAGCAGTTTCTAAGACAAGCTTCTTCGCATTTGCTCTGAGTGGTAGCATCTTCTACTCTTTTATGATTTGTGGGCAATACGCCACGACCTATTGCGAGGAACATGTCTATCGAGCTCCTATTACTAGAGCAATCTAATGGTGTATTTCTGAAGCAACCCGCAGTTCGATCCATGAGCTCCCAATCTTGTGGTGACTTCGGAGAGAAGCCCTCCATACAATCACAAAATGGTTTTCTACTGCCATCGCAGACGCCAAAAGGTCCGCAAGTAGCAATGCAGAAACTGAATGGTCCGCAGGCAGCAAATAAAGCGCAGGGATCAGTGGGATGGGCATATACTTCTTGCCAATATTGATTAACTTGCGACCAAATGCTCAACTTGAGCTGGCCAGACATGTCTATTGAGACAAATGAGGAAGCTAATTCGTCTGATGAGTGGTACATGAAGTATTCCTCTTCATCATTATTAACATAAGATGGCATAAGGAAACCTTTGGTCTGTGAATTCATCTCTAGTTGCGAATTATGTAACGGTATGAGCATGTTCGTCAATTGTACCGATGACCAGGTCAAATACTCTATGTAAGGATCTCGACGCCACAGGATAAAACCCCTCTCGTTCAGTTGGACGAAATATGAGCCGAGACCTGGATCAATAAGGTTTTTCTTTGATATACCGGTACGATGCAACCCGGTGACCTTATTCCACCCAAACTTTGCACCAGGAAGCACAAGATCTGTCGCGTCATCAAAGCTCTGCCACAGATAAACATCAGATAGGCTTTCTATGACAAGGTTTCCACTATCCAAGAGAATTGCACTAGTATTCATGCTGGTTTTGGCTTGTGCTGTCCTATTGGCAATTTGTCTGGACCATACTGTGGATTCAGTGGCACGGTTTATGATGATGGCAAGGCTACTGCCATCTTGTGAGAATTTCAGCTGTGCTAGATTAAGCTCGTGATCAGTTATTGGCCTCTCCCTGTTTGCAACCCACACGGTGGTACAAACTGGAATCTCGTTGAACCATATGGCGAGGTACCAGCCAGGAGATGCAATGTTTTTATACTTACTTCCAGCGTCTTCAGGGAGTGTAGGCTTGAAGAAGCCGAGCGCGAACTTGCCATTTCTCGAGATGAGCTTTTCGCCAACGGCGAGCAACTGGCCCGCCGCAAGAGTGTCATTTGTGGCATAGCATGATGGAGTGTGCATTGAGAGGAGGAGGAGGAGGAGCCCGAGATAGGCGTGGAGGGGAGGCATGGAAATATTGGAGAAGCATATAGTAGCAGAGAATATATTGGGAGTACGTATGTATAGCAGAAAGTCGATTCAAGTTTGACTGTTGATTGTTGAGCGGCGACGCTAGCTGCCGGGAAACTGAACTGTCAGATTAAGTGTTGATTTGGACATGAGTGGCAAGCATGTACGAACCATGGAATTAATTAGGCAGGAGGTAGACTAATTAGTCTCCGTTGACGCCATCGGCGTTTAATTACTTTGGTCAATCACCAAGACCAAGCCTCTCCAGACTGGCAGATTTGGATGCATATATGCAGCTGCAGCTCCAGTTGCTGTACGCCTGTATATTGGTGGAGAATAAAATGAACAGGAAGCTACTGTTAATCTGCACATATGTGTGTTGCTTTGATACCTGTTTTAATTGATGGGGAAACAGAACAAATATTTGATTGTGCAAGTCTGTGACTTTGGCAGGCACACGGCAACTTGAGATTATTGTCTATTACGACGATACAGGAGTACGGGACCATATATAGCCACTTTGTACCGGCCTACTGAGTAGGAAGAAGAGATGATATAAATAACCTCTAGTAAGTGACAATACTACGCGTTATGTTCTTAGCACATCACTAAAACTAGGGTTGAAAGTGATTAGGATAGTTTCTACCACCGGACATTTTTTCGGATTCGGATAGTTTCAGTTGGATATATCCAAAAATTTTTGAATTCGGATATTTTTTTTTCGGAAATGTAAACGAATATGATATAGGTGATCTGTCGGAATCGGATAACGGTAAGATACTATCCGGTATTTTTCATCGGATATCCAGTACTCTTATGCAAAAACATGTTTTTTTCTCTACTTAGGTAGAACAAAACAAACCATATAAAAAAACAAGGAATAGCAATTAACATACAAACAAATGGAAAAATTCAATTCTGAAAAATAACCACTCAAATTTTCAAAAACATTCAATTCAATTCTGAAAATTTTAAAAACTTTTAATTCAAAAATTGAAAAGTTTCAGTTCGAATTCAAAACTCTCAACTCAGATTTAAAAAATTCTACTCAAATTCTAGAACGTTTAATTCAATTTCGAAATTCTCAACTCCAATTGAAATGTTCAACCCAAAATTTAAAATATTCAACCAATTTTCAAATATTTCAATGTGCCTACGAAAATTTCAGTGATACACATTAATTTATTTGTTTCATGATAACATAAATTTGTATGGAAAGTAAACACAACATTTTCTATCTCCCCATTTTTAAAATATTGATGTTTTGTTTCTGAAAACTAATGGCTATATCTCTTCCTCGATTTAAGAAGCTTACTTTGAGGGGCCTTGATATTTCGATAATTATTCGTCACCATATTCGTTTCGATTCGTATTCGCTCCGTATCTGTATTCAATATATATTCGATTCCGTTTTCGTATCTGGGTTTCCGATTTCGATTCCGAGAAAAAAATATGAAAACGAATATGATAGAGCTAGTTTCCGACCATATTCGATCCGTTTTCATCCCTAACTGCAACTAGTAAGCGTGCACGTGGATTCCACGTGACTAAAAATTTAATAAATAGATCAGGGGTTGAGGTTAGAAGATATCGATATTTTGGGATAGAAAAGTTAAGGTTTGCTTCGAGGTTTCAATCCTAGTTCGTGAGTTGAGAGAGAAGTGCTTTAGATGCACTTTGTACACACATATTGATCAAACAAAATTGATCTACTTTCAAGAGTTTCGTCAATACATGTTTTTTTTTGGGATCCCAACGGTTTGATTGGAGTACATTGTGTGGTCTAACCGGTGGGTGGTCACATTGGTGGAAGGGAGATGGTTCAACCGGCAGTCAGACCGGTGGTGTGCAGGCGGTCAGACCAGCAGCAATCCAGCAATGTAACCGGTGCAACTTCGTCAAGTTGAGGGTAACAACTTTTATTTTCACTAAAAGCTTTTGGTTTTTTGGTGTTCATGACATTCATCCCCGTCTGATAGGCTTGGTTCTGGTATTCAATCCTATAGAGCTCAGCGATGCCAGATCTGGCATGGGGGAACACGGCAATGGCGGGTATGGCAGTGGGGAGCTCAACGACGACGAGTGTGGAGCTAGGAGCTCAGCAACTGTGACTGTGGCGCTGGGAGCTCAATGACAGTAGGTGCAGCGGCCGGGAGTGGTGATGGCAAATCCGGTGTTGGGAAGCTCGTGATGCCGAATCTAACACTCGAGAGCTCGATGTCGGCGGTCCGGCGGTGCCAACCTTGAGAGGTGCAGATCCACCGTCGCTGGCCTCAGGAGCTGTAAGGCCTCGGCGGCGACGGACAGTAGTGATGAGGACGATGGCAGCGGCAATTGATGTGGGCTAGTTAGGGTCTCGAATTTTGGAATTTTTATTCTTTTTCACAAGCAGACGGCTTAACTTTACGGTTTACAAAAATCACTTCTCACGCACGGGTGTACTGTCTGCTTGAAAAAATGCTGATTTTTACATACACCTAGGAGGAGGCAAGTGTTATAGCACATAAAAGGAAAACCTAAAAAATTGAAAATTTCCCACCAGATTTCAACAGCATGCCACTCAGCCATTTGCAAAAATGGGTTTTAGCCGTTTGCAAAGATTATCTTTCTTAGTGTTAACCGTCATAAATTTTGGATTATGTTCCTGCTATTTGAAGAATATGCTTATGCTTCTTGACCAAATCTGCATATAAATTAATGTCCTTTGGATGGATGAATTATCTGTATACTTAATATATGGGAAAACCTCAAAGACATATCACATATGAATACACACCGGCCTACGTATAGTATATCTATGCCTATACGAGAAGGATTCTTCTGAACAGGAATAGAGAGTTCCGAACAGATAAGCAATAAGACAGCAGCTTTGGCAAGATCTTGAAGACCACTTGGATTCAACCAGCATTTCGTCAAAAGACTTCCAACTTTCCAAGATTATGTCTAGAAGTCCCTGACGAATACTAGTCAGGGCTAGGACAGGGTCAGAGTATTGAATCAACCAACTGGCCATCAACCCATTGAGCCAAGCTGCCAAGAAGATCCAGAAGATCAATCTCGACAAGATCATTAGCTCACTAATTAGTCTAAAATAGATCCGTATACATCCTTGTAAACATAAATTTTCCCTCGTTTGTCAATGCCAACAGGACATAAGTTTATTAATCTGAGAACAGCCTAAACCTATATAAAAATCTTCTTGCATCTTACTGGGATATATACCACAGAGGAGACCCGAGTATACATTTTACTGACAATACTATTCTATGACAAATATATACTCACATTTTGCATGGTTTAGTGCTTTTAATTTTCGAAGTAGAAAATACCACAGCCAAAATTTTCAAAAAAAAAAGAAAGAAGCTGCGGTCTGAAAAATCCATTAAATTTTAACTAAAACCATCAAAATGTGAGAATTTGTCGAAACCAAATGAATTCAACCAAATATGATCAAGATTTCAATCATCTGGGGTACTGAAACTTTTGAAATTTTGGTCTGAATTTTCTTTTTAACCCTGAGCATGTTCAGCTTGCACTTGCCGTCTATCTCCAAAACAACTAGTTGGATAAACTTTGGATACTCGTGGCATGCTTTTCAAACTATTAAACAGTACGTTTCGTGTGAAAACTTTATATATGAAAGTTGTTCTAAAATATAAGATTAATTTATTTTTCAAGTTTCTAATAATTAAAACTCAATTAGTCACACATTATTGCCATCTCGTTTTACGTGAAACACTTAATCTTTATCTTCATCTTCAGGATGTTCAAACACCACCTAAGTAATGGTACCAGCTTCTTCAATTTTAGGGTATATGTCATCCGTCCGATCAATGAATAGCAAAACATACACAATGGCAGGTAATTTTAGTTCTATCATATTTGGATATAATGCGTGCATAGTATAATCAGTCATTAGGAAAAGTAATAAGAAATGAGATTACTCACCAGCACCACACAGTAAAACTAAGCAATTGCCAGATTATTACATTGGAACTTTCAATTTGCTCAAACAAAAGACTGATTACATTGAATACAAAGTATTTATGAAATATTACAACACTGAAACTATATATGAGACCTTTCGGTTATGGCTGCAAGTAGTCTTGGCATGGGGGGCATGTCAACCTCCTGTAGACCCTCAAGAAAGCGAACCACTTCACCCATTGTTGGCCTATCAATTTCATCTTCTTGAATGCACCAACATGCAACTTTACAAACTCTTTCAGCCTCTTCCAAATTGAAATCACCATGTAATTCTGGATCAAGCAAATTCTGCACACTTCCCTCATGAAGTTTGCTGATGGCTTGCACGGGAAAATAATCAAAATGATAATGGTTGCTTGTGTATGCTTCAGATAAATTCCTTCTTCCTGATATGATTTCTAGCAGTACCATACCAAAACTGTAAACATCAACTTTTGGAGTAATAGCGACTCCGCTAAGCCACTCTGGGGCAAGATACCCTTTAGTTCCCCTGAAAGTAGTTAGAACCCGACTAAAATCCCTTCCCACAAATGCCGCCATCCCAAAGTCTGCAATTTTAGGAGCAAATGATGCTTCAAGAAGTATATTTTCTGGCTTAATATCGCAGTGTATGATGCATTCACGGCAACTCTCATGCAAGTAGGACAATCCTCTAGCAACTCCTATGGCTATTTGATGCCTAGTGTTCCAGTCTAGGACAGCACCATTGCTATGAAAAAGGTGGGCATCAAGAGAACCATTTACCATGTGTTCATACACAAGTAACCTCTTATCACCTTCACAGCAGAAACCAATCAATTTGACAAGATTTATATGTTGAATCAATCCAAGTGAACTCACCTCAGCCCTGAATTGCTTTTCTCCCTGATGTGAACCATCGAGCCTTTTCACCGCAATAGTAGTTGAGTCTCTTAATACTCCCTTGAACACAGAACCAAAACCACCTGACCCCAACTTTTCTGAGAAATTTTTGGTAGCATGACTTAAATCAGTGTATCTGAAGGCTATTATTCCACTGTTGCCTTGGTTGTGGTGTAATGTTACACCACAACACTTGAATTTGTTCCGCCAAATCAAGAAGAATAGCATGAGCATTAGTAACCCAAAACCGGCAATGCTTGCAGCGGTAACAGCCACAACAACTGGTTTTTGTTTGTTTTTGGTCGTAGCTGGCATATCTTTGGCAGCTAGGCGAAGGTAAAGAGTATCTTCAGAAAGACTTTCAATGCTGTCATGTAGCTTTACATTAAGGAGTTCACTATGCCAGACAAAGCATGTGCTATCTTTGTAGGCATAAGCATTGCAGGAGCAGTTACTGAGACAAGATTCGGCACATTTGCTTTGAGTGGTAGCATCTTCTATTTTTTCGGGGTTAGCTGGCAATGCGACCCGAGTTATTGTGTGGAACATGTCTGTCGAGCTCTTGTTACTAGGGCAATCTAATGGCGTATTTCTGAAGCAACCTGCGGTTCGATCCTTGAGCTCCCAATCTTGAGGTGACTTCTGAGAGAAGCTCTCCATACAATCACAAAATAAATCTGAATTGCCATTGCATACGCTAAAAGGTCCGCAGGTTGCAAATGGAGTGCATGGATCAGGAGGCTGTGCATATACTTCTTGCCAAGACTGATTAGCTTGTGACCAAATGCTCAACTTGAGCTGGCCAGACATGTCTATTGAGACAAATGAGGAAGAGGATTCATCTGATGAATGGTACATGAAGTATTCCTCTTCGTTGTTGTTAGTATAATTTGGGGTAAGGAAACCTTTGGTCTGTGCATTCATTTCTAGTAGCGAATTGAGTAATGGTATGAGCATATTTGTCAATTGGACAGATGACCAGGTCCAATACTCCATGTAAGGATCTCGACGCCACAGGATAATGCCCCTCTCGTTCAGTTGAACGGAATATGGGCCGAGACCCGGATCAATAAGGTTTTTCTTTGATATACCAGTACGATGCAACCTGGTGACCTTATTCCACCCAAACTTTGCGCCAGGAAGCGCAAGATCCGTCGGTTCATCAAAGCTCTGCCACAGATAAACATCAGGGATGCTTTCTATGACAAGATTTCCACTGTCCAAGAGAATTGCACTAGTGTTCATGCTGGTTTTAGCTTGTGCTGTCCTATTGGCAATTTGTCTGGACCATACTGTGTATTCAGTAGCACGGTTTATGATGATGGCAAGGCTACTGCCATTTTGTGAGAATTTCAGCTGTGTTAGCTTGATCTCTAGATCAGTGATTGGCCTCTCCCTATTAGCAACCCACACGGTGGTACAAACCGGGATCTTGTTGAACCATATGGCAAGGTACCATCCAGGAGAGGTGATGTTGCCATACTTACTTGCAATGCCTTCAGGGAGTGCCGGCTTGTAGAAGCCGAGCGCGAACTTGCCGTTCCTCGAGACGAGCTTCTCCCCGACGGCGAGCACCTGCCCCACCGCGAGGGTATCATTCGCCGCGGCGGAGCATGATGGATTGTGCAAGGAGAAGAGGAGGAGGAGGAGGAAGAACCCGAGATGGGTGTGGAGTGGAGACATGGAAATGTTGGAGAAAGTAGCAGAGGATGGATTGGAGAGGCAGAAGCATGGATGTGTGAGAAGTAGGTGTTGTTGGGACTTGGGAGTGTGTGGTGATATATACAGGAAAATTGATGCAAGTTTGACTGTTGATATTGAGCAGCGACACTAGATGCCGGGAAACTGAACTGTCAGATTAAGTGTTGATATGGACATGACTGGAGCAGTTGTAGACTAGTCTCTATTGGAGTTTACTTTGGTCAATGACCAAAGACCAAGTAAAGCTGTAGCTACATGCCTCTCCAGGCTGGAAGATTTGGATGCTTGCAGCTGCAGCTCCCAGTTGCTGTACTCCTGTGAGCTGGTGGAGAAGAAAATGAACAGGAAGCTTAGTGTGAACCTGCACAAATGTGTGTTGCTTTGTTAGCTGTTTTAATTGACGGGGAAGAAGAGAATGGATTTGTAGAAACAGAACACAAATTGTTTGACTGTTCAACTTCAGCAGGCACATGGCAACTTGAGATTATTGTCGATTACGACGACACAGGACTGCACATGGCCCCACTTGTACCGGCCTAACGAACAAATATATAATCTCAAGTAGCAAGTGACAGCACTACGCGTTATGTTCTTATATTAGCACATTAGCGAAAAGAACAGGACTGCAGAAAAACCAGCTACAGATTAACCGCTAAACAACTCATTCCAAAACACAGTTGTTCTTCCTAGTGAAACTAACCTAGCAATCTCATTGACAAGACAGAGAGTTCTTGTTACTGCGAACTTTAAGCCTTGCATTACTAAATAACTAAGAGGTGCTTCATCTAGCTGATCTATTGTTACTTCTTTCTCATTTTTTCTTTTTTTAAAAAATAACTGAACCGGCAGAAGAACTGCCAATTGTATTATAATAAGTCGGAGAAAAAACATAGCCAGGTTACAAGAAAAGGAAAAGGTAACACCTCGGCGAGAAAATCCTCGCCAAGCACCTCAGGGAAAAAAAAAGCGCCACTACTAGGATTCACTGCGTCTTCTTTCTTTTTTTTGACCAGGCATCAACAAATATTTCCTTCCTCCAGACAGAAGACTGCATCAGTATCCAAAATACAATAAGTTTGAGGCAGAGATGTGCGATTCAATCAACAATACGTGCAATACTGAATGCCCTTTCAAAGATAAGGAACAATAATTTCAAAGATGAAGGTAAATAAGAAGCCAGATAATGTATCAATGTCAGATAACAGGTACTAAGATCTATTCCACTAGTCAACAAATTGTGTTCCTGTCCAGAATTACTCATGCGGAAACTGTGTTAACAAGACTAACATGAAATGAAAGATATTCAACAAGTAAACAGTTCAAATTGTAGAAGTCAAGTTATTCTGTTTCTATTTATATTTTCATGGATCGTACTTGACAACAAAACACAATGGATCATGTTTTCCTTTTATCCCTTCTAAATACAGTTTTCTTTTTTCAGTTTTCCTTTCCTTGTTTTCTAAATCTCTATTTCCAGTTCTAGTTATTTATTTCTATCATTTGCAATAAAAAAAAAATCAGAAATACTGGAAGAATGAAAAAATGTCAACAGTAAGCTTACGTTTTGGTTGTTGTTTCCTCTGCTTGATAATAACTTTTTTGTCCAATGTACTCAACCACTTCCCAATTTTGTAAACCCCCTCATCAACTTCTTTACAGTGGACTTTCACTACCTTAAGGTGTTCTGATATTGCAGCTGGTTTCCACAATGGATTGTCATTCTCTTCTGTTTCCAATTCCACCATAGATTTATATTCCTGTAGCAGGGAAATAAATTTCACCTTCAATTAATCATGCACAACAACTTTAACAATGCAGCAGTTGTAAAAACATATACCTTGGAAATTTTAAGAGTGAGCTTCCGTAGAACTGGTGAGTGTTCAAGAATACAAGCTAGTGCCGAGAAATTAGAAGCAAGACACCACTCATTGAGTAACAAACACTTCATCTTGCTAAACAAAGGGCACCATCTTAAATCACTTCTGAAAATAAACTGGATAAAGTGCAAGCGAGAAAGTCAACCGAATTTTGTTGTGAATACAATAATTTAAGAGCCAAGACATAGTAATGCATGAAACATATTCTTAAGAAGTTAAAATGGTGAATCAGATACAGGAAATAACATAAATTAAGGAGATATCTGATAAGATGTTAACGTAAGCTTACTATGTTAGGTCCAGCTATCAACTTCAAATTCTCAGCTTCTGTTAGACCTCCTAGGAGCACGCTTTCAGAATCGTCGCTAACCTCATATCTACAATGACAGCCATCACAGTATTCATCTTCACAATTACCAGAGTAACTATTACTGCACGAGTCATCGCAATCCTGGTGGGGTCTGACAGATGCTTCAACTAATGAGGGCATTCTTCCGAGAAAAGGAGTTCTGCCACAAAAACCTTCAAGTAAGAGCGTAACGAGGCTCGGTGCATAAATGTCCGTGCGGTGATACTCACCGAATTGACAATGGAAGATATGAAGACATTGTATCGACCGGGACAAAATCTCGTAAACGGAATCAAAGCCGCAATTCTTGGTGAAATATAGCTCCTTCAGCGCAGGACAGCTCGAGAAGTTAAGGAAGCAATTCTTCAACTCTATACCAGAGAGTTCTATCTTGGTCAAGTGTGGCGAGACAAGAGGCATGCCCTTGTACACTTCAATGTCTATCTGATCGAGGTTATGGATCTTGAGCACCTGAACTCGGCACATTACGGCATACATGACCCACAGCATGACGCATTGGTATGGATCACTGCCGCCATCATGCACCACGTCCTCGTATCGGCGTGCATTGAACCTCAAATCAAGCTCGCGCAAAGGCGAGATGCCACGGAGGAGCACCAGATGGTTGACGAACTTCTTGAACTCGTCGGAGCTCTTCCATCTATCAGTACTGTAAGCGACGCGCAGGATGTCCGTGGATTTCCAGAGGTGGCGCCATCGCCGGGACAGGACGCAGGTCTTCACGGCCTCGTCGGCGGACAGCAGGGACAGGATCTGCTGGAGGAGCTCGTCGGGGAGGTCGTCGATCCCGCACTCTTCGCTGGGAGACATTCCGTCGAACAGGTGGCGGGCGTAGCCGGGGCACTGTGCTACGCAAAGACACGAAGAGATCGGATGATCCCCCGGCTTCACCAGGCGCTGTGTCGCCGCTTCGACTTCGCGGCGGTCCTCTGCGCGGCGCGGGGCGGCGCTAGAACGAAGCGCCTCGACGGGGCTCTTCTGAGGAGGCGTCGCCGGCGGTGGAGTCGGAAGCCGGGGCGCCGCGTCCTCTAGAAGTCCAGCCCTTATAGGATAGACTGGTAATATATTATAAAAAGGTAATAGAAACTCCATGCATTACGGTTTTTATTTATTAATCTGGAGAATAAACTCCAGATATATTATCATCCAAATCACTTAAAAGGAAACATCTCACCATGAGCTCTATAGGATATGAAACATGTCCAAATACTTTGCCAGATGTGTTATATGCAGAGCAATGTTGACATCCAAATATCCAATTCAGAGCACTCTCAGGATATGCCACTCAATTCGTAGCACTTTTATATTATGCCACTAGGAGTGTGAATTCCTTTTTTCCCATGCCACTTTTTGTCGTTCAATGTCAACTCTCCACCCTCGACACGCCGGCGAGTTTCTCCGTCCACCACATGCCAACGCCTGTGGGATGGACAACGAGTTCGTCCGTCCTCCACACCGCTATTGAGGGGGTCTTCTTCTTATCTTCCTGGCCATCAAAGAGGCGAGGATTGCCTCCACATCTTGTTGGCCATCCTTTTTAACGGATGCTCCGACGAGGAATGGGTTGGCAAAAGTCGAGAAAGTCATTCTTGAAGGCGGAAACAGGAAGCAGGGGTCAGCTCGACCTTGATGGCGCAACCCTCCTTGTTATCTCGGGCTACTCCGGGCATAGGATGGGTGGGCGAGCAGAAGTTGAGAAGGCCATCCTTGGCAACGAAGACAAGAAGTGGTGGATAATATAGTGACGTTGATGACGTTTGCAGTGTACAAATAAACAAGGTAGATACATACACATAATGTTTTTTTTTTTGAAGGAAACCCATACATATATAATAAGCTAGAGCGATTTACTGAGCCAGATTCTATGTCGCAGATATCCATTCGGTGTATGCCACCTTGATCTTCTTCAGTCTGACGACCACATCACTCATTGTCATCCTTTCATTTGGCAAATCACTAGAGCAGATCAAACCCAGCTCAAATATTGGCACAAGAAAGCTCTCATCCAAGTTGCAGCTGGAAGACGAGGAGCCTTGCAGTAGATGCCTATCCACCACATGGACAAGTTTTGTAGGAAATACCTGATGAACCCACTCTCTAAGGCTTATTAGGTCTCCAAGAAACATAGCATCCATTGGTCTCCTTCCAGTGAAAACTTCAAGAAGCATGATCCCATAGCTGAACACATCACTCTTACGTGATGCTTTTCCCATAGAGCCATATTCTACACAGGAAAAACATTAAAGAAGTTATACTTAGGACGACGTGATATCTATCTTCTATCTATCTATCTATCTATCTATCTATTATATACTAAAAGTCCATTAAACTTCCTACAAAAACTTTCAAGCCGCTATGTGGGATTCCTATAAATGCTCCTAAACTGCTACGTGGCTCTCTAATAAATCGGTAGGCCCACAATTTTCATCTATTAGATTTATTTTTAGAAAAAAAAAACACCACAATCCATCTCCCTCCCCTCTCCCCACCAGCCCACCCTCCTCCCCTACGTGAGTACGTATCCTCCCCCCTCCTATCAAATCTTCTCGTCTCTTTATTTCTTTTCAAGTTTATTATAATTAAAAATATTTTTTAAATAATTTTCGTATAGAGAAATAATCATAACCTTTAAATTGCACATAAATCTTTTTTATCGTTCTTCATTGTCGTATTCATAGTGCTTAATCAATCATTCAAATACCAATAAAAGCTACTATATTATTTACCAATAAAAGCTACTATATTATTTAACTCATAAGGAATATTTAATTTTCATCATATCCTAACCTTAGGATGCAATTGAAACTGCTAAAAAAAATAGAAAAAACAACAATGTATATTATATGATCAAGTATCACTTTATAAAATATTCATAAAAAAATTAAATATGATAGATATGACAAAAATAAAAACACTTAAATCGTTAGTAACATTCAAAAATAATTCCTCTATTATTTTAAATCATATCAGTACCTTTCGCATGCCATCCCAATAATAAAAAAAATTATGTAGAAATAGATAATGTAGATCATATCATCATATATCACTTCACAATCATGTATAATTAGATTAGATCTATAATATCATAAAATAAAATACTATAATTAGTTCTGCTTAGCACTCAAAAAAAATACCACTGTTCTAATATTGATATGTTAAAATAATATTATTTTTCACAAAACGAAGTAATGTTACTTAAATATTTCATGAAAAATTGACGTCATCATAACTTTCATATTTAAAGCAATCTACAATATCCCAAACTAAAATACTCTAATTGTGATTAGCATTAAAAATATTATCTCCACTTTAAAATATGAATTATCACAATAATGTAAATCTAGATATGTCTAGATAAATATTTTGATATAATTATATCTTTAGTATTTAAAGGACTATAAAAAATAGTTAAATGAACTAGACCAATGTGTCTTAATTAAGAGTAATAGGAGGTGTATATGTTTATCCGTTCATCTTCAATCTTTCGAGTTTAAACTTAAGTTAATCTGAGTATATAGTATATAAGGTCCAATGTACTCGTCTCACACATATCTTGCCTTATGTGTCAATTCTATGTTACACTTAGCCCTTGTATCAATTCTATGTATGTACTGCTATCCACCAATCATTGAGGCAGAATATTATTATATACTCTTTCCATATTTTAATGTATGACACTGTTGACTTTTTAAGATACATTTGACCATTTGTCTTATTCAAAAATTTATGTAATTATTATTTATTTTATTGTGATTTGATTTATGATCAAATGTTCTTAAAACATGACATAAATACCTTTTTGCACAAAAAATTTGAATAAGACGAATAGTCAAACGTTGGTCCAAAAGTCAACGTTGTCATATATTAAAATATGGAGGGAGTACTAAAAGGCCATTGAACATCATACATACGCTACTAGGCCACCACGTGATCCATCTATCTATCTATCTATCTATCTATCTATCTATCTATCTATCTATCTATTATATACTAAAAGTCCATTAAACTTTCTAGAAACGCTCCTAAACCGTTGTGTGGTGTTCCTATAAACGCTCTTAGATTGCCACGTGGCATTTTATAATCTCACCGTCAATTTTCATTTAAATTGATGGACCCATTATTTTAGACCATTGGATTAGATCACAATGGAAAAAAAAGAGGAAAATCTCACGTCACTTACGTACGCGGAAAAGAAAAGGAAAATTTCACGTACGTATGCATCATGGGAAAAAAAGAAATCTCACGTGTGTACCCACAAATGAAAAAAAACTTTAGATACTGTTCATTAAAAATATATATGTACGTCGGTAAAAAAATAGATTTTTTAAAAATAGTATTTTCTATAGTAGAAAAACAAAATTTATTACTCTACAAATATGGTAAACAAACATACAATAAAAACATATGATTTAAAAATATATGTTTTCAGCTGCTCAGGCATTCTTCTTATTAGTGAGGCTTTAAAAAGTCGATCTAACAATAATAATATATAGTCACTTTCTATTTTATTTATGCATGCCCAGTGAGGTAGTACAAGATGAAATAATATATAAAATAATATATAGTCACTTTATTTTTATAACTTTTTATACATGTTTGAATGACATTCAAGGAATAGTAAATAGAATTTAGAAGAATATACATTTCACAAGTGAAATAGACAACATATGTCAAATTCTAATTGTGGTTTTTATCATAAATAACATAATGGTCCAAATAGATAAAAAATAAACGTATGATTTAAAAGTTTAAAATTATGATGATATAAAATATATCGTTACAAATAAATATATAATTTAGAAGGATGTAGTAATTTAAAAATTATTGTTGCAAATATTTTCATAAAGAGAAAAAGGGAGAAAAAGTAATCAAGAGGATAAACTTCCTACAAACCCTTTTAATTTACCACAAGTACCATATAAACGCTCATATACCATCATGTGACGCTCTAATAAATCATAGAAATTATAAGAAAAAAGAAAAATATTCGACCATCGATTTTCATTTAATCTGGTGGACCTATTATTTTCAACCATTAAATCTATCTTAAAAATTACTAATTAAATTTATCAATAAAAAGGCCCACGTCATAATGCCACTATCGTCCAATATACATGCACATAGGTACGTAGATATTCCTCCTTAAAAAAAGTATGTACCTACATACAGTACATACACATGTATTTCTCCGTAAGAAAAAAAAATATGTACTTATGTACGGTATGTACACACGTCGGGTCCCACATCCTTATTTTTTCTTTTTTTTCTCATTTAGACTTGATGGAAAACCAAACTAATAATTAAACCCATATTAACTATGCTTTAAGTTGTAAAACAATATATGCTATTTCGAGTTGTATTCCAATTAGGCGCATGTCATCGAAACATAAAAAAACATAAATAAATTAAAAGTATAGATTATATGGTTGTTAAATTAGACTTACATTTTCCAAAATAAAAACAACTTCAACTGTGGGTAGAATTTCAAAAATTATTCACTCCCTATTGTAAAAAATACTTATATGGAAAAAGGATTTTACTAAATTTATCACAAATATATTTTCATGTATTATGTGTTTACTCTATTCATATATTACTAGAAAATTGAATATCAAATATATTCATTTGACACCATATTAATATCCTTTTTCTCCTACTTAGAGCCTTCGTTCGATCTGGCTCATTGATTTAGCTTATATAGGGCACGCGAAAAGACACAAGTCATTAGCACATGATTAATCGAGTATTAAATATTACAAACTTGAAAATGGATTTTATTTTTTTAGAAAACTTCTATAATAAAAATTATTTTGTAAAATACACACCATTTAGCAATTCGGTAAACGTGGTCACGATAAATAATGGAGTACTCCAATCCGATAAGTACTTTAGAACTTAACCATAAATTTATTACTTATGTACTAAAACTAAATATGTAGTATATAATATACTTTGTGAATCAAGAATGGTATAATATATCAATCGTATGTCCCCGCTAAATCCCATGTAATAAGTTCTATATATAAACCAGTGTCACCAATCGTCAAGTTATATTGCTTATGATACATCCATGCACAATGCACCTAATAATTAGTTGACATCCAGTAAACATGTATGTCATCAAGCACCAAAGATAAAAGGATGGTACTAAGTGGGAAACCATTAACAATAAATCATAGGTAAATAGAGGATGCCACAAAATCCCAATAAACAATAGTTGACTATAAGTAGATTGTGACCATAAGTAATAGTGTTCCTATATATACTCCTACAAACACTTGTAAGATGCCATGAGATGCTCTAATAAATAGGAGAAAATTTAAGAAAAAATATAGGGGAAAACAAAACATATAGTCATCGATTTGCATTTAAACCGGTGAATCCAATATTTTCAACCATTAAATTAGATTGATTTAGGTAAGCCCTCGCTCCTAAGAACCAGCTAATCCCTCTCTATGCACGTACATACACAAGAGATGTCAAAAACAAAAAAGAAGAGCGCATATATGGTCCACCCCGTCTGGTAGTTTTCTGTTTTTTTTCTTGTATCCCTAAGGTTTTCCACAAATTATGCATATATGTAGCGACCACTCTTTGCGAGGTTGATGAAGAAGCCACGTTGCCATGGCGCTGCTTCACGCCACCCTCGCCAATTTCCTTCAAAATATTTTTTTAACTAACAATGTAAAAGGCAATCATAGACGATCATATAAACATGTACACACCCACCCTATGAATGCACATACACATACCCTATCTCCTATGAGAGAAAAATATTTGTCAACAAAACATGAAAAAGTATGTAGATATGAGAGACTACCATTCGCAAGAAAAAAACTTACATACATACGTACAATCCAAAATGTCATATGGAACTATATTTTATCTTTTTTAATTATGTTGTTCTCATATAAATTGTGCTAAAAATTAGTACAAATAATTTTGACAATATAGATTATTCCTTTGTATATTACCCATGATCATGTATAGGTAAATTAGATGTATAATATAAGAAAAAAAATCAACACTCATATTATGTTTACAAAGGATGATAATAGGTAAGTTTACATATAACTGAAATAAAGCGATTTTTGTTTGAATATGATAGACATTATCATTTAGTATATCAAAATCTATGGTCTATTTTACGGTATAAATATTTTCTTCTTTTACGGTAAGGTTATGAGGTAATCTATGGTTTTTTATGATGATATATGACTTTTTTAGTAGTTTTTTTTAAAAGAATAATAAATTGCCCGCGCATCTGTGCGGGCTTCCTTCTTGGTTATTTTTAAACATTAGATTAGATGTATGAAAGTAATCCCTCCATATTAATCTCCCGTGTACATACCACAGAAAAATAAGTACTATTCATCCATAATAAGATCCTTTAACATTTTTCTAATAAAAAGAATAAATAAATTGCGCAGATGCGCGGGCTTCCTCCCTAGTCTATCTATCTATCTATCTATTATCTATCTATCTATCTATTATATACTAAAAGTCCATTAAACTTCCTACAAACGCTCCCAAGCCGCCACGTGGCGCTCAAATAAATTAGAGAAATCCAAAAAATTCTAAGAAAAAAAGCAAAACATCCGACCGTTAATTTTTACTTAAGATGGTGGACCATTATTCTTCACCATTAGATCTTATCTTAAAAAAAATATCCTAAAACCCAATCCATAATCTCCTCCCACCCCTAACCCACCACCTCTCAGGTGGCCCTCAAGTACGTACGAGACCTCCTCTCCCCTGACGTACGTACGTACATACGTCTCTTCCTCTCCTGTACTTCCTTTTCCTTTTGTCTTGCCATTTTCCATTCAATCTACCAATTTTCTACCTAGCAAAATTCAATATGTAAATAAAAGTAAATTCTCTAAATGATTATAATTTTTACATTATATTTTATTTATCTACATTGGCCATGTTTGGATATACAAGAATATATCTTTTGGAAAAAAAATCCTATCTTTTACATGAAAAATAAAAAGTAATTAAATATTAAATTAATAACATATATATGATCTTCGCTCCTCTCTCCTTGCTCACTTTCTCCTCCCTATTTTGTAGCTAGCAACTCATTATATAAATAAAAAGAGTAAATTTCATAATACTATATCTATCTATCTATCTATCATATACTCTTTCCGTCACAGAATATAGGATGGGTCTCATCCTATCCTAGGTTGTTACATTCTAGGACAGAGGCAGTACTAAAAGTCTATTAAACTTCCTACAAATGCTCCTAAGACACAACATGGCGCTCTAATAAATTAGAAAAATCCAAGAAATTCTGAGAGAAAAGCAAAACATCCGAGATGAACCACCACACCTAAGACAGCTAAGGTGATTTACCAAGGTCATCACGAGTGTCGCAGCAATACTGATTTGCCAAGGTGAAGATGAATCAAATCATCAGTGTATAATGTTTGTTTTGTTAATAACACTTCAATTTTAATTTGAATTTAATTTATTAAACATGATTTCTTAACAAAATAAGTCTACTTTCTTTCTCGATAACTGGATGGATAATTACTCATAGGGATGAATTAAATATTTTGTTGTATAAAACTAACAAATAGCTTATAAAAATTATCAAAGAATATCGTTGAAAAACAATCGTAGAGAAATACTTTTTTGAAATTTGAAGCGTAGCATATACTGTCTGGTTAATATTCCAATCTTATAAATTTCTTGAACACAACTTACGATACATGCCCGCGTATACGCGCGGGCTACCTTCCTACTTCCTAGTTATATATAACAAAGTGCATATGCTATATATAGTGATGTACCTGGTGCCATGTAACCAACCGTTCCAGACATGCTAGCAACAATCATCGAGTTGTCATCGCCTAATAGCAACTTCGCAATGCCAAAATCCGCCACATGTGCTGTCATGTCATTGTCAAATAGCACATTACTAGGCTTCAAATCACAGTGCAAAACCACCTCGTAGTGCTCATGGTGCAGATAATGAACTGCCATGGACACATCGAGCATGATATTCAGCCTCTCGAGGAATCCCAGGTGCATTGTGCCCTCGGAGCAGTGTAGCAGTTTCTCTAAGCTGCCATTTGGCATGAACTCAAGAACCAATGCTTTGAAGTCCATGTTCGAACAGGTATTTAGTATCTTTATCAGGTTGCGGTGTCGCACCATGCGTAGTATATGACACTCAGCATCAAAGATTCTGATCGAATGCTCCAGCTTCATGTCTAGAACTTTTATAGCAACAACCAAACCACTGCCAAGTTGGCCTTTAAATACTTTTCCAAATCCTCCAGATCCCAACAGGTTATCATCACTGAAATTCTCAGTGGCAAGGACGAGATCATGATAGGTGAGTAACTGAGGGCCTATGACATCTGCCATATCACCATAAGCTTTGGCCTTCTTGTGTTTCTTTTCAAACATTAAGTATAAGAAAACAGCAAGGATGCCAGAAGCTACCAAGATGGCTGGGAGTAGAAGTTTTAGAAGAGGTCTGCTATAAGGGTGAGACTTTTTAAGACAGGGTGAAAATCCAAGACGTGGAGAACCACATAACCCAGCATTCCCAATCAAAGATTGTCTCGTAAGGTTATTAGAGAAAATTCCTCCCTCTGGTATTGGGCCTTCGAGCCTATTGAAGGAGAGGTTCAGCATAGTCAAGTCGGTAAGATTTTCAAGGAACATGGGAATGGAACCAGAGAGGTTGTTTGAGGAAAGGTCTAACCATGTTAAGCTAGTTAGACTTTGGAGAGTGCTAGGAATTGAACCTTCCAAGGAGTTGTGTGAGAGAATCAGATAGGTTAGCATATTGAGCTGTCCCAATGATTCTGGGATGCTTCCATTCAAGAAGTTACTAGAAACATCAATTTGGTCGATTTGTCTTAGGCCAGCAATGTCGGCTGGCAGAGCACCGACAATGGAATTACAGGAAAGATTTATTTGGATAAGGTTATGAAGTTGGAATAAGCTTGCTGGTATCTTTCCACTTAACTGGTTGTTGGACAAGTCAATGTAATCTAACCTGCTAAGATTGCCAATGCTATCTGGTATGGAGCCAGAGATTTTGTTCCTTTCAAGAAATAGTCGTTGTATACTCAAAAGCGTGCCAATCTGTGTTGGCAAAGGGCCTAAAATGTGATTGTTAGAGACATCAAGCAACCCGAGATTTCCCATCGTAGCGATTGATTCTGGAATTGCCCCAGTGAGTTGGTTGTAACCAAGATCTATCAGTTCAAGGCTGCTTAAGTTGGACATTTTTTCTGGAAGACTACCTGCCAACTTATTATGATCTGCAATGAAACTAATTAACCGTGCCGAGAGATTACCCAAATGGTCTGGAAGGGCACCTACGAAAGAATTATGGTCCAAGATAAGGTCTTCCAGCTGCCTACATTCTGAAAGAGATGACAAGAAGCCCATATTCCCCTCTAGGTTGTTGTGGGGTAGAACGAGCTTCTGTAAAGCAGCAATGTTCCCCAGTGTCCGCGGTACCGAGCCAGACAACTGATTAGCTGAAAGAAGCAAGTACACAAGTTTCTGAAGTAATCCTATCTCTGGTGGAATATTTCCTGTAAGGTTGCCAAAAGAGAGCTCTAGTACTGTGAGGCGGGTGAGGTTGCTAAGAACAGCTGGGATTGTACCAACAAGCTTATTTCCACCCAGTGAAACTACTTCAAGTCGTGACAATTTAGCTAACCATGTTGGGAGAACATCCACGAAAGAATTGCTATATAAATAGATTTCCCTTAAGTACTGGCATGATGCAAGCCCCGCAGGAAACCGACCGGCGATTCTGTTCCGGGCGAGGGAAATAAATCGTAGCATAGGGAGCCTGAATGTCTGATTATTGTTTGGTATTGGTCCGGTCAGGTTCCCGTTGCCTGCCAGCGCCATGACTCGAAGCCAGGACATGTTGTACAGGGCTTGTGGCACTAGGCTGGAGAGCTGATTGTACTGCATGTCTAGAATCTCGAGTTGAGACAGGGAGGCAACACCATCCGGTATAGGACCTGATAGGCTGTTGTTTCCGAAAGATAGGTACCTCAAGGAAGGCGTGTTGTTGAATAGAAAAGACGGGATCTGCCCACTCAAGGAGTTCCCTTCTAGAGAAATCACCTGAAGATTGTGCAGATGCAGCAACAACTCTGGAGGTATCTGACCGGAGAGTTGGTTGCTGCCTAATTCAAGAACCTCGAGCCTTGCTAGGTTTCCCAGGTCAGGAGGAATCCTACCAGAGAGGCTGTTTTCACCTAGACAGAGATGTCTAAGACGGCGTAGCTTGCCAAGATCAGCTGGGATGGAGGCCGTGAGGTTGGTGTCGGTGAGCCTGAGGAAGGAGAGAAACGAGAGGTTACCGAGGAGAGGAGTGATGGGTCCATGGAGGGGCGTGTGTGGCAGCGACAGTCCAGTGACACGACGATGTCGGCGGCGGCGGCTGCAGGTGACACCAAGCCAGTGGCAGAAAGAGGTGCTGGTGCTCCAGTTGCTTGTCAGAACGCCGAGGGGGTCGGTAAGCTGGGACTTGAAAGCCAGCAGGGCGGCGAGATCGGTGTCGCTGCTGCCATTGGCGGTGGTCGTCGGACTTGGAGAAGAATAGCATGAGGTGGACGATAGCACTACTACTAGTACAGCAATGGAAACGCATGCTGATGATGTAGTAGCCATTTGAGCTCTGCTCGATCGTGTGGCTGTACATGTTCTCGTGCAAGCAGATACTACACCAGAAAAAATAGTGCTCATCAATTTATATGGGGAACGAGCTAGCGCATGTGGTTGTGCACACAATTTTTTCTGTTTATTTCAACATGTGGACCGTACTTGCCCGGCAGGCTGCAGTAGCCGCATGGCAAGGGATAGCCAATTTTAATGCTAGAGCCTAGAGCTATCAGTTAATCCTAGACCTGAGTGCCACTGAAAAAGAAAATGAGAAAAACAATGCCCACAACTAGGGGTGAAAACGGGAAACGGACGGAAATCATCTTTATCGCTTTCGTTTTCATATATATTTTTTTAATCAGAATCGGAAACCCCAGATACGAAAACGGAATCGAATATTATCGAAATCGAAAACGGAGCGAAAACGAACCGGCGCGAATATGGTAACGAAAATTTATCGGAATAAAAAAACCCCTCAAACTGATAAATCCAATTCTCAAGTCTCAACGGTCAATAATTCAACATAAAACATAATCATATAAGTCAAATTGTTAAGTATTAATAGTACATCACAAAACACAATATATGAAGCAAATTAGTAATGCTGTTGATAAATCCCAATGCAGGTAAAAAAATATTCTTATATAATTTTAGATTTGCATAACAAATATTTTTTAAAAAAATAATAGCCAAATATCATGGTATTCACTATTCAGTGCTTAAAAAAATAATTCAGGATATTTTGTGATTCTGGAAATTCCGAGAAAATTTCTGGAAAGTTTTCGACAGATTCCGAGTTCCGACGAAAACTACCCTTATCATTTTCGATTCTGTTTCCGAGGAAATATTTACGAATCCGTTTCCGTTTCTAAAAAATTCCGATCGACAGATTCGTTTTCGAAAATAGGTCCGGAATCCGGAAAGTTTATGTACCGTTTTCACCCGTGGCCCACAACGAGACCAAAATTGAGGGTGTTGACGCTGATTCAGGTCACATTTTTACTATCAACGGAGGGCATGCATTTACAACACGAATTGATATAAACCATCTACAAGAGATGCCAACTACTCCCTCCGGTTTCATTTTAATTGACACTTTGGACAATGACACGCTCTACAAGATATACCTTTGACCTTATTTTTCTATTATAATATATACAATAAATAAATGCATGTTTACTTTTATTATAGTGTTTTGAAAGACAAATCTATATATGTTTTTCTAGTTTCTTTAAACTAAATATTTTTAAAGTTATTGATGGTCTATATTTAAAGTTATTGATGGTCAAAGCTATAAAAGTTTAACCTCAACTTTGTCCAAAACGTCAATTAATATAGAACCAGAGGGAGTAGACAATTTGATGATATGTGGGTGTGTTTAGATCCAAACTTTGGATCCAAAGTTTGCAAAATTCCATCACATCAACCTGTCATACACACACAACTTTTCAGTCACATCATCTCCAATTTCAACCAAAATCCAAACTTTGGATGGAACTAAACGCAGCCATACTAGGAGGTTCTGATGCTTCTTCATCACCGGCTGCTTCCATGTTAGTTGTTGACTTGTTGTGGACCTATTAACCTTACAGGGTCCCCTCCTTCATATGCATAACCATATGATCACACCAGCGGTGCAAGCTGGAATGTTCATTCTTGCAGGAAGCCAGGAACCCTGGAGGCCAACTCCAGAGTTGATGTAGGAGTACTATTGATTACTGGCATGCTGCCCTATAGCCACCGTCACAGGTAAATGCGCACGGATAAATGGCACAGAACGTACCCAGCTGTACAGGGAAGTAATCAATAATGTTGACAACGAGGTGCTCTCCAATGCCCTGTTGGACCGAACTTCCAAGAAATTCTAAGAACCAACCGTATCAGTCCAACCACTGAGAGTAAGTATAATACTGAGCTATAAACCTACTATAGCTTAGGTGGAGGAGAGAGATAGTAAATAAGAGCTAGCTTATCACAAACTCCAAAACAAATACATTAAATATATAAGTGAGAGATAAAGAGAATAGAAGAAAATTATAACCAACTTTATGGCTAATCTATTATATATGTTGATTTTAGATAAGCTAATAGTAGGAATTGAGCTATACTATTATTCTTGCTCTGGCATGGAAACTTGATTGAGTTCAGTCGCCTCATCCATGGTCCAACCATTCAGGAGGTTCTACGCATGCGACGCCTCTTCTATAAATAGAGCAGAGGTCGCACAGCTGTCTTCGCAGACAAAGCTTGCTAGCTCTACACACTCACAGAAGTTCAGAAATGGCTGCGAAGTTCCCAATTCTTCTTGGTGTCATATTGGCCACTCTCCTTCTCGTCTCCCACGATGTAGCGCATGCAGCAGGTACGGTGGTTTTCAAACTGAGGGTGTGTTTGTTTCTCTGGGTGTAAAATTTTTTGACGTATAAGGGACACACATTTGAAGTATTAAACGTTGACTAATAACAAAGCAAATTACAAATTACAGATTCCGCCTATAAACTGCGAGACGAATCTTTTGAGCCTACTTAATCCGTCATTAGCACATGTGGGTTACTATAGCACTTATGGCTAATCATGGCGTAATTAGGCTCAAAAGATTCGTCTCGCAATTTACAGGCGAACTGTGCAATTGGTTTTTTTCGTTCATATTTAATACTCCATGCATGTGTTTAAACATTCGATGTGACGTTTTTGGAAGAAATTTTTTGGGATCTAATTAAACACACCCTGATATATATACTGCTCCCTCCGTTTCACAATGTAAGACTTTCTAGCATTACCCACATAAATATAGATGTCAGTGGCGGATCCATGATTTATGTGATGGTTATTCGGAATTCTAAAATAACAGATATATCGATACCGATTGACATATATTGACTGTACGATACATCATTTTGATGCATAATCTTTACTACGAATTGTGCGCATATATAATAAAATATATAGAAACATTTATAATTTCCTATAATCAGCATCAAACAATTTTCTATTGATCTAATCATCTAAGTATGAGTGAAGAGTACCAAAGAATTTGGAATTTTTGGAGATTGTATAGCATAGGTCGATAGCTTTATGTAGCAAAGATATTCTGATTTATTGCTAATGAAGGAAAACACTCATAAACCACGAAGAAACTAGTAGCTAGCAAAGGAATATAACTTATTTCGGTAGGACAATTGATATCAATTAGACAACAACATGTAGAGAAAAATAACTGAGTGGGCAATATATATATGTATATACAATTTGCAAAGATAACTATTCCCTCCGTTTCATAATGTAAAACTTTTTAACATTGTCCACATTTATATAGATGTTAACGAATCTAGACACAAAATCTTACATTATGAAACGGAGGAAGTAGGCATTAAAGTAATTGCTTATTAATTGCCACAACCAAAATGTAAATAAGAAAATCAAATTAGCATGAATATATTACAAAAGAAAGGGAGGGACTAGGAAGACTATTGATCTTGTTGGGCTGAGGAGAGCTAGAAAAGGGTGGAATTGAATTGTTAGGGTATAAATATCACAAATCAAGATAGACTATGGGGGTACATATAAATTATGGTCAATATATATTAGATTTGTGTCCAAAAATAAATTATGTGGGATCCGCCCTTGATAGATGTTAATGAATCTAAACACATACATATGTCTAGATTCATTAACATCTAAATGAATGTGGGCAATGCTAGAAAGTTTTACATTGTGAAACGGAGAAAGTAGTAGAATTATTGTCAAGAAGAACTGGTATTTTTAGTTGTTAGTTGTATGCAGGAGATGCTCGCTACGCTAGTAACACCAACTACATTCTTTTGCAGAACAAGCGGGGCCATCGGAGCCACAACTTCCAGAGGGGTATGGTTCAGGCTATATGCAACCTGGGTACCGTGGTGCCTATACCGGAGGTGGTGGCAACGGTCAAAACGGTGGTGGTGGCAGTGGTTATTATCATAATCCTTGATGTGGATCAGTATTGCTATAGGTGGTGGTATGCAATAGACAACGCTATGTGTGTCTATCTAGCTATGAAATAAGGCATCGTTCATCAGCTTGAAAACACTTTCTATCTCTATGTGTTTTTTTTTTTGGCGAACCTATCTATCTATGTGTATCGATCTAGCTACCGAATTTGACATCGTTCGTCAGCTTGAAACGCTTGGATAAAAACTGGATTGTTTTGCTGACAGAATTGAAGATAAAGATCCATAAGTTTTATAGATAATGGAAGGTTTCCCACAATGAAACATGTAGCCAAGATATCAAAAACTCTGATAAGAAAAACAACAAAGTAAAAGAAAAGAAAGAAATAGAAAAACAACAAAGTAAGAGAAAAGAAAGAAATTCAAAATCTTGAAATTGCGGCCGGAGTAATCCTTCTTTTCACAGCTTGTTCTGTAATGTTAACACAAACCAAATCCAACATAGGGGAAGAGAAATAATTTCATCTTGCTTGAAGTTCTGACCACCAAACCAAGACCACTTATAGAAGCATATCCTTAGGGCATTAATAGTGCAAGCTATGGGGCCCATATAGGGCTGTCAACGAGCCGAGCTCGAGCGAGTTTGGCTATGTAGGCTTGAGCTTGACATGAACTCGAGCCGAGCTCGAGCCGAGCCTGGATATTGATCGAGCTTGGGAGTGAGCTCGAGTTCGAGCTCGAGCGAGCTTCGAGCCTACTCGAGCTTGGCTGCTTGACTTGGTGAAACTCCAAAGAACTTACTTTTGTATAAGAGATATTAATGCAAATTATCGGTAGTCAAAATTAATGGGTGCTACTTGTCTTGAATGAAGCCTCTGCAGCTTTTCTCATGAATTCATGGCTTTGAAACATTGCAATTAACAAAAGCTAGCTACTACATCTAATATGAATAGTAGTACTATTACTAGCAGCCAGATAATTGCTTTATTGAGAAGCATTGATGAGGTCTTGAGACTTGAGCATGTCAAGCACGATGACAAATATACATTGACCCATCAAGAATATCTTCCTACATGCAATACATTTTATACTAATCAAGCCCTGCCGAGCTATTCGAGCTCGAGCTTGCTAGGCTTGCGAGCCTCAGCCTAGTCTTGAGCTTGGCTTGTCTAGTATTCGAGCCGAGCTCGAATCAAGCCTATAACGAATCAAGCTCGAGCAGCTTGCGAGCTCCGAGCTTTTTTGACAGCCCTAGGCCCATACCCTTAGCCTCAAAACTTGGCCCAAAGACACCCACCCCACAGTACAAGCACCCACCCATAGTTGTCTAGATTAATTGGATGGAGACACTAAGTCAGGGTACCAAGCCCATAGTGGGGTGTGACCCTAGCGCCCAACCCGGTGGACCCCACGAAAATTTATTTCCTCCGCTTTCCGTTCCAACCCTCGCCTCCTCTCCTCGATGGCATCAATCGAGTACTACTTCTCCTCTCCATCCTCGAGTTGAGTACTACTCCACCACTCCTCCTTCTCCTCCCTTTGCCGCGACGCCGACGGGAAAATCCGACGAGGAGGCGTCCCCAGCGGCGGTGGCTGGCGCGGTGGCGGGAGGCGTCCTCGGCAGCAGTGGCTGGCGCGGCGAGGAGGAAGCGAGCGCAGGAGAAGGATGGAAGCGGGCGGCGTCCTCGGTGGTCGGCGCCGGATCTCCTCCCTCCAGCGCCGGCAGCCGCGGTTGCCGGCCCGCGCGGTGTTGGTGGCTGGCCCGGCGACGGGAGTCGTCCCTGGCGGGAGCGGCTGGCGCGGCGGCTTGATATGATGATAGATTGGCTCCAACTCCGATTATTGATTGTTGTTTTTGTGCATGTGAGATGTGTTGTTCATTGGTTAATATGAGATCTAGGGCCTGGGTTCCTCTTGTGTTCTTGGGACGGATCAAGATTTCTTTGTTTCTTTTGCTTCTTGGTGATTCCTCTTGTGTTCTTGGGACGGATCGAGTTCTTGCTTGGGAAGTTCTTGGGGTGTTTCGGTGGCGGGAAGAAGGAAATAGGTGCGGCGGGAGAGGATTTTGGAGGGCAAATCGAAGATTTCGCCAGGAGGTATGGGCGCGAGGTCACGAGAGAGCGAGGCGACGCTGCCCACAGCGCGCGTGCCCGTGACTTTCGGCGTCGCGCGCTCCCTCACTTGGACCAGGTTCCTCGCGGCTTTGCTTGGGGCCGAGGGGCTCTGCTAGGGCGCGCGACCTTGCTCCACGCAAGCACAAATCCTCGCTGGCGCGGTGTAGCACCGGGTCCACGTCATTGCACCGTGAGAGGCCTTACTTATGTCTGCTATACTTAAGGAATGCGTCAGCTTATGTTGCAGGGTAACGGCTAGCACGGTGATTCCCTCTGTAGTTTGAAATGCTAGCTCCGCTCCCACCGCCTCCCGTCGGCGTCGCCTACGCCCCTCCGCTTTCTCCGCGGGTACCAGGAAGTCTCCGCAGCAGCCTGGCCATCCCCCGTCGCTCGTGGTCGTGGCCCCAGGCCTTCGTCGTGGTCGAAGCTCCCCCTGCCACCGCCGCCAGCTACATCCACATCTACGCGCTTTGCCCCGCAAGGTGCCTCGTTCCTTCGTCGATGTCGTCAGAGGATCTGCACGGATGGATTCGGCCCCAACTCCTCCACAGCTGACTCCACGGAGATTTTTTTTTCATATATACCAAAAAAAACTTGTTTCGCTATAATACCATCCTTAAAATAGGATTCGACCAAATGCCACTCTTAAGTCACATGCATTCGCTATAATGCAACTTTCGGCCTTTCTTCCATTTCCAAAATATTTTTCCACAATTTTAGCATTTCCCGGACGCTTTTGCCCCAGAGTCAACTGGTTGAATCGGAGCAGTGGATTCAACTAGGAGCAACGCTTGAGACGGCCGAGCTCCTCGTCGTCGGCACCCCGTCCGGGTTGCCAGAGGGGAATCCCCATTTGGACATGCTGGAGCTCACCGGCGAGCCGACCAGGAGCGAGGCGGCGGCGCCGAGGTCTCGAGAGCTCATGCTTCGCAGCGTCTGCTGCTGCATCTTCTCCTGCTGCGCCAGAGCGGCGAGGAGGCGGGAGTTCATCGGGGAGACTGGCTCCGGGGTCAACGCGGCCGCCCGCGGCGAGAGCAAGCTCTGCTGCTGCTGCTGGAACTGGTTGAGCACGGCGGCCTTGCGGGTCGGGGAGAACGCCGCGCCGCCTTGGTCGGCGTAACGTGGCGAGCGCGACGCCGCGGCGGCGAGCTCAGGCTCAGCCGAGAAGAGCTCGTCGAGATTTGACGGCACGAGCGCCTTCCCCCTCGCGGACCGGATGGAGGCGGGCGAGCCGACGAGGCCATCGTAGTCCGCCTCCGCCGCCGCCGCCGCGGCGAGCAGCTCGTCGACGGCCATGTCGCGGGCGCTCAGCAACGTGCGCAGCCGACTCAGATGCAGGTTCCCGGCGCTCCCGGGCAGGCAGAGCGCCGGCATGCTCGGCTGATGCGACCAAGCGCCGCCGCCCATCCCGCTCCCCCCGCCGCCGGCCGACGGCGACAGCGGCGGCGTGAACGACGACCCCGGCGACGACAGCCCCATCCCCATCGCCGCCACCGCCATCTCCAACGCCCTGCGCGGCGACGGCACGGCCGACCCCGTGGACATGTACAGCGGGCAGAGCTCCGATTCAATTGACTCAGGGGCAAAAGCGTCTGGGAAAAGCTAAAATTGTGGAAAAATATTTTAAAAATGGAAGAAAGGTCGAAAGTGGCATTATAGCGAATGCATGTGGCTTAAGAGTGGCATTTGGTCAAATCCCATTTTAAAAGTAGCATTATAGCGAAGCCAGTCTTTTTGGGTGGCATATATGCAAAAATATCAGCTCGACGCCCCCAATTGAAATCCACATTTACTCTCCCTATCCGAAGCAGCTACCATCCGGCCAACAATGCCAATGGCTAGCGGCGAAGTACCTCCTACGACTCTATTCTACCCCGGCGTCACGACGCTGGTCTAGACCAGGGAGACAGCACGGCCAACAAGGAGACAGCCGGGGAAACCGCTTGGATCCCGATCAAAAGGCGGCATTGGTGGCGGGTCCAGCTCAACAGCGACAACCGACAACGAGTTGGGTTGGCCCGATGGTGGCAGCGTTGAGGAGTGAGCGAGAGGCACTGACGGAAGAGCAGCTGGATAGACAGGAGTGACGTGGAAGGAAACAATTCGCATTCCTAGTAGCAAATTACAGAAAGTGGTGCCGGATTGGGTGGCAAATTCTAAAAGTGTTACCAATTGGATGGTATATAATGAAAATTCTCAAAAATCGACATGCTAATCGAATTGAGGAAGCAGAATTCATCATCCCACATAGAATAAATCCGAATTAACCAAAAATTTCAAAAGAAATAGCAAATCACAGTATACTAGGTCCGTCCAACTAGATTACAAGCACTTCTAAACTCTCCCTAGGCCATAGTAAGGCAGTTACAAATACAGACAAGGTTATTTTGTCAGTTTTAAACAGTTACTATGACTAGAACATCAATATGATACCAACAGACATAATACCGCAACCTTCTCAATTGTCACAGCAAATTAAGCACCAAGCCACCAATGCTCTGAACAGTAACATAGTAGTAGATCCATGGAACAGCCCAACTTTTAAAGCCTACTCGAAACTGAAACCTGCCAGAGAAAATGCAGTCAGTTTATAGCCTGAGAATTATCTGCAGCAATTGAACTGTTCAGATACTTGACAAGAAACTTAAAAATATGGGAACAGACTTATACAAAAAAAAGTAGTTTTAATAAAAACCAATGTTCCGAAATTTCTTTCATACAACCCTATTTTTTAAGAAAAATGTTTCATAAAATTAGCATCTTTATGCAAAATACTCAAAGCCATTATAATATATCTTATCTCAAGTATATACTCACATAATAGGACCGAAATACACATTCCTAGGCTACACTATCTCTGTCCTCACTCTCCCACTGCATGACGGCAAAAAAGATGAAAATGTGAACCCCAATAGTAGAGATGTATTAACTAGTTGTATAAACCCACAAAGGGTCATGCTACCGGCAACCAATAGAGGAGAAGGTAGCTAATATGTCTATTTACTCAACTATAACACATTCAATCTTTGTTCAAGTACTACAGATAAATATAATAGGTTAGAGTCATAGCCAAATCAATGATATATGGCTATATGCATATACCTGAGGTTTTATGTAAAGTTTTGCTCCACAACCAGGGTTTGTGAAATTTACCAAAAAGAAAGGTGGAATTCAATTGACCAGGATACAATTTAATCATAGTAAGATGTTCTAGTAAATTGTATGCAAAAACATGGTTAATGGTATTGAACCATTTCCACCTGCTCTTAACAAGAGTTCATCAGCCTAAACTACCCCTACATATAGAACACAGACCAACCATGTTTTCTCTTTAACATCAGAAAGTAAGCATCAGTCAAAGGAATTTCATTCACAGGGGGCCAGGTAAGGAAGTATCATAAGCAATTGCAGAGCATAATAAAACAAAAAAAAAAGTGGAAAATAAAAGTAAATCATAGCAGGTTGAAAGGTAGAAAAACAAAGAGAGTATCTAAGAATAAGCTACAGTCTAAAGGCACCACCGCACCATGCTAATGTATGTGTGCTACTACTCAGATAATTCAAGAAGGGTGTTAAACGCACAATTAATAGACATATAGAGAGAAGCATTGCTTCATTAGCTGTTCACATGCATGCAGTTAGCCTGTACGAAGAACAGAATGATGGGTAATATAGTCAACAAGGGTATGGAATCGAGCATAAATAAGAGTGGAGACACAAGACATTTCACTACAGTGCGTTATTCCATGGAACTATAAATTATTAAATGCAGAAAGACAGACAATCTTGCTGCTGTTCAGAAATCAGAACTAATATGTGAACTGATAAATTATCAGCAGAAGACAAATATTCAAAACTATTCAACAATTTAAGCAATGTACTTCACAATAAAATAGATATTATATAGCTTTATGCAAACTATCTGCTAACATGATGGATTAGATTGAGCTCCACACTCTCACCAAAAGCAGGACAGGATTTTTCATTTTCTTTTCAATTAGGTATTCCTATATCTTGATTTTCTAACAAAGTAGGAGATTCTAGATTATTTGCTTTCTTTCACACAAATGAAGATGAAGGAAAAATTCAGAAGTATAGAAAGAACGAATGGTGTTGCTAGTTATCTTACAAATATTAAATGTAGATAAGAACTTCAGAATTTTGGTAATTCTCCCATCAATCGCGTTACATTTGACTATGACTAACTTAAGATGTTTTGATATTGCAGATGATCTCTCCATTTGACTACAACTTCCTTTCATTTCCACCTCATCATCATGTTCAGTAACCTGCAAATAATAACAGTAACAAAAACAACAATAAAATACTTGGCCAAGATATATCAATGTTATCTAAGAAATGTAACCACAAAACGGTTTTCCATTTAGAATATATACCTCGAAAAAAAACTCAAGAATGAGTTTCTCTATAACTGGTGTGTGTCTAAGAATGGAAGTGATTCCATGCAAATCGAAGGCCACACAGAAGCAGTTAATGAGTAACAACGTCTTCAAGTTACTAAATGTAGGGCACCGCATCAATTCCTTTTTGAAAATAAACTGGACAAAATGGGCAGAAAAGAGATCAACTAAAACTTGATGTTAGCAGATTATTTAAGAACTCCCTTGTGGTGGCAGTGTATGTGAAAAGGTCATTCTAGTTGTTATTTACGAATGTCCAGTGATGGACAGTCTTTCTGCATATGAAAAAGTGGGATAATATAAGGGGGGTTAAAGATAAAAGTGGAAGCATAGCATACCTCTTGTTCATGAGCTGACAACACCAAATTCTTAGCCTGTGATAAAGCTTGCATAATCACACAATTGGTGTTGCTATGACAAAAGTCACAATCCTCACAAAGGCATTCCTCAAAATCAGCATTACCACTTGTACAACTATACCAATCCCCAGATCGATCGTGTACTCTGACAAATGCATCCACTATTAACGGCATAACCTCAAAGACAGGAGTCCGGTGCCAATAATTTTCTAGCCGCAATGAAATGAGATTAGGGGCAGAAATACGAGTGCGGGATATTTGGCTGAAAGTGCAATGTCTGATATTGAGGCATTTCATGGACTGTGAAGTGATCTTCTTGGCATCTGACAAGTCACAGAAGAAGATATCTAGATGTTCCAGCACCGGACAGCATGAGAAATCGGGAAAACTGTGCATCAAATGGACACCAGAAAGGTTTAGCTTCGCCAAGCACCGGGAGGCTAGAGGCAGGTCGTCTAGCTTGAGCTGAAAGCCATTAAGAATGAGATCCAGCCGGAGCACTTGGACCTCGCACAGAACCGCATGCCGGAACCAGAGGTTCACACGGCGGGCGTCGCCGTCGGACGACAGCCGGGTCAAGTTGAGCCAGCACGTCTCGAGCGGCGCGCGCCCGCGGAGGAGCAGCAGGTGGTCCACGAAATCCTGGAGCTTTTCCATGGGCGCCGGCTCCCGCATTTCGCGGTCGGTGATGCGCAGGCCCGTGGCGAACTTCCAGAGGTGGCGCCACCGCCGCGCGAGCACGCACGTCCGCGCGGCGTCCCGCGCCGGCAGGGACCCGAGGATGTGGTGGAGGATCCCATCCGGCAGGTCTCCTGTCCGGTCTTCGTCGCCGTCGCTGCTCCGAGGTAGGGCTCTCTTGCCCATTTCCAACGTCTTCCCTTGTGGACGCATTCCGTCGAACAGGCGGCGGGCGTCGGGGCCACGGTGCAAGAAACAACCAGTGTGACTGTACGGACGCAGGGGCAGAGCAAAAGTGAGAGTGAAATAGAGAAGGATACAGCGGCCTCGCCGCCGGTAGCCTCACCCGCCGGCCGCCGCGTCCATCCTGCCCTAGTGGCTAGTGCTTACGGGGAGGCGATAGAAGGACGCACCTTGCCGGGGCTCCGTGGTACGAGGCGACGCGGCTGCAGTAGCGCGATTCTATCTTCGGAGGAGTCGCCAGCGAGCTCGTCGGAGATGTCCGCCGGCGGCGGTGTCGGTGGCCGTGGCGCCGCCGTGCCCGCGTCTACTGCTATGGTATTCCCAGGCTGGCCACCTGACCGAGGTAAAGGCCCAATTACTGGATAGGATTAACGGGCCGGACCATACAGGCCCACAAGCGTGGGCCATGAACATTTCAGTGCTGGGCCCATTTAAAGGTCCAACACGTAGGCCCGAGTAGATTTTTATAAAGAAGCCTCGTTTGGACATACGATTCAATTACCTTCCTGTGCAACTCAACTCCTGTACTCTGTACAATTTATTGTTCAAAACTACTCTGAATGAAAAATTCAGCATGTTCTTACGGTTTAATCTGCGGAAAACTCCATATACACTCTCATCTATAACGAAAAGGAAGCATCTCTCAATTCGACATGACCTCCACAGATTGACAAACATGCTCAAACACATTACCAGATGTGCATACTATCAAACATTTCAGACGGAGCAATGTTCACAGAGCTAGACATGTTAAAGGTAGCAGATTTATCAAACCAGAAACCCATAGATTACCTGCACTTCCAAATCCTTTTTTTTAGGGCCCTACAATTACAAATTCTGACTTATATTTCCAACTGTCAATATGACTGGAACTGACATATGACACCTACAGACAGAAAATGGCAACCTTCTCAGTTGTCACAGCAAATTAAGCAGTAAGCACCAACGCGGTGAAACCATTTTAGACCTGTAGATCCATGGACAATCCAGTTTTTAGACCTTACTTGAACAGAAACCTGTCAGTAAAAATGCAAGGTAAGTTCACAGTCTGGTAATAATCGGCAGCAATTAAAATGTTCAGTTACTTGACAAGAAACTTGAAATCCCAGGACATACTACAAAACGAGTTAATTTCAAAGAGTCTGAGGTTTAGCAATTTGTTTCATATAACCCTAGTTTCTAAGGCAAAGTGCTCCATAAACTAGCATATTTATGCAAAATAAGTTTACAGGGCACAGATGGGTGATTCAGTCAACAATGTCTGCAACACTCAATGACCTCTCGAAGGTAAATTTCAAAGATGAAGGTAAATAATAGCCATATGATGTCAGAAAACATGTATATTTAAGAGCTATTCGACAAGTCAACATATTGTGTTGCTGTCCAGAACTACTCAATCAGAATGAATGTTAACAACATTAACAGGAAATGAAAGCTATTCAACAAGTAAACAGTTCAAATTGTAGAAGCCAACATACTTTGTGTCTATTTATATTATTACTCAGTGCAACAGGGAAAACTCTGTACAATTTCATGGATCATACTTGACAACAAAATATACTGGATGATGTTTCCTTTTTATCCCTTCTAGATAGTTTTTTTCATTCTTTTTTTTTACTTTTCCTTTTCTTTTGTTAAATCTGTATTTGCATTTTTAGTAATTTATTTCTTTCATTAACAAATAAATAATGCAAATTTCAGAAAAAGTGGAAGAATGAAAAATGTCAATAGCAAGCTTACGTTTTGGTGATTGATTCCTCCGTTTGATAAGAACTTTTATGTCCAATGTACTCAACCACTTCCCAATTTTGTAAACCACCTCATCAACTTCTTTACAGTGGACTTTCACTACCTTAAGGTGTTCAGATATTGCAGCTGGTTTCCGCAATGGATTGTCATTCTCTTCTGTTTGCATCATAGATTTAGCTTCCTGTAGCACGAAAATAAATATCACATTTAATTAATCATGCACAACAACTTTAACAGTGCAGCAGTTGTAAAAACAAATACCTTGGAAATTTGAAGAGTGAGCTTCCGTAGAACTGGTGAGTGTTCAAGAATACAGGCTAGTGCCCAGAAATTAGACAGAAGACACCACTCATTGAGTAACAAATTCTTCAGCTTGCTAAACATAGGGCACCATCTCAAATCACTTCCAAAAATAATCTGGATAAAGTGCAAGCGACAAAGTCAACCAATTTTTGTTGTGAATACAATAATTTAAGAGCCAAGACAGTAGCAATGCATGAATTTTGTTAAGGTGACAAAATGGTGCATATAGGTAAGGCAAGTAGGCAACAAAGGTAAGTTACAGCAATTAACATAAAGGAGATAAGATGTCAATGTAAGCTTACTATTTCAGGTCCAGCTATCAACTTCAAACTCTTAGCTTCTGATAGACCTCCAAGGAGCACACAATTGGAACTGTTGCCGATCTTATCTATCATACCATGACAACCATCACAGTCTTCATCTTCACAATTACCAGTGTAAGTATTACTACACCAGTCATCACAATCCTGGTGGGGTCTGACAGATGCTTCAACTAATGAGGGCATTCTTTCCAGAAAAGGAGTTCTGCCCCAAAAACCTTCAAGAAAGAGCCTAATGAGGCTTGGTGCATAAATGAGTGTGCGGTGATATTCACTGAATTGACAACAGAAGATCCGAAGGCATTGCATTGACTGGGAGAAGATCTTCTTGACAGAGTCAAAGCAGCAATTCTTGGTGAAATATAGCTCTTTCAATGCGGGACAGCTTGAGAAGTTAAGAAAACAATCCTTTAACACTATACCAGAAAGTTCTATCTTAGTCAAGTGCTGTGAGACGAGAGGCATGCCGCCATCTATTTCAATGTATCTTTCATTGAAGTTGTGGATTTTGAGCACCTGAACTTGGCATATTAGAGCATACATGACCCACATCATGACACATTGGAATGGATTACTGTCTTCGTCCTCGTCACTGTCGTCATCTGATTCACCGTCGTCACTGTGTTCATCTGATTCATCGCCATCACTGTCTTCATCTGATTCATCCTCACCTCTGTCATCGTCTGATTCATCCTCGTCACTGTCTTCACCCTTTTCATCCTTCTCTCGACATGAACTGAATTCCAAATCAAACTCGCGTAGAGGCGAGCAGCCCCGGAAGAGCACTAGATGGTTGACAAACTTCTTGAACCGCTTGGAGCTCTTCCATCTCTCCTTATCAGCATCAAGGCGCAGGACGTCCGTGGATCTCCAGAGGTGGCGCCATCGCCGGGACAGGACGCAGGTCTTGACGGCCTCATCGGCTGACAGCAAGGACAGGACGTGCTGGAGGAGCTCGTCGGGGAGGGCGTTGATCCCGCCCTCCTTGCTGGCCTCCGCCATCTCCTCGCCTCTCGAGCCCCTTCGCCTAGGAGGCATTCCGTCGAACAGGTGGCGGGCGAAGGGCACCGCGCGGCAAGAAACGAAGAGCCGACTCACCGATCACCCAGGCGCTGGTGGATTAGCCGCCGGTCGACGACGACGGCGAGGAGGAGCCCTAGCCTGGCGCCGCAAGCTCGCCGGATCCGGCCGCCGCCGGCGGAGTCGGTGGCTCTGGCGCCGCGTGCCCCCCGCTTCTAGGGCCTAGTGCTTCGGGGAGTCGGGGTCGCGGCTCTATGACCTAACCGTCGGCCTTTGAACATTTCCGCTACTGTGGGGGCTCTTTCACGACCCATGGACGGTTCAATTTCCTGAATGGAAGAGGTTTATTTTGGAGGAAATAAAAATCTCACAAATATTATGACCAAACTATTAAAAAACTATAGATTTAACATTAAATTTATAAAAAAACTACACGTTAAAGATAGAGTGTCATAAAATTATATATTTATTGGTAACAAAATTATCATAAAACTACCGATTTAGAATTGATTTAGTCACAAAACTACGATGCATTGTTTGAAAATTGCTTTTAAAAACTTATATTAATCTATTTTTAAGCTAATCTATTGCTCTGTTTTATGAGTCAGGGGAAGATTCCCAACCCCTCTAAAAGAACACAGTCTAAGGGTGTGTTTGGTTGAGCTGTGGCTTTTGGAAAAGCTGTTGTGAGCTATGGGCTGTGGAAAAGCGGCTGTGAAAAATCAGTTGTGGGAAAAGCAGAAGCCCGTTTGGTTAGAGTAGCGGTGAAACTGTAGCTTCTAGAAGAAATACCTATAATGCCCCTAAAAGCCATTAGGAGTGTAGGACTATTTATATGCAAATTACTCGTAAAAACCTAATATGTCCAATATCTCATATTTAAAAGGCCGATTTGGAAAGAAAACATTTATAAGTTTTTCATCCATCAAAGTTTTTCATCAAAATATATTAGCTTTTCATCCATCAAAGTGATATGGTCCACATAAACAGAGCAAAAGATAAACAGTTCATACAATGATACCATATCTCAAAATAACTATCCTCCTCTTGTTCTAATCAAAGCATCAGCTATCCTAGTGCGAATAGTATTCATGGTATTATCATTCTCTGTATCTTCACTCTCATCGTCCGCCGTGTCACTTGTATCTTCTAGTAAGTAGTCCTCATCAGCATCACATCTCTTAAACTCCTTATCACGTAAATTGCTATCACGGATAAAGTTATGCAAAGCAAGACAAACCATGATGATATGCTTCTGAGTAGTAGGTGAGTAACTTGGGATGCCCTTCAAAATACGCCGCTTTCAATAACATTTCGACGTCGGGGCAGTGGCGGCGTCAGACTGCAGCTCCCTCACCTGATAGGTGAACGACGGGCGCTTCTTTCTGGATGCACCTCCTGCATTAGCTTTGTTGTTCAGTTCAAACATCAATATATATGTAGAAATGTGTATATATTGATACATTCTGGACACATTACTGTTCTGGACAGCAATATATATGGGCATCAGTATATATTGGTGTTCTGGACACATTGCTCGGTGGCAATATATATGTACATAGCAGAGCACACCTTTGAACTAAACTAAACAGCAATATATTATTGAAATTATAAGCACATAATGATTTAATTTATTCCATAAATAAATCATGACATTGCAGATGTAAACTAGATTGAACGCATCATTAGATCTACACATGTAAACTAAGTAGTAAAACATGAACAGATCAAATATGCGCAACATGTCGAACACGTACCGAGGTGACGGAAAGACCGGTTGCTCGGCAAGAACTACTCGTGGTTGCGAGCGTCGACGAAGGCGCGAAGCACGCGAGCGGAGAGGAAGGCGAGCCATCGCGGACGAACAGGGAGCAGTCACGCGAAGCGCTTCCCAAAAACCGTATTGCCGCCTTCTCCCGGTGCAGGACGTCGAAGGCAGAGGTTCCGGAGACCTACTCTCCCGATCGCCGATTCACGCCGACGAGCGGGATGGAGTAGTCTACGAGCGACAGCGCAGCACAGAGTAGGAGGCAAACCCTAGATTGATTTCGCGTGTGTTGCGTGAAGGCGGTGACCCGGTTTATATAGAGATAGGTCGCCTGATCAGGGCGCCCGCTTAACCGAACCAGATAAGTCGCGCGTAACCTATCCGGACTCCACGCCGTTTTCACGCACCGAATTTTTCGGAATGTTTCCAAAACAAAACAAATCCGAATTTCCCGCAGCAAAACAAAACTGCAAAAGGAGGCTGCATCTGCGCAAGGGTGAGGAGCCAATTTTGCGGACCATTCGACGCGTACGTCGTGCACGCGCGCCGCCTGCCCTGCCCTGCCAGGCGAGCGATCGCGCGCGTGTGTTTCCCCTCTTCTCTCCACCACACATGCTTCAAGTGGCTAGGAGGGCATCCTCCCTTTTAAGGAGGTCCCCCTCTCCTAGAATAAGCAAGGTGGTACTAAACTCCACATGCATGCCATCTCATGAGGTGGGCTTTTGTGATTTTCCAAAGAATTAATCTTCGAATGGGCCTTAGCCCATCTATTAATTCCAACAATCCCCCACCAAATCTCAAAATCCCACTAGAGATTTGTCTTTTCCAATGTACTGTTTATATACCAGCGATTCGATGGAGACCGATTAAGGTTGAACATCCACCTAGAACTCTAAGCTACACTTACTCACAACTTGAACAATGGACTACGCCTTGAATTGCAAGTCTTGTGCAAGCAAGTTTCACTCAGAGTCTTATCTGGTACTAGACCGTCTGTAGACTACCCCTCGGGTGGAGCGTATAAGTCATACTCCTAGGTCTTTAGTAAGCTTCCTAGAAGATTCACCCAAAATCTCCATAGACTGCGACCAACAGTCAAGCTTACAAAGGTGAGTTCTTTCAAGAATGCATCTTCACTAATTAAAGCCAACAGAACTCATTAAGGCATAGCCAACCTGCCTTGCAGCTCACGAGAGTACATGCATCTTCACTTAGAGAGGGTATAGATTGGTACTCTCCTCTAGTTTACTAATGGTTTGTTCTTCCCAGGTTCTAATTCACGGGATCTTCGATCACATAGACTGGGTTACCACCATAGTATAACTCACATGGGTCTCAAACCCATCTCCTTCGATGCATTGTCTATCACATTTCGTGATAGTCCCTTTGTGAAGGGTTCTGCCAGGTTTCTAGCTGTTTGGATGTAATCCAACGTTATAACTCCGGAGTTTCTCAATTTCCTGACAGACTTCAATCGTCTTTTCACATGTCTAGACTATTTCATATTATCCTTAGAACTATTCACTTTGACAATTACCGTTTGATTGTCACAGTTCATAAGGATAGCCGGCACCGGTTTTTCAACAATAGGCAGATCCATTAATAGATCACGCAGCCATTTTGCCTCAACAGTAGCAGTATCCAGTGCCGTCAGCTCTGCTTCCATGGTTGACCTCGTCAAAATGGTATGTTTGCAAGACCTCCACGAAACAGCACCACCACCCAGTGTGAAGACATATCCACTAGTGGCTTTGATCTCATCCACATCAGAGATCCAGTTAGAATCACTATATCCCTCCAGTACCGCAGGATACCCAGAATAGTGAAGCCCCAATTCCATAGTACCTTTCAGATAATGCATTACTCGCTCAAGCGCACGCCAGTGATCATCTCCCGGATTAGAGGTAAACCGGCTCAACTTGCTCACAGCAAAGGAGATATCAGGCCTAGTTGCACTAGCCAGGTACATCAGCGAGCCAATGATTTGGGAGTATTCCAGTTAATTCCTAGCAATTCTCTTGTTCTTGCGAAGCAACAAGCTAGGATCATAAGGTGTTGGAGAAGGCTTACTATCAATGTAGCCAAAGCGATTCAAGATCTTCTCCACATAATGGGACTGCAAGAGTGTAATCCCATTATCACCTCTAATTAGCTTAATGCTTAAGATAACATCAGCTACTCCCAAATCCTTCATATCAAAATTTTGAGACAAGAATGATTTAATCTCATTTATCACCTCAAGGTTTGTCCCAAATATCAGTATGTCGTCAACATAGAAGCACAGAATAACTCCCTCACCCCCACCATGGCGATAGTACACACATTTATCTGCCTCATTGACTGCAAAGCCTACAGATGTCAATGTTTTGTCAAATTTCTCATGCCATTGCTTAGGATCTTGTTTCAGACCATACAAAGACTTCAACAATTTGCACACTTTGCCTTCTTGACCTTCAACTACAAACCCATCAGGTTGATCCATATAGATCTACTCATCTAGCTCTCCATTAAGAAAAGCTGTCTTAACGTCCATTTGATGAACGAGAAGACCAAGTGAGGCTGCTAGGGAAAGTAGCACGCGAATTGTGGTCAATCTAGCAACAGGTGAGTAAGTGTCAAAGAAATCTTCGCCTTCTTTCTGAGTATAGCCCTTAGCAACAAGCCGAGCCTTGTACTTTTTAATAGTACCGTCAGGCCTAAGCTTCTTCTTGAACACCCACTTGCACCCCACAGGTTTACATCCATAGGGTCGCTCTGTCACCTCCCAAGTCCAGTTAGCGATAATGGAATCCATTTCACTACGGACAGCCTCCTTCCAGTAGTCTGCATCAGGAGATGCCTATGCTTCTGAAATTGACTTAGGAGTGTCATCCACGAGGTACACAGTGAAATCATCACCAAAGGATTTAGCCGTCCTTTGTCTCTTACTCCTTCGAAGAGCTTCACTGACATCCTCCTCAGTGACATGTTCATGTGTATGTTCAGTTTGTTATGGTGGTGTGATTGAACTGGGAATTATTTCAGAGGGTTGGCTCGAACCACTATGTGTATCTTCATTGGGAAAAAGCTCTCGAAAAAGGTAGCATCACGAGACTCCATAATTGTACCAACATGCATGTCAGGTACCTCGAATTTAACTATTAAAAATCTATAGGCAATGTTGTAATGAGCATATCCTAGAAAGACACAGTCCACAGTCTTAGGTCCAAGTTTGCGCTTCTTCGTTATTGGTACATTGACTTTCGCCAAGCACCCCCATGTGCGCAAATAAGAAAGTGATGGTTTTCTCCCAATCCATATCTCATATGAAGTTATTCAAAGCAAGACAAGCCATGATGATATGCTTATGAGTAGTAGGTGAGTAACTTGGGATGCCCTTCAAAATACGCCGCTTTCAATAACATTTCGACGTCGGGGCAGTGGCGGCGTCAGACTGCAGCTCCCTCACCTGATAGGTGAACGACAGGCGCTTCTTTCTGGATGCACCTCCTGCATTAGCTTTGTTGTTCAGTTCAAACATCAATATATATGTAGAAATGTGTATATATTGATACATTCTGGACACATTGCTGTTCTGGACAGCAATATATATGGGCATCAGTATATATTGGTGCTCTGGACACATTGCTCGGCGGCAATATATATGTACATAGCAGAGCACACCTTTGAACTGAACTAAACAACAATATATTGTTGAAATTATAAGCACATAATGATTTAATTTATTCCATAAATAAATCATGACATTGCAGATGTAAACTAGATTGAACGCATCATTAAATCTACACATGTAAACTAAGTAGTAAAGCATGAAGATCAAATATGCGCAACATGTCGAACACGTACCGAGGTAGCGGAAAGACCGGTTGCTCGGCAGGAACTACTCGCGATTGCGAGCGTCGACGAAGGCGCGAAGCACGCGAGCGGAGAGGAAGACGAGCCATCGCGGACGAACAGGGAGCAGTCGCGCGAAGCGCTTCCCAAAAACCTTATTGCCGCCTTCTCCCGGTGCAGGACGTCGAAGGCAGAGGTTCCGGAGACCTGCTCTCCCGATCGCCAGTGCACGCCGACGAGCGGGATGGAGTAGTCTACGAGCGACGGCGCAGCACAGAGTAGGAGGCAAACCCTAGATTGATTTTGCGTGTGTTGCGTGAAGGCAGCGGCCCGGTTTATATAAATGTTTCCAAAACAAAACAAATCCGAATTTCCTGCAGCAAAACAAAACTGCAAAAGGAGGCTGCATTTGCGCAAGGGTGAGGAGCCAATTTTGCGGACCATTCGACGCGTACGTCGTGCACGCGCGCCGCCTGCCCTGCCCTGCCCATCTATGAGGTGGGTTTTTGTGATTTTCCAAAGAACTAATCTTCGAATGTGCCTTAGCCCATCTATTAATTCCAACATATATATGTACACATATTTGAACTGAACAGGAATGGTAATATATATATCGCTGAACAGCAATATATATCGTCCCTCAACTTTTAAAACTGGTGCAACTAACATTACTCGATAGTATTTTTGATGTTTTTAAGTTGACGTTGCACATATTTGTTTTCTTTTGACTTAGTCTTTATCCCTCGTAACACTTACGTGACACAAGGAAACAATAAAAAGCATCAATAAGACCCACATGCCAGCAAGTGAGGGGAAAAACTAATTTGTGTGTCCCACGTGTCATCACCTCTCTTTCTTCCTCTTCATCTCCCTCTCTTCATGCTCTTCCCCATCTTCTCTCCCTTGCTGGCCTCCCCTCCTTCCCCTCGGTGTTTCCTCCCATCAATGTGTCAGCCCTAAGAAGGACGAGCACGGCGTAAAGGGCCCATCAAGAAGGAAAACATATTCATTAACATGTAGTCCATTAAATACCATCATCTTCGTCATTTTACTTTTAGAGTAAATTTTATTTTGTGCTATGTTTTATTACGATGTATCATTTTGGACTATCCTTTAACCAATATTTGCATTTTCAATCCAATATTTGCACTTTCGATCAGGTAATCTTATATTTACCTTTGTTTCACTTTTTACTACCCGACTTTTTATCAATGAAGTCCAACAGCTATACTTAAAAGAATCTTATACTTTGTCTAGAGTCGTAGTCATAGGATAGGTCTAATCCCATCCTAGGTTGTAATATATTGGGACGGAGGTTGTAATATATTGGGACGGAAGAAGTACTACTGTTTTAACATATGACAATTTGATGTAAATGGGCAAAATTGTGAGAGTGATCTAAAGTGGCACAAACATAAATTTACCCGGTTTAAAGTGAAACATTTATTAAAGGATAGTTCAAAGCGAAATAATAGTAATAAGGCGGCCTAAAATGAAATTTACTCCTTAAGCAAATGCTTATCCATGTCTTTTATTTAAAAAATTACAGATAAAACTTTTATATACATTTTTTTAGCAATTTAAAACCAAATAATGTAAAAATAAATTATGCTAAGAAAATCATAAAACCAACTTCAGAATTAAGTTTTAAAATTTAAATCTTAGCCTATAAGCGTGCTATGGGGCTTTATGTGTGGCGTGTGGTTTGCCTCGTTAATTCAGAGGGGGGAGGAGAGGATGGATGTGTAGAAACAGAACAAACTATTGACCGTGCAACTTCAGCCGGCACACGGCAACTTGAGATAATCACATAATCTCCTGACAGGAGAAGAGAGAACACACATATATAATCTCAAGTAGTAAGTGACAGCACTGGGCGAAATTAGTGAAATGCAGACGACTGCAGTAAAACCAGCTCAGATACACTGCTAGAAGATCTAAACAACTCAATATATGATTATGTATCCGGATCCCAGATGTTCCTCGTCCTGTGAACTACTAGCATATTACTCAGTTCAACATAGTGGAGCTAGCATAGCAATCTCATAGACAAAAGACAGGGTTCTTGTCACTGTGAAATTAAGCCTTGCGTTCCTGGAATAATCAAGAGGTTCTTCATCTAGAAGATCCATCGTCGAGACATCAACCCTTTTCTACTTTGTTTTTCGACCAGGCATCAACCCATACTTCCTTCCTTGAAACTGAAGACTGCGCATACCCAATGATATTTTGAAGATAAGACACAGTTTATCATTTTTCAAAGATGAAGGTAAATACGTGGCCATACAAATGATACAATGTCACATAATATGTACAATAATTAAGAGCTATTTTATGGCCAAGAACTTCAAGCCTGAGTTAATACTTAATAGCAGGAAATGAAAGCTATTCAACGAGTAAACAGTCCAAAGTGTAGAGGTCAAAACATATTGCAACTTCCTATTTATATTACTCAGCTCATTATATAAAAAGAAAATTATATTACTCAGTTCAACATGGAAAAACTCTGTAAATTTTCAAGTATCATACTTGACAACAAAATAAATTGGATTATGTTTTCTTTATATCCCTTCCAAATGCTGTTTTACCTATTTTCCCTTTTCTTCACTAAATCTGTATTTGCACTTTTAGTTTTCTTCTTTCATTCACGAATATTTTTTTTCAAAATTCAGAAATATTGAAAGAACGAAAAGGAGCTAACTTCAGAAACCTCGTGTTCAGCAATTTGTTTCATATAACGTTATGTTTAAGGCAAAATGCTTCATCAAGCCTCACATGTATGCAAAATACTCATGTCATTATACATTTATACTATCTAGCATTTCGAGTATATACCTACATTAGTAGGCCTGAAATACACATTCTTAAGCTACTATATCTCCTTCCGCACTCTCTCACTGTGCAATGGCAGAGATGATAATGTGAACCCCAGTAGCAGAGACACATTAACAAACATTTATGCTACCGGCAACCAACGGTTGTGGAAAAGGTAGCTGATGTGTTTATGTACCAAAAAGAATTCCATTTTGTATAAGTATTGCACATAAATATCATAGATAAATGGGTTACATATGCATGTGCCTGAGGTATTATGAAACATTTTGCTCTAAAACCTATAGGTTTCCTTGAAACAAAATGCAGATCTGGGTTTTGCATTACAGCATTACCGACGCCCCTCAAACCTGCGTTATGTGAAATTTATTAAAGGAAAAGTGGTATTCACTCGACCAGCATGCAGTAATATCTTCAACTAACATTAAGATGATCCAAAAATATGATTAATGATATTTAACAGCTTCCACCTGCCCTTAAAAAGAATTTATCAGCCTATACTGCCCCTACACTAAGAACACAGACCAACTATTTTTCCCCATAACATCAGATTTTATACAATTACAAAAGAAGAAATCAGTCAAGGTTTTTCATCCACAAGGAACTATAGAAGTCATCATTAGGGCAAATGCAGCAAAAATAACTAGACATGAAGATGGGCACTGAAAGGCACTGAAAGTTATGTACAACCTACAGACTCAAAGGAACAATGAAAATATTCAAGAAAACAGTTAATTCTACAGATTCAAAGTATTGCTCAGTTTAGCCATTCACAAGGGCATGAAACTGAGCATATATAGTGAGCCATTTGTAAGAGTGAAGTAAACAACAGTTCAATGTGTTGTTGCTTAAAACTATTACTCCTACTTGTTAAGTAAAAGCATAAAGACAGAGAAAGCTTGCTACTGTTCAGAACTAATCAGTGAGGCAATAAATTATCAAAAAGTTTAATATTCAAAACTATTCAACAGAAATGTTTAGATTGGGTTTCCGACTCCCACGAAATGTCATGCAGCATTTCCATTTTCTTTTCAATTAATCTGGTGATTGGTACTCCTACCTCTAGATTTCTAACAAAGTAGGAGTTTCTGCATTATTTGCAATCAAGTGGAAGGCAAATTTCAGAAATACAGAAAGAGCGAATAATGTTGCTAGTTAGCTTACCGATATTAAATGTAGATAGGAACTTCAAAATTTTGATAACTCTCTCATCAACCACTCCACATTTGACTACGACTATCTTAAGGTGTTCTGATATTGCAGACGATCTCTCCATTCGACTATAGGCAGAAGTTTCCAATTTAGAATATAAATACATATGTACCGGGTAGAAAAACTGAAGAGTGAGATTCTCTAGAACTGGGAGTGTCGAAGGATGCAAGTAATTTCATGCAAGTCGAAGGCCACAATCCAGCTGTCACTGAGCAACAAAGTCTTCAACTTGCTAAATGTAGGGCACCGTATCAATTCCCTTTTGAAAATAAACTGGACAAAATGCAAACAATAAAGATCAACTAACAGATGATTTGAGAAGGAAAAGCTGGTTCTGTAAAAGGCAGTTCATGTGAAAAAAAGGCATAACAAAAACAAACCTTTTGTGAGTCAGCGACCAACGCCAAATTCTTAGCCTGTGAAAAAGCTTGCAGAACCTTGCAATTGTTGTCACTGGGACAATTGTCACAATCGTCATAAGGACATTCCTCAAGGTCATCATTAACTCCTGGACAACACCTGATATCTCCAGAAGCAAAGGTGACACCGAAAAAGGCATCCACTAATAACGGCATGCCCTCGAACACAGGAGTCCGGTGATTATATAATTATCCAGGCGCAGCGAAAGGAGATTGGGGACATCAATACGAGTGCGGAAGATTTCGCTGAAATCGCATGCAGTGATGTTGAGGCGTTTCAGGGATTGGGAAGAGATCCTCTCGGCATCTGACAAGCTGCAGAGGACAATCTCCAGATGTTCCAGCACCGGACAGCTCGAGAAATCGAGGAAATTGTGCACCAAATTCAGATGAGCAAGCTCTAGCTTCGCCAAGCGCCCGGACACAAGAGGCAGGCCATCTAGCACGAGGCGTGAGGCACTTCGAGGGGCATTCAACCGGAGAGCTTGGACCTCGCACAGCACGGCATGCCGGAACCAGAGATCCACGAGGCGGGCGTCGCCGCCGCCGCCGTCGGACGACAGCCCGGCGAAGCTGAGCTCGCAGGTGTCCAGCGGCGCGCGCCCGCGGAGGAGCAGCAGATGGTCCACGAAATCGCGGAGCTCCTCCATGGGCACCAGCCCCACCCCGTCGTCGTCGGCGATGCGCAGGCCCGTGGCGGACTTCCAGAGGTGGCGCCACCGCCGCGCCAGCACGCACGTCCGCACGGCGTCCGGCGCCGGCAGGAGCCCGATGATGTCATGCAGTACTTCGTCCGGCAGGTGCCCTATCCGATCGTCGCTCGGGCGCGCGGCTCCCTTGCCCCTCCTCCCCGCCTCCCCTGGAGGAGACATTCCGTCGAACAGGTGGCGGGCGTCGCGGCCGCAGGGCAAGAAACAACCACTGGACTGCACGGGCGGATGAAGCTGGAGCAAAGCGAGTGAGAATCAGAGGCAGAGACAGACGGAGACCTCGCCGCCGGCAGCCTCGCCCGCCGGAGCTGAGGAAGATGGTAGTGTACTCCAGCCCTCGAGTCGGAGAGTGTCCGAATGAGGAAGAAAAGGCCAGGAAATAAAGAATAAATGGGCTGGACCAGAAAGGCCCATTTAACAGGGCACATTGAAAAGTCCAACTTCGAGCAGTACAGTACAACTTTAGGCCTATGTGGAAGGCCCAACCTTATGGGTAAACAGGCCTAATCTCATCCAGCTCAAAATTAATACATTGTGCTATACATTTGTAGATTAATTTTCTCTCAAAAAATTGTAGAATGTAAATATATTATAAATTACATTGTAACTTGCATGTAATTGGTATGTAACTTTCATATGATTATTATGAATAGTTAGATTTGCTTTAAAATTCGTGCGAGTGACAAAGGGAAAAAAAATCCCAATGCACGTAAGGGGTGAGGAGATTTAATCCCACGACCTCCACTTCATAAAATAGCATGTTACCGCAGGATTTTTTTAAAAGTTCCATACAACTTATATTCTATAAACATATAAGTTATATCTCTACGTTTCTTTTCGTTTGACACCGGTTAGTTCAAAATTGCACTAATCAATATCATTCATTTGGAAACAAAAGTAGTATTATGGATTCTTTTTTTTAAAACACAGTACAAATGTGGTGTCCACAACGCATGCACACTCACTCTTATAAACACATACGCACATCGTACCCCTATGAGCACATCTGAAAAGACTGGGCCGGCATATTTTACTGTCGATGGATACGTCACCTACTACTGAAAAAATAATTAGCCGTAAATAAGAGCACCCGTGTTAAACTTAGGATTTGATCCCGAGTGGATATAAGGCCCAATGTAATTATTCTATGATTATATCATACTTACATTTAATTTTTTTAGAAAGTTTATTAATAAATATACAATATATACATAGCCCGAGATTAATTCCTCGGGTATGACAGAAAGCACATCCATCAATTTGCATGTGCCAAAATTTTAGTTCACTTTGGTGGCCTATTACACTTTGATGGGCCAAAATTTGGTCCATCCAAACTAGGTCTAATTGACCAATAACTCTGAGAGGAATTGAGCCTCACAAATGGGGCAACGAAGAGCACTGGAACCTTCGTTTCATACCATAGGTCATTTTAATTTTTTCCTAAGTCAATTTTTTTAGGTTTGATCAAATTAATAAAAAAATATTGTAATATTTTCAACACAAAACAAAGAAACTACCAAAATATATAACATGTTCAATATTAGATGTAATGAAACATATAAATGTTATTATATTTTTTTATAAATTTGGTCAGACTTTTAAGTAGTTTGGTTTAAAAAAGTCAAAAAAAATTATAATATGCAACGAAGGGAGTAATAAATTTCAAAAGGTTGGTATAGAAATTCAATGTTTCATGGTTTGATCTGCATAAAACTATAGGTAGATTCTCATCCATAACCAAAAGAAACATCTATCACAAATCAAAACGACATGAGCTCTATGGATCGACAAACTTGCCCAAAATACATTACCAGATGGAGCAATATTTACAGAACTAACAGATCATCATCCCAGAGAGAATGAATCCGAGTTAACCAAGGGGCCAAAAGAGATCAAAGCATATGGTTGGTATATTAGGTCCAACTAGATTACCTGCACTTCTAAATCCATTATTTGGGCACTACAGTTACAAATTCTGTCTAGATCATTTCGTCAGTTCTAAACCGCCCCTATGAGGCTGAGACTGCAAGAATAGGGCATGCTTGTCACAGCAGATTAAGCACCAACGCTCTGAGTAGCAGTAGATCCTGGAGAGCCCAACTTTAAAACGCTACTCGAAACTGAAACCTGTCAAAGAAAATGTAGGGTAAGTTCACAATCTGAGGCAGTAAGCATCATCTGCAGATATTACAATGTTCAGTTGCTTGACAGTAAATTTAAATACCGGAACAGATTGTGAACTATGAAGAGAGGGGATGATCTAATCTTATCTAAATATATGTCTGGGACTTAACCGATCAGATGTGGGGGAGAAATATTTACTCCGGTTAATGACTTAACCGATCAGATGTGGGGGAGAAATATTTACTCCCGGTTAATAACACCAACCGATACTAAAGATCTAAATGATCATTTAACCGGGAGTAAATGATAATCTTTATCCCAGTTGGTAGTATCAACCTGAACTAAAGATCCTCGGCCCCCTGACATGCCTCTGACAGAGGATGAACCGGGACTAAAGATGATCCTTTAAGATCAAAATTTTTTTAACCGGCATTTTTAGTCCCGGTTTTTAATGTGAAATTTGATCGACCTACGAAAAATGGTTTCTCCACCCATGAACACACGCCCAAATAGTCAAATACATTACCAGATGTGTGTACTATTAAACATTACTGGCGGAGAAATGTTGATTAAAGCAAGATAGCAGATTCATCATCCCCGAGAGAATGGATCCGAATTAACTAGCATAGTTCCAACTAGATTACCTGCCCTTCTTAATTCCGTCTACTACAGATTCTTACTAGGTCATTGTCAGTTCTAAACCGTTCGTGTGGCTAAGAACTGACATAGGATATACTAACTCCATCCCATAATACAGCAACCATCTCAGTTGTCACAGCACTGAACAGTAAATAGACTAGTAGATTCATGTACAGCCCAATTTTTGAACCCTACTCGAAACTGAAACCTGCAAGAGAAAATGCAGTCAGTTCATAGTCAGAGCATCAACTGAGCAATTAAAATGTGCAATTCCAAGAAACTCATAATAAGGTAACAGACTACAAAAATAGTTTTTTTTTAATAAAAACATGGTTAGCAATTTGTTTCATATAACCCTACTTAAGGAAAAATGTTTCATAAACAAGCATCTATATGCAAAACAATTATGCCACTAAAATATATAATTATATAGTATTTCAAGTATATACTCACAGAGTAGGCCTAAAACACATTCCTAGGCTACGCTATCTCTCCCACTGCACGATGGCAGAAAAAAAAGATGATAATGTGATAATGTGAACCCCAGCAGTAAAGATACGTTAACTAGTTAAGTAAACCCACAAATGGTCATGCTATCAGCAATCAACGGTTGAGGAGAAGGTAGCTAATTGTCTATGTAAACCCACATACGATCTTTGTATAAGCATTATACACAAAAATAATGGGCCATACACAAATCGATGATAGACATGTAACTAAGGTTTTATGAAAAGTGTTGCTCCGAAAACCTGGGTTTCCTTGAAATAAATAGTGAAACCTAGGGGGTTTTATGAACCTCCAAAACCAAGATTTTGTGAAATGTACTAAAAGAAAGGTGAAATTCACTTGATCAGCATGCAGCTCAATTAATAACAGTAATACGTTCTAGTAGTAAGTAGTAACATAAAGATGACACAAAAATATGATTAATGATCATGAACCATTTCCCATTTTCCACCTGCTCTCAACAAAAAAGTTCATCAGCCTAAATTACCCCCTCACAAACACAGACCAACCATGTTTTCTCACAAGTCATAACATCCGAGCTACAATCAAAACATAAATCAGTCGAAGGCGTTTCATTCACAAGGAACTATTGAAGCCATCAATCGGATAAAGGAAATAGCTGGACATGGACATGGCAAGAATGGTTTTCTTCATAAATGTGCAACCAGTACAAAGAAGAAAAATAACTCAAATTATTGAGCATGTGAGACTACAGGTTTATAAACTGATGAAAACAAGGCCCATGTAAGAAAGTATTTTCACAGTATTATAAAAGAAAACGAAGGTGGAAAATAAAATGTGTTATTGCTTACAATTACTGATTGTTAAGTTATAAAAAAAAATACAATCGTGCTGCTTCGGAACTAGTAATCAGCAAGCCAATAAATTATCAGCACAAGTCAAATATTGAAAACTATTCAACACATCACCCTACTGTTTATGCGTTGTACTTGACAATAAAATGACCGTACATAGCTTTATGCATACAATCTGCCAACACAACAGATTAGATTGAGCTCCACGTTCCCACCAAATGCAGTGCAGGATTTTTCATTTTCTTTTCAATTTCGTACAGCTATCTCTTGATTTTCTAACAAAGTAGGAGTTTCTACATTATTTGCTTTCTTTCATAAATATGAACCTGGAGGAAAATTTTAGAAATATAGAAACAATGAACAGTGTTGCTAGTTATCTTACGAATATTAAATGTAGACAGGAACTTCAAAACTTTGGTAACTCTCTCATCAATCACTCCACATTTGACTACGACTGACTTAAGATGCTCTGGTATTGCAGATGACCTCTCCGTTTGATTATAGCTTCCTTTCATTTCCAATATATGTTCAGATTCCTGCAAACAATAACAGTGACAAAAAATAACAATAAAACAGTTGGCCAAGATCAATCAATGTAATGTAATAAATGTAAATATGTAGCGGTTTTCTATTTAGAATATATGTACCTGACAAAAAAGCTCAAGAGTGAGTTTCTCTAGAACTGGTGAGTGTCGAAGGATGCAAGTTATTCCATGCAAGTCGAAGGCCACGTAGAAGGAGTCAATGAGTAACAAAGTCTTCAAGTTACTAAATGTAGGGCACCGCATCATGTCTCTTTTGAAAACAAACTGGACAAAATAGACACAGAAGAGATCCATAAAAACTCGATGTTAACAATGATTTAAGAACTCCCTTGTGGTGGCCTTGCATGCAAAAAAGGTTATTGCAATTGTTAATTACGAATATCCAGTGGTGGGTACACATAGATTCTGCATAGGAAAGATAGAAGTGTAAGCATAGCGATACCTCTTGATTCTGAGCTACCAACATCAAACTCCTAGCCTGTGATAAAGCTTGCAGAAGCATTCTGTTGGTGTTACTATAACAAAGCTCACAATCGTCATGAGGGCATTCCTCGGAGTCAGCATTACCACTTGTACAAGTTAACCAATCCCCAGAGTCACCGGTTACACTGACAAATGCTTTCACTAATAGCGGCATAACCTCAAACACAGGAGTCCGGCAGCGATAATCTTGTAGCCACAGGGAAAGTAGATTCGGCACATCAATACGAATTCGGACATTTTCGCTGAAAGTGCAATGAGTAAGGTTGAGGTGTTTCAGGGACTGGGAAGAGATCCTCTTGGCATCTGACAACTCGGAGGAGACAATCTCTAAATTTTCTAGCACCGGACAGCTAGAGAAATCAAGGAAACTGTGCATCAATATCACAAAACGAAGCTCTAGCTTCACCAAGTGCCGGGAGACGAAAGGCAGGTCGTGTAGCTCGAGGCCGAAGACATTCAGCCGGAGCACCCGGACTTGGCACAGCAGGGCATGCCGGAACCAGAGGTTCATGCTGCGGTTGTCTCCCTCGGCCAAATCGATGGAACCTAGCTCAAACGTGTCGAGGGGCGCGCCCCCGCGGAGGAGCAGCAGGTGGTGCACGAAATCATGGAGCTTTTCCACACCGTAGCCTTCGGAGATGCGCAGGCCCGTGGCGGACTTCCAGAGGTGGCGCCAGCGCCGTGCGAGCAGGCACGTCCGCACGGCGTCCGGCGCCGGCAGGAACCCGAGGATGTGGTGGAGGACCCCATCCGGAAGGCATCCAATCCGATCCTCGTCGGCGCCGCCGCTTCGAGATGGGGATCCCTTAACCCTTTTCCCCGTCTCCCCTGGACGCATTCCGTCGAACAGGTGGCGGGCGTCGCGTTCGCAGAGCAAGAAACGTCCACAACGCAAGGGACGATGCAACGGGGGGAGAGAGCGGGTGAGGATGAGAGACGGTACAAATGCCTCGCCGCCGGCAGCCTCCCTCGCCGGAGCTGAGGCAGAAGGTAAATCCAGCTATGACCTATGAGTGAGGCATTGAGTCCTCGCCGCCTCGGCTGGACGGAAGAAAAGGCGGAGACACGAAGTCAAGAAAGGATAAACGGGATGGGCCAGATTTCCGACCCATTACCTCTCTTTGGGCTGTCAAGTCCCACATTTGGCCCATGCAAGGGGCCCAACCTTTGAGAATGTCGGCCCAATCCCATCCGGCATGATCCATAATTTTGAGGAATAAGTTCACTTCATGACCCTCAAATGTGATCGAAATCTAATCCATGACCCTAAACTACAAAACCGGATATCTCAACCCCCAAACTCCTAAAACCGGTGCAATTTAACTCCCTTGGCGGTTTTAGGAGGCTGTTTTGCTGACGTGGCGCCACGTGGCGCCTACGTGGCAATATTGACCGAGTTTTTCTTACACATGGTGTTGACGTGACACTTACGTAGCGGTAGAAATAAAAAATATGCATGGGGCCCATTAGTCATTCACACAAAAAAATGTAGGCCCACTGACATGTGGGCCGACATGTGGGGCCCACATGTCAGTCCTTCTTCCTCCTCCCTCGCTCCCTTCTCTCTCTTTCTCTTCCCTTCTCTCCCCTTTGGCTGGTGGCGCGCGGGGACAGCGAGAGCGGCCAATGGCGGGCAGCCGGCGGCGGCTGCGTTCGGTAGCGTGGGACGGGGGCCAGCAGCGGCGGCGGGCGGGCGAGCGGGAGCGCGCAGCGGTGGCGGGAGGGGGCCAGGGGCCGGTGAGCCTCCTCCCCCACCACCACCGCCACCATCACCAGATCTAGCCAAGTCAAAACCCGCCGCCAGACAAGCACGGGGAGCTTGGCCTCGGACGGTGGCGAAGGAGTAGTCGAGGCAGAGGAGCGCAGAGACGTTGGGGAAGATGGCGCGGTCATGGGAGGCGGTGTCGGTGGACGCGGCGCCATGCCGCGTCGTGCTCCTCCTCACCGTCCATGGCCGCCGAGAGAGAGGGGGGTTAGCAAGCCTCCTCCACACTACCACTGTTGCCACCACCGCCACCTCGCCCATCCTCCGCGCCGCCGCGGGATCTCCGTGCCTAGCCTCGGCGCCGCTACCGGATATCCGCCGTGCTGCTGTCGCGGCTGCCACCGCCACAGCTCTACTGTCGCGGCTGCCACTGCCGCCACTACCGAACGCCGCCGCCGTGGGATGGCAATGCCGCCGCCGCCGGATGCCGACGCCGCTCGCTCTCTTTGTCCCTGCGCGCCACCGGCCGAAGGGGAAGAAGGGGAGAGAAAGAGAGAGAAGGGAGAGAGGGAGGAGGAAGGTCTAACATGTGGACCCCACATGTCAGTAGGCCTACATTTCTTTTTGTGTGAATGACTAATGGGTCCCACGCATATTTTTTATTTCTACCGTCACGTAGGTGCCACATCAACTCCACATGTAACGAAGACTCGGTCAATACTGCCACGTAGGCACCACGTGGCACCACGTTAGCAAAACCGCCTCCCAAAACCGTCTAGGGAGTCAAATTGCACCGGTTTTAGGAGTTTGGGGGTCGAGATATCCGGTATTGTAATTTAGGGTCATGGATTAGATTTCGATCACATTTGAGAGTCATGAAGTGAACTTATTCCTAATTTTGATCCATGAGCTATGACGTATGGGTGCCACCGTCTCTTTTTTTTTTAACTGTAATATGTAATGCTCCACTCTAGTCAGCACGCCGTGCGAAAGTGTTGTACGATAAAATCATCGTCCAAACGATAGGCTTGTTCATTTTGTTGTCAATTTTAACCTTATCAAACTTTGGAAATACCAAATTTTGATATGTTTTGATATTGTCAAATTTTGTTAGCGTTGGATGTATTTAGTTTGATATACTTTTTAAAATTTTGATAGTGTTTTTATAAGAGGAAAGTTTCAAAACTATCAAATCATGGTAGGATGGCATTGGTAGAATACTTTTAGCTTGTTATCTTACCAAAATTTAGTAATAATATCAAATGATGGTAGGGTTGAAACTTGAAAGTGGCAATAAAAGTGAACAGGCCTTATGACTTGATTTACACCAATTTACTCATTTTTAATAGTTGAGGACACTCTATTCCCGATTCGGTTTTGTGATTAAGGGATGTTTCAGTGGACTTTTTCCAGCATGATTTGGTCCATCCAAACTAAGGCGAACCGACCATGTTCCGGGATGAATTTGGCCTCACAAATGGATCATCTAATATTATCAATATAATAATGATCTTTCCTCTAAAAAAAATGGATCATCTTATAGCATTAGATTATGGTCTGGCCCGTATGCACATAACATTTTGCAGCATCACAGGGAAGTAGGCTTGTCCAAAATGAACACGGCCTGAGCTGAGCCAGGCCACAAACACGTAAATAAAATTCAAAAAGTTTGTAGAAATTCAATGTTTCATGGTTTAATCAGCAGAAAACTCCAGGTACGTTCTCATCCACAGATCAACAAACATGCCCAAAATACATTACAAGATGTGCATACCATTAAACATTTGAGGCGGAGCAATATTTACAGACCTTGGATATGCTATTGCTAAAGGTTAGCAGATTCATCATCCCTGAGTTAATGAATCTGAGTTAACCAAAGAGTCCAAAAGACATAGCATAGCATAGTTGGTATGTTAGGTCCAACCAGATTACCTGCACTTCTAAATCCCTTTTTAGGGCCCTGCAATTACAAATTCTGACTAGGCCATTTTGTCAGTTCTAAACCGTCCCTATGACGAAAACTGACGTGATACCTGTAGTCAGAATAGGGCACCATTGTCACAGTAACAGCAACTTAAGCACCAACACTCTGAATAGTAATGAGTAGTACATCCATGGACAGCCCAATTCTTAAACCCTACTCGAAACTGAAACCTGCCAAAGAAAATGAAGGGTAAGTTCGCAGTCTGAGCAGCAACTAAATTGTTCAGTTACTTGACAAGAAACTTAAAGTACCGGAACATACTACAAATCCACAAAAAAAAAAATCCCATGTTCAACAATTTGTTTCATATAACACTATGCTTTAAGGCAAAATGTTTCATAGAACATCATATTTCTGCAAAGTATCCATGCCATTATAGTAGTATATGGTAGCCCCGAATTACACATTCCTAGGCTACAATGTGAGATGGCAAAGATGATAATGTGAATCCCAGTAGCAGTCATAAAACACATGTCTGCCGGTAAATACATTTCTCGACTTCTCTTTCCCCGGCCGCAGGCTGTGGCAGAGAGTCAGTAAAGGTCTTTCCCAGCAGACAGTTAGCCAGCAAAGGCAACTTTTCCTGGCAGAACGAGCGTCCTAAACCTATGTTATGGCGCAGCAACCAACGCTTGAAAATAAGTTCAATACAGTGCATTACTGCTCACAGTCATTAATTATCAAATGCAGAAAGAAAGAAAAATTTTGCTGCTGTTTAGAATTAAACAGCGAGCCAATAAATTATCAGCACAAGTAAGATATTCAAAACTATTCGACCTATGAGCTTACCGCTTATACAATGTACGTACTTCACAATAAATAGATACTATACAGCTTTATGCATACTATCTGCCAACATAACATAAATCATTAGATTGAGTTTCACGCTTCCACCAAATGCAGGGCATGATTTTTCATTTTCTTTACAATTCGGTACTCTAGTCTTATCTCTTGATCTTCTGACAAAGTAGGAGTTTTTACACTATTTGCTTTCTTTCACATATATGAAGTTGAAGGAAAAATCCAGAAATATAGAAAGAATGAATAGTGTCAATAGTTATCTTACGGATATTAAATGTAGATAGGAACTTCAAAACTTTGATAACTCTCTCTTCAATCGCTCCACATTTTACTACCACTAACTTAAGATGTTCTGATATTGCAGATGACTTCTTCGTTTGGATATAACTTCCTTTCATTTCCACCTTATTTTTAGTCCCCTGAAATAATAACAGTAACAAAATAACAATAAAACATTTGGCCAAGATAAATCCGCGTTATGTAATAATTGTAACCAGGAAGCAATTTTCCATTTAGAATATATACCATGCCACGAAACTTGAGAGTGAGCTTCTCTAGAATAGGTGAGTGCTGAAGGATGCAGCTAAGTGCCTCAAAGTCGATATCCGCAGATTGACAAAGTCTTCAACCTGCTAAATATAGGGCATTGCTGCCAGTACCTATTGGAATTAAACTGCACAAGATGCAAACAGAAAATATCAACTAATACTCACTGTAAACAGATGGTTAAAGATATTACATGTGGTGGCAGTGCATTGGAAGTGATAAATGCATAACATACATCCTGTGCTTGTAATGCTCGTGACCGTGACAGAACAATCAACACCAACGTCTTCGCATGTGATAAAGCTTGCGGAAGCGTGCAGTTGTTACTATCATCATATCTTGGAGGAGTATTCCAATCTCCAAATTCACCAGTGACTCCAACAAAAGCCTCGGTTAATAACGGCATACCCTCAAACACAGGATTCCGGTTCATACTAAAACGGTTTTGCTATATTTGTGTCGCCACAAAATCTCATCGATTATAGTCGATTTTTCAGCTCTCTGATTTGCTTTAGATTAGCACTGGATATTATGATTTGCGTATGCGTTGTTTGAGATCTGCGCCCGACTACCTGCAATCTATCATCAATGTATTACTGATCCAGAGCAAACACAAAGTAACGTGCTCAACTGATCGATGTATTACTGCCCAAGGTCCTATCATTAACGTGTTCAACTGAGCAAACAGGCAACTTTATTGCTGTAATTATATATTTATACAAATTTACACAGTAGTTACACCCCACTTACATATGTAATTTTGAACTTACATATGTAATTTTAGGACTTACATTGTAAATACACTAAAATTACATATGTAATTTAGGGACTTACAATGTAAATACATGCTGACTATATTTTGGTGAAAAATATGGCGCCATAAATATAGTTACTCCCTATTAAAAAACATACGAAGTGAGAGGAGATTCGGTGCACAAATATGAGTGTGGAAAGTACGGCTGAAAATGCAACGGAAGATGTTGAGGTGTTTCAAGGATCGGGAAGAGATCTTCTTGGCATCAACCAGGTTACAGAAGGATATATCAAGATGCTCCAGCACCGGACAGCTCGAGAAATCAAGGAAACTGTGCATCAGCTTCACACCAGTAAGCTGTAGCTTCTCCAAATGCCGGGAGACGATGGCCAGGTTATCCAGCGCTAGTTGGACGCCACTGGGAGCGAGTCGCAGCTGCAGCACACGGGCCTGGCACATCACCGCGGCATGGCGGAACCAGCGGTCCACGCGGCGGGCGTCGGCGGCGAAGTCGGACAGCCCGCCCAAACTGAACCTGCACTCGTCGATCGGCGCGCCGCGCCCGCGGTGGAGCAGAAGGCGGTGCACGAAGTACCCGAACTCCTGCATCGTCACCTCCTTGTCCCAGTTGGTGATGTGCAGTCTCGCCACCGACTTCCAGAGGTGGCGCCAGCGCCGCGCGAGCACGCACGTGAGCACGGCCTCCGGCGCCGGGAGGAAACCGAGGATGTGTTGGACGACACCATCCGGCAGATCCCTATCCTATCGACGCCGCCGCCGCCGCCGCCGCTGGCGCTCGGACGTGGGGCTTTCCCCGGAGGCATTCCGTCGAACAGGCGGCGTGCGTCGGGGCCACACCGCAAGAAACAGCTGGAACTCACAATGGAGGATGCGAGAGAGAGAGAGAGAGAGATGGAGGCCTCGCCGTCGGCAGCCTCGGGCGCCGCATCGGAGCAGGAGTCGAGGCGAAGTGGTCCAACCCTAGTGCTGTGAGGATTGGGGAGTGAAGCATCGGCCCTCGCGGCTGGCTGGGTAGAGGAGCCGAGCATGAAAGTCAGAACACGGGCTGGGCCGTCACGGCCCATTGGACTGTGGGCTCTGAGCCCATTATGAGGCCCATATCCACAGATATTTCCGGCCTAATTTCTGTGGAATAAGTTCATCTGAGATCCCTTAACTTGTCAACGAATTCAATTTTCATCCTTCAACCGGAAAACCAGACACAACGTGTCCCTCAACTGTCAAAACCGGTGCAATATAGGTCTCATGGCGGTTTAGACGATGGTTCCTAGTGGCTAATTTGACTCGGTCTTCATCTGACGTGGCAGTGACGTGGTGCTTACGTAGGTACGTGGCAATTTGATTTTGGAAAATAATAAAATTTGTGGGTCCATATATCAGTTACACTAAAAATTAATTTAAAAATGGTGAAACCCACGTAAGCCACACATGTCATCCTCACCACCTCCTCTTCTTCCTCCTCCCTCCCCAACTCCCCTTTCTTCATCTCTCTCTCCCCTCTCCTCCCTACAGGCGCGAGTGAGGACTGAGGAGGGGTGGCACTGCGCGGCCCATGTGGGCCATGATGGACAACTCGGTGCGCTTGGACCAGCGAGTGCCACCGGAGCCGTGCGTGACATTCTGCCTTGCTGAGCCCCCACGTGTCTCCCACCTCTCCGTCCCCCGGCCTTAAGTCCCACACGGAAGTCGCCTGCGTCGTCTTCAACTCTCTTGCCGGCTAGCCGCTCCACCTCCCGAAGGACCCGGACACCGTCGGCGAGGAGGCCGGCGAGGCGTGCGGGGAGCGAGGAGGCAGGGAGCCTGGCGATGGCGGTGCGCCATGGGTGGGTCGCCGACTCGCCGTGACGCTCGCCTGCCCACCACTCCACTTCGCCCGCCCCTCCGCTCCATTCCGCCCCGCCGCGACACATGCCCGCCCCTCCATCTGCTCTGCCCACGGCCCGCGGCCGCTCCGTCCTCCCTCCATTTGCTCTTCCCATGGCCCGCGGCCGCTTTGCCCCGCCGCGACGCTCAATTTGATTGTAGCAGCCCTGAAACTTGCTTATTTCTTTCTGAATGTTACCCTAACGGTGCTCAAGAGAGTTTGCATTCCTATCAGACTCAAAATCACGGTTAGCATGGTAGTGGTCTGTGATCCTTTGCCAATATGACATCCCTGGTTGCTCATTGCCAATAATAGGATCTAAGCTAATGCTCTGCCATGAAATGCACAATTAAAAGTCCTCCTTACGAGTATAGTTGCTTTATCTTTTGGCTGATCCTTTTGCACCATTTCTTGAAGTATGAAGATCTTCATTTGGCATTAGCACTTCGACATCAGTGTCCTCGGACATCATGCGCACAAAGGAATCACCTCCACTTGCCATTTCAATCTAGTCACTGCAATAAATATATAAATTGATGGCCTTTCTAATCGATCTCAGAAACATCAACAAATGATTGTAATGTACGTCAGATTATACTGTTTATAACATGTATTTATTTAGGATATATATTGGTTCTGCAGTATTAACGACTCAGTACAATTGTACAAACAGTTGGTCATTCTGAAGAAATTTAGGACACTTGTACAAGATTAGTGTCTGATATATCCTAGTTTACTGAATGTGAACTGCTTATATATCATGATTACGTATGTATGGTTGTACGTAGAATTCAGATAACACTTACAAATCTGAATTTTGTTAGTTCTGCACCCCCTCCATTGAGTCAGTGTTATCTGAATAACAGAAGCTTTCACGTTTTAGATCGGTATTAAACAATACATAGATCACATAAAATTTTTGGAGCAAGAGATGCAATATAATTAAAATAGACTAATACTCCCTCTGTTTTACAATGTAAGTCATTCTAGCATTTCCCACATTCATATTGATGTTAATGAATCTAGACATATATATCTATCTAGATTCATTAACATCAATATAAATATGAGAAATGCTAGAATGACTTACATTGTGAAATGGAGGAAGTAGCAAATAACAAATGCTCATATACTGTACACTGCTGCCGCTTTTTTTTTATGCATCAGTTCAGTAAAAAAAACCTTGTTTTTCAGTTTCTAGAATATTGACCCAACCTGACACTAACTGATGCAATTATCGATGAGTAATGCACATCGGCAAAAGAAGGTTGATTTCAGCATATTAAAGGCCGGTCTGACCGTCTTGTGGCCGATCAGACCGCTACTATGTGGCCGGTCGGACCGCCCCTGATCAGGCCGAGACAGTGAATACATAAGTGATTGTGTGTGTGTGATGAAAATGTGAGCACCAGTGAAAATACAATGACCTAATGTGGCAATTTAATCATCTCTTTGCTAGGTCATTACCCCCTTGATAGTACGACGAAACTAACAAATAAACTAGCAAATTTGATCGCCCTTCACCTCGATCAATTTTAAAACTAAAACACTAGTTTTACCGTTTTCTTTTCTTCGCTTCGTGCCATCAAATTTTAATCCATCGATAGTCATCCATGTGCATACATGACGTGGACCTAACTTAAAATATATCTCAATAGCAACGGTTAGTCCACAATTAGCACTTGTCATTAATTACCAAAATTAACAACGGAGGCCTAGATGCTTCACTGTCGAGGAGGACGAGGCTGGCGAGGAGCAGATCCATCGTCACTATCACCATCTTCGTCTGCCGAAGAGACTAAAGAGGGGCTTGGAGAAAAAGGGGAGAAATATGAGGAAGAAGAAAGGGTTACAGAGGCTGACATATGGGTCCCACTATCATAAACTCAGAATAGTGAGGGTGAATGGAGAGGCTATTGGAGTAAACAATAAGTTTAACTTGCAAAATTAGATAGAGAGTTAGCCAAATAAATATTTAGAGTCAAATTTGGAGAGACTGTTGGAGAGTAGTATTGGCTCACATGGCACATTAACCATGATAGGGTGAATGAAGAGGCTATTGGAGTAAACAACGAATTTGACTTGCCAAATTAGATAGAGAGTTGGCCAAATAGGCATTTTGAGAGTGGTATTACTTGACGTAGCACATTGACCATGGTCAAAAGCACTAAGTCAGCCAAAAAGTTAGGAATATTTCGTGGAACCGACATATGTCATCCTCACTCTCCCTCACTTGTTCATCCTTCTCTCTCCTGTCTCTCTCCTCCCTTTTTCCCTTTGGCAGTGACGAGGGAGCTTGGGCTATCGACCACGACGGTAGCAACCAGCTAACCTCGACAACAGTGGCAACGACCGAGATGGCAGCTTGCGGAAGCCGCGGGTGAACATGAGGAGCTGGTGCAGGGTAGATCATGGTCCAGCCACGCCACCTCCTCCATGGCCGCAATCTGGGAGTCCCATTTCTCCGCCTTCCTCTTCATGCTCATCGTCCCCTCAACTCCATCCAGTTCGGCTTCTCCCCCAAGACGCCATCCTCTCTATCTCACCCTCTTTCAGCGGGGAAGAAACGGGGCAGAGAAAGGCGACAACGGCTATGGGGTTACCGGCTGGCGACGCATCCAAAGCTCAGGTAGACGAGGTGGCACCCAATCCACCGCGATCCAGATCTAGGAGGCAAAGAGGCAGAGTGGTGTAGCGAGGTGGCACCCAATCCACCACGATCCAGATCTAGGATGCAAATAGGTTGCATGGTGTGGAGAGAAGGACGCCCTCCATGAGCTCGATTGCCGAATCTATTAGGGAGGGGGTCGCCGGTCCCGCGGCCATGGCTGACGGGCGGGAGAGAAGGGACCGACGCGGGGAGAAGAGACGGGCGGCACGGCCCATGATTATGTGCATCCAAACTAAGCGAACTGACTTATGACTTATGGCCTGGCCCGTATGCACATACGAGATTCCTAATTGGCGCGTACGCACCCCGGGCGCGCACTTCCGGCCCACAGCCCACGCGGCCGTCGATGCTGGTACGATCATAATTTTTTTTTCTCGTGACGCTTTTTCTTTAAGTAACATAACTAACTATATTAGTTAAGGATAATGATATAATTAAAGAAAGATTTTTTTCTTTTTGAGAGATTTTTTTTACTAATAGGTTGAGAATTTGTAAGTTACATTTGAAAATTTTTGACTTAAAATTTAAACTTTGAAGTTAAATTTTAAAAACTTTCAACTCAGATTTGAAAACTTTCAATTCGAGATTTAAAAATTTTCAACTTTCATCTAAAATTTTAAAAAAACTTTCGACTTAGATTTGAAAACTTTCAACTCAAGATTTGAAAACTTTCAACTTTAATCTCAAATTTGAAAAACTTTCAACTTAAATTCGAAAACTTTCAACCCAGATTTAAAAACTTTCAACTCAAGATTTAAAAACTTTCAACTTTCATCTCAAATTTGAAAAACTTTCAAACAAGATTTGAAAACTTTCAACTCGAGATTTGAATACTTGCAAATCAGATTTGGAAATTTTTAAGTTAAGATTTGGAAATTTTTAAGTCAAGATGTAAAAACTTTCAACTCAAAACATTCGAAAAAATATTCGTGCTAAAAAGATTTAAAAAATAATCAGAAAAAACCGAAAAAACCGAAAAAAAATCATCAAAAAAAGGAAAAAAAATAGCGTGGGGAGCCAGCGCGCATGCCAGCAACATTGCTGGCGCGCACGCGCGGACTAGCAACACCCATGCACATAAATTATTTTGGAGCATCACAGCAAGTAGACTTGCCGAAATGAAGACGGCCTGAGCTGAGCCAGGCCAAAAACATACAAAAAAAAATCCGAAAGTTGATAGAAATTAAATGTTTCATGGTTTAATCTGCAGAAAATTCCAGGTCACGTTCTCATCCATAACTAAAGAAACATCTCGCACAGCGACATGGGCTCCACAGATTGACGAGCATGCCAAAATACATTACATCATTTGTCCCAAAATATAAGAACCAAGACAAGACAACTTCGAATATGGACAAGAATATCACATATAGTACTATAGGTTTTTATATTTTGGGATAGAGGGTATCAAATGTGCATACTACTCCCCTCATTAAACATTTCAGGCGGAGCAATATTGACAGAGCCAGCTATGCTCAAGGTAGCAGATTCATATCTTCCCAGAGAGAATGAATCCGAGTTAAACTAGAGTCCAAAAGACATAGCATAGAATAGTTGGGTGGTATATAAGGCCTAACTAGATTACCTACACTTCCACATCCCTTTTAGGGCCCTGCAATTACAAATTCTGACTAGGTCATTTCGTCAGTTCTAAACCGTCCCTACGGGCTATGGCTGGAACTGACATGATACCTACAGACAGAACACGGCACCCTCGTCAGTCACTGCAAATTAAGAACCAACCCTCTGAATGGTGATAGAGTAGTAGATCCATGGACAGCTAAACTTTTAAACGCTACTCGAAACTGAAACCTGTCAATGAAAATGCAGGGTAAGTTAAAAGTTTGAGCATCATCTGCAGCAATTACAATGTTCAGTTACTTGAAAAAAAATTAAATACTAGAGCATACCACACAATGAGTTAATTTCAGAAATCCCATGCTCAGCAATTTGTTTCATATAACCCAATGGTTTAAAGGCTTTTTTTTTTAAAAAAAAAACAGCATATCTATGAATGTGCATGTGTATTACTCCTACATATAAACAAGATAACTCAAGGAGGTGACCAAATGCAAAATCAACTAACATACTACTATGAAGGTAAGCACTTCACTGGCCATTCATGTGAATGCAGTTAGCCTGAGTATATGAGGTAAGCCACCAAAAAAGATTGGACAAAAAAAAATATTAAAAGCAGAAAGACAGACAATCCTTCTATTGTTCAAACTAATAATCAACGAGCCAATTATCAGAACAAGTCAAATATTTTAAACTATTTGACAGATCAATATGTAAATGCACTTCATGATAAGTAAACCTCATATAGCTTTAGGCGTACCATCTGCCAACATAATGGAATAGAATGATTTCCCCACTCCCACCAAATACAGTGCAGGATTTTCAATAGCTTTTCAATAGAACTCCTATATCTTGATTTTCTATCAAATCAGGAATGCAACTAGCTTTCTTTCATGCATACGAAAGCTGAAGGCAATTTTCAGAAATATAGAAAGAATGAATAGTGTTGCTAGTTAGCTTACGAATACTGAATGCAGAGAGGAACTTCAAAACTTTGATAACTAAATCATCAATCTCATCAAATCTGACTACAACTATCTTAAGATATTCTGATATTGCAGATGACCTATCCATTCGACTATAGCTTCCTTTCATTTCCACCCTATCCGGTCCATGTCCCTGCAATAATAACAGCAACAAAAATAAAAATAAAACAATTGACCAAGATAAATCAGTGTTATGTAAAAATTGTAACGAGGAAGTGATTTTCCATTTAGAACACACACCATGCGATGAAACTGAAGAGTGAGATTCTCTAGAACTGGTGAGTGTCGAAGGATGCAACTAACAGCTTCAAAGTCAAGAACAGCAGATGCGCATGCACTGATTAACAAAGTCTTCAACTTGCTAAATGTAGGGCACCGTTGCCAGTACATTTCGAAATTAAACTGGACAAAAAGCAAACAGAAAAAGATTAACCAATACTCACAGTAAACATGTGGTCTAAGAATGCACATGTGGAGGCAGTGCATGAGAAGGCATAAGTGCATAACATACATCTTGTTCCTGAACTAACAACACCAACTTCTTGGCCTGTGATAAAGCTTCCGGACGGTATACCCTCAAACACAGGAGACTGGTTCATATAATTAACTAGACCAAGTGAGAGGAGATTCGGCGCATAAATGTGTGTGTGGAAAGTATCGCTGAAATTGCAACCGGAGATGTTTAGGTGTTTTATGGATAGGGAAGAGATCTTCCTGGCATTGGAATCAGACAAGTCGCAACCAGCAATCTCTAGATGTTGCAGCACCGGACAGCTCGAGAAATCAAGGAAATTGTGCATCAATTTGACACCATAAAGATCTAGCTTTTGCAAGTGCCGGGAGACGACAGGCAGGTTTTCTAGCTCGAGCTCGGATCCCCTGCTCACACGGATATCCAGCCGTAGCACCCGGGCCTGGCACATCACTGCATGCCGGAACCAGCGGTTCACGCGGAGGGTGTCCCGGTCGGACAGCTCGGCGAGATCGAGCTCGAATTCGTCGATAGGAGCGCGCCCGCGGCGGAGCAGGAGGTGGTGCACGAAATACCGGAACTCCTCCATGGGCACCACCTTCCTCCAGTCCCAGTTGGTGATGCGCAAGGCCGCGACGGACTTCCAGAGGTGGCGCCAGCGCCGCGCGAGCACGCAGGTCCGCACGGCCTCATGCGGCGGGAGGAAGCCGAGGATGTGTTGGAGGACACCATCCGGCAGACCCCCTATCCTATCGCCGCCGGTCGGAGGTGGGGCTTCCCCCGGAGGCATTCCGTCGAACAGGCGGCGTGCGTCGAGGCTGCAGCGCGAGCAGCAAATAGCTTGGAACTCACAATGGAGGATGCGAGCAAGAAGAGATGGAGGCCTCGCAGACTCGCAGTCGGCAGCCTCGGCCGCCGCACCGGAGGAGGAGAGTCGATCGACGCCAAGTTCTCCAAACCCTACTGCTGTGGGGATTGGGGAGTGAAGCACCATCGACCCCCGCAGCTGGCTGGAGCTGTGGAGCATGGAAGAATAAACTCGAGTGAGACGTAAAGTACGGGGAATAAGTTCACTTTAGGTCCCTCATCCCGTCAAGTTTTAAAATCCGCACTAAACCGAAATACCAGAAAATCTTAGACCTCCAAGTTGCAAAGCCAGATTAAATTTGCTCCTCCAGCAGCAGTGTAGATGTCTGGATTCACTGATGTGGCAAGTTGACCCGGTCCGCTCGTATCGAGTAGGTCGACTAGGTGCTTACATGGCAAAAACAAAAATGGGTCCTACATGTCATGTCATCCTTACTTTTCTCCCATCTTCTCTCTCCTTCCTCTCAGTCTCTCTCTTTCCTTTTCTCTTCATCCATCACGCAAGAGATGGGAGTGTCACCGAGCGGCAGGGAGGAGCGGCGGCCGGCGGGAGAGGAGAAAGGTGGTTGCAGCGTCACCGAGGAGTGGGAAGGGGATGCGGGCCGGTGGGAGAGGGGCAAGGCGGCTGCAGCCCTCTCATATTGGGATTGAGATCCTCTGCAGTCAAATGTACGGTGTCTTTATCACTGACATGTGGGCTTCGACTGTAGAGTATTTTGATCCCTTGTGTTGTGGGGAGTCGCCTATGATCGCAGCGCTCAGCACGACACTGATGCATGTAATCTTGTAGCTGGTATAATCTAATTTCCATTTTTCATAAAAAAATAAGGCTTGACTTGTGTTGTGTTCACGAGGAGTTCGGATCGTAGAAGGAGTATCTAACTGTATTTTCAGTTCTTGCATCAATTAAGTCATAGCTGCAAGATCGCTCAGGTCAATCGTGGGATGACGCAATTCAGTAGGATCTGGGCGGGTTTTGTGGATCTTTTTCAATTGTAACAAAATCCTGGAGTATGGAGTATTATAATAGAAGGAACCGAGAAAATGCTGCAAGTTTTACGCAGCGCCAAATACTCTATCTCTGTTATTCTTCAGTTCTCCAGTTTACTGTTGTGAAACCTATAAGTGTCAGAAAACAAAGTGAGGCTGCGCATGAGAATTTTGAGTGTTAGGTTAGCCAAACCAAATCAAATTACAACAAGTGGTATCCGAGCGGTTCATCATTGATTCTGAGGCTATGTCGACCGACGATCATAGTCGAAACACCCCACTGCGGCGGCGTGGAAGATTGGAGGCGGAAGTGGCAATGAGGGTGAAGGGTAGATCGTTATGCAGCCGGTGCCACGGGAGGCTGGCGTGCCACTATGCTACCCTACCCTCACGAGAACAAACTATGCAGATTGGGCGCTACTGATGCGGGTGAATTTTGCAGGCACAAGGCCTGTGAGCTGCCATCGACCCGGGGTATGCCAAGTTCAGGAAGGACCGGCAAACAATGGCGGCCCTTCTCCAAGCCGTTCCCAAGGAAATGTTGTGCCCCCTATCAAAGAAGGACAATGCCAAGGAAGTATGGGACGCGATCAAGACGATGAGCGTCGGTGTGGATCATGTTTGAGAAGTGCGCGAGCAGGCATTGCAGTCTCAGTACGAGGCCATCCAGTTCAAGGACGGCGAGACGCGGAGGATTTCGCCCTTAGTCTGCACGCACACGTCATCGACATCCGTGACATGGGTGGCGCCCTTACCGACGATCACATGTTGAAGAAGCTGTTGCGAGTGGTGCCATTCCACTATCATCAGCTTGCCTTGTCGATTGAACCGATGCTTGATCTCAAGACCATGCCGCTGGAGGAGCTGGTTGGTGCCATGCTGCCATCGAATCCTATAAATCTGTTGGTGCGTCTGGCGAGGCGCTGGGCGACCTAGTTCTACTCACAGAAGAGGAGTGGTCCACTCGAATGAAGAAGAAGGAGCAGTAGGACACATGAAAGGGACTGGCTCCTCGTCCAGCCTGAAGAAAGCATGCGCGGGAAGCATGGTGGCTAGGGGCGCTCAGGTGAGGATGCATCAGCCAAAGAAGGTGGCGCGCTGACGGCACCGCGTGACAAGTCGATGGTATGTTGTTTCAATTGTGACAATTATGATCACTACACCACGGAGTGCCACAAACCGCGGCGGGAGCGACGCTAGGAGGCACACGTCGCTGAGGCTCAGGAGGAGCCTGTACTGCTGCTAGCGACCGTGAGTGTGCTGGTCACCGTGGCCGCACGAGGACAATTGTGCTGGACGAGCCCGCCATGCTAGCTCAACTTCATTTTGGGCGCCGAGAAGAACTATCTCCGGATCTCTGGTACCTTGACACCGGCACAAGCAACCACATGTCTGTCCGCGAAGAGTTTTTCACTGACCACGACGACACGGTGCGCGGCGTTGTGCGCTTCGGCAACGGCTCCATCATCGACGTCTGCGGTTTTGGCGACGTAACGCTGGAATGCAACAACGGGGCACACCGTACCGTGTCCATGGTGTATTACATCCCAGACTCAAGAGCAACTTGATCAGTCTTAGCTAGCTTGATGAGAACGGCTGTGCAATCCACATTGAAGATGGGGTGATGATGATCAGGGACAGGGCGAGTGCTCTGGTGGCGAGGGTGTCGAGGAACAAAGGGCGCTCGTACCTGCTGGATTTGAAGGTGGTGCGGCCCATGTGTTTGGTGGCGAGCTGCGCCGAGGTGCCGTGGTTGTCGCATGCGCGCTGCGGGCATTTGAATTTTGGCTCCCTATGTCGGCTGGCTCAGGGCGCCATGGTGTGCGGTCTGCCTGACATCGAACAGGTGGATCACATCTGCGATTGTTGTCAAAGAGCGAAGCAGCTGCATGCACCATTCCTGTCGGAGGCGAAATACCGAGCAATGGAGTTGCTAGAGCTTGTCCATGGTGATCTCTGTGGACCGATTAGCCCAGCCACGTCGGGAGGTAAATGCCATTTTCTATTGCTAGTCGATGATATGTCTCGATACATGTGGGTGGTACTGCTAGCAACCAAAGATTAGGCACCGACGACAATCAGGGAGTTCTAAGGGAAAGTTGAGCTCGAGGCTAGGAGGAAGATGAAGATTCTCCGTACAGACCTAGGGAGGGGGGGTGTGAATTCACCTCGATAGAATTTGGTGAATACTGTGCAGGACGTGGCGTGAGGCGGCACCTCACCATGCCCTGCACACCGCAGCATAATGGCATCATTGAACGGTGAAATCAGATGATCGTATCAATGCCGTGAAGCCTGTTGAAGGCAATGGAAATGCCCGGGAGGTTTCAGGGTGAGGCCGTTGTCACTGCGATGCATATCCTGAACTGGGCAATGACGAGGGCGCTCGACGGCCAGACGCCCTATGAAGCTTGGTACGGCCAGCGCCTGAATGTGCATTACTTTCGCACCTTTGGCTGTGTGGCGTATGTGAAGAATGTGATACCACACTTGTCGAAGCTGGACAGAAGCGAGGCGATGGTGTTCCTTGGTTATGAGGACGGAAGCAAGGCGTATAGGGTGTTCGACCCGGAGGCGAACCATGTTCATGTGAGCAGAGACGTGGTGTTCAACGAAGAGGCGAAGTGGGACTGGGCGGCAGCCGTGACTGGAGACGATGAAGCTAATCCTGGGACGAAGAGGCGAAGTGGGACTGGGCGGCAACCGTGACTGGAGACGATGAAGCTAATCCTGGTGAAATCTTCTCTGTCTTGTACACTTTTCACTCTGTTTCAGATGATGTACAGTGCTCTGGGCACGCCCCGCCGCATACGAGCCACAGGATGCTGTTACCCTAGTGTGGGACTCATTGCCGGGTGTGCACTCACCAGCATCCCTCTTGATGCCAATCAACACCACGCAGACAAAAGCTGAGGTGGAGTTTGCAATTCCGCCGACGGACGCATTGCAACCATCTGACGAGGCACCGTGACGCAATTACACGCTTGCAAACATCAGCAACACTACTAGCCCAGTACGGGAGTTTCAGTACTCTGGGTTGTGCCTTTTGGCGGCTGATGAGCCAGCAAGCTTCACGGAGGCTGAAGTACAGGCCTGCTGGCACAAGGCTATGATTGATGAGGTGAAGAGCATTGAGGAAAACAAGACTTGGAGTCTAGTTCCACCGCCTACTGGACATCGACCAATAGGTCTGAAATGGGTGTACAAGATCAAGCGTGATCATGATGGCTATGGTGAAGTACAAGGCCAGATTGGTAGCTAAGGGTTACATGCAACAACATGGCATTGATTTTGAGGAAGTATTTGCTCCGGTGGCAAGGATTGAAACCGTAAGGTTGTTACTGGCACTGGCGGCTTAGGAGGGATCGCAGGTGCACGCAAGTGCGCATGCAATCCGGCGCCGGGAGGAAACCAAGGATGCGGTGGAGGACACTGTCGGGCAGATCCCCTATCCTATCGACGCCGCGGCGGTCGATCAGATGTGAGGCTTCCCCTAGAGGCATTTCGTCGAACAGGCGGCAGGCAAGAGGCGACAGGAACTCACCAATGGTGGATGCAACGGGGCGAGTGTGGAACGGTGGAACCCTAGTGTGGACGGGGAGTGAACTGTGAAGAATTTGCATTGCAGGGGTAAAGGCCTGAACTCTGGGCCGTTAACCCGGCCCATTCAGTCGTGGGCCTGAACAGTATCATACACTGGGCCCGTAGGGACCAATTGTTACTGATTAACTGAGATGGGCCGCAATCCAGGCCTACCTTACACTGACATGGGTTATGGTTGAGGCCCATGCAAGGTTTATCTGTCAAAGCTGACGTGCCAAAATGAACCTGGCATGTTTACTGTAGCAGATAGTAGTAGTACTTTGTTTAGAACAGAAACATCATGTTCAAGAGTTAATCTGCAGAAAACGGGAACGTTCTCGTGCATCTGCGTAAGATGCACTGACCACAACGAAAAGGAAACACCCATCACTGGCTTACAATCTCCACAGATTCAGAAATATGTCCAGATACATTACCAGATGGAAGCACTCTCAAATATTTCCAGTTTTCAAGCGGTGTAATGTTGACAAAGCTGGGAGAAAATTCCCAAACATATGCTATCACCTGTAAAGCAAATTTTGACACCACCAACATGAAAGGAGTACTACAAAACAAAATCGGAAGGGCCAAATGCAGCAGGGCAACAAGCTCCTATAGTATGGGCACTGTACAGTAATGGTAATGTACAAACATCATCTTCTACTTTTGATGCTAATTTGGGATATCACAGGATTACCAAGACAACAATCGCGCAAACCCAGCCTTTTTGCTGTCCCAGGTGACTCCCCAACTCACATAGACAGATACATCTATAATTTACACTTACTTTGCGGCTTGTATGGCTCCATCCTCTCCTAGATCCTGTCCAAGCTACGTCAATCAATTGTCTGTACAGCAATGCAGCTCGGGGGTCCCGAATTCCAGTAAAATGGGCTGAAAAGCTTCACCAGTAGCAAACCTCCTAGTATGACCTCAACTAGATAACTGCCGACGACTATACAATTCTCAACCTCATCAAATGGGAGAAATGCTATGCAAGTTGCATTGCAGGCGCCAATAGCCTGTGTGTTTCACAGGGGACTCCAGGTATGCGAAATGCAAAACACAAAGGCGTGTTTCGCTCGTAGAAATCATGGTGGCTGTACCTGGCTAGTCAGCCCCAGACTGACCTGCGCTATCCCGGAGATTTTCACGATGATATAAGCAAATTGATTTTTGGAAGGAGCCAGAAGCTCCTGAAGGGTATATCATAAAATCCCATTCAATACTCTCTGGTAGTAATCATACTGCCGAGTACGCCATGCATCCATGCTGCTACTGATAAGTGAAAGCACCAGAGACACGCATTGCTGCAACCATACCAAGATAGCATTAGAACTGTAAAACCCCCTCTGCAAATGATGAGTTACAAGACAGTTGACTAACCTCTTCAGTAAGACTCAAGTGAAACCTCTTCCTCAAGTTCTGAATAGTGCGAGGACCACCTTTAAAGCAAGGGAAGCCGGAATCCTGATACATGGAAAGTTCGGCATTATACACATGAAAGATGATTACTGTATTGATGGACTTACATTGCCATGCCAATCACAGAAAGGAGAAAAATAAGATTAGGTACATAGACGTAACCCCCACCCCCCCAAAAAAAAAAGAAAGAAAAGGACATATTAAAATGATGTGTGTGAGCAACATGAAACTCGGAGTATGCAAATGAAACGTTTTATACATTGATATACCATATGGCAAATGAGTTTTGACCTAACTGAAACTCGTTAGAATGGCTCTTCCGCACATTCAAGATAGTCTGACACACATGGATGATAAATATGAATTCTGAGTTATGCTATGCAATGTTCTATACCCTTGATATATTTATGTTGAGTTTTTTTTTAACTCAGATCAAACCCATTAGAATAACTATTCTGCACCCAAATCCATTAGTTGCAACACGTCATGCAATAACCCACATGCCAACATCATGCAAAACCAACCGCCTTTGCATTAACAGGTTATATCAAGTATGCGGTAAAATATTCTGCAGACATGCAGTAGCAAGTTTCCATTTCAAGTATTGCATGTATTTCTGGTACCACTGGTGTACAATAGCTATGCTAAATTTGTATAGTTCGATTCAGGGTGTGCGTCCGAAAATATTTTTCAGAAATAGGGTGTTCGCTTCAAGAGAACACCTTATATTAGGATGGGTTAGTCTATTTTGGGAAAAAGCACATGATTTTGGTGGAATGGCCCGACCAACATTTTTTTCAGCTTTGTTCTAGTAAGTTATTTTATAAGAGATGAGGTGGTGATGGAACAACCAGTTTCATTCAAACCATACAGTGGGGTACATTCGGATTTAGGATAAGATGGTGCATTACTTCAATCGCTACTTGTGTGAAGCATGCAAGCATAGACAAGTGTTATATAAGACGAACACTATCTGATAGGCTCATCTAATACATCTAGACAAACATCTAAAATTTTAGATAGAAAGTTACCTGCAACATTTCTACTAGTAGTATAATACGCTCTGCATGCTTCCGGCAAGTAAGGAACCCTTGAATGCATAGAACCTGAAGCGTACAAATTTACATGGCTAAATAAGACCATTGAACTTGGAGATGTCACAATAACCAAGAGAGTAATTCACTACTAGTCCAAATACCTTGAAGTAGTCAAAGAACTCACTGGGTGTTCCCTCTGCATCAGAATCCATCACCTACCATGGTCCCCACAACAAAATTTATTATAATTCAACATTTTAATCTACCATAAAGTTTAAGTTACAAGCTACCATCTTACTTCAAGAAGCTCCCTTGTCAGTTTAAATGGTGCACTTTCAAAATTAACCCCTCCAGGAGAGTTGGAAAGCATAAAGCCAAAATCAATATGAATTATATGCCCTTCCTCATCTATCAAGAGATTTCCATTGTGACGATCCTTGACCTGCAATATTTTAACAAAATAAAATTCAGCGATTATTTAGGCCCAATCATGATGACAAAAAAGAGTATAGCACTCACAATCGCAAAGTTAATTTATTTCTATATAATAAATGAAATATTTGATGAAAAATAAGAACAGCATCAAACAGCCTTTTTAAATTTTGGAAGTGCTACAAGTATAGTTGTGTATTGCAAGTTACAGAAGTTCAATTGAAACTTTAAAGTAATCTTATGAAAATGTTGCAGCACAATAATTGCACTGCAAATTCCATTCGAAATGGTCTCGAACTTCCAGCAAATTAAATATCCAGTCACACAGGTCACTACTCACTAGTTTCCCCCTTTACACTTTAACATAAAGGCTAGAAAACTTTCTTTATCAGTAAACTTTGGCTGGCCCTCAAACCTTTTGTACTTTTAATAACATTCCACAAAGAATCTGTATAAACTGGAACCATTGGATGCTCTGCTGGCCCAATAAAACCTCAGAAAAATGATGGGAGATTTACAGGACAAAGCAGAAGATCAATAGATCTGTAATCTGTTCTAGTAGTGCACAGTTCATTAGTAGCTAAATTCAAAATACAAGGGGTCCAGAAGGTAAGCCACTGTCATTTGTTGAGATGGCCCCACAGAACAATAACAAAATGATCTCCAGAATTTGAGAAATATTATAGAATAATAATTGCAAACCTAGATGTATCACGCATATAAACTATGATATTTGGTTTTAATACCTGGAGCAGGTAGCACAGGATTGAGTATCCAGCCATGCTTTCCACAAAGTTTCTCTGTTAGTAACACAAAATAAATCAATAAGTGGTTCAAATACATTGTTACTAGTGTGAACTGTTTTTATGATTCGTTTAGTGGACACTATTGGCTAGTGCCTTAAAGTGGTTTAAACTGAAACATGACATTAAAACCAGCCAATCAGCTGTTGTGAACCATATCTCTGAGCCACAGAACAGTCAAACTCTACCTGGGCAAGTTTGAAGTTCGGAGAATTTTCTTCATACTTGGCTACATAGTAGTCACGGAGACTTGTGATATCGGGGAACCGACTCTTGATGGAATGAATTGACGCCTGCAGTAGCATGACAAAAAAAGGCCAAGCTAATAACTTTCAGTATGCACAGAAATTCAGAAAGCTAACTTAATCATAATGGAGAGATGACTACCGTATCAGGAATAGTCTCAATTAGCGCTGTATATGCAGATGTGACGATAACTTCATAGGGTCGCAACCAAAGTGGTAAACCAGCTTCTTGATATATATCTGAGAGTACAACAAATTTTCAAAACAAAGCAAAGTTACCTGTTAAGAGACATTCCAAATGGAGAGATCACAAGGTAAAGGCAAATCATCAATGAGGTTCTTTCAGAATCTTGACCAAAAGCAAATGATTCCAGCAAGCGTTGCTGGTAGACTACAGTACACTCACATTGCAACAAATTCAACTATGGTAATCCCCACTGAAGTGGGTTCGTTTGCTGGACATAATGAGGGTATTTTATGTGCAAACAAGTGTTCACATCATGAGTAACCTGTAAATAGGACTTAACATGATAAATTGTTTTCCTATGTCCTATATACTTCAGCAAACAGCACAATGACATGCTCACGTCTGAGGCATATAGTTGCTAATCTACCAAGTGGAATTTAAACATATCCGCTAAATATAAATTTGGTATGTAATTCTTCAGACATTTGGTCAGCTTAGATCAAAACTAAAAAGTATAGTGGTAAGATTGATTTTTTTACCATATAAGTGTGCAACAAGCTGTACAGCTAGGTGTTCTTGTCGGCAATCATCTCCACTCTTGACAATAACCTGCAATTGGTTGAAACATTTCATAAGCCTGGCATTAACTGATGGCATTTCATTTCTATAAGAAGTCTCAACGAGGTACAGGATACAGGATGCTCAATCTGAAGCATGCAACAAAGATCAATAGATTGTTTACAGCTTAAATTTAGGTGCAAAAATTTAGTGAAACCAATTCCATAAAATAAATCTGATTGTCTACTTAGTTCTCCACAAAGTTTAGAGATGCACTTGATAGTGCAGTGGCAAGGGGTGTGGTTTCAACCCCAAGGTCCCGTGTTCAATTCTCAACACTCACAATTTCTTCTAATTATTTGATAACCAAGTTCCTCCTTGGTTCTCCTCTTTTTTTTCCTCCACAAAGTTTAGATAGATTATTTCGACTGTAATGGCAGATAACATCAATCCAAAAGATTGGAAGAACTACATTTGCTGATGCAAAATATACAATGAGCATCGGATAAGTTGATGATGTAGCTGTCAATATAAGGGAGTAGGGAGCATTGGATTGAAGAACAGAAGAATGGGATTGGGATTGGGATAGAAGGGTGAAGTAGATCCTAACCCTCAAATAGTTTCCCCACCAAATATCCTAACTAATTCTCCATCTTTCCCCAACTTCTATACCACAATCCCTATCACACACTCCTATTCTTAAATAACACAGAAATATTCATTTGGGATAGAGTACTGCAAAAAACAGGATGTTATGTAACTTACAGAACGCAGATCCCAGCCAGGTAATTTTCCATGAACAGAAGACCGTCGTATTCTCTCTCTCTTGACAGCCCAGATTTCACCAGCCAAAGCATCAGTTGGTTTAGGATCTCCACCATCAGTTGCCTACATGAAACAGAGTTAATAATTTAATGAAGATCAACAGAAGAAACCAGATTGTTAGTGATTCGAGGATTCACATTCACCTTAGATTCTATATTTTGAGCATTCTGGCCAACTCCTTTCAGTGGAAGACCAGGTGGAGCTTCTCCTTTTAATGCTGCAGCCTAGTCAAGGAAAACAATTCAGCAAATAGTTGTACAAGAGGTATCGAACTGTAAATTGGATGATAATGCAATAAACCACCTTGTCTTATTTGATGACTACTAATTCCTGGTGTTGGTTAGCTAAACATCTAGGATATTCGATAGTTTAAAAAAGAATACTCTTTAGCAAGATTGAAAATTGCAAAAAGAAAAGCCTTGGAGAAGGAATCTAAAAATTTTCAGCTCCTAATTAACTTCACTTAAAAATCAACTCATAAATCAGCTGCACCTTGACTTCCTCTATGGCAATTGTACTTGGAACGCGGCGATGGTCCTTCTTCCGCGTTGGTTCATTGTCATCAACATCATCCATGTTAACTCCTGGAACCGCAGATAAAGTAACCTTTACCCACTCAATAGGCTGATCAGCAATTGGTTGGGAATCTCCTGAAGGCTCATTTGAATCTGCTGTAGATTGTCGTGACCTATGTCCCGAATCAGAAATTGCAACACTCCTTGAACGACCAAGTTTCTCAACCGAGAAACTAACGTTTACAAATTTTACTTTGGCCTCCCACAATTGAGCCATAGCTTGGTCAATAACCTGAGAGGTAGACTTCAGCATTCTGTCTGTTTCATAATTTTGTGTTTCATGCCGACTCCACAAAGGATATGCCCATGGAGGTGGCTTTGGCAACTGCACATCTCCATTAGCCAAGGGTATCCCACCTTTTGACAATTTGTTAACATCTGATGACCCTTTGGAGTGACTACAAAAAGGAAAGAACTGAGTTTACAGAATGAATTCTGACTTAAGATCCAATAATAAATAAAGGTAATGAAGATCATCAGTTCTGCCATTTAGCAGGCATATGGTACTTTTAGACAAGTATATAAGAAAACACCACAAACAAAAACAACAGGAGTTTTACCATAAATTTCATCAAGATTGTAGTATTGTACAAAGAACTGCATACCTTGGTGCTTCTGCTTTCAAAACTTCAACACATATAAGATAAGGAGCTTTTTCCCTGGAGTTAAGAAGAACAGCTTCATCTTCAGGTATATGAACCACTCGATATATGCCCTTTCCCATCGGAAAGCATACTCCTGTGCAAAAAGAAGGCAGACGAAAAGAATTTCAGGGGACATTTAGCTACTGCGTTCATCTTCAGTGATTGATGCTTAATCCAAAAGGTAGCATATGTTTTATTTTCTTAAGATTAACTGGTACTTTCTTTGTTACTAGAGATAAAACAAAGAAAAGACAGAACAAGACAGTCTTTTTAGATGCATGACAATGCATAGTGTACAGTTTTGCTACCTAGATTTCAATATAGTCAAAACCAGATAACAGTTTACCAGCTTCAGCAAATGGAGTGAAAGATAGGCAGCGGCACTACATAAAGAACATAAAGTGGAGAAAGCAGCCCATGCAACAAAACTACAAAAGAACAAGTCAGCTCATTAAACTACACAGGTGATTTTGCTCAATTATTTGGTCATCATTGGGCCATTTTTCGTTGCACAACAACCAAAATGAACAAGGGTGGCCATAGAACATTCAAATCTAATTCCAAAAGGGATATTTTAACTTGTGAGCAAGAAATATTTATCAGTAAAGGAAGGTGGCCAGAGCTCAAACTGCAGCCAGAAAAAAATAATGGAACAGTAAAGCATAGGCCATCTGGGATATGTCTAACTGTCAACTCAAGTAGCTTCCATCTAATGATTATAATGTGATGTTAGAGTTGCAGCACCAAGATTTGATGCTGAAAGGCTATGTGTAAGAACATAGGAAGACAATGAAATACAGTGATATCCACAGGATAGCAGAAACTACCTCCATTTTTCTCAGTAGAAGCAATCTGTGAATTGATCTCTGTAAGAGACTGACACGGGAAAAGAGAACCCAATGGGATAAATTAGAATAGTGTAACTATTATAAAACAAAAAATATAAAATATGACCGAAAGGGGTGAAGCAATTTAGCATACCTCTCGAAGGGCAATCTTACGATCTTCCATAGGAAATATGTCTACAAGGCCATAAGATGTATCACACAAAGATTGCACAAGCTCCAATGAAGCATAGTAACATCCTTTCCGAAGCTCTGCTATTGCGTTGTTTGGTAAAGGTGGTTTGCCACTTTGCTTATCACCGTTTCCAGTGGGAACAGAGTTTTTCTGAAAAACATACAGCTTCAGTTAAGGTCTTAGCAGTCATAAAAAGAAGGCACAAGACAAAAGGTATACAAGCAGTGTAATCAGAGCAGCAGATGCTATTGTTATCAGACCTAGAACCCGTCAAACTAAATGTGCTTTCAGGACATCTACACCATAAAACTGAGCAATTGGCTAGATAATATGTATTAATACATAGGAAATACATACATGCAATTGCAATGGAAGGAAATTTGAATTAAAGGGTGAACCAACAACGATCTATACAAGACAGCCCATATATGATGTTAGCTTCTTTACCAAAATGATAGACTAGTAGTGGTGTTGTAGAATCCTCTTTTTTCTTTTACAGGTGAAGGGAAAACAAAATAGGAACATACTTGTCATAACTGTTTAAGAAATTCACACCTAAGCTCCACCACGTAAAACACTACATGTTGTACATTGCACTAATAAGTAATAAGTCATGAATAAATAGTGTTGATAACTATCCATAAAATGCCACACCTAAGTAATAAGTATATGATTCTGCTGAAACCAGAAACGGTGAGTACTCAATATGGCGATGCATGGTAGTACTAATATGCACAAGCCTAAAGTTCGGAAGAAAAAAAGAACAACTTCAGGGAACTGATGTCTTGCCTCTTTCAATAACTTTGAACCAAAAAGCTCAGAGTCTTCAAGTGAGCGATCTCTGTCTCGGAATAGTCGCTTGAAAAAGCTCTCTGATCCTGGGCTACCCTCAGAAATACCGTTAGGCTGACAACTTTCAATATGCCCACTCTTAGCATCTTCAGGGTGCACTCTAAACAACCTGCGGAACGACAAAAACTCTGAATTTTCCTCGTCATCAATACCACTAGTCCCCTTACCATCATCATCATGTTTATCCAGCCCATCGCTTCTCCTCTCCTCATGCTTGTCTTTAAACAATTTGCGGAAGAAATTTTCCTTATCACCTTCCTCACACTTATCATCATCATTCCTGTCATGAGCAGCTCCCTTTTTCTCTTCATTCTTATCCTTGAAAAGCCTACGAAAGAAATTTTCATCATCCATGGTCCTGTGTCCTTTGTCGTCCTCCTCTTTCTTGTTTGGTGTGGTGCCTTCCTTTTTCTCTTCGTTTTTCTCCTTGAAAAGTTGCCGGAAAAAACCATCCCTCTTGTCATCTTCGATGTTCCCAGCAGTCTTTTCCTTATCATCTTGTTGCTTACTATGCCCTCCGTCTTTCCTCTCCTCATTTTTATCTTTGAAAATTTTGCGGAAGAACCCTTCTTTATCATCATCCTCTAAGCTCTTGCCCACTCTTTCCTCATCCCCATGCCTTCCATGCAGGCTCTCTCTCCTCTCCTCATTCTTATCCTTAAATATCCTGCGGAAAAAGCCTTCCTTTTCTTCATCATCACCCTGCCTATCTTCCTTATCACGGAACAGTCGCTTCAATAAACCCTCTGAGCTTGGTGTCAATTCCATGTCCTCGTCCTTGCTGTCCCTAAGCAACCTGCGGAGGAAACCATCTCTATCTCCTTCTTCCTCCTCGTTCTCTTTCTCCTTACTAAGCAGCCTCTTGAAAAATCCTTCCTTATCACCATCCTCTTCCTCCTTGTCCTTGCTGTCTCTAAGCAGCCTTTTAAAGAACCCTTCCTTGTCCTGCTCATCATCCTTCTCCACGGATCGCCTAAAGAACGATGCTGCATCACGCACCTTAGGTCCAATGCTTAGTCTCTTGAGTAGCTTGTTATCCTCTGACGAGGGTGTCGCTGGCTGCTTCACTCCACTGCCCCCAACATCCTCTGCAGCAGCTGCATTGCTCGCACCTGCGGGGGGACTCAAGCCGAGTGAGGGTGATGATGCAAGGGACAGAAGGCGCTGCTTCGATGAGCGTATCCTGCTAAGCATGGGGTTCCCGCGTGGGCTGGCAATTGGCGACGGCGGCGCAGGCCGGACGAGGGGTGGCCACTCTCCCTGAACGGTCGCCGCAGCCTGGCACTGCTCCTGCACCCTGTCGATCCCATCCAAATCGTCGGTGTCCTCGAGCTCGAGCTCGGCGGCTAGCAGCCAGTGCACCTTGAGGGCGATGCGCAGCGACTTGGAGCAGGTGTCGATCACGAAGCGGTCGAGCGACGGGCTGGGCTTGTGCACCATCATGTAGCAGACCTGGAAGAGGTAGGCCTCGAGCCCCGGCAGCGGCAGCGTGTACATGCGGTTGCAGAGGTAGTCGCGCACCCCCTGGTGGTCATGCTTGTAGAGGTAGCTGACGGCGATCCACTCGCAGAAGAAGGCGGAGTCGAAGAAGCGAACGAGCCAGCCGCTGCTCCCCACGGGGTGCGCCGCCGCGTCGCCGCCGCCGCCCCCCGCCACCGTGATCTCCCGCGGCGACTCCTCCGGCCCGAAGCTCAGGCTCCGCAGCCCGAGAAGCCGCACCATGGCCGGCGACCCCTCAACACGCCAATCAAACCGTCACTCACCTCCTCCTCCTCCCCTCACCACCATCACAACGAACAAGCTCGATCCAGCGCAGCAAACCCTAGGATCCAGAGAAACGGAACAGCACGCGCTCCACCGCCGCCGCCGCCGCCCAAACCCTAGCCTCGCCGGCGAGGGGGGGGGAGAACTCACCGGGGCAGCTCGATCCGGGGCCGCCGCGCGAGCCCTAGCCTGGGAATCGAGGCAGCGATATTCGCAGATCGAATTGGGAAGAAAGGGGGGTAGAACACGGAAGCAAGCGGGTGGGGGGAAGGGGGGGAGAGATTCGAACGAATTGGGGGAGGATTTGGTTGAGATTTGAAATGTCGCGGCGTCGTCGGAGGAGACTTTGGTTTGAAATTCGTGTGAAAATGGGAAAGATTCGTACGGTTTTTTCGCTTGGGTTCTCTTCGCCGGCGTGGGGGGTGGTGGTGTGGTGGTGGTGGTGGTGGGGGCCGTGGAATCGGCGAGAGCCCGGAGCAGGTGGGGGCGGTGATGGCCGTGGCCTGGATCCTCTGTGCCCCTCTCTCTGCTGTGCCCACCATGTGTCGTGTACTTCGTGTGTTCATCGTGTTACTCCGTCATATCGTTTGGATAATTGGTTATTGTTTCGCTTTTGCTTATATTTATAAGTCAAATTTTAAAGTTTAAAATTAAATTTTAAAGTTGATTTTTATGTTTCCTCATTGTAGTATATTTTACCGTATTCTCTTTTGAATTGTTAAAACACTAATTTAAAAGCTTTACTCATATTTTTTTAAAAGAAATTGCTAATAATAAGTGTTTTGCATAAACATGAGCGAAACAATGATACCGTTGTGCTGCTGAATAGTTTTGGCTGATAAATCATAAAAAACAAACGAGACTAGGATATGTGTGGTTAATAGCTGAAAAAAAAGAAAATGGTGAAAAGTGCCTAAATAAATTAAAATTAACTTTGAGAATTTAATTTTTTTATGGCTTATATGAGCTAGCAAGCAAATAACGAGGATTTTATTTTGCAATACTTAAGCTCGATCGTGTATATGCAACTATTGTAATGATACAAAAGGAGATAACTGAGAGAGTTTTTTTAATATTACTAGCTATTTTATCAACAATGTCTTTTGTTAAATAGATTTATAATGTTGTCATAAGTTTATTGTATGGGATGCATGACTTGAACTAGGTAAGTTGCAAGGTTTGATGGTACATAAACCTATTAGATTCTACAAAACAGCATATGGCAGCCTACATGATTCCACATTTACCTAACCCAATCATCAGGAGTGAAAAAAGAATATGTTATATTCGGTCCTAGATTCATTTTTATGGGACGGAGGGAGTAGATATTTGTGATTACGGCCTATTTTTAAAATATAAGATTCATCGAGAATTTTTTTTATAACAAATGCTTCAAAACAAGCTAAACTATGGAACCATTGAGGATTTTTGTCTCCTTTGTCACATGATTTGTCCATATGCATAATTTTACAACAAATTCGAATATCGATAAAATGTCACAAACTTGACATCATTTAGTAACGAAACCACCAAGCTCTACAAAATATCATGGAGAGTATGTGGCAGCCTACACGGTACCCATTAATCCAACCGGTTGAATAAAAAAATTGAGGACAAGATACACGTAGCGTAATTATATGCATGTGTATCGTCGAATATCACATTCATGGCTAAAGTCTATATTTAGAAACAAAGAAGATTCATCAAGAATTTACTTGTAACAAATGCTTCGAAATGAGCTAAACTGTGAAACCACTTGAAAATCCATCCTTCTGCCACACAATTTGTTGTATGCATAATTTTACCACAAAGTCGGAAATAGTATGGATAAAATGCCAAGAACTTATTGTAAACGAGGGAGAATTTATAGTCAATTTGCAGCCCAACCTTTTGGTGATAGCTAATTTGATCATCATCTCATAAGTACTTGTATCCCTTTCCACGAAGAAAAGCTGAAACTTTGGTACTTCCTCCGTATTTTAATGTATGACACCATTAACTTTTTTATAAACGTTTGACCATTCGTTTTATTCAAAATTTTTGTGCAAATATGAGAATATTTATGTCATGCTTAAAGAATATTTGATGATGAATCAAGTCACAATAAAATAAATGATAGTTACATAAATTTTTTGAATAAGGCAAATGATCAAACGTTAGATAAAAAGTTAACGGCGTTGTACATGTACAAAATCAACGGGAATATGCATATGGACTGTTGAGGCGTGCGGTCCAATCAAGTAATCAACTGGAATGGACCGGGCCTATTGCTGGCCCATTGGGCCGATCGCGGTGGCCATGAGCCCTCCGTATCTGATTTCCATCCTACTGCCATTCTGTTGCCTTTTCATTTGTTTTGTCTTCATTTTATTTTTCTTCTTCTTTTCTTTTTTTTAAAAAAAACTTGTTTTGAACCAGCGTGCCGGTTAATCAATTGACGGCTGAAACACGACGCCGACGTACGAAGCAGTAAAACTACGTCATCTACGTGTACAACAGCCAGGAAAGGAACAAAGTCTACATGAAAAAAAAATACTGCATATTCCAGTTGATCAGTTTACTTCGTCCACAGTCTACACCTACCCCTACTATTTATTACTCCCTCCGTTTCATACATAAGTCATTTTGATTTGCCTTTTAGTTAAATTTATTTAAATTTGACCAAGTTTAGAGAAAAATAAAGTAAAATATTCAATACAAATCAAACATATCAAAATATATTCAATGCTATAAATTTAATAAAACTAATTTGATGTTTTAGGTACGTTGCTAAACTTTTCTATAAATTTAATTAAACTTTAAAATATTTGATTAGAAAAAAAAATTCAAAACGATATGAAACGGATCGGAGTGAGTCCTACCAACGCTGTGTTGACCTTGCCACCACTTGACGGCCAACGACCACACCACTGCCAGCGAAAGGAGCGAAGTCAACACGTGAAGCATTCAGTTTGATTCAGTTTACTTCGGTCTTGTTTAGTTCCCCACTTTTGTTTTTAAATTTTTAACTTTTTCATCACATCAGAACTTTCTTACCCACAAACTTCTAACTTTTCCATCACAGCATTCTAATTTCAATTAAACTTTCAATTTCCCCACTTTTGTTTTTAAATTTTTAACTTTTTCATCACATCAGAACTTTCTTACCCACAAACTTCTAACTTTTCCATCACAACATTCTAATTTCAATTAAACTTTCAATTTTAACGTGAACTAAACACACCATTAAAAAGCCACAATTCGTCCACTAGTACTATTTCTGTTTGTTCTCGCCAAAGGTTGTTGATTTTCGATCGCTGGCTAACTGCAAGATGCACACCAGCTAGCTCTGCGATGATCATTGACTGCATATCGCCGTATATGTATGTATATTTATATCAACTTGATGAATCAATTTGACAGTAATGTGATCGACGGACAGACCATTTTTCGTGCGTATTCTTTGTGGTCCATTATTTTTTTCTAAAAAAAAAAGTACTACTCCCTCTCGCATTGGATAATAATTCTCGACGTTATAAGATATTAGAATTTGATTATCAATTTATTTTATTATCAATAACTTTATAAGATTCAATAACTTTATAAGATATTTAGTTTGAATACCCTAAGAGATTAGTCTTAAATATACTACAATAAAACTAAATATATGTTTATTTATTAATAGAGAAATGCCCAGGGGTCTTCTGGGTAGCTTCACAAGGTAGGGCTAGAAGATTTGGTTCCGAATCCTCACACTTTCTAATTATTTGATACTAGGCACTTCCCTAATATTCGTGTCTTTTTTTATTTAATAATATATTATAATAATAAAGCATAGTCAAATGTATGTTTCGAAGACTATATAGTTGTTCAAAACGTTAAGAATTATGGAATTGGAGTTTGATATTAGGCCCTCTCTAATATTTGCGTCTTTTTTATTTATTAATATATTATAATAATAAATTATAGTCAAATGTATGTTTCAAACACTGTATAGTTGTTCAAAACGTTAAGAATTATGGAATTGGAGAGAAATAATTCACATGATTTATGAGGGCACGTTTAATTATTTGATATTAGGTCATTCCCTAATATTCACGTCTTTTTTTTATTTATTAATATATAATAATAATAAATCATAGTTAAATGTATGTTTCGAAGACTATATAGTTGTTCAAAACATTAAGAATTATGGAATTGGAGAGAAGTAATTCACATAATTAGGGGGTGTTTAGATCAGGGGTGTAAAGTTTTAGCATGTCACATCGGGTATTATATAGGGTGTCGCATGGGTTGTTCGGGCACTAATAAAAAAACTAATTACAAAATACGTCAGTAAACCGCGAGACGAATTTATTAAGCCTAATTAATCCGTCATTAGCAAATGTTTACTGTAGCACCATATTGTCAGATCGTGGAGTAATTAGGCTTAAAAGATTCGTCTCGCAAATTAGTCGCAATCTGTGCAATTAGTTATTTTTTTAGCCTATATTTAATATTTCATGCATGTGTTCAAACGTTCGATGTGACAGTGTAAAAAATTTTGGAGTGTGATCTAAATAGGGCCTTATGAGGACACGTACCGTATGGATTGATGCATGCATCCTCTAAGGAATTAATAGGGAGGCTATAAATAGTTCTAATTCGGATTTATCCACATGCACAAATACACCAGCAATTGGAAAGTTGGGAGAGTAGAAGTGAACCAGGGTTTAATATTTCAGACCGAAATTTCCTGGTTTATAAGAAGATTAAGAACAGGCATATATTTGGTCAATGGTCATGGAAAACTCTGGCTTAGCTAGGCTAAGCCATTCGATATTCTTCCAGCTTTGACAAGGTCTAGTGGCAAATACTAGCACTCCAATTAATTACTGGCTATCTAATTAATTTACCTCTTTCTTCCCTGCAAAGGACGTACTGCCTGCTTGGAATGGATCCTCAGTTCCAGCTTGTTCTTCAAGAAGTAATTACTTCTCACCACTTGTGCCATTTTAGTCAAGTTTCTCGGGCTCTCAGAACGAAATGGCCACTCTCTGATATACACATGCTCTGACTTGGGGTGACTACAACAACTCTGAATTTGTCATACGAAAATGTGATGTCTTGCAAGCAAGATTTATCGATTTAGCCAGTACCCAATGGACAATTAAAATGACAAAGTGGAATGGATGAAATCCTAGCGGCGATACCATTTCTAAGGCCTTGTTTCTTTCAACTTGGGATTATTATAATCCAGATTATTGGGAGTAAGCTGAAAAAAACAGACAACTTATTAAAGTAGCTTATTATAATCTGGAACCCAGCTTATTATAATATGTTAAGCTTATTTAGGTGAGCTTTTTTCAGATTATTGGGTGAAAAATTACCCACCATGCCACCCCATTTCCTGTTTAGACTTGCAAACCCAATAATTTAGGCTCTAATAAGCTAGAAAAGAAACAACTAATCGCTTATTCTACTACAGATTATAACAATTTAGCTTATAGTAATCTGACTCAATAATCTAGATTATAATAATTCTAAGCTAAAAAAACATGGCCTAAGATAAGTTGGTTCGTATTATGATATTTTCTAAAATTTGCAAATGAATGATATTTGTTGGATTTTCTCAGTAAACAAGCTAGCATGGCATACGCTTGATCTCTGAATATCTTTTTGCATTAATCAGGCATAGAATTCGATCGTACGCGTGGCTACCTCTGCGTATGCTTGCTTGCCAGCCAATGCCTACCTGCTTGCTTGTTTGACATGGTCTCTCTCTGAAGTCTGAACTTTCTGAAGATCGATCTGAAGTTATTAAAGTTCGAAGCTTCTGAGATCACTGCAGGAAATGGAGTCATATGCATCGTGTCGCCTCTTTGATCCATTTACACATGGAGAAATTGATGGCCTTGGATAGCTACTAGCTGTCGCGTGTTGATGGTTGCCGGCAATTGACTTGGCACGCAGCGCTGGATGGCTCTGCTCTTTCGGTCCAGATCTAGGGAACAAGTATAATATGGAAAATTGACAGTTTCTTTTCAACAAAAGCAAGGTCCTATTTAGCTTAGTAATCTTAGCTAAAATTTAAATTTCAGAAATTTATTTTAAAATTGTTTTTGAGGTTTTTTTATCATAGCTTATTTTTTTACATTAGCTTTTAAATTACTAAGGACACATATATAATTTTTTTACTCATAAATTATTTTTTTAGCTGTTAATAAACCATTTTACGATTTGTCATCTGTAGGCCAAACAATTACACTTCGGATGACATATCATTTTTTTAGTGCAATGAATATCTATGTTTTTCCTTTGCAATTATGATATGTATTTTTTAAGAAAGAAATATATATTACACATGCCTATATGACTCCTACTAGGAAAATCAATATCCTAGGATGGGCACAATCAGTCATGCTAAATTTGACCGACGAAATCTAAAAACACGTCGGTGGGGGCATATGAAAACATGTTTTCCCCTGAAATAGATGGCACAAGTATGCCCCTTTTCATTAAGAGGAAGTATCAAATCGTACATGCATGTGAGCCCATCACAAATATTTTTATTACAGGGTGTGAAGCCAAATGGCATGGGAAGCAAGCTATTACCACCCCGGCAGCCCGGAGCTTTCACTGTAGCTCGTCTGACAAATTCGAGTGTCTTGGCCTATAGCCATGCTCTGCTGCTCCACATCAAGTAGGTAATTGTTGTTGCTGCAGAGCTCTCTTGAATGAGACATGCAATTAGCCTTTAATAGTCTTAAAAAAAATATTGAGATGTGTAATCTTGTCTGAGGCATTTAACTCAATTTTGAAGGATTCTTCGCTTGCGATCCTTCCAAATGTACCATCAATTGTAAAATTATCACTCCTTACATTGAACTCTTCTATCTTTTCATGGCACCTGTACTAATCTTGGACTGAGATGTAGTATGTTGGATGTAGTGTATTACTTAGTCCCCTCCCCTCCAAGAGAAAATTGATAAGGACCAAACGGTCCAAGCATCGATACAATCTTCCATCAAATTGGAGTGATTCCAATTGTCAAAATCGCACATACATAGCATGTGTCAGGGAGTGCACTCAAGTGAGTGGGTGCGAGTGTGTAACTGTGTATGTGTCTTCCGTGTAAATTACTCATAGATACCCCTCCGTTTCAAAAAAATTTAAACCTATGTCCAGATTCAAAACTAGGTTTGATTTTTTTTTTGACAGAGTAGTAGTTCATATAACATGGTAGCATATGGCTTATTTTTAGGATTTTATCCTTGCAAAAGAGTATACGATCCATGCGAAAGAACTTGCATTTATGTCCCGTCTTCGCTTGACAAAGATGGTTGGCAACAACAGTGTGTTAGGACATGTGGATGATTTCGTACAAAAACTATACATACATTTAGATAGGATCCATTATTCTAAAAAATGTCCTAAAATAGCTTCTGGTTTTTATCTCTAATCAGATTTTTTTTTGTTGTGAATAGATTCATCTCTCCAACAAATAACTAAGACTACCACCGATAATAAAAAGTAGCTCCACCTCATCAGGTAACTATTGTCGCCGATTTTTCAAGAAAAATCCAAAATTTTGGGATTCTGTTGGCCATGGTCTCGAAGTATTTTTATTTTCAAAAGAAACTTAGCGACACAGCTACAAATCGGGTGCAAAAAATCGGGCGCCTCCTACAGCACTACTCTTTACCCTGTATGCATGTTAGACAACATTTATCTCTTTTCCTATGTACATAACTAACTTTTCACAAACTTCAAAAAATTTCTTATGCCTAAATTACTTATCTAATCCATGAACCAATTACACTATTATATTTGTCGCAATTAAATCTCTATAATAAGATCCCACTCAAATATATTTTGATGAAAAAAAATGTCTGTTGTTTCATCCCTTAGAAAAAAAATGTTTCATGATTTGATCAAATGTTTTATTTTACTGTATAAAATATTTCAGAGAGATGCCACATTTAAAGTATACTGACTGTAACACCGGCAATGATTGTACGAAACATTGAGTCTCAACAGGTAAAACATAAAAAAATAATACGAAAGATACAATATATTTGCAAAAACTTGATATCGTTGAATAATTTTTTTGTCACGTACAAACATTAAATTGTAATTGTTGAAATATTATTAAATATCTACTAAAAACATCATATGCAATATTTGCAAATTAACTAGTGAAACATCATATAGATATTAGTTGAAACATTTAAATAAAGCAGCAGGTGCAACATTTAAAGAAATCCATTAAAAATCTAAATATTT